>NW_008805065.1:0-1200000 GCF_000004825.1 Heterostelium album PN500 | reverse complement strand
CAAGGGGAGGGATTTTTGTTGGGTGCCGAGCTATTTGATGGTTGCGATTTGATGTGCTGTTTTTTTTGTTGTTAAAATAATTATTTGCAGACTCTGTTTCCTTTAAGAATAAATGAATATTAATATTAATAATTTATTTTGGAAAAGAAAGTAAAAGAGAAGTTGAGTTTTAATAAACAGAAACAACTTCAAGAGGATAATAATGAAATTGATAAATGATGTTTGACTGAAAAACAAACAAAAAAAAAAAAAGTAGTACAAAAATTAACAGCCAAAATAAAATGGATTATTGTGATCTTAAATGATTATATTTTTGAGTAACAGTTATAACAGAATAGTTGTAGGTAGTAATAATAAATAAATAAATAAAATAATATAAATATAATAGTTGAAGAAATAAAAAATTTAATATTGGTTTTTTTTTTTAAAAAAAAGTTAAAAAACCTACAAACTAACAAACATTCAATTTCTGGTTATAGTACTAGCTCTATTATCACAACTAAACTGCTACTAGTAGTGCGATCATCAACAACTAAACAAAAACAAATAATAACAACAATAGCACAACATCAACAAAAACAAAAAGTTTTATTTAAACACCAAAGTGTATTTGTGTGATCGTTTTGCTCACACTACTCAGTTAGTGATTGGAAGTTTTCAAAAACAAATAAGTGGTGAAAAGTGTTTGAGTGAATTTAAATAAACAATTATTAATATTGTTGTTGTGTTGTTATTGTTGTATTATGTGTCTTGATTATTGTTATTATATTATAAATCTTATACACTCACTCCACATTCATCACTGAATCACTCTTTTTTTTTTTTTATTATATTTTAAATAACAACAATTGTTAAATGTGATGTTAATTGTTGTTGGTGTCTCTTAATTGCTAAGAGGTGTTGGTTTATGGAGTGAAGTACCTGTTGCTGTATATAAATATTTGCATACATTGGTAATGTTCATGAGATAAGATATAACAATATCATTCATTTTAAATTCAACTTCACACTAAATCACACACAAACTTGATTTTTTGATTGATTCATGTTATATCAATATTGGAAATTGTTATTACATATGCACCAATTATAAAAAGATATACATATCTGTATAGACAATTTGATGATGTGGTGGTGTGGATTTTGGTCAAGATTGTTTTGATTGGTTACTGATGGTGTGGTATTGTGGGAGCGAAACTATTGATGCTGAAGGTACCACTATGTATTGATTTAATAGGATGTTTCCGAATCATCTAACTATCAAAATTCACTATCCTAAATGTAACACTACTCTATTACTTTATATGTTGTGATGATGAAGTGATGAAGTGATGATGTTCGCCAATAGAATGTATGACTATGCTTAATATAATTACCACTCCACACCACCACCACTAATTGCCAGAGCAAACAAATATAAATCTTTCACAATGGTGTTCTACCTTCACAAATGGCTGTCACTCTAATCGACATTAAAAATTTATGATATATATTATATTGGCCTTACGTAGAGTAGTAGGTAGTAGGTAGTACGACTAAATACAATTTGATTGCCGTTGATAGTGTGAATAAGCAGTACTGTTGATATTTATAGTAATCACATTATTATGACAAAATTTGAGAATTGCTTATTGCTATTTAAATAACAATAACAATGTTGTTATTGTGAATAAAAAATATATTTGTTTTGGCGGGTGAGTTATTGATCACTGATTGAACACTGAATGGTGTTTGTTATTCAGGCAAAATATATATATTAAAAATTTTAATTTTAATATAAATATTTTTTTTTTTATAAAAATATAAAATCGATTTTATTGATTAGGTGTGGTATTTACTAATTAAGTTATAAATAGGTTGATTGGATGAATTGATTTTGAAGATGAAAAAAATAAATAAAAATAAAAATGATGAACAACAGTTAAATAGATTTCCCTCTTTCTCTTTATAACTAATTTTTTTTATTTATTTTTTTTGATCATTTTTTTTTGATATTTGTTGGTTGTGGGGTGAAAGTTTTGATTTAATAAAAATAGAAATTGAGATGGCTTCACTTAAACACAAAAAAAAATTAAACTTTTTTTGAGATTTTACTTGTTGACAGGTTAAAAATTAACAATAACAGTTTTTATTTTAACAATGGGTCAAACATATTATTATTATTAAACAATTGTGTGTGTGAAAATGTTTTGAATCAAATAATCTAAATTTGCAATGAATATTACTCATAGAGATTAATTTAATGTCATTTCCCAGTTTAAAATATACTAATCTACTTTTCCAAATAAATGGTTTCTACCTTCCAATTTTACACTACTCGGTTTTTTTTTTATATTCCTCTAATAAAGATTTAGCAATTGGAAATATATCGCACAATCATTATTTATAATTATAAATAGATTAATAAATAGGATGTTGTAAATACTTTTTTTTTTGTTTTACTCTAGAGTTAATGGAGAATCTGGTTGATCAGTTTGCTACGTCCACACTAATAATCTACTGAATTTTAGTCACCTAATTAAAAGAGACTTTTATTTTTTTGTTTTTTTTATAAAATATTCTATATTCATAAACTTTGTTGATTTTGTTAAACTAATGTTGATTGATTTGGAAATAAGTAAAAGAATAGAAAATTGTTTGTTTAAAGGATGAAATGAATATAGATTTAAATAAATAAATTTATTATTAGTTGTTGGTAATGTGATTGAAAGTGGGCGTGTTTTCTTGCAAACTGTTAGTTTGTGATTGATTGTGAGGAGTCGGTGAAAATGTGGTGCAAGGTTGATTTATAAAAAACAAAAATCAAAAAAAAAAACAAAAAGACCATTCTTCTGATATTCAGAATTAGAGCGGGTTAAATTTTAAAAAATTAAATAAAAATAAATGGGGTGATGAGTGTTTTCAGATTTTTTTTTTTTTTTTTTGCAAACACTGTTTTTTTCCCTTTTTTTTTTTTTTTTTTTTTTTTTTGACGGTAAAGTAAAATGTCGGTTGATTGATCCATCAAAAAATCTCTTTGAATAAGCAAAATGGAATGCATTGCTTGTTGCAAAATGGAAAGAAAAACAAAGAAGTGTAACTATACCGTGTCCACATAGGTTTGGTTTTTTTTTTTCATCAAAAATTGGTTCAATTAACCATTAAGGTTTTGAAAATACATATCTTTTTTTTAAAAGGGGCGTTTTTAATCTTTTAAAAAAAAAAGATATTAGAAAAGCAATTTCTTCCAATATATTTACCTTTTTAAAAAAAAAAAAATAAGATATAGCTTTTATACAGGAATTACATTTTATTTGAATAGAGATGATAGTTTGTTCAAAATCATAAATATATATAGCATATAGAGGTAAAGAAATATAACAAAATACATAGGTTGTGTGAATTTAATCTTTGATTGTTGGTGAACTTAAGATCTTCTTTTGTAAGAAATTAAAAACAATCTTTCAAACAAAAAAAAAAATACAAAATTAAATAGTTCCACTTTGTAAGTTAGACCGAAAATATATATGAATATAGTGCTTTGGTATAGAAAAGTAACTCCAACCTCATTGATTATCTTGGACAGTGGACAAAGGTAGATGCAATCCTCCAATACCTTTACCGTATCATCATAAACACACTACCTCTAGAAAAAGGCAATTGGCTTTAACAGTCTCTTACTCATTAGAAACAAAAAACACACTGTATAACTACCTCTATCATTTAGGTGACTAAAAAAAGCAATTATAAAAACAGTAGAAAGTATGTGTTTTTTTTTTGTTTTTTTTTTCTATCCAAAAAAGTTTATTGCCTTGCCAAGATATTGTAGTACTTTTTTCACTCCACAGAAATGAATGACATCTGTACCTTCACAACAACTGTTGCATTTCACCAATAATCTGTTGGGAACCCAGTACTTTTCAAAAGACCACCAATTGCTTTGTTTTTTTTTTTGTTTTTTGATTTTTAACATTTGAAAAAGTTTCTATTTGAGGAATTCTTGTTTAATAAAGTTATTAATAATTTATATAGTACATCATGCCAACGACAATCAATTTCAAAAATTGTTTTAAAAAGAAAAACAAAAAAATAAATAAAAAAAATAAGCCAACGCTTTTCGTGGATTTATATCTGGTAATGGTCCAATTAGATTAGTTTTTTTCTAATTATCTAAAGATATTAAGGTGGGAATATGGTATTGGTCCAAAGATTTTCTAATACCTTTTATAGAATTTTTTTTAATTTTTATAAAAGTTTTTTTTAATTTAGAAAAAAATCAAATATATGATGATTTTAGAAAAAACAAATATAGAAAAAAAAAAAAAAAAATCTATTCAATAACTGATAGGTTACAAATACCAAATTCTTTTAAATGAATTAAATTGTTTAATATTTTTAATTTTACACGTGTAATTTTAAGATTTTTTTTGAAATATAAATTTCAAGGAGAAAAATAATTGTAAATTTAGAAGTTTAATCAATTGTCTATTTTAAAATTCAATATAAAGAATTGTATTCGAAATATGTAAATGTTTTTCAATGATAGTGGTTGTGGCTGTTTTTCACAATTTTTCTGTCATTCAAAAAATAGTTTCATATCTAATTCCTTGTTGTTGAAAGAATGTTTTATTGGTTTTAACGATCAATTTATGATAATTATTAAATATTATTTATTTGAGAATGAATTTTTATAAAAAAATAAATAAATAATAATTTTTCTTTATTGTTTTGGTTTCAATTCCTTTTTGTTATAATTAAAAGTCTGTTAAAAAATATTGTGTGTTTTTTGCTGAGTCAGTAAAAATATGTGTTCAGTTTCAACAATTTAATTAAAATTAAAATGATCTTCATTTTTTTTTCAATTTAAAATTTGATTAACTTTATTATTAATAGAGTAAAACAGATAAAAATAAATAGATCAAAAAGAAAAGAAAAGAAAAGAAAATGAACGATTTAGATTTAATTTGTCAAATTAAAGCGTTGGTCTTGTTAGATAGTAATGGAAAGAGAATACATAGTGCATTCTACGATCAGAATATAGAGGAGTTCAAAACTGAAAAGGATAGAAGAGCATTTGAATCAAAAGTACATGAAAAGAATAAAATTACAAATAGTATGTAAATGAGTATCACACTTATAATCATTGATTGGTATCTCTTTCAAATGGATATTTATTTATTAAATAATGTTGTTTGTTTATATCTATCAAATTATAATAATAATAATAATGATAATAATAATAATAATAATAGGTGAATTAGAAATTATCGATCAGTTTATTGTGGTCGGTGGTAAAACAGGAGAGTTGGAACTCTTCATTGTCGGATACAAGAATGTAAATGAATTGGTGTTGCTAGATGTCTTCAATGTACTCACGAGTCTGATGAGAAGAATCTGTGCCACCGAAGACTCATCGGTCATCACAAAGAAAGGTATTTTAGATAATTATTGGGTGCTAAGACTGTATCTAGATGAGATTATAAGTGATGGGTATGATATCATTAGTTCATTTGATCAAACAACTACTACATGTCGTTGACAACCAACTTACTAACCTATTACTACTATCGTATCATTAGTATCGTTTTTGAAGTTGATGAAGAAACTATTGTAGCAAGAACCCCACTGGCAGATCAAGGTGCTACCGACCTTAACAATGCAATCGAAATGGCAAAAGAGAGATTTTCATATTTCACAAAGGGAAGATAGACTATCTTTTATTTGTTTATTTAGATCAGTAGTGAATAGAAGATAAATATAGTGATGAGTCATTAAAGAAGACAACAGCAACAACAACAACAATAATAATAACTTAGAAGTAGTATTAATAATGTTTAATTAAGGCTATAAAACAAAGGTCTTATCTTAACTGTATATAAAAAACAAAACAATATAATTCAATACGATATTCTAGAATCTATATTTGACTTAGCATAACACCAAAACATGTCACATTCTTTTAACAAATCTATGTATTTATGATATGTCTCAAAATCTTGTTACTTGTTTTTTTTTATATGAAAAATGATAAAACTAATCAAGATTTGATATTCTATTTTATATTATTTTAATTAAATAATCATTTCACGATAATATTAATTGTCTTAAAGTCTATTATTATTCACAATTAATTGTTTTACAATCTTGAATAAAAAAACCATATGGTGTTGTGGTGTGGGGTGTCAAAGGAACTAACAAAATAACCATATTTGGCAAAATAAAAAAATTATCAGATTTTCAACATTATGAGTTACTACATTCTCAACACTATTGTAAATTCAAAATAATAGTTATTTTATTTGAATATATAATAAAATTATTTTAAAACAAAGAAAGATATTTTATTTTTTAATTTTTTAAAATAATAATAATAATTGTTTAACGTTTTAATTAATAATATAAAAAAAGATAATTTGGCTAAAAGATTTTAATATTTTGTAAATAGTAATAATAAATAAAATGGTATATAAATATTTAGTCTGTCTTGATGGTTCAGAAGTTAGCTACAGGGCATACAGTTGGTAAGTAAAATTTATGATAAAAAAAAACCATATAAATGGATATCCACTCTTACAACATCTGATATCAAAAACGATTTGTTTCATAATAAAAGGGCTCACTCTCAAGCTATGGCAGATGAGCTTAGAAATACCCATATATATCTTTTGAATATAGTCGATAAAATGAAAATTGAAGTAACTACCCTACCTTATTATAACAAACCTTTAACAAAACTAACATATTGATTCTTATTCATAAAAAAACTTAGAAACTGGACCCATATTTAAGCGAGAGAAAAGAGATTAGTATCAAAGGTGTAGAGGAATTCGTTAAGGATTTAGAAGCATATAAAGTAGGTTAAAAACAAAACTTTATATTCTTAAAATTGTTTAAACTCACCCTAATTTACAAACTATATAAACGAAACATATATTCAGATTCCATTTGAAGCTATTGTATTGGAGACAACACATAATTTAAAACAAACAATATGTGAAGTTGCAGAGAAGAACAATGTCGATATGATTATTATTGGTCATGATGATGAACACAAAAGAAGACTTCACAGAATCTTTGATGGTCATTCCGATGTTTATGAATATGTAATAAAGTAAGTAAGAAAATAAATTGTAAAACAAAAAATAAACTAATCAACAAAATATATATATATATTCTATTACCTTAATATAATCTATAGACACTCACAATGCGCTGTTTTAGTTTTTAAATAAATAAATAAATAATACACTTACTTACAATCATAATACCATACCGTAAAATCAATCATTTTAATATAATATATACATATATTATATATTTATACTTTACACTTTTTTTTTTTTTTTTTTTTTTAATTTTATACTTTATACCAACCTGATTTATTTATTTCCAAAAGACCAAAAAAAATATAATAATAATAATAATAATCGTATGAATAGATTAAAAAGAAAGAAATATCATAGATTAGGTATTTTGAAAAAAGAGTTTACAAAACTACTATAGTTATAGTTTTTGTTTTAAGAGTTGTTACCTGGGATCTGCTTTGATTGGTTGATTTTTAATTTTGAATATGATTATTATATAAATAATAATAATATAGTAAATAGCAATAATAATCACATTAATAACTTATACTTAATTGTCTTATACCTACAAAGTTTACCTTTTCACAACAAAGGATCTTTTTGGGTAGTTTGTTAAAATAATAATAATGACACCTTACCTTAATGTTTAGTTTGTTTGTTTGTTTGTTTGTTGTCCTCATACCTTAGAAAATGATGTTGATGTAGTGCGACAAAAATTGGTTGTTTTATGATTAAATACAGTTGTTTGTTTGTTTGGTTTGTTTGTTTGTTGTAATGGAATGGGGAACACTCACCAGTTGGTTACGTACCTCTACTTGACTATTGAATATTGCAATTACTTATTATACTATTGTTGTTGTTGTTGTTGTTGTTGTTGCTATTATTTTGATTTAGCTTAATAATCTCTATCTCTTTCTCTTTCACGACCAACACCAACCATATTTCCATTACCACCACCGTTGCTCATAACCATTCCACCACCACCTTGACCCATATTCATTGGCATGCCACCACCACCACCACCGTTGCTCATATCGTCACGTCTTCTGTGATCTCTATCATCACGCGATGATCTACCGCTACCATCTCTATCGTCTCTTCTGTCGTCTCTACGATCACGATGACTTTCACCGCCACGATAACGATCTTCTCTATTGTCTCTGTCACCACCACCGCCACCAGAACGGTAGTTGTCACCACCGCCACCGGTAGAACCTCTATGTCTATCTCTATCACCACCTCTATCTCTATCTCTATCTCTGTCTCTGTCTCTGTCTCTATCATCACGTCGGCTGTCTCCACGACGGTCGTCGCCACCACCACGTCTATCGTCACCACCGCCACGTCTATCATCTCCACCACGACGGTCATCACGTCTACCACCGCCATTGTCGTCACGTCTACCACCGCTTTCGTATCCTCTTGGACGGTCATATGGTTTTCTATCTCTGTAGCCACTACCGCCACTATTGTTTCTATCGGGTCCGCCACTTGATCCGCCACGCTGTCTCTGGTTCAGTTTCTCCTGCTCCTCTCTACGCTTCTCAGCCTCTCTCTGTTCGGACATCTCTCTACCCGAGAAAGTCTGGTTGACGTCGGCACCACCGGCTCTAGTATTTCCAAGTCCACCACCATACTTTCTTGGTTTCCAATTCTTTATGACTCTACCTCTTTCTATATCAACCAAAACTCTTCTATCATCTATCTTTTGACCATCTGCTTGTTTATATGCGACTATTATTATTATTATTATTATAAAATATACATTAGTCATTCAGTGTTAAATTCCAAACATAATAATAATAATAATAGTAGTAGGTAGTAACATTACTTTTCATATCTCTTTCTTTTTCAAATTCTATAAATGCATAACCTTTTGGTTTGCCAGTGACTTGATCGGTGACCAATCTTATCTTTTTAATGGGACCATATTGTGAAAACTCATTCTTTAATTTTGACTCTGATGTCTTATAACTGATTCTACTGACAAACAGTGTTTTATAGGGATCACCTGTTGATTTTGTATTTGAATGTGGGTCCCCTAATTAAAAAAAAAATAAAAAATTTTAGAATATTAATAAATAAAAATAAATTAGTAACAAATAATTGATAATTGATAATTATAATAATGATAGTTCATACATTGTTTTAATGATTTCAAATTCTTTTCTGTATTTTGTTGTACTTTCTGTTCGATCTTTCTCTGTTTGATTTGATCACGTGATTCTATTTTGGTTGCGGGTGGAGGTGGTGGATCCGCACTGAATGAACTCTTGAATGCTGCGAGACCAGAGTAGTTCGGTAGCTGTGGTTTTGGTATAGGTGCTATATATTCAAGAGGTGGACGTGCCACAAACATCAACAATAGATTAGGTGGTAAGAATGATGCCATTTCTTATTTCTCTTTATCTCTTTATTTTTCTCTTATCTTCAATCTCTTCTTTCTCAACTATTATCTTCTTCTCTAATTATTTTATTTTTTGTTACTAGTATTGCGATATCTTGATATTTAATGAATTTATAAATAGTAATAATTGAAAATTAAAGTAATTAGCTATTAATAATATTATTATTAATAACAATTACAATCGAAAGTGATTATTTTTTTTTTTCAAAAAAACAAAAGAAAAAATAAAAATTGCAAAAATTAAAAGACAAGTTTTTTTTTTTTTTTTTTTGTATTGTTGAAAAAATCAAAGACAAGTAAATGCTGTTATAATTGTTCTTGAACTTGTTTAATTTAAATATAAAATTACCTAAATAAGTCATTTTGGTTTGAGATTCAAGATTTAGGTTTATTTATTGATATCAATAAGAATTGGAAAATGATAAAAAATAAAAATCCTTAGATTTCATTGTTCTTGTTCTTTTGATATAACAATCATTTTGAACTAG
Organism: Heterostelium album PN500; assembly: GCF_000004825.1. NCBI lineage: Eukaryota > Evosea > Eumycetozoa > Acytosteliales > Acytosteliaceae > Heterostelium > Heterostelium album. Next base: position 1,190,041 of record NW_008805065.1, on the reverse strand, counting down.
TTTTAGATATTATTAATAATGATCGATCATTATATTTATATATAGTAAGTTTATTAATAATAATTGATTTATTATTTTTATTTTATTTATTTTTTTAGATTAACTTGGGTGGTGTGGCGCCTTTTTTTAAAAATTTTTTTTTTAAAAAGATCATTAACTAATATGATAAATTTATTATTAAATAATAGATAGATGAATATATATTTAAAACATAGGTTATAGATAAATAAATAGATAGATAGATAGTTGAAGTTATATTGTATCAAAATGGATTCAAAAAATAATAATGAAAAACAACAAAATGATGATATTACAATGTCAGTGGAACAGGCTGATAGTAATAATAACAACAACAATAGCAACGAGGACAGTTTCGTCAGTGTCAGTAGCAGTCAAGATTCAACAACAGATTTACTGACGGGATTCAAGAGAGAACAAGAATTCTTTTCATGGCATCCATTGGCATTCATCGACGACGTGAACGAAGCTGTATTTGAAATCACTGCAATAGATGCCGCCGACTACATCGAACATTGTCTACAAACACATCTCTCACCCGATCCACAAACACTTGAAAAAATATCACAGGTAAATTTATTATTGCATTTCTTTGTTGTTAATAATTATAATTTATCATCACGGAACTAATTAACTAAAATCAATTAAGGGTGCAAATAAAGCATGGAATATCTTGGATGAAAGTTTCAAAAAGAATTTAGATAAATTCGAATTGTTCCTGTTGAGCAATGTTTTTAAGATACCAGATGATTTGGTGTTGCCCAATGAACAATTCCTCCAAAATAGCAATCAACTCTCACAATCTGTAAATCAATCACCTTCCAACTCCAACAACAACAACAACAACAATAGAAATATAGATCATCATCAAATAGATAAACAAATCGATGATTTAAAGTTAAAAATAGCAAAAGTAAGGACTATCATTTAGAAGCTAAATTAGATTTAAAAGACAACAATACCAAAATATTAATTTATCAATCATTTTTAAGATTCAGCATGATAGCAATGAAAAGAGAAAAAAGAATAAACTTTTAGAGTCAGAGATAGAATTGTTGAAATCATGGGATAGTATTTTAAATGTTTCACAAACAACTATTGGTATGTCCATGTTTTATTAAAATTATATTATTTTTAACAATTTATACTTATATGTTTCTGGGAAAAAAAAACCAAAAATAGAAAAAGAAATTATACCTACATTTAATAATATCAACCACAAGAGAAGAGATTTAAGTTATAGTTTTAATTTGATAAAGAAACGATTGGCAGAAAACAATATAAATATTGAAAGTTCAACAACTTCAGCAACATCATCATCATCATTGCCATCATCAACATCACCTACATCACTGGAATCCAATATTAATAATTTAACACTCAATGAATTCATAAGAGACAAACCGGACGTAGAGCGAAATACCAAGGAAATGTCAGCCATCCAAAATCATTTGTAAATTACACTGTTAAAAAATCACAATCAAGCAAAGTGATGATCATCAAAATAAAACCAAATAAATTAAAAATTCATTTATTTAAATTGCTCACACAAATATATGTTCACACACAAAATTTTTTTTTGTAAAAAAAGTCAAAAACAAAAAAAAAAACAAACACACCAAAAAAAAAAAAAAAAAAGCTTTTTTGATAATCAGATTAAAAAAAAAACACTTCATACATTAATAGAACAACAACAAGTAGTCATAAAAATTATAACAAATAGTAATAATAATAGATCATCAGAACACTCATCAATCAAGATCTAACTACAGAAACCAAGTAAAACGAGCAAAGAAAATAAAAAATATAGATATATTTCAAAGTTCTCAATAAATATATATTTAGCTTATTTCTTAGCAAAGCTTTGCGAAATCAGATTCACAGTAAAACAAACCATCTGTATTAAACACATCACCATCTTCATCATCATCACCAACCTTTCAAATTTTATTTCATTCTAACTGTATAGATATTTAGTTATTATTGTAAGTAAAGTTAAAATTTAAATGTGAACTACTACTACTCATATAATGTGTAAACTAAAACTTCAATCTTTAATTTAAAAAAAATAAAAAAAAATAAAAAAAAAAAACAATAACATAAACAAATAATAATATAACTATATTAATTAATTATTATAATAACAACATAACAATAACAATAATAATAATATTCACATAAAATAAAAATAAAAAAATAACAAAATAACAAAATAAAATAAAATAAAATGATCATGATAATAATGTCAACTTAATAATAATAATAATAAAATATAATTATACAAACAAACATTAATAGATTTGAGTAATAATCAAATTAATAATAACAGAAACCCAAATAATCAAAAATATCAGCCATAATCACATATAGTAATCATAAAGCTATGGTTACCCTAGCCACAGATGAGATTAGAGAAGTATGGGCACACAATCTCGAAGAGGAGATGGCCATCATCAGAGATCTCATCGAAGATTACAATTATATAGCAATGGTTGGTTATCACTCACCTTTAACTTTTAAACTATAACTATAACTATTTCTATTCATATGACAAATGAAACCGAAAAAGCATTGAATACAAAAAATAATTGTAATAGCTAGCTAGATTAGATAGAGTGGTATATTGTATATAGCTGATTAAGTTAAGAAAAGAAAAGAAAAGATAGGATAGGATATGATATGATAGATTTATTGAATTGGTTTTAAGGGTCGATGAATAGAAAGATAGGATAGATAGATTAGTTTAATTGAAACAGGGGAAAAGGTCGACATGTCACTAATATTTGGTTTATGAAAATGATAACAGGATACAGAGTTTCCTGGTATAGTTACGAGACCAGTTGGATCATATAGAACATCATCAGACTATCACTATCAGACATTGCGTTTGAATGTAGACCTGCTGAAGATCATCCAATTGGGTCTGACTTTTGCTGACTCTGAGGGTAATCTAGCTAATCATACCTGTACATGGCAATTCAATTTCAAATTTAATTTAAAGTTTGTATCAATATCATATCGTCATTAGATTAGATTCAATTCAATTCAATTCAATTCAATTCAAATCAAATCGCAAAACAATCATTGACCAACTGTATATTTTTTTTAGTGAGGATATGTATGCACAGGATTCAATTGATTTGCTATCAAGGAGTGGTATAGAATTTAAAAAGAATGAAGAGAATGGTATAGATGTATTGGATTTCGGTGAATTGCTGATGTCCTCCGGTATTGTTTTAAATGATAAGATAAAGTGGATATCTTTTCACAGTGGGTAATGTATCAATCAAAACAACAACAACAACAACAAAAACAAAGATTATAAAACAAATTAAAGTTTAAACTAACCACTTTATATTTTTAGGTATGATTTTGGTTATTTAATAAAGCTATTGACCTGTACAGCATTACCAGTGGAAGAACCAGACTTTTTTGATTTGGTCAGAACTTATTTCCCATGTATTTATGATATAAAGTATCTGATGAAGAGTTGTAAGAATTTGAAAGGTGGACTTAGTGAGTTGGCAGAGGATTTAGATGTATGTAATTAATTGCATTTTGTAAATGTTTTTTTTTATTATAATATTATTGTTAACTAATTGATGTTTTTATTGCACGCAATCTGTTGTAGATTAAAAGAATTGGACCACAACATCAGGCAGGTAGTGATTCACTTTTGACTTGCACGACCTTCTTCAAGATGAGAAAGATGTACTTTGAGAATCAAATCGATGATTCAAAGTATCAGGGTATACTCTACGGTCTGACATCGTCGTTCACCCAGGATAATAGTAGTAGCAACAGTAGTAGTAGTAATAGTTCCAGTAACACCACCACCACCACCACCACCAACAACAGCAGCGGCACCGGTACCAGCAACAGCACCAACAGCACTCCCAATAGCTCACACCAATCCATTTCCAATTATTCGCTTTTACAGAATATAACTCAATCCATTTCACCATTGTCATCATCAGCGTCATCTACAACAACCACCACCAACAACAACACAACAAATGCAATGAACGGTCATGTAATATCATCATAATAACAACAATGATCAATCAATCAATCATATCAATCAAACCAAACAAACAAATCAATCATTCTCTACTTTTTCTTTTCACTTCAAATAACTTCAAAACAAACAATCCACAGCCAAATCAAATCAAATCACATAAAACCAAAACACCGAATAAGATTAGATCTATGAAATGAAAAAAGAAAGAAAGAAAGAAAGTGATTCTCAGTGTAACCAACCCAGCAACAAACAAACAAACAAACAAACAAACAAACAACAAAACTAAATCAAACATCTATTACCACTACAAATCTTTAGAAATAAAAAAGTGCAAAAAAAAAATATTTATAAAATTAAATAAGTACTGATCAAATCAGATCATCAAATAGTTATATTATTCATGATCTGTTTGTTATCACACAACCAAATTTAGCGTAACGTTGTAAAAAATGGATATGAAAAAAAAAAAATACAAAAAAAAAAATAGAAAAAAAAAATTTTAGTTGGCATCCTCACTAAACTTCATTTTCAGTGTTTTTTCATCAATAGATATATTACATACCGAATTATGTATGTATTTTATATTAAACAGATCATCACTGTTTACTGCTTGCTTAGTAAAATAGAACAATAGAATAATTACTAGTAGAATCATCTTAAAATAAGATCATACAAATGGAAAAAATAAAACAGTAGAATAGTGATTTTTTTTTTAAAGAGCCACTACAAATAGCTTTAATCAAAAAGGAACGGATTGTAGCATGCATTATTATAAGATCATAATAATGATTTTGGTTGTTAGGAATCGAATAAACAATGATCATTAATGAAGATCACCTGATTATATATATCAATCAAAACACACCCACACACATTCAAATCAAATTTTACAGATAACAAACAATAATTTATTTTTTTTATAAATTTTCATAGAAATCAGTGACAAATCATGATAATGAATCTCAGTCAACAGTAACAGTAACAGTAACAGTAGTACTAGTTATATAAATAATAGATTAATAATAAATATAAAAAAATAAAGCGGCAGAAAACAAATATTTAAAATATATTTACACACATCTTTTAAATATACTAATAAATACTACTTGTTGTTGTTATTAATAAATAGATAAGATAAATAATGGAAGGAGTTGAAACCCAAACCGCTCAATACAACCCAAGATTCCCAAATCAAAACCAAACCAAGCACTGTTGGGTCAGCTATGTTGATTACCACGGTTGTGTTAAGCATTACGATGGTGACGAATCAAAATGTCAAACTTTCTACCAAGCTATGACCTCCCTTTGCCCAACTAAATGGGTAAGATCCAACAATTATTATTTTTAAATCATCACAATCGACTCCTTACTAATCTAATTACAAATGATTATTATTATAATCGTCACAGATTTCAGAGTGGGACGAACAAAAGTCTGCTGGTATTTTCCCAACAAACAGATTCTAAACTTTTAAGCAAATATCACAGTTTTTCGTAAATACAATACACATTACAATATAGAATAGTAGTAATTATAATAATATTATACCTATGAATTAATAAATACTTATAAAATAATAACACAAATTACAAGGTATTTCCTCTCCTTTTTCAAGATGAATATTTTGAATATTGAATATTTGGAGTTAGCTATAATTATCTATCGGTTGGTTTATTATTTCGAAATTATTGATAATGCTATTATCTCTGTATATTAATATAATATCCATGTCTGTACCAGGCCGAGATCTTGCATATTCGAAATCATTTAATGTTATTTTACAATAATCTTTGAAAAAAAAAAAAAAAAAGAATAATTAATTAGTTGTTCTTTATTGTTTTATGATAATTATTATTAACTTTGTTGTCGTAGTTATTATTACTTACCTTGATTTAATGAAGGATCTATGAATAATAATTCATTTGATAGTTGATCGTAACCAGCAATCACAATGAAATGTCCATTGAAATTTCTGTTTTGATTTTCTTCTTGTTGTCTTTTGAATTGTTTTTGTAGGTTATTATCTGTGTATTTTGTCTTTTTATTATTATCGTTTTTGTTGTTGATATTATTGTCATTGTTGTTGTTGTTGTTGTTACTGCTGCTGCTACTATTGATACCATTTATTGTTCTACACCTACTACAATGTAAAAAGTTAGAGTCTACCAATACGATTGCAGGTAACTGTTTCTTGATGTGCTTGATGAGTTCGTTGATTGCCAAACCGCCAAAGAATAGATGTGGTGGTTGACGTTCTTTAGAGAGGTTAAAAAGATCGAGTATCCTATTTTCATCGGAGTCCCAATTGTCTACATAAAAAGGTTTATGCTTGTGTGTTTCATTCATTCCGATCGATGTTGTAAAGTAGCAGTGTCTAATACCAATGGTATAGAGTGCCTCTGACAAGTCTATCGACCAAATCGACTTGGTTTTAATAATGTTTCTAATTGATACAATAGTATCTATGCTATTCTCATCGTCTTCTTGTAAATCTGGTACCATATCATTATCATTATTATTATTATTGTTATTATTATTCTCTGTATCAATATCAACAGCGGTAGCAGTGGTAGTCAGTAGTTCTACTTCCGAAGAGTTTGAAGTTGATTGATGTTGCCACCAACTATAGTTATTAAAGTAAAGTTAAAAGTAGAGTATATATATATAAAAGTTAATTTAATTTAAAGTTATATATCAAAAGAGTAAGTATTATTGTACATACTCTAATATTATATCTAAACACGCCAACCCACAATCCCATTCGAATTTCTGTTGAATATGTTTTATATTATCTAATTTAATGGTTGTAGTGGTGGCATTCTCTTCATTTTTTATGTTATCAACAATATTAATATTTCTATTAATTAAATAATCATTATCGATAACGATATCATCTTCAGCTGCTATTATATCCTTATTAATTAGATTCATAAATTAATTGTAAATGTATAAAAAAAGTTTTAAAAAAAAAAAGAGCAAAGATTTAAAACTATGTTAAAGAACCACATCTCATGTTGAAAACCACATTAATTCATTAATTAATTTTATTTTTTTCAAAGTTTAAAAGATTTTTATAGTTTTTAGATATCTTTTAAAAATAATTAATTTAATAATAGAAATATTTAATTTTTTGATATCTTTTTAATTAAAATTATTTATAATAAAACAAACAAGAGTTATCTTTAATTAAAGTAAAACTAAAAGACATTAATCTCACTTTGAACATCAAGAATTAAATTTCTTTAACTTTTTCTAAGAGAAATTTCAAAACTATTTTACAACTTTAATGATATTTCAAGATATTTGGAATCTTAAATAAAATAATAATTATGTTATAGTGTTGATTCTCATTTAATTGAGAAGTTCAATGATCATACCAATTGCTATATATGAATAGAAGATTTTTATAAAAGTAATGGGCAAAAGAATCTAAATTGGTGTTCCATTTGCTAACCAGGTTTTTATTTTCCAGATATTTGGAATTTATAGGAGATCATGATTGTTTTTTTATTTTGTAGGTGTATGGTATCGTCATCAATCCATCAATCTTAGGAGCTAAATGAGAAACAAAAGAGAGAATACATCATTCTATTTACTCTTAACTAGATCTATAAACCTTTTCTCTTGATATTTCCGTTCAGTCTTTAAAGAAAAATCGACATTAATTTTAAATAAAGTTGGGGGTCGATCCTCTATGTTTGATGTGATTTTTGTGGTGATGGAATAAAAAAAATTGTAAAATAAATGTCAAGAGGGCGGTTTTTTTTTTTTTGATTTTTGAATGTCATTATTCGTGGAACGCAATGGTTTTTCTTACAAAAATGGAATAAAAAAAAAAATCATAATTTTTTAGAAATTAAATAATTTTTAGTTTTGATCTCAATTGATATCAAAACAAATTTGACCAAAATAAATAATCATTGCCGTCTGTCATTTTTTTTAATTCATTCTGTTTTTTTTATTATTTTTTTTATTATATTATTTATCAAATTTTGATACCATAGATAATAGATATTTGTTTTTCATTCGCTTTTAAAGTTTTCAAGTCAAAATTTTGATAAAAAAAAAAAAAAAAAAAACTTTCTTACTAAAGAGTCGTTCAATCAGATATTTTTAAGGTTATAAAAAAACAGATATTATTGAAAATATCTGTTTAAATAGTTTTTTTTTTTTTTATTCTACACTTTTCTATTTGTTTACAAAATATCTAGTTTAATTATTAATATTATGTTCTGTTTTTGTTCCAATCTCACCAATTAGACACACGCTCGGCAACATCCCCATCTTTGAAATCCCAAAGGTGTATGTGAAAGTATCTACAACCAACCATCTTATCTTATAAAATATCCATCAAAACAATCCAAACATTTTATATTTCAAAAATGATTATTACTGTTAATAGTAATAATCGTTGTAGTACAAAATCTCAAAATTATGTATATATTCTATTTATTTCAATTTTATTATTAGTTTCAAGTTGCTCTGTTGAAGCGACTTTCAATGAAACCGAATGTAAGTACCTTTTCTCGATAGGCAAAGTTGAAACAATATTGAAATAAAAAATAAAATTCAATCCAAAATCAATCAATTTTAGATCAACTCTTACTTAATTTAAGAACTATGTTTCATCTGGAAACTATTTATCCAGAAGATCAACCAGGTCCACAAACTATCAATTTCTGTGATGTCACAAAGCCTAACTTTCTGTGTACCCAATCACAAAATAATATTGCTGGAGTGTAAAAATCAATATTCAACAATTTTCTCTCTGATCAAACATTTTTTAATCAAGTTGTTTTTTATTTATTCATTTATTTTTAATAGAACTCTCCAAGGTGATGGAACACAACAAGTAACTGCAGAAATGTTTAATTTTACAATATCTTCACAAATGTAAGAATACCATTTTCATTGAGTTGATAAATAAATTGATATTAACCAATTCAAAAAATAAATAAAATAGTGTTTTATCAAATATGGATACAAGTGGAGACCAATTTTTTATTTATAAATTACCTTCAAGTGCCAGTAAACTGTAAATATACTTTTTTTATTATTTATTAATTTATAAATTTATTAATTTTTTTTTAAAGATCATGTGACCATTGTAATATTCAAACCCTCGAAACTACAACTCTTCATTTCAGAGGAGTCAGAACTTTGTAAGTTTAACATTTAAATCAAATATATGATTATTTTTAAAGAATTAACATTATATACATATATTTCAATACAAGATCAATTTTAAACAATCCAATTTCAGGAAAAATTTATACTTCTTCAGTGGGATCAGTTTCCGATTTGTAAGTTTCTATTCTATTTTTATTTAATTTTTATATTTTAATCCTTACATTTTCTTCTTATTATTATTATTATTATTTTTATAAAATAGGGATTATCGAGCATTTGATACATCTTTTATTAGAGAATTATATTGGGTGCTAAATATGGGAATAAACAATGTATTACCATTATCTATAAAGGGTTACATATCAGGTTTACCAGATGGAACCACCCTTACAACAACAAATTTTTACTCACTGTATATATTCAATATTGTAAAATTTTATAAAGATATTCTTTACTAATACCAGTTTTTTTTTTAAAGAAATTTTCAATTGGGTTTAAATTTCAATCAGTCCAGTTTTGAAAATTTAAGAACTATATCTACTATAGCTACTCTGATTTTAAATGATACCAAAGTTCAACCAAATGTTCAAATAGATTTTCCATTTGCCGATGTACACCCAACCATTAATACAATGTATGTGCATGAAATGTGAAATAACTCAATTAATATTTTAAAATACTAATAATGAATACTTTTTTTTTCAGTCAACTTTATAATTTAGACCTAGTTGCACCAACTGCTTATTTTAATTTATCGACAATGAAAAGTCTAATGCAATTGTAACTATTATCATTTTTAAAAAAAAAATTATTTGGAATTTATATATAAAATAACAATTCCCGCAACAGTGTTCTTACTAAAACTATTTATTTCTAGTACTATTTCCAACTCTCCAAATTACAACATCAATGGTGAAATTCCATTTTCAGCTTTTGGTCAATCTCTAACTTATATGTAAGTAATAAATTATTTTAATATAAACCAAAAAAGTTTGTTTTAACTTACTTCTATTCAAATAGTATACTTTCTGGTATAGGTATCACAAAGCCTCTTTCACCAAATGTTCCAATATCAAATACATTGAATATTTTTACACTTAGTAAAAATTTACTAGCTGGAACGCCACCAATTTATCCACAAGCAAATTTATTGGATTACAGTAATAATAAGTTTTCTGGTTTAATCCCAAAAGAATACTGTCACTACAATTTCAATCTATCATATAACCTGATGACCGGGGAGCTTCCAACATGTGTTACCTGCCATCTTTATAGCAAACTAGTCAAGAGCATGATTGTTGGAAATCAATTTTCAAACTATAGGGATAATTGGACACCAAGCCAATATCCACCTTGCAGTATGTTTTACTTATTATTAATTATTACATGTTTTTGTTATTTTAATAATAACTCCTATTATTATTATTAGCAACTATAAAAATACAAACAGCATTACTATATGATAAATCAACATTGACTATCTATGGTACAGATATTGGATGGGAAAATGCCTTTGCAACAAAATCACCAAAGACAACGATCATTAATGAAGTTCCTAATGAAAGATTAGGGTATGTATTGTAATTTTATAATATCTTTCAAGTTTTTTTTATTAACAAACATTTATTTTTCAATTTTAGAATGACTTATCTTTTTAATAGTGGACCTATTTGGAGTATGTTGTATGTAGATAGATATATAAATGTTAGTTTCCCATCTGCAAACAACATTAGTATTTCAGCACCTCTTACGCTTCAGGGTGCCCAGATTTCTAATATAAGTGTTTATACAGCTGGAAATTATGGAATTAGCTTTTTCATGTTGGGTAGAGGATTTGGTGATAATACTTCAAGAATCGCAATGGCACTAGGTCACTACCGATGTGAAGTTGAGCAAGCGCTCAGTGCAGCTGCAGGTTGTACTGTCTACGATGTAAACATTCCAGATGATACTTATATCTTTCAAATTACAATACTCACACCCGCCAATACTATTATAACTACCAACTATACATATATCTATAGAAGAAGTAAGTAAAAATTAATTAATTATCAATCAATTTCTAAATAATTAATAATAATTCATATTCACCTCACCAGACTATACATATCCTTTTATTAGTGCATCAACTACTTGTCCATCCAAAGGTGGAAATGTAACTATTTATGGGCTATATGGGTACGATTTTTTTAATAGCTCTGTTGTGATCGGTAATCTACCGTGTCATATTCAATTTTTGAATTTCTCACAGATTCTATGCACTTTGGAAGAGCAAGGTACGTTCGGACTGAAAGATGTGTTGGTAACAGTCAACTCTGTTGTCGCCAATGCATCTCGATCTTTTACTTACTCTGACGATCCTGAGAGAGTGAATTGTCACATTCCGGACTGTAATGGGCATGGTATTTGTAACTATGGATCGTGCCTCTGTGACCGTGGATGGACTGGAATGAATTGTGACCAACAGTATTCCGGACCGGTACTTGTCGTTCCCGGAACCAATAGTACCACCATCATCAAAGACAATGCGAAATTCGACTTCCAAGTGTACTCCGTTATAGAGAGAGACGGCTCGATGAACCAAGTCCGTGAAGTGCTTCTCAAAGACTTTGTCGCGTCCTCCCAGAACAACAAAACACAATGGACATACTCGACATCGTTTGAAACCGCTACCATTACTTATCAAGTCACCTACTTTAATCAACCGACCAATATTTCATTTGCCGGACTCGATCTCTTTATGGATCAGGATTCGGTGAAGTTGACCGCGTCGATCTCGTACTGGCGATTCTTGGGTCGGCTGAATACACTGCAACTGGTGATCAAGACCAGTGTTAAATTCGATGCCGAATGTGCCAGTACCAATATCAATGCTATCGGCAGTAATACACTCAACTATCTAACGATAGAGAAAAATGGCAAGACACTGCAGGGTCGTTTCATCGATAGGATGCTCTCTGACGGTCGTCCAACGTTTATCACCACGGAGATTGTCAAGCAAACCGAGAATGAAGTGTATGTCGGTATCAACTTGCCGTTCTGTTCGATCTGTGTGTTGGATCCAGATTTTTCAGTGTTGGTCAATCCCAACCCGTCGAACAAGTGTTCCGAAAGCGAAAGACTATGGGTATTGCCCGTTGCCATCGTCGTACCAATCACCTCGATTACAATAATCATCATTTTAGTTTTAATAATCAGAATGAAATTCTATATCAAATTTACAAAGAGTGGAATACTAATTGTAAAGAAAGCATCACAAGAAGATGATGATCCCAATTCCACATCAAAATTAGAAAGAATTAATGCCTAAAAAACAAATAATAATAAAATAATTTCTTTTATCTTATTATAATAAATAATAAAAAATTAAATTAAAATTAAAAAAAAAAAAAAAAAAAAAAAAAGTTACAATAAAAATAACAAAATTTTAGTTAATGATTTTATTTCATTTTTTTATTGTATTGGTAATATTTATATATTTATGTATATCAAGATCTAAATTATCAGAAAAGAATAAGGTGCTATTTTAACTTAAGTTATTAATTTAGTTTAATTTTTTATTATTTACTATTTTTTTTTTACTAGTAAATAAAAACAAAAAGACAAAAAGGAGAGCATTTTTATAAGAATCAATCAATTGGTTTCACAAAAAGAGTTAGCGGTAAAATAAAGATAGATAGATAAAAGAAAAAGAGAAAGAGAAAGATAATATAATATTTTTGATAGTTATTTATAAATAAATTTAATATATAAAATTCATTTTTTATATATTTTATAAAAAGAGTTAAATAATTATTATTAATCATTATACAATTATTATTATTATTATTATTTATCAATTTTATATAAATAATAAACATTCGTTCGTTCGTTCGTTCGTTAGTTAGTTGTTGTTCATTGTGATTCTTGTTTATTAAATATTAGTACGAAAAAAAAAAAAAAGAAAAAAAAGAAAAAGAAAAAGTTAAAATTTTGGCTCTATTTGCTATAATTCATTTAAATAAAGAATTGCTTAATCTCTATTCTATAGCTAAAGCGCGCACGATAGTATACAATGTCTGTTCATTTCAAATTCAAGAGTGCCAAAGACTATGATACTGCCACCTTTGATGGAACACACATCTCGGTGTGCGACCTCAAGAAGATCTTGGTAACAAAGAGAAACATGGGTAAATCCACTGACTTTGATCTACTTATTTCAAATGCTCAATCAGGTGAAGGTACATATCTATCTATATATATATATATATATATATAATCCTAGATTATTTGTTTATAGCTTAACTTACTAACTTACTTTTACTTATCTTATATTATATAATAATCAATCTAGATTATAAAGATGATTCCTTTTTGATTCCAAAGAATACGTCGTTGATTATTAAGAGAGTGCCAGTTACACAACCTTCAAAGTCATTGACCGCTACGTTGTCGGCCAATGCTGGAATCTCCAGTACCAAGACAACCATTGCAAATCCAACACCAGATCCGTTGTTGATCAAAGACAGTACTGGCAGTGTCGACGAATCACAAGACGATGAGAGCGCTAAGATCAATGCTCTCATCCAAACACAAGCTGGCTTAGGAGCGTAAGTAACATCTATCTATATCAATAATATGCATAAAACTAATTATATTTATGTATATTCATCATTAAAGTGACAGACCATATACAAGAGAACATCGTACACATAATTTCCCAACAGACAGAGTGGTAGCACCACCACCTTATTATATATGTCATCGTTGTAACCAGCCAGGTCACTATATCAACCAGTGTCCGACCAATGGCGATCCCAACTTTAACCATCCAAAGTCCAAGAAGGCATCAGGTATACCAAAGATCTTTCTTAGACCAGTTCAGAATCCAGGTACTGCCGGTTCATCAACTGTTTTAATGCCAGGCGGTGGTGTTGCCGTTGTTTTAACTCATGAGTATGTATAATATATTTATTTTACTTATATAATTAATTAGTTTATTAATTCAATAATCAACAACAACAACAACAACAGATCAGAATTTAATAAAATGGCTAAATCTATCATACAGTTGGAAGAGAAAAAGACTAATGAAGCATTGGGTGGAACTACACCAAAGAATGAAGACAATATTACGTCAATGTCCGATATAAAGTCTGAGAATAACAGTGCCAAGAATTCACCAATTCACACAGGAAGTGCATCTGCACTGGGCGAACTCAATGGTAGTTCAACGTCTGCAGTCGTTGAACATCAACTACAACAACCACAACAATGTCCTATCTGTCAAAGACAATGTAATACATCGTCCTATTTTGTTTCAACATGTTGTAAAAAGTCATTTTGTTTTAAATGTAAGTATAAATATATCTTTAATTGTTTGTTTGTATATTTTAATTATAATAATAAAATTGATTATTTATTTGATTGTTTATATAATTTATATATATATATATAGGTATTAAAGATTATTTGAATAAGGAAAGAATGTTGGGTAATAAAGACAAAGATATATTGTGTCCTAGTTGCCAAAAGGAAATGGGTGTAGAGATGTCAAAGTTGAGTGAATACGAGAGAAATGACTCAAAGAAGAGATCCCTTGAAAGAGACGATCATCAAAAGACAACGGATGCCTCCGATCCAAACAAGCGTGCTAAACCAACTGCCGACGATTCAAAAGTATACTTTTATATATGGTTAAATAAAACAAAGATTCCAAATGTTAACATTTTTATTTTCATTTATTTTAATATCTATTTTAGTCATATGAAAACGGTCATAGAAGAAGCAACGATAGAGATCACAGAGACAGAGATCAGAGACAGTCATCATCATCATCTTACCACTCCACCAATAGATATCCTTCTGAGAGAGACCATAAAGACAGAGATTCGGAAAGAGATAGAGAACGCGAAAGAGAACGCGAAAGAGAAAGGGAACGCGAAAGAGAAAAAGACAGGGATAGAGAAAGAGAGCGCGAAAGAGAAAAAG
Source organism: Heterostelium album PN500 (assembly GCF_000004825.1). NCBI lineage: Eukaryota > Evosea > Eumycetozoa > Acytosteliales > Acytosteliaceae > Heterostelium > Heterostelium album. The sequence goes on along the minus strand of NW_008805065.1, from coordinate 1,174,902 downwards.
AAAGAGCACGCGAGAGAGATAGAGAAAGAGAAAAAGACAAAGACAAAGATAGAGAAAGGGAAAGGGAAAGAGAAAGAGAAAGAGAAAGAGAAAGAGAAAAAGAAAAAGAAAGAGAAAGAGAAAGAGATAGAGATAGAGATAGAGACAGAGATAGAGATAGAAATTATAAACGTGATGATAGAAGAGATGACAGACGAGATGATAGAAGAGATAGAAGAGATGACAGAAGGGACGATAGAGATTATAGAGATGACAAAAGTAGAAGTAGTTACAGTGATAGAGATAGAGACAGAGACAGAGAAAAAGATAGAGATAGAGAAAGAGAAAGAGACAGTGGAAGATCATATCGATCTTCGTCGTCATCTTCATCGTCTTCATCACATCACGATGACAAATATCGTAGATAAAATAAACCAAATAAAATATATTTAATTAATTTTATCTATATAACTAGCCACCTCAAATTTCCAATACGTAGCAATTTATTTATTAATTAAATATAAAACCAATAAAAAAAAAAATATCTATTTTTTCAACAAAAAAAGCTTCACCTTATTAACGACCTATCAAAATTTCTTTCATATGCAATCTTTTTGTTGCTGTTATATTGACAATGCAACAAGGTTGGAATCATTTTACGTAAACAACTCTTTGTCACGATTAATTGTAATACCATTTTTTTTTTTTTTTTTTTTATTAATCGTTTAACTTTTTTTGAATATAAAATGTCAGTAATTTTTAGTTTACCCACACACAGATCATTAATTTAATTATATTTATAAACTTATAAGTTGTTAAGAGTTTTAATATCAACTCAACAACAACAAGTATATATATTTATATTTAATTTTATTCTTTATTTTTTTTTTTTAGTTTATTTATTATTTATAAAAGTAATAATGAATAGCAAATCATTATCTATTTTAGTTGTAGTACTTCTAATTGTACAACTATGTTACTCTCAAAAGCCATTCTATTGTCAAGCACCATTGGCTGTAAGTTTCTATTTGATCATTCAAAGCAATGAATACAATCACCATAGAATGGTTACTGATTGATTGATTCTATTTTCTATCTGTTTTTTTTTCATTAAAATCATCTATATTTAGACTCCATCTGAGGATACTCAAGGAATGACATTAAAGTTTGTTCAAAGTAAATAGTTATATAAATATTCATTATGATGATTTTACATTTAATAATAATATTCTTTTTAGTTTTAATTCGTCATGGTGATCGTACACCATTATATCGTCCACCAACTGGTCAATTCGCAACTTGGAACTGTTCGTTGGCAACCTTTATGAATCCATCACACAACGATGTTGAAGCTATTCCACCAGCTTCACGTCAATTCCGTAAGGTCTATCTCCCAGGTCGTAACTTTTTCCCAGGTAACTGCTCACTTGGTCAACTTACAGATCTTGGTTTCGCACAACACTCTCAACTCGGAACCACATTCCGTCAACTCTACGTACAAAAGTATGGATTGCTTTCTGAGCATTTGAATCTCTCTGAGGTCTGGGTGCGTTCCACCGACGTCTATCGTACTGTGCAATCGGCACAATCCGAGCTTACTGCTCTCTACCCACCACCACCCAACGCAGCATCGATGATCGATGTCATTGACATCCACACCATGGATGACTATCACGAGAATATGTCGCCAAACACCGTGCTCTGTCCAGCACTCAACACCCTCTACAACAATTTGACATCGCTCCCAGTCTACCAGCAGTTCATCCAACAGAATGCCCAACTTCAACAGACCATCATGAGCACTCTTGGTGAACCCAATTTCCCAGGATGGAGTTCCTTCATGGACTACTTCTTTGCATTGCAATGTCACGGATTCCCACTTCCAGATGGTATCACCGATGATCTCGTTCAACAAGTCTATGAAGCATCGTTCTTCACAGAAAGTTACCCATTCGGTTCAGAGAGTTACTCTAGACTTGCCATGTCATCGTTCCTCCAAGAGGTTGTTCAAAACATTGAGAATTTCCTCTCTGGTGCTTCACCATTGAAATACGTTTTGTTCTCTGGTCACGACGATTCAGTTGGTCCATTCGTTAATCTTTTTGGTCTATACAAGATTTGGCCAGGTATGTTGTTTTTTTTTTATTAAAAAATTTGATTAAATCATTCTAACACACTGTTGATTCAAAAATAATAGCATATGCCAGTCATGTTGAAATGGAAATCTGGCAAGACAACACTGGAGATTACTATTTGCAATTCAAATACAATGGTGAATCTTACACACTCCCAACTTGTAATGGTGTTATGTGTCCAATTCAAACATTCTTAGATCTATCTTATTCTCTAATGGTTCCAGATTATATTGACGTATGCAATCAATAAATATTATCATTGTTTTATCATACATTGAATGTCCTTTTTTTTGAATACTTTGACTATATCAAAGTTGAGCATGGAATAAACAGTGCAAGACTTATTTTTTGCTATTCCATTTAGCTACTTTACTGATTCCCACTCTTCTTTCAATTCAATTACTACTTCCTTTGCTCAAACAACTTCTTTTCCAAACTTTTGTTTATCAAAAACCTTGATTGTAATTAAATCTTGTATCAAGTCAGTCTTTACTATTTTTCACTTTATTCAACACTGATTCAACAGCAGTTTTACAACTTGACTTTGAATGCACATTACTTGATAATATAGGAGTTAATATCTAAAAATAATGAATAATAGTTTTTTTTTTTTTTTTTTTTTTTTTTTTTAAATTATCCTTGTACTACCATTACTGATAGTCAAGGTGTAGAGCTTGATATTACCCTACAGTTCGTGTTTATATATTGTTTGAGCAGTTCAGCCACAGGCCGGCTGAGATAGCCATCATTTTGAGTGATGATGATGTTCCCATTGATTGATTTGGTTTGGCAGACGGAGTAATTAAGCCACTTAGAATTATAAGCGGGTACGTGTGTAAACCACTCGGTGTTCACCTGTGATAAGCCTGCTAGTTACTGTCGGTGTCAACTTCATGGGGTCCAAGATAGTATTGAATACTAGATTAGTACGTGGCGCGCTCCTTTCAAGTCGGGAAAATTTTTGTAAAAACCCGGGATCGATCCCACGACCCAAGTCCTCTAAGGCTTACTAATGTGAATATATATAAGGCGAATGTTTGGTCAAGAGTTTCTATTTGATTTTAATAGTGATTTGTAGAAAAGTCATGGATATTTCAGTGAACACTCATAGAAATTCCATAGAAATTCCAGAAGACGTTTATTAACGGTCCATTGATGAATCACCAACCGGAGAAGTTCTAGAATTGTTTACCAGGATGAAGTCATCAACGAATCCCGTCCAACCGATGGTAAACTAAGAGTATAAATACCCGAGAGAACTCCTTGTTTCGATATCTCATTATTCACAGCAGATTCATCTTTTTTTTACCATCCCATATTAATTTTCGACTTCCACCACACTAATTTTTCAATTTCAAAATTTCGCTCAACGTCAACTTGCTTCCACTCATATAAAAATTTCAAAACATTGTGTGACAAAGTTCACAAAACATGCATTTTTTAGCTTTTTTTTGACTTAAAAAAAAATTTTAAACTGCATCATAATTTTATGTATATAAAAAAAAAAAAAATAAGATTTTAAATAAATAACTTCATATTATCTTATTTGAAGTCATAAATCTATTTTTTTAATTTATTTTAAATTTTAATTCAATTATTTCTTGTATTTTTAAATTTATTTTATTTTTTTTTTTTTTTTTTTTCGAAAAAATTCGAAAATTCAATTGAAATTTTTTTTATTTCATTCATTTTTTTTAAAATTAAATTAAGTTAAAAAGATATAGATGAAATAACAGGGTATAGAATGATACAGCAAACAACAAAGACACATGATATACTTTTTTTTTACTGCGATTCAACAAAATTTAGTCAAAAAAATAAAAAAAAATAAAGTATTTTACTGGCGATATTAAATTAATATGATGGAAAAAGGGTAAAATCAAGATTTTTATGTGGATGGGAGGTGGTATTACTCCAACCCACCTTCATATTATCATTTAACCATTCCAAAATTTTGAGTTGAAATTTTTTATTTTTATTTTTGGGGTTGTGGGGTGTTTTACTGGCGTCATTAATTTTATATGGTGGATAATTGGTAAAAAAAAGAAAAATTTCCTGTGAATATCGAATCAAGGTATGTTTATTTAAAAGATAATAAATAAAGTTATATCTCATTATTAATATCGAATCAAGACCTTTTCTACATATCTCTCAATCAACCTTTTGATAAAGAGTACTATCCTAAGAGGTATAATACCTCTGGTATTACTACTTTACAAAAGATTTTTGAAGGAAAATCTTTAAAAATAGTGACTTACCGCAGGCGGTATTGTGATTTTTAAAAAAAGAAACCTCCCTATCCGGGAATCGAACCCGGGGTTTCAGTGTGAAAGACTAATGTGTTACCACTACACCAATAAGGATTATTTACATTATGTGTATCACAATGGTGCTGGATAGCCTCTCAACGGTTGAGATTCAGACATCCTCAAGATGACAAGCAAAAACCAGCTACACCGAAACATAATAGAAATTGTACTGCACCAGGTCTGGATTCTTCACTGCAAACTTGCACACAACTCCTTCATCACACCCACCACCTTCTATCACGCAACAACCAACAACATTAACAGACTAGCTAAACTAGAATACCACAAACTAATCAGAAAATCAAAACAAGACTTCGGTCGAAATAACTTAAACATTCAAGCATATCAATCCAAATGGCTGAAGAAGCTAGACGACTTCAAACTCATCTGGAACCACCAAACCTGGAGCTTCCCAACGCCATCCCACCTCACTAGCAAATAAACAAATAAAAATAAAATCCATTTAAGTATTCTTCAAGATATGAGAATACTTTAAAAAAAAAAAAAAAGGAATTGCATAAGGTATCTGGTCAATCCTTATGCCGATAAGCATACATACGTCAGTGGTATATACCTCCTTTCATTACAATGTGATCTTTGAAATAAATTTTTAGTACCGTCTCCTTAGTTCACCAAATGTCAAAACGCTTGGAAAAAACTTACCAGCTTGCATGGACACAACTCCCACCTCAACCAACCAACCACAGAATCACCCAACACAATAATCCAACTCAAAACTATATACAGAACATTCATTAGAGTGAACTCTGACAAAAAACCAACCCCAACCACAAAAGAACAGGAAATCCTTAAGCAAAGGATTCTCCCGATACCTTCACCACCACAGCTAAGATCAAAGACCAAAAGGGCGTGACACTCTCTTCAAACTCTTCTCTAGATGTCTACTGCTCTCAAATCTGTATACACTGCTTACGATTCGTATACTTTTACTCATTGATAATAACTTTAGGAGTTGGCCATCCCATCTATTGCAGAACACTTCCAAACTAGACGACAAACCATAGAATAAAATAACTATAAATTAAGATCGTATGATATCATAAATTTGGAAATTATCTAAGAGACCAGTGTTAACAAAATAAAATAAAACCAGGATTAAAAAGTAAAATAAAAAAATGAGTGAAAAGATTTATAATTCGGTATTTAAAATCTTGATTTTTTATAATAAAAAAAAAAAGAATGATGTGTCAAAAAAAACCAATTTTTGTTTCTTCAAAAAAAAAAATATCTATTTTAGTTTCAATCACATTTTAATGTTAACCTGGTTAACCTCATATAGAAGATATGGAATCCAATGACATTCATTGAATAAAACCAATTTTAGTTTTTTTATTCTGGATCCTGGTTCATTCCTTTGACTGATATCCCAAGAGACACCATACAATTGTTCCTGGTATGATAAAATTATTTTATAATTTTTATCTCTATCTAAGATTGGAATAGAAACTATTTAAACAAATTTATTTTTTGAAAGTTAATATCAATCAAATCAAATATTCAATCATTTAATTAAATATATAAAATCTCTTCCACTTTAATATCTCTATTCTCAAACATTAACTTTTTTCAAGATGAAATTCTTAATTGTTTTATTAGTTTTAGTTGCATGCGTTTCATCCAAACCACATTTTCCATACCAATGTCAAGAGCCAAATGGATACACTACAAATTATGAAGTTTCTGCCTTTAACTCTTTATTACCAAACTCCAATCAACCACCATTATCGTTTTTTGAAGGTAATAAATAATATTAAAATATTAAATTAAATAAATAAATTAATATTAATTTCATAAATATTTTAGCTGGAAATACCACTACCGACTTTGTTGGTCAAAGAACTTTCAGCTCTTATGTGATTCTTTCCGAAGGCCAAGAACCAATCATTGGATCTATTTGGGAGTTTGGTAAAACCAACGAGGGGTTCATTTTGCAAAATGAGGTTTGTGTCAAAGTATCTTTGAACTCTCCATTCCCAATTAGCCTTCCATTGGGTGACTTATTGGGTAGCTTCTTGATTGGTCAATTCCCAGTTCAAATCTATAATGCTGCTGCTTATTCCTTCAATACCAATCAAACCTACCTTTATGATCCAAAGACTTGCTCTTTGGTTTCATCGACTTTAAGAAACTCCGACATCTCAAAACCAGGATTTACCCTAATGAATTTCTACAACTTTGAAAACACTTTTACCGAATCATGGTTTGATTTGCCTTCAGCTTGTTTATCACAATCTGTCGTCACAATTCCACATACTGTAACTCCTCAACTCAACAATATTTTAAAAGGATTCTTTTAAATCAATAGAATTAATTTTAAAAAAATTACCAATTAACCTAATAAATTATTAAAATAATTTGTCACCCCAAACCCTTAAATAATACAATTTTCTTATTTTTTTTTTCCACATACATTCTTTGTATGATTTTTTTAAAGCTGAGATATCGATCAATCATTCAAAAAATATATTAAATACTCTATTATTATTTTTTTTTTTAAAACAATATTTTATGCAGTCGAACAAATTGTAAAACTCTTAAGATAGAAAAAAGAAGACAAAATCAACAGCAACTTCAACAACAACAACGTCCCCAATTAAACTTTGAGCAGTCCACCGGTCAAACAAGTTGCTAAAAGTGAACCAAATACCGACTCCACCGGATTCAATAGCGAGCCAATGGTATTACCTCCACCTCCACCCGAAGAAATTCCATATCCCTCCTGCACATGTGCCCGAAATCATAGGTTGTATTAAAGAGAATCCTCACAATCAGCATCCTGGTGGTACCAACCAAGGAGTAAAACATAGAAGGATACATATAATTTCCCCCGCCTGGTCTTTAGTTGACATTCATTTTAATTACTAGTTGGAATAAAACCAGCAGTACAATTGTTGTGTTTTTTGAATATCTTAACTTCCACCTTGTATTGTCACTTCAAAAAAAACAAGAATTGTTCAATATATTTTTTCTTTTTTAGAATCTGTTTTACTTTTAAGAAACTATTTTAATGATCATTGACCACCATTTTGGTCTTTTAATCCTCAAATTTATCTTTATAAATGTAAATGCTAGAATATTCTTTGTTATTGTAGCTTTCAAGTTTCACTCTTCATATGGGATTATGACAGATTCTCAATTGTAGGTATTAAAATCTAATTTCAATTCTTGAGGAAAAGAATGATTTCAGAATTCTTTATTAGTTAAGTATTTAGTGTAGTAATGGAAACACAATTCAAAGAGATTCTGGTTGTCCAAAGTTTGAAAATATTTTAAGTAAATGTTTTGTCAATTTCTTTTTTATTTTGAATTATTACTACTGAAAGAAAATTCTTTTCAATCAACATTGCTTTAAATCATATCGATATGATTGTTTGGCTGACCATTGTCAAGTTTAAATGAATAGAATTTATAGGTTTCCTCTCTCTGTTTGGTACCATAAGAACCCAAGTATTGCTGGTCAACAGGTACAATCTTTGAAATAAACTTTTTTTCTTGCATTTGCTCAAGGAAATAAGATACTCCCTATATTATTATCATTATAATATAATTAATATATCAAAACAATATTGGTAAAAATAGAAAATTACTTACATCTCTGTCGTCAGATAGAATCTCATAAAAAATACCGTCATTCTTTAGATATTTTTGAATCACTTTTATCAGATTATCAACACTTAATAAACTATAGGTCAATTCACTACCGAATATTATATCATATTTTTCGTCTTCACTCACTGTTATCTAATCAAACATCAGAGTTAATAATAGATTTGGTTTTGTTTTTCTTTTATACGATCAACAATGTTAACTTACACTATCGATTTCATCCCAATTCAAATATTTCACATCAACTTTTTCCTTTAACTCTATCATTCTGTTGTTGACTCTGATCTCTTCGTCATCATCCATATCAACAGTATCTTTTCTACTGTTTAAATCTACATTGTATTTAAGATTCTCTAATAACTATTGAAAAACGATGATAGTTGTTAGATTGGTTGTTCTTTGAAATTGCTACTATTCGTTTATTATTAAACAAACTTACAGGTGGAAGATAATCTGTCAGTGTAATCGATTGACAAAAGTGTGCTGCCAAGATACCAGTCAATCCGACACCACTTCCCAATTCTAGACACTTTTGACCGCTGAATGCATCCTGATGCTTGAAGATCCAACGTGACATGATGATAGCAGCATCCCAGATAGCACAGCCTATACCACCCTGAATGATAGACATCTCTCTGATAAAGAGCTCTTTTTCATACTCTTTCTCACGCTTATCATACTTTCCAAATCCAACAGTCTTTCTCTTGAACTTGTCTGCACCTAATGCATACTCTTTCCAATTAATATTGAGCTGTCCATTCTTTTCTCTACCATTCAACATGTTGTCGTTCGTTTTTGTTTGTTTTGGTAAAAATGATTCGTTTTTTTTTATTGAAGATATTTGAGGAAAATGGTTTTATACTTTCAAATTCTATAGAGGGTTTAGTATCTGGAGACATCCAGAAACAGGATGGTTAAAACTTTATGCCAATTTTTTATTTAATCAATTTTTTTTAATTAATATTTCGAAAAAGAAATAAAAATAAAAAATGATTTTCTATTTTTCATCAGAGGCTCCATAGCATAGTTGGTTATTGTACTTCCCTAGTAAAGGAAGAGATAGGAAGGGGTCACGAGTTCGAATCTCGTTGGAGCCTTTATAAAATTGACCATTCCGCATGCGGTAAGGGAAGAAAGTTGTTTGGGATCGTGAATTAATTGAACTTAAAACAATAAGAATTTATTTAAATCAAACATTATCTTCTTGTGAAAATGCTTGGGGCGGATGGCTATTTCTTATATAAAGGGTTGGAAAGTGTGAGATTGAGACTACTTAATCAAAATATTATTTTTTTATTTGAGAATTCAAGTGAATGTTTTTTTTTGTTTTACACTACCTAATCTCCACAAACCAGTACTTACTTAAGGTTAATCCCAACTAAAAGAAAGATAATCTTAAAATTATATTCTTCTTTAATTGAAACTTTACTTGAAGTTATATTTTAGATTCTTGACAAATGTGAATCACTTTAAGGTTACTACCCTACAAAATATCATAGTTTTTTGCTTTATTTTATTTTGATTTCTTAGTCAACTTTGATTTATTAGGAATGTAAATGTAAATGATATTTTAGAAGGTTGCTTATTTAAATAGTTGAATATAGAGTGTAATGTACCAGTGATATCATTGTTATTATCTTGAGTCTAATATTTTCAAGAGTACAATCATCTTTGATTCAAGGGTATCCACACTTAGTTTCTTACAAAACTTTGAATCGTGTCTTATATTAATGTATTGAATAACCAAAGAAACAGATACTTTTCAACAGTTAGAGATGTAATACAGTTTATTTCCATAGATAGAATCCTAAACAACTATTAGAATTGTAGAAGGAGTAATAATAGGGAATTGTAAGATTGAATCCATGAGGAAAAAATAGTAGTTGCAAGACATAAAAAACCAAATCTAATTCTTTCCCTTTGAATTTCCTACAGCAATTTGTATATATCATATCCACATTCTTCTAAAGGAAGAACTTTTAACTTGATTTCCTTTATTCACCAATCTAATCTTTTTTCGATATAAATATATACATTGTATATCAAAAAGAGAGAATATTTAATCATTTGATCATTTCTCTCTTGCAATCTTACCTGACAATAGTGTTAAAGGTTGGTCATAATGTTTATTCCAATTCCTTTAATATACTCTAGATTTTATTATTTGAGATCAATATATAGTCGATTAGTTTAATCCAATTAATACTAAATTTAGATCTCATCCTGCTCTCTTTTAAAAATAAAAATCAATATCAAATAAAGTAAATAGTGAATAATATTCTAATAACACTAATCCATGAATTAAAGATGTAGGTCCCGTGAATTTAATCTTTTTAATAAAAAAAATAGTATTAAAAACAAAATGATATGAAAAATTTTTTCAATATTTAAAAATATAAAATTAATTTAGTATATTTTATATTGATGATGAATCTACCAAATAATCATTAATAATTAAATAAATAAGAAATCTTGCCAAATGATTGTTGTGAAACTGGGTACCAAACTGAGTCCTATAAATAATTCTTGTGGTTTGAGTCCTCTTTATACCTTTCAAAATATGGTATATTAAATTTAAGCTTATTCTATTGAAGTAATTAGATAAATCAAAATCATTTGTATAAATAGATATAAACTGAACAAAATCATTATATTCATTTTAGATTTATTCAACTATATTTAAATAAATATAATTTATTCATTAAAATGAATGCAAAGTTAAAATAATATTAAATTTAATGGATTTAGAGAGCGTTGACGCATTGGGCATTACCAGCAACAACAACACATGATTGACCAGATGGACATGGGACAATACCACAGTTACCATAGGTGAAACAACCTGGGGAACATGGAACAATACCGCAGTTACCAGTAACAAAGGCACAGGCTTGATCGGAGGAACATGATGGGCAGACAGTTGGGGCAACACATTGAGCTTGACCGGCAATGACCAAACATGATTGACCAGATGGACATGGGACGATACCACAGTTACCATAGTTGTAACAGGTTGGTGTGGCGTTAATGGTACCGTAACAGGCTTGGTTGGATGGGCAACCAGTGGTGGCACAGGTAGAAGCAGAGGCAACAGCAATGCAGATAGCGAGTAAAGCGACGATCTTCAACATTTTAGAATTTTATTAAAGTTTATTTTGAAAATTAAAAGATTTAAATTTAATTTGGTATGTATTTATTTTTTATAAATATAAGTATTTGATTAGTTTGGAATGAATTCTGTTTTGTTCAACTTGTCCAATTTATAGTCATTTAGAAACCTTTTAAAAATATTTTATTAATTTAATATTTATTTTGTTTTTAGTTTTTTTTTTATGATAAGCCATCATTGTAATATGTAGCAGGGTATTCTAATATCAATAAAACTCAAAAGTAGTAATAAACAGTTTGATTACTTAAATCTATATAACCTTATATTTCTCAGATTGCTGTATCTTTCTTTATAATATGATTTCTGTTTTCAACAAAAAGAGGATGATGTTTCAGTAGAATATATATATCTTTGCAATCATTTTTTTCTTAACACATTTTGCCCAATCAAATATCGGTAATTGAAAAGCACACATTTTTTTTGTTCAACATGAACATCACAGGTATGATTTTTCATCTGAATCAAAACAAAAAAAAAACATATTTTTGTTTATGAAAAATTCCCAAAACAAACGACTGAAATTTACCTCTAGGATATTAATTGAAATTGAATCAGTGCTAATCATTGGTTGATTTTAAGCCCGCTTTTGTGGATTTAAAAATCATTTCAACCCAAAAACTATTAATTTCATTTTATTGGAAAGTTTTTTTGCACACCCGCCCAATCATTATCAGAGGCTTTTTACTATTGAACCATTTTAAATCAAAGTATCAACCAACTAAAACGTAATTAATTAATCGATTAGATTCAAAGTTTATTCATTATCATAAAACAAAAGAAATAATTGAAAAATGCAAATTGTAAAATTTTGTTTATTAAAAGATATATGTACTATTCTAAAGATTTCCCAAAGATTAATTTAAACGAACTCCCATCGATGACAACATTATTAGCTTTTGATTCTTTCAAGAAGATTAGACAATAATGGGTTTCTATAGAACTTCTATAAAACAAATATTAATTCTTTAGAAAACTATAAAGTTTAAGCGAGTGGTTATAATAATCTCTCGGAATGAATAAATATTAGGTTTTGAGTTTTAGGGCTTGAAATCGCTTAGTGAATCATATATAACCCACTTACAAAAAAAAAAAAGATATTTTTATCAACATGACTTTTCGTTTAATTACATTGTGGAGGTTACAAATAGTTTTTTTTGATCATTATCAAATCGACTATAAAATATTTTAATTAAAATAAAGAAAAGAATGTATATTTTGATTAGTGAAATAATAACATAGTTGACAACCATATATAATTCAAGGGACCTGATTGAACATCAAGACTGTCATTAGATATAATTTTTGGATTTTTTCATATATGTAATTATTAAACTTCCTTTTTTTCAAGAAAGTATTATTAAATCTACAACAATACTTTTATAGGAGTACGACCATTCTCAGCTTGGACAGGATCTTTCGTTGTTAAAGATTGGAAAAGTTTACCTACCGGTTTTAATTCTTTTTTTTAAGTGACAATACAAGGTTAACAACTTCATGAAGTTGAGATATCCAACAACACATCACTTGTACAGCGGGTTTTATTGCAACTAAGAATTAATTATTTTCTGAAAATAATAGTTGATAATTATCAGGTGGTATCTTTTCTATGTTTTATCACCACGTTCGATCTCTTCTTGGATATTCGGAGAGAGTAGGGTGGCAGAAGGCTGTTCGATGACATGTAGCACACTGCCTGCCTGTCATTAAGAGTAATAAATAGCTACAAGGCAGTGTTGTTTTTTAAGCTGTAATGTGATGTTCTAGGTACCTTAGCAGTGATAAGTTTGCTGTTGTTTAAGTTGTCGATGGTTTGTTTGATATTCTGTTATACAATAACCGTTGTTTAGTTTTTAAAAAGGGAAATATAAAAATTTATTTTAAAAAATACATAATGTAAATAATCCTTATTGGTGTAGTGGTAACACATTAGTCTTTCACACTGAAACCCCGGGTTCGATTCCCGGATAGGGAGGTTTATCATTTTAAAAATCACAATACCGCCTGCGGTATGCCACTATTTTTAAAGATTTTCCTTCAAAAATCACTGTTAAAATCTCTGAAAATAGAAACTCTTGACCAAACCTTCGCCTTCTATATATTCATGTGTACTATTATTCATTATTTTTAGATATTAACTCCTATATTATCAAGTAATGTGCATTCAAAGTCAAGTTGTAAAACTGCTGTTGATTAAAAGTGAAATAGCAGAAAGACATTCGTTTGACTGAAAAAAATCTATGTCTAATAGTTATTGAGTATAAATATGTTTAGTTAATTACTATCTATCGTTCATAGCAGTATCAATTTTTAATATGACTATAGTCACAGTGATAGTGATTTAATACAACTCGGAAGACTTGATAAACATAAACTCTCACTTATAATATATATTTGGGTTGTATTATTAAGATTTTACGGTTTGTTGTACCAATTTGTAAAGTAATTATAATTATTTATAAATTATTTATTCATTATTATATATTTGTATTCGCCGAGTACAATTATTTTGTGAAAATACTTATATTGTGTTAATATAATTTTTAAAGTTGTTTAAAATATATTAATTAATTTATATAATTAATTAAAACAATATGAATTGTATTGGATTATAACAAAGAACAATTCATACACTCTATATTAAATAACTTTTGTATCTTGTGAAATTGTACTGTAATGAATTTGGTATAATTTGTTTTTAAGATAAATAACATGTTGAAAGCAAAATAAAAACAAGTTTTCAACAATTAAAATAGAAGCTTCTATTTTAACTTGTTTGTTCAAAGCTTGTGTGTTTAATTAAATTATCATTTATAAATATATCATCTCAGTAAACTTAAATTTAAATAATTTAAAAATCAGTTTGGTTTGATTCCAAAAATTATTAATCTTTTTTTATAATTTAAATTTTAATTTGGTAATTTGATTGATTGTTTGATTTGCGCGCCAAAAGCAATGACAATTCATTTTAATAGTAAATAATAATAAATGATCAAAATAACAGATAATACAGAAAAGATGAATGGTTCAATAACAACAACATCATCATCGATATCGAAATTAAATAAAAAAGATAATGATAGTACTTTAAATAATGTTAGCAACAATGGAAATAAAAGTAATAATACTTCAACAACGACAACAACAACTTCGTCATCATCATCATCTTCTATATCCCCACCTTCTATATCAGTGACATCATTACCAACTATGCAACTACCGACAGTCAATAGTACAACAAACAATAGCAGCTCAACAACAACAACAACATCACAGACTTCAAATACAACTCCAATGAGTAAAATACAACTTCTACTCTATAAACTTATTATTATGTTCTACAAACAAAAAGACAATGAAAATAGTATAGACTATAGATCAAAAGTAAATAATATATTAAGATTTATGATTGTACATCAACAACAACAACAACCACCATCAAAATTGAAACAAGATGATTTTAAAATATACGATGAAATACATAAATATTGTAAGTATAAGTAATAGTTATGTGTTACTATAGATAGATAGCTAACAAAACACATTTGAATTTATAGTAACAAATATTGGAGATAAAGAAAAGTTGATTAAATTTGGTGATATCTATCGTGAATTGTATCAAGTGTCGAATAACAACAATGTTTATCTTTCTACTATTGTTACACTGATCAATGGCAAGGCAGACGAGATTCTCCAACAATTCAATACACTGCAACAACAACAACAACACTCAAAGAAGAGCGATTCATCAGTATTGGTCGAACAGATTCGTTCAAAGATGGAAACAATGTCAGTGCAGCCACCAGTACCCAAACAACTACCACCACCCATCGCAAACCAATTCCTCAACAATGAACTACCACCCACTCAACTACCGATCTACACTGCACAATCAACTATTAATAATGTTGCATTACCCAATAGTAATAATAGCAATAACAATAGCAATAGCAATAAGAGAGCAAGTCAAAAAATAGAGGTATCAGAGGAATTACTATTGAAAGATTTGATCTATGTATTCCAAGGTATCGAAGGAAAGTATATCAAATACTTTAATGACATCAATGGATACACCGTCGACAAGAATGTAAATATTTCAAAGCCAAGAGCCGATCTTATTGGTCGTCTAGTCGAATTTGGTTGGCTATTCCGTCAAGTCAGATTGTTTTTAGTTCACAGTAATTTTTCACATCAAGGTTTAGTTAATCAAGTAAGTAAAACCAAAAACAAAACAAGATATACAATAACTAATATAATATAACAATTAATTAGTGTTTTTGTTCATGTGTTCAAGAGGAACTATCTGAATTCTATAGATTAATTGCAATATTAGAAACAAAGATAAATAGAAATGTATCAGAGAATCAATTTAGTGAACCTAGCAGCAGTAGTAGTAGTGTTAATAGTAGTGATAATATTGGTGGTGGTGGTGGCGGTGAACATATGACGTTGATGGGTATGTTTGTTTGGATACAAGAACCGTTGTTCAAATTGAAAGCACTCTGTGCATTGGTATCGGGTGTCTCCACTTTGAAAGGCGGTGCCACTGTTTCGTATATCGAATCGTTCTCGGTGCATGGTAACTCAACGGTTCGCACCATGGTAAAGTCTATACTTGTGGCCGTCTCCAAACCGATATTTACTATGTTGGATCGCTGGATATCAGAGGGTGAGATCAACGATCTACACTCAGAGTTCTTCATCGCCAAGAACCTGCAGGTTCCGGTAGACCGCGTCTGGAGCGACAAGTACACTCTGGTACCAGAGATGCTGCCGAGCTTCTTCAACGTCGGCAACATGAGCCGGCGAATCCTGTTGATCGGCAAATCCATAAACTTTATGAAACAGTGTTGCAAGGAATCGACGTTTTGGACGGGCGACAAGGAGGGAAGCGCGGGTGGTCGTCTGCGACTGGAATCGTATGCCGACCTCGCCAATTTGGATACGGTGATAAGTGGCGCCTCCAAGTATAGCAGTAAGCGACTGATCGATCTGATGATGGTACGCTTCCGATTCATGGATCATTGTAAAGCGTTGCGTCGTTACTTGCTGCTGGGACAAGGCGACTTTATTCAGGGTTTGATGGACATGCTCGGAGAGGACCTCTTGAAGCCGGTGGCGCAACTGACGCGTCACCGACTGGTCACAATCATGGAGAATGCAATTCGTACATCGAATTCGCAGTACGAAGATGAAGACATTCTGAAACGACTGGATATCTCGTTGCAGGAGGACCGCGTGTCTACGGGCGGCGCTAGCAGCAGCGCGAATATCGGCTGGGACATCTTCTCGCTCGACTACCATATAACGATGCCGCTGGCAACCATTATCAGTCGTACAAACATGGCTAGCTACAAGAGGATATTCCACTTCCTCTGGTCGGTGAAACGCGTTGAGTTCTCACTGAGTTCGACGTGGCGAAATACTCACACAATGTACAATACACTTCTCAAGATGCAGGCGATCACCAACGTTGGATTCGGTCAGCTATTCCAGCAGTCTCAGATGCTCTCCAAAGAGATGACACATTTCGTATCGAATTTCAATTACTATGTCATGTTTGAAGTGATTGAGAGTTCATGGGTCAAGATGGTCAACTCTATTGAATCGGCGAGTGACTTGGACCAGTTGATCAACGCGCACACTCTCTACCTCGAAGAGATCAGCTGCAAGACATTCCTTATCAACACAGAATCATGTTACGATGCATTCAAACAACTATTGAATGCAATCTCCAAATTCACCTACACTCAAAAGAATCTATGTACATTTGCCGATGCCATTAGAAAGGTAAACAAAACAAAACACAAAACAAAACAAGACAAATTAAATTTACGAAAAAAACTAACAACAAACGCTTGTTATTAATATTTATAGGAACTTCCACTCACAGATGCTAAAAAACAAAAAATTCATAAGGAATTGACTAACTATGGTGCACGTTTGAATATTAGCGTTAAGGAATATAGACAACAATTCAAAATACTACAAGACGAACTACTAAAGTTGAAAACCAAACATCAAGATATCAATCCAACTTCATTGCTATATATGTTGGATTTCAATGAATACTATTCAAAGACCTACAATAGTAGACTGTCCACTTCACCTACTGTATCAAACTCCAACAACAACAACAATAATAATAACAATAATAACAACAATACAACAACAACAACAACAACAACAACATCTTCTAACTAATATTATTTAATAAAACTTAAACAACAAAACTTACAAAATGTTCATTTTAATTATTTATTTAATCACTGCAAACATATCTTGTTAACACACCACCACAACCACCACCTTGTTTAACTATAAAAACAAAGTGTCCATAAACAAAACAACCCATCTCAATACCAATTTTCTTTTAATTTTTTTGTTACTTTATTTTAATTTTTTTTCAATTTTTTTTGTTTTCTCACACAATCCAAAAATTTTGATAATGAACATGATTATTTTTCTTTTAATAATATAATTAATATAAATAAACATAAATAAATCAAATCGTAATAATAAGTTAATAATAAATAAAAGATATATCATACACAATGGCAAAGATTTTCGAAACCAGTAGTTTAACAGTGAGACCATGGGGTGAATTTGCAGAGTGGGGAAGATTCAGCATACCAGATGCTCAATTCAGAGAAAGATCAGAAACTAATCTTGGTTACTACTCTGGAAACTATGCTTTGATTGTTGGTGCTGTTTTATTGTTGACATTGTATGTATCGATATCATTAATATTATTATATATCTTTTGAATTTTAATCAACTTATTCATTGTATAAAAAACACAATAGATTCACAAACTACAACTTATTGTTAGCTGTCTTAGTACTCGCTGGTATTGGTTACTATGTATTTGTAGTTCAACCAAAAACACATGTCGTCGGTGGATTCAGAGTTGAACTCTTACATCAAGTTGCCATCTTTGCTATCGGTAAGTTGTTATTGTTGTTGTTGTCGTCGTTTAGTATAGTTCTTGTTGATACTAATTTATAAAACATTTCATTTCTAATCAAATCGAAATCAAATCAAATCGAATCAAATATTATAGTATCAATAATTGTTGTTTACAAATCAAGTGGATTGACATTGTTCTACACAACCTTGTTCTCATTGTTGGTTGTATTGGCCCACAGTTTGGCTAGAAAGAGAAACACCAACGCCAAGATCAACAACGTCGTGAACAAGGCTAAGGATTTTGCTAATGTAAGTTAGATGACTCATAATTTCAATTTATTTATTTTAAAGAAAAAAAACTAATATTTTTAATTTTTTTTCAATTTATAATTAAAACAACAGGATTTGAACTAATTAATGTAATTAATAGCGCGATAATTTGTACAAATAAATATCACATAATACTTTTAAATAAATAATAATAAAACACTAAAACAAATAATCAAAATAACAATAGTAATAATAATAATAATATAAAAAACAAAAAAATCATTTGTATTATTATTTTATTTTTTTAAAAGATCTTTTAATAATAATCATAGTTTATATGTATATATATATAATATATTTTAATCATTCAATATAAATAAAAAAAACATATCAATTTTACAACACCAGTTATCGGGGTGTACAAAGAGCTCTTCATTCATTCCATAAAAAGCTGATATTTTTCTAAAACGACAAAATTTTTTTTTTTTTTTTTTAAAAAGAGAATTTTAAAATTTAAAGTTAGATTTTTTAAAAATACTTCATTTTTTTTTTATTTATATATATAAATTACACATATCAGGTTTTGATTTTTTTACTTTTACTACTTTTCCTTTATTTATACAATTATTTAAACATTTATAAAATATTAAACAAGTAACATTATTAGTAAAAACAGTAAAAAAGTAATATTAATAGGGAGGTAGTAATAGATTTTATATAGTAGCGATTGTAAAATGTCAAAAACAAACGTAAAGAGTTTATCAGAAACTCAAATAAAAAGTAAAAATCATAATAATTCATAAAGAATGATTTGATAGATATAATAATATTAACATTCTCTCTAATCATTAATAATAATATTTTTTAGATAGAATAACATTATTAGAAAAAAGAAAGGAAAATAGAAAAAATGTTAGACTTTTCTTTCATCCAATAAAGACGATCAAGTATTTCCTTATTGTGATTAAGGATATGATTGCATCATCGTTATCTTTCTTCAAGGAGAGACCAAAGACATTGTTTTTCAGTAGTCTATTGATTTCACTCTCGATTCTGGCGATCTATGCACCCGGTGAACACCAAAATTACATTGGAAAATACAGTGAGTTCATTTCGATCTGTTTGTGGTGGGTAGGTCTCGGTGTATTGTCGTCAGTCGGTTTGGGTACTGGTCTGCATACTTTTGTACTGTACTTGGGACCACATATCGCCAAGGTCACACTGGCTGCCTCCGAATGGCAATCAGTAGACTTCCTTCAGTACGGTCCAAACAGCTTTGTCAACCCGAACGCCCCGCAAGCCGGTGGTGTCACATTCTGGCAGATTCTCAACTCGATTCAGTTGGCTGCATTGATGTGGGGTGCCGGAACTGCGATCGGTGAGTTACCACCCTACTTTGTAGCGAGAACCGCTCGTATCAAAGGATTGAAGCTCGAACAAGAGGAAGCCAAGAAAGGAATCAAGAAGGAGGAAAAGCAAGAGAAACAAAGTCTCATTCAAAGAATGACAGCTGCTATTCCAGCTATGATTGGAAATATGGGTTTCTTTGGTATTTTAGCTTTTGCATCTGTATGTATTTAGTTATTTTTTATTTTAGATATTTATTTATTAATCATTATTTTTTATAGATTCCAAATCCATTGTTTGATTTGGCAGGTATTACATGTGGTCACTGTTTGGTACCATTCTGGAAATTCTTTGGTGCAACTTTGATTGGAAAAGCCGTTATTAAGGCACATATTCAAGCTTGCTTTGTAATTTTAGCATTCAATATGGAAACTCTCACCAAGGTTGTTACACTCATCGAAAATTATATTCCATGGTCAAAAGGAAAGATTCAACCAATTCTCGAAAAGGAAAGAGATAGATTAAATTCATCGTCGAACCTCAACAAAAATGCACCAGTATGTTTAAAATTTAAATCGTGATTTAAAAAAAATATCGCAATTATTAACAAGCAATGTTCAATTTATAAAATTATAGAAAAGCTTTGTCGGTGTCATCTGGGATTGTGTATTGGCATGCATGATTTTCTACTTTTTAATCTCCATCATTGATTCGAGCGTACAAGAATATCTTATCGAAAAAGATAACAAGAAAATTGAAGAGTTGGAGGCAGCTCTCAAGAAGAACGAATCAAAGAAAGATAAATAGAAATTTTTTTATTATAAAAAAACAACATTAGATAGGAATATAAATATAGTTAATACATTTAAACACTCGAAAAATAATATTAATAAATGGATGAAAGTTATCATTCTACTTCTTTAAAAAAAAATAAAATATTGTTTGTTGTTTTCCTAGAAAAAAAAGAAATAATCTTGAGAGGTATTGATTATTCTAAAAAGTAATCAATCAAATAAGTATTTATAATTCAAAATTTTTTTTAAAATAGATTGTGTGGTATCTAATACCAGGATGAAATTGTTCTATCAATTCCATTTTAAGCGGATTCGGTTAAAAAGTGTCAGCAAAATGCTGTGAGAAGAATAAGTGGTGGTAGGAGTGAATAAATGGAGGTTGGAGAGCAAACAAGACTCGGAGTCAATTTTGAAGTATATATAACATATGAACTAATTTTAATTTTTTTTTTTCTCTTGGAAGTGGTAGTGGTAGTAGTCGTTGTGGTAGTAGTCGTTGTTGTTTGGTCACTATCGGTGTCAGTATCATCAGAGTTGGGGTTGGAGTCACTGGATGGGAAGAGAGTACCAGAGAGTTGAAGTTGTAAAATTGAATTGGATGGTTTTTGTTGTGATTGTTGATTTTCGATAGGGGTGAGAAGCTGGGCTATTACTTGGGTTTCTGTTGGCTTTTTGGATTGGTTCATACGGTTTTCTTGACATTTTTTACAGTTTGGACTACATTTGGTATGCATTTTCATATTTTTCTCGTGACTGGCTCTATTCGAAGTTGATAGGACTTTGTCACAAGGCACCTCGTGTCGGCATTTCACTTTTTTGGTTGATTGTTTCTTGAATACTGATATACATTGTTCACACTCCAGGTTTCCTTCAGTTTGGCATGGCTCTATATGGGAGGTGTTGTAGTGATTGGAACGTCCACTCGAGTGACTGTAGCTTGAGGTACATCCAATGTGTTGGCACGTGTATCGACCTGATGGATTCGATGGTGAATTGATGGAAGGTGGTGATTTCGAAGGATTTTGGATATTGTGATGAATAGGTTGAAGGCTGTGGTGTTGGTTAAATTGACTATTCGGTTGATGAAGTTGTTGGTGATGTTGATGTTGACTATTGTTTGGTCGTGGATTAACATGGTGAAGAATTGCCGGTTGTGGTTGATGAAAACTATTATATGGTAATGGTTGATGATGTTGGTGGTTTTGATGGCGACCATTATATTGTTTATTAAAGTGTTGTTGGTGATGATTATGATTTTGTTGTTGTTGTTGAGAAGTTGGTGGCATTTCATCAATCTGTCCTATATATTCTATAGATGATGATAAACTAGGTAAAATGATTTCATGGTGGGGAGGTGATTTTCTTTTATAGTTAGGTTGTTGAGACGGCAACAAAGGAGGTGAAGATGATTCTGACCCGTTATTGTTAGGTGGTGATTTTCTTTTATAATTTCTATTATTATTAATCGGTTGGTTTGAGTTGTGTTTTAGTTGATGTTGTTGTATTGGTGGTTTTGAACTATTATTATAGTTGGTCTCAGAAATAAAGTCAGGACGTGGTGGAGTCGGTGGTGATTTTCTTGTATATTTATTTTGCGGCTGTTGAGGAGGATAGGATTGTTGTTGATGTTGTTGAGGATGAATACTACTTTTATCTTTATATAAATAATTATTTTTGGGCTTCGGGTTCTCGCTATTTATTGGAATTGATGAGTCTGGTGTTGAGGTGGCGAGTTCTATGTCATCTGAGCCTGGTGTTGAAGAAGTCCTTGGAAAAAATCCATCGTCTTTGAATTTTTCTAGATTGCTATCGTCGTAGACTAAGGCTCCTTGAATCTTCTCTGGAGAAGATTTATCATCTGACGATTTGTTGTTTAATAGTTTTACAATATCCATTGGTGGAAAAGAATTAATTTCAAAAGTAAAATTATCTTCTTCGCCACTGATGGATATCAATTATTGAGTATCTATATAATTTAAAACATAAACAACAATATGCTACCTGTCTATTTTTATTGAATATAAATAGAGAAATTTTTATAACAATAGGGAATATATTAATTAGTAATTGTGTAATGATTAATCATTCGACATTTATTCTGAAATTAAATGAAATAACTTGCTAATAGCAAAGGAAAATGAATTAAAGTATTAAAGAAGCCTACTTGTAAGTAGTTACCACTTTTGAAAAGATTAATATTATTTGATTCAAAATCAACTATGCTAGAAGAAAATAGTGGGTGTATTGTTAGCTACTTCTTGAGCACTACAAATTTATAGTATTAACAAAGAGTGTGAAGAACTGATTGAAAGGTGTTGTATAACAAAGTGTATTCGTGTGGATAAAGTGTTTAATTAATAATTTGTTTTATATAAATATTTCGATGTGGTGTTGGTGGTGTAAGTGAGAGAGTACTTTACAATGGTTGATTGTCAAGAAGTGTTTTAAATTATAGTCGAATCTCATTCTAATCTATTGCTTCAGATTTATATTGTATTGTTTCAACAATATACTGATAAATAAATTTTCGGTAGGTTAAATACACTGAAGACTTACCAGTCAACATTTTTTTTAAAGAGATATTAATGTTTTGAAATAACAATTTATTTTTGAATAACTATAACTCTTGTATTTAAATAATAGATTTCAACATATTATAGCATTATTACTCTGATATATATCAAAATTATTTCTTTTTTTATGCATACTTTCTGAAATATGTGATTGAAGTTGATTTGGTTATTTTTTTTTTTATGTTTTTTTATGTTTTTTTTAATTTTTTATGATTTATTGTTTTCTTTTGGAGATACATATTTACAAATGTTTAACAAATAATGATTTTTATTTATTAGAAATGACAATTTGAATATTGAAATTTGAATAAATAGTAAAAATTAACACCCTGAAAAATAGAATATTATATTATATTTTCTTATCAACATAGAATATATTTGATATAATGACAAATTCTATTTTAGTTTAAGGTACAATATAAAAGTTGGTAATGAATTATTGTTAACCAATAGAACAACAAAGGACTTTTTTTCAAGGAGGGAAATAAATAGGACGAGCACATTTTAAATATACTTACGAAATTTTTACTTTCAAATAATTATTTGAAATTTGGATTATATGGATGGGGAAATTATTTATGTAATCGTTTAATATTGTCCGAGTTACACCTCTAGATAATTGATAGATGTGTAGTGCTAATTATTATGGTGAAAAATACAAAAAAAAAAAACAAAGTTTATACTCCTTCCTATATTAATGATGCCACATGTGTTGATAATACAATAGTAAAATTTAAAAGATGGAAGAGACCTTAATTTATTTGTGATTTGTTTTCAATTTTTTTTGTTTTTCTATTTTTTAAATTTTTTTTTTCCTTTTTTTTAGTTAAATTTGGTTTGTTGTTGCTGTTGTTATTCTTGTTGATGTTGTTGTTGTGGTTGTTTTTAAAAAAAAATTGTTAAGCATTTATATAAAGTATTTGGATAGTGAGTCGTAGTGGAATTCTTGGTTTACAAAAACACAAAACTTATTTTTTTATTTTTGTAAAATTATTTTGAAAATCGTATAACTCTGTATGTGCAATGAATATGACTGGTTTAAACACCTCTGCTCTCAATGAGGGATGGTTGAGCGTAATGGGGTTATCATTTAACGATCCCCGTAATTTTGAAACGCTTGATGTCTACAAAAAGAACACACACCAAAGGGTGATGTGAAATTTGTGGAGTGGCTCTCCAACAATTAAAAGGCACTGCAACCACAAAACCAAAAAAAAATTAAAAAAATACAAACATAATTTTCTAGTTTTCTTGAATGTTGCAATACATACTAATTAATCGATTTAACACCTTGGTTTTTAATGTTTTTTTTTCGATTTTTCGACTTTTTTTTTGGTTTGCTGATTGTTTTAGGATCACTTGGCAACAACAACCGTGATTTTTCAGTCAGATTAAAAGTGTTTACATCATAGTTTTGCCGCCAAACCATAGTTTTTTCGAAATTCTGTTTCTGGAAATTTATCTGAGATTTTAATTCATATTTGGGATTTTGGTCCTCCAACCAACTTGTTTTATCGATATTTTTCGAGATCTCAAATTTTTGCAAAACTAAAAAATTTCGAAAAAAAAAATCTAATTCTTTTTTTAAATAAAAACAATTATCTTTTAATTATTTTAAGATATATTTAACTAATATATTATTAACTTCTTTATTTATTATATGAATGAATTTAAACTGCAACGCGACACAAATTTGTAATATTAAAAAATTAAAAGTAAAAATAAATTTGCAAATTAATTTAAATTTATTAAAATTATAATCTAAGATTTCGAACAAAACTAAAAATAAACAAAATCTTATCTTAATTATAGAATATTGATTTTAAATAAATCTAAAGATTGTCATTTGAATGAGTATAAAAATATATCTTTGAATCAAATACGATAATGATTTATCATAATGTTAAAAGCAAAAATATGAAAAAAAAACTGTTGGAAAAAAAAATGTTTTTTTTTTTTTAAATTTAAAAATCTCACCACAATGTTTTAATCACACAGTAACCAAAGCCACACAAAAATAACTTTGTGATAGGTCTCACATTGATTTGGGTTTTTATTTTTTTTTTATCATTGAAAAAAATTTAACATATTTCATTTAACATTTTGATTTTTTTAATTATATAATTATAAATTTTTTAATAAATTATTTTGTTAGATCAAAAAACAAAATATATATTTATTATTTGAAAGAAGAAGAAGAAGAACAGAACCTTTACCATGTTGTTTTGGTTCAATAAATTATGAATAACAATTTAAAAATTGGAAGGGTTACTATTGGTGCCAATAAACCACCAATAAATAGTAGTTCTCAACAACAACAACAACACACTGTATCTTCTAACAATACAACAACCACCACAAACACACCACCACTTTCACCAAAATTACCAAAAGATGACAGTTCTTCAAAAACACAATTAACACCTCTGGCAAACTCGAACAGTATATCAAGTGAAGTAACAAATGAGTTAACAACAACTAATTCAAATTCAAGCACAAAAACAAATATAAACACAAACACAACTACGAAACAATCAACCATTTCCTCACTTCCACCACCACCACCATCACCAGTTTCACAAAGCTCTCCAAATGAAAACAGTATCAGTACTAATAATAATAATAATAGTAGTAGTAGTAGTAATAGTAATAATACAAATAGTAGTTCACTACTATCAACATCAACATCGTCATCATCATCATCATCATCACCTTTAAATAAATCACCAAATACATCAAATATATCTGTATCTTCTTCTTCTACTACCAAATTAAATCAGCAAACTTCATCAGCAACAGCACAACACCACCACACAGGAACAGCGCCTCCTAATCATAACCAATCATTGTCAAGTAATTCTAAATCAGTAAGCAGTGGTAATTTGGTAGGCGGACTTAGCAGATCGAATGGAACTGGTACTATCTATGGAAAGTCTACAGTTCCACTTGCCAATGGTGATCAGACCGTTAAGATTGCAGGTACTCAATCACGTAGTGCAACCGTTCTTCTCCACACAATGGCAAAATCAGCGGTTGGCAACAATAAATCAGAAGCCAACGAAATCTACCAGCTGATAGCAGAGCACAAGCTTACAGAGAATGAGATTTGGGGTGGTCATCCGGATCTCTTCCCTATTCTATTTCAATTTCAACATCATTTTACAAACAACAATACAGATGCATCGGGTGGTCATGTATTAACAATTAATATGCCAGCGAATTCCAGTGAGTTTGGTGATGTTCGAATGAGAACCTACAAGATCAGTAAGAAGCTGACAGTTGCACAAACAGTGAATCTCGTGTGTCGTAAGCAACATGTAGCGGATCCACGTCGTTTCATGTTGGTTACTATCCTTGGATGTGTATTGGACAACGAGCAACTCCTCTCTACCTATGGTTTCGGAACATTCTTTAGCTCTTGGGAGCTTTGTCTCATCTCAAAGGAAGAATACACCGGACAAATCGATGTAAATCTGCCGCTTGAACAGGTTAGCGGTGAATACGTCATCGATTTCAAACTACCACCACTCAAACAACTTCAAGGTCTGAAAAAGAAGCGATTAAAAGTTGACTCCTCAATCACCATTTCCCAAGTAAGTAGAAACTTATTCGTTGGTTTCACAAAAAAAAAAAAGCTTTTTATTAATTCAGTTAAATCAACAATCATGATTTTTAGGTTATTGAGAATTTATGTTCTAAATTTAAAATAGATGATCCCGAGAGATTCTCTTTGATAAGTAACGATGAGTTCCCATTGGTTTTGAATAGAGGATCCTCACTCTATCACTATGGTCTTGGTAGTAGGTTGAGTACGATGGAGTTGACCATGGCATTCAATGAGTTCATTCCACCCTATGCTCTGAGAAACAAGAATATTCCGTTGTACGGCGCTTTTCAGATTGGCAATGTCACTCCGCAGCAGAGAAGAGCGGTCATTGTCGATGCCGAGGACAAGCTGTACGACAGTGCGCGAGCACACGACCAACTGCTCTTCAAGATCGGACAGATGGCACAACACACCAAACAGGTGATTGTCGACTCCAAGGAGAAAGAGTTGCATCTCAACATGAAGATCACCGAGTTGGAAGAGAGTCATGCCGCCTACAAACAGCGGCTGCTCGAGCAACTCACCGTTGTCAAAGCGAATTTCACTCAAGAGCGTGACGCTTTGAAACAAGAGATAAACACACTGCAAAATGAAAAGGCGATACTGATTGACACTCGCACGCACTTGGAGTCTGACAAAGCCAGGTTGGAAAGTGATGTTGATTCGCTCAATGGCAAGTTGTTCCGGGAGAGATCAGCCAACACCGAGGAGCAGATCAGACTGAACGATTGTATCGAGACATTGAAGGGCGATGTTGTTGCACTGAATGGCACGATAGAGGAGCAATCGATGGTTATCGAGGAGTTGACGAGTGCGCGTGACTCTACTGAGGCGGCACTGGAGCGTGTTACCATGGCTGCAGAGCAGACCGAGCAGAGATTGGTCAACCAGCTTCGACAGATCGAGAGAGAAAAGACAGAGCAGCGCAATCACTACGAACATCTGATACATGACATCAACCAGAAGAAACAAGAGCAGCGCAATCACTATGAAAGTCTACTGAGTGAAGTCAACCAAAAGGTTGAGGAACACAAACAAAAGGAAGAAAGACTACTCTCTATCTCTGAGAAGTTAAAGGAAGAAGTGAAAGTAGAAGAAATACCAGTTGCATATATACCAACAGCAATAACAACAACAACAGCTATTTTATCACCAGACAGCAGTATTGGTGACAATCAATTCTCTAGTTTCGAAAGGGAGAATCTGTTGTCCAATATTCAAAAGTTGAACGAACAACTAAAGGATAGAGATACAATTATAAAGACTATATTCCCAAGAAAGATTGACAGTCTTGAGCAAACCATTAAGAAGCTGGATAGCAAGCTGGCCGATGCCGATCGCGAAGCCAAGAGTAACAAGCAGACTGCAGCATTGAAATCGTTGGAGATCGAGGAGTTGAAACGTCAGATAGAACAAATCAAACAGACAACCAAGGATCAATACAACAGTGTGAAATCGACACTCGATCAAACGACAGCTCAGCTGAGAGAAGAGGAATCCAAGTTGAAGAAGCTGTCGTTCGAACACTCATCGACCAGCGCCGAGTTGGAGTCGGAGCGTCATAAATCCGAACAACTCACAAAACAACTCAATGATTTGCGTGCAGCCAAACTGGAGCAAGAACAAGCGTTCAGAACCAGAGAGACAGCGCTACTCGAGGAGATAGAGGATCTGAAACGACCGAAACCACCACCCTTGCCAACCTTTAAGATCACACAGCCTGCAGTGTCTGGCAAGAAAGGCAATCGTTTGGTTGACGACGATAGCTTGTCGGGCGAATCACTCTCAGAGATGAAGAATGTATTGAAACCAGTTCCCAACACACCGCCACCTCCACGTGAGAATGGAATAGCTACCATTGCAGATCTTCTCTACGTATCAATGCAAAAACGTTTCAACTCTATGAATCAAGTTGATTTCGTGGAGAATTTAGATGATGATAACGATGATTTCGAGGATTATTAAATGATCAAAATTCAATCAATCAATCAAACACTCATCAACAAATTAGTTAGTTATCAACTCGACTTTCAACGAAAATTCAATATTATTTATTTAATTTAAAGAAAAAAAAGAATCAAAAAAAAAAAGAAACATTAGAAACAAAACACCACAACAAATAAAATTGTAATATAGTAATAATAATAATAAAAAAAAAATTGAAAAATATCTAATATCTAGATATGATTGAAGATCAGATCATTATAAATAAAATTTTATTTATTTCGAATAATCGATCGGAAATTGAAAAGGTTTTTTTTTTTTTTTTTTTATGGTTGGAATTACCATTTTTTTTATATTAATAAAAATAGATAGCTAACCTTTTTTAGAATTATTAACCCATTTGGATAACGCGACAATTTAATTGAGTTTTCTGGTGAGGGACCTGAAAAAAAAAATGAAAAATAAAAATATCTTTAATTTATTTAAATTTAGTTTTTTTTTTTTTGCCAACATTTTCTGGACTTAATCCTCGTATCATGAGGATTCATACAGGTGGCATTTTGGAACTGTTTTTGATGAGTCATTATTCAAAGCTTTGTTTTTAAATTTATATTCACATTACTCTTTTATTTTTCGGTTTTTTTATATTTTATAACTATACTAAAGTTAGTATAATTATCATCATAAGAGGAAAAAAGTGGTAGAAAAAAACAATGACAGGTCTTTGTGAAATACATAATAAAAAGTTAAAGTTTGCATGTTCAACTTGTAGATTCAAGTTGATTTGCTCGAAATGTATTCAAACCACACACAACGGTCATTCGATCGGTGAGCAAAAGTCGATTTTCAATAGCCGTTTGGATGCACTCAATAAGAGTATAGATGGAAAATGGAGTCTTCTACGTGGTAGTGTTGAATCGTACGAATCGACCAACAAAGTAGAGAAAGAGGTGCGTCAATACTTCTCAGAGTTACAAGAGTATTTGAAACAAGAGGAGAATCGCGCCATTGACATTATCGGACAGGAGCGAAACAATCTCGGTCACGAACTACTCTCTTTGTACAACAGTATCGATCGTCTCTACTCTGTCAAGTTGCGTCTCGAACAATCGTTACTCACCTCGGGTGACTCTGAATCTTCGACCATAACATCACCAGATACTACTACTACTACTACTACCGAGTCTCCACCATCATTATCGCTATCATCTTCTGGAGTGTTGGTATCGGGTGGTTCTCTCCAACATCAGGAAAACGCCAGTCAGTTGCTTGAGCAATTGTCAAATGTCGATAATCTAGAGAGTTTCTTGGCAGTCAATAAGAATCAATCGTTCGATAACAACGTTATCTACGAAGATCTGTTGACACTGGCCGAGGAGGAAAAGTCCGTGTTGCCAGGCATCAAATTGAAGTTGCGTCAAGAAACGATCAATCGTATCAAAGAAGACGTTGGAAAGTCCTATGAGCTACAGGGTGCCGAAGATCAAATCAAACTGTTGGCAGCACCACTCAATATTCTCTCGATCTACGCATTCGTCGATTACAAACCTGGATTCTTTGCACTCCACTCGTTGGACTTGGAAGAGAAGAAATGGATTGCTCATCACCCAACATCGGAGCCGTTCCACAAGCTGTTGGTTGTCGGAGGTTACATCTGTGCTTTCGATGGCAAGCGTGGAGTATTCAAGTTTGACCACATCAACAAGAACTGGGTACAAGCCGTCTACTTTGAGAAACAAGAACGCTTCGGACCGGATTCTTCGTTCTGCTCGGATGGATCGCGTTACGTCTACATCATCGGTGGAGGCTACGGTGAGAGATACCTCATCTGGAAGCATTTCTCCGAGAGTTCAGTGGTGCAGTACGACGTCGCAACCAATACATTCACTGAGAAGGGTCATTTGAGATGGCCACGTTTCAATGCACATTCGATCTTGGATGGCGACACCATCTACATTGTCGACTCGACCGACGACAAACCCTCGAATGCCTCTATCATTATGTTCTCGTTGTCGAGCGGATCGTCAAAGATGGTATTCAAGGGCAAGGTAGACAGTGAGATATCGTCGGTGTGCTACGACAATGTCAATCGTCATATCTATATCATCTGCAAGTACTCATTCTATCGTTGGTGTTTGGATACCTATAAGCTTGAGAAGTTGGTATTGTTCTATCCAGCGACCTCTATATTCTACGGACATCACAACGGTAGACCAAAGATCTTTGCATTCGGTACCGATTCCAAAGTCAACGACTTTAAGTGTTATGATATCAATAAGAACGAGTGGGAGACCTACGCACATAGAGACTCCTTGGATTTCATCGGAAAGGCAGTGCCTGTCTACACATCAAATATTTCAACATGGACAATCGAAGATGAACAACCAGCAGCAGTAGCACCAACAACTACTACCACCACCACATCAACAGAATCAACAAGCACAACTACAACAGCCAATGAAACAACACCAACAACAACAACATCACCAGCATCACCACAAAACTCTAACAATTCATTAGGTTCATCGACTCAAGAAACAACACCAACTTTACAAACATCTGCAAATGCCACACCAACACCAACTGAAGTTTCAACATCAACTCAACCAACACAACAATAGTAATATTAAATACAATCTATTTGTACTAAATAAATAAACAAATATTTAAATATATATCAATGTATACTTCATTTAATACCTTTTATTTTGATAATATTGTGATTGATAGACAGATGTTTGGTCGATACTTTGCTATGAGAAGATGATCGATCATCGTTTTTTTTAAAAAATAAAATTAAAAAAACAGATAATCAAAAATTTGTTTATTATTTATAGATAGTTATTAGTTATGACAGATAAATCTAATCAAAATAACTTAAAATCAAATGTTGCTAAAGAGTATTTAAAGTCATTAAAAGTGTGGCAGACTAATGTAGATGCAGTCGATCAAAAGATCATAGAGTCAAAGAGGATCAAAGCAGCTTCTACTCCAATAACCAATACATCGTCATCAAAGATATTCGATGCCAGTGCAGAGTCATTGAGATACAAAGATCTAGGTAATGACCAATTCAAAGTGGGTCACTACAAAGAGGCTGTAGAATACTATACACTCGCCATTCAGCTAGATAATTCAAATGCCATCTTATTTGCAAATAGAGCAATGTCTTATTTAAAATTAAAAAAGTAAATTACATTAATTAATTAAACAACAGCTTAGTTAACTGTTTGAAACTACTAATCAACATTATATCCACAAACTTTATAAATATTAATATATATATAATTTGTAAAAATAATAATAATAATAGTTATTCACAAGTTGTTGCAGATTGTAACATCAGTATAAATCTAGATAGAACTTATATTAAAGCATATCATAGAAGAGGTCAGGCTTATAAGGAGTTAAAGAAATACAAAGAGGCACTCGATGATTTCAATACAGTGTTAAAACAAGATCCAAAGAGTAATGAGGCTGCCAATGAGGTCGTTGTAATCAAGAAGCTATTACAGCAACAAACCGTTGCGGAATCTATTGTCTCCAATGAAAAGAAGTCGAATGTTGCAACAACACCTTCTGCTTCTGCCACCTCTACATCTCCTTCAATCGAAACATTACCAGTTAAAACAACACAACCAACAACACCCACAGTAACACAACCAACAACAGAACCACCAGTAAAGACAAGAGCAAGAGTTGTAGAGATCGAAGATGATGATGATCATGAAATGATTGTAGATACGACAAAACCTAAAGCAACAACAAATACAACAGTAACAACAGAAACAACAAAACCAACAACGACAATAACACCAATTGCAGCAGAAACAACTAAACCAACAACGACAAACGCAACAACACCAAAGTCATCATCAAATTCACTTCAAGAAAGATTGGCAAGATTGGCCAATATGAAACCAACATTACCAAAGACAGCACCGAGAAACTCATTTGAGTTTGAAAAGTTCTATAATTCAATCCAAAACGATTCTAATTTATTCTATAATTATTTCAAGGTAATTACCTTCAACAGATTATGTTCATAGACATAAAAGCTTAAATATACTAATAATGATATTTATACCAACAGTTAATCGAACCAGAGAAACTACCGAATATTCTTAATGATATTTTATCACCCTCATTGTTTAGCAGTATAATAGTTATATTGGAGAATAATTATTTAGTGTAAGCTCAATCAAATTATTATATCAATTGATGTTAACATATTTTACTATTAATATATATTAATATTTTATTACTATAGAAACAAAGAATATGACCTAATATACAGAATATTGGAATCGTTGACCAAGATGAATAGATTAAGTATAAATCTTCAATCATTGTCATTTATGGAAAAAGAATGTTTGTATCAGTTATCACTATTTATCTAGTATCTTATAGCAAATTTAAATTAACTTTATTTCTTTTATTTATAAAAAGCAATCAATATATTATTAAAATCATTAAATGATACAATTGGAAAGGATAAAGTGGATCAACTTAAATCTAAATTTATTTTCTGAAATTAATTTCAATCGAATAAATTGATAACAAGAAGAACAATCTTTTATTTATAATAGAATTGAATAGAATAATAACCAAATTTGAAAACTATTAAATTTTGTAGTTTTAGAAACCTAAACCACCGAGACCACCAAAACCGCCACAGCAACCTCCACAACCACCACTGAAGACATTAACATCACCAAAAATAACATTGGTGGTTCTTCTTCTTCTACCCCAACCAAAGCATTGCTCTTGGGAGTCTGAATCAATCGATGATTTACCAACTGATCCAACAAAGTCAGAGGAAGAGTTATTTTCCAAACCAGAGAATGAGTTGCCCAACAATGAAATTGATTCTATAAGTAATAATAATAATTATCATTAGTTAATTAATTTAATTAATCTAATATTGAATAATTTACATACTGATAAGAGTCATTTTTATTTATTAGAATTTTAATATTAGAGATTAAATATTTGTATTCAATTTGAATGATTTGAAACATCTTTGTGATAAGTATTTATACTTTAGCAATTAATAAGAATGTTTTAAAATATTAAAATTATTTATTTTTAATGTCCATAAATAGACAAATAACATTCAATAGATGTTTGACAGTTTCATATTAAACTATTCTTTTATTTGGTATTGTGAACTACTTTTATTAAAAGCAAACAATTTTAGTACTCATTTTGTATTTTCTTGTATCAATATTAAAGTTAATTTCAAAATGAATCTCACAACAGACAATGATTAAAATCAAATTTTTAACAAAGATGTTTGATTTTTTTACATTTAATTTTTTTATTTTAATAATTTTACAATTAATGGTCCAGTGACAAAGTATCAGTAGATTCCTCTAGATGTCTTTGCGATTCATTGATATTTCTCTTTTTGATATCTTGTTTCTTCTCTTCCAACTCGATTGATTTGGGAGATTTATCAGTCTCCTCATACTCATAGATAGATGGATCGACTGGTTGGTATTTGTAGGCGATGTACATGAATACGATGGTTGGAACAGTCATGATCAATGCAAATACAAGATATTCTTTCCATTGTGGTGTGATACTGAACGACTCGATGACAACGATAATAATCAAATTACCAATGGAATCGGTGAACAACCACAATGACATAATCATTGATTTCATTGAAGCTGGTGCTTGACTATAAGAGAACTCCAAACCTATTATAAAAAAATAAGAAGAAGGGAGAAAATTTTGTTAGTTATTACTTATAAATATTTTTTTGTTTTTAATAAATATTTACCAGTGATGGAAATCAAGATCTCGGCACATGTCAATAGGACATATTGTGGGAGTTGCCAAAAGATAGAAACATTCTCTTCACTCTCGATCTTTCTCTCGACAAACATTGCAAGAAGGAAAGTTGCAACTGCAAGCCACATACCTACGACCATACGAAGCAATGGACTGAAGTTGATATTTCTTCGCTTCAATGGACGGTAGAGACAATACTCGAAAACTGGAACCAAAATCATAATTAACAATGGATTGACAGCTTGAATTTGATCTGGCTCAAAACTAAAGTTAGATGTAACACTTAAGTCCATCTTTTCAGCAGATTGAGTCCAACGTGATGAGGTTTGGTCATATACTATTTGTTATTATTTTAATTTATATTAATATCTAATCAAGTTAAAAAAAGATTACGTTAAATTAATACATACATGCCCAGAAGAATGGCATTGGTACAAAAATAAGCATAACTTTAAGAGCAGCTCTTACGGAATCGACCATCTTTGGATCATGCTTGACTTTGGCTCTGTCAATCCAGTGGTTATTGTAGTATCTGTCATCGTAACCATCACGTTTGGAACGAACTTTCTCCTTGACAGCGCAACCAATAACCTTACAGGAATCAAGCAAGACACTTCCGGCAACTGGACGATTAATGTATCTCTTGGAACCAATAACAAAGATAATGGTGGATAGAATCAGGAGGACCGCTGGAACACCAAAGGCTATCCAATATGTGGTGTACTTTCTCAACATTGGTGTGAGAATGGTAGAGAAGAACGAACCCAAATTGATACTCCAATAGAAAATTTGGAAAACTTTTTGGAGCAATCCTTTTTGGTTTGATTGAAGTTGATCACCACAGAAGGCAGAAACCGAAGGCTTGATACCTCCCATAGAAATTGCAATCAAGAGAAGTCCTAGGATAAGACCCCATGAAGAACGATTCGAAGGAGAGCTACCAGTTACACCATCGACTGATGTTACCGATAAGATAATACCACCAACACAATACAACATACTGAAATACAAAATTGTTTTATATTTTCCTATTCTGGCATCTGCAAAATAAGCACCAACCAAAGGACTTTATTTTAAAAAAAAAAAAACTAAAATTAGAAAATATTAATTAAAAAAATGAATTTTAATCATTGTACTTACAAAGCATAACCCAAAAAGTTAAAAGCTGAAATTAAAACTGTAGCAGAGTCATCAGTGTAACCCATATAATCTGTACAATAAATACTTAGAATTGTTTTAAGACCATAGTAAGAAAATCTATTTAAAATATAAAAAAATTTGTTAAAAAATTAATTTTAAATATATTTTTTTATTTATAAATCAATAGTACCTTTCACAAACTTCATTACCAACAATGAAATACATTGCATGTGGAATTTTATTGTTTACAATTATTTGATCATTGGCAGTTTGATCGGCTATACAAATTTCTGTTG
Organism: Heterostelium album PN500; assembly: GCF_000004825.1. NCBI lineage: Eukaryota > Evosea > Eumycetozoa > Acytosteliales > Acytosteliaceae > Heterostelium > Heterostelium album. The sequence continues at coordinate 1,139,007 of NW_008805065.1, read as the reverse complement.
TACTTTCAGATGATAGTACATCTCCAACAGGAACATGGTCAAATTCAACCTCTTGGTTATTATTAATGTCCTCAGTGGGCATTTTTAAAAGTTGTTATAAACTATTATATTACAAATAAAAATTTAATAAAAATGGCGATAAAAGTAAATAGAAAATTATGATTATTTATTTATAATAATATTACAACAGAGGTTAAGAGAGGTGGAATTGAAAACGACGATTTCCAATCATTTAAATAGTTTCCATCTCCAATGGAATGGTTTAGGAATTAAAAAAATAAAAATAAAAATAAAATAATTTCTTTGAGATATTTATTCTATTCAATGATTTCTACAGTTGGTCATCTACAATCAATTTTCAATCTCGCTGTTGATGGTGATACTTCCAATTTTATCGATATGGTATAGCTCTCGGAAGTAGTATAGTTGAAAAAAGTGTCATAAAAAATTATATGAATCGTTAGACATTCTTAATAGATGATCTCGAAACAAGTCAGAAACTCTCAAAGTAAATCACAGTGCATCTCCTAGGAGGGAGTAAATCCCAATTATATTCGTTTTTCAAAAATAAATTAATTTGAAAAAATTCAAATCAAAAAAAACCAACCAACCAAAAAGGAATTTAATTTCGACAGTTGTGATTGTCGTCAAAAATTCGAACCTGTTGATATTGAAAAATTTTTTTGTCCTTGTCCCAAACCTTTTACCGATTTAGGATATCATAGATTGCAATTTCAGAGTGACGCTGACCTCTCGTTTTTTTTTGAAATAGTAAACAATCAAAAAAACAACTATAATAAAAATAGCTCTGCACTTGTGTAATGTGATGCAATTGCATAGCTGATGTGGGATGTGAAGGGTGTGGCTGGGAACAATTGTAAGGATTCTACCATCATTTAAACTTCGGAATAAATATTTAAACCTTGATAAAAATAATTATAGAACTAATATGTGAACAAAAAAAAATGAAAGAATGAAAAGAAAGAAAAGAATCATATTAATATATATTTGTTTTTATAGAATCGGTTTTTTGATTTCAAATGAATTCATTTGCAGCATCGATTAATGCCTGGTTAATAACATCTTGATTGGGCAGAGTTTCTTCGTATTTTGTTGTTGCCACTGTTTGAGAGGCACTACCTACATCGATTACAGTCGATGATGTTGGTGTTTTGTTTTGTGATTTCGTTGATTTCAATTGTTCATATTCTTTCTCGACACCTTTTGCTTCATTGTCAAGTGTTGTCCATTCATCGATGATTCTTACGGCGTTCTCTAGCTTTGGTGTTTTAGTCATTGGGTTGTTACACAAATCGATTGTCTTGGCTTTCGATTTCGATGCTTGGGAGCACCATGTCTCACACCAAAGCCATTCCTGTGGCAAACTAAAGATTTTGACGGAATGTTGAAGGTAGTTTGGTAGATCCTGGTCGAGATTGGCAAGACTGTTTGGATCACGAGACAATTGGTCGTAGGTCATACGCAGGTTGTCTCCTGCAATGATACGACGGAATCGCTGAAGATCGATGACATAGAGTGCTGAGATGTGGTATGGCTTACCTCTGAGATGGTCACGCCAGAATCCAGACTTCCAGAACCTGAATCCTTCAGTGTCCTTGTTGGAATCACAGAATGGTGTGTATCCGAGAGCAGCACCCTGAAGATTCATATCCCAGAGTTCCTTCAAGTCAGTTCGAACGACCTGATCGGCATCCACGAAAATAACCTTTTTGACATCGAGTGGGAACAGCACATCCAAGAATAGAATCTTGTATGCCCAGATGATACGTTGTTTCTCTGTTTGTGCTCGTAACCAAGGTGGCCATTGGTAAGTAACCAACTCATAGTCGAATCCGTATTTCTTTGCAAAGAAAGGGATGAAATCAACAAATTTAGGTGAGAGATAGTTCTTAAGGAACCAGAACTTTACTGGATTGTTTGTATTCTTTTTAACAGAGAGCATCATGATCTTGAGGAAACGCTCATAGAGATGTCCACTTGCAACTGAGAATACATGAATTGTCTCATTGGTCGAACTAACCTTGGCGGGTGCCTTCTCCTTCTTATTGTTGTTACCTTTCATCCAATTGAAAAAGTATGATTCCTCTATCTCCTCTTCAGGTTGTTGTTGATCTTGGTTGTCTTCTACTGGTGGGAGAACCGGTGTTGCTTCCTGACCTTGCTTTCTCTTTAGACCAAGGAAAGCATTGCTTCCACGGAACGACTCAATGTAGACCAACAAATGTGGAACGGAATGAGCGTTCTTCAACGAAGATGCCTTACGATCTACCAAATTGAGAGTATCAAAGATATCAACACCTCTACCAATGGTATCGAGTGTCCAGATACCTGGATTACCTTGTAATTGGAAATATCCATTACCCATAACAATGGTATCGGTCGATACCTTGGAGTTGAGTGAACTGAGTTGAAGCTCAAGACCACCTGGTGGCTGGTAGTTGCTTATGTCCAAAGCGGAACCTTGAACCAGTAGATGTTCGAGTGCATAGACAGCACGCATAACCTTGTCACTTCCGAGATCCTTCAAACGAATATTGTCAAGATCGTACTTGGCAACGATTGGTGAGACGATCCAATCGACTGGTGCATCCATGGCAAGAGTTAAGACACGCGATTCCGGTAAGTTGACCAAAGTACCACCTGGCTCAGATACTACCTTTCCAGTGGCAGAGTCGAATGCGTTGTCAAGTTGTACAACGTAGGTATAGTAGTTCTTCAATGGCATCTCTGAGAGTGCAAGTTGAACGTTGAGATAGACATCACATGGGATACCGTAGTGTTGTGCAAACTCGGCAACGATAGGGATGATCTTTTGTGCCTGTTTGCTGAGAGGATTGACAATCATAGTGAATCTAAGCAATCCTGAAATAATATTGTTATTTGTTTCGTAGGTGAATGATGGAGTGATACCAGAGGGTGGCTGTTTCTTTGCAATGGTGGTGTCTTCGTTTCTCTTACCGAGAGACGACATCAATCTCATCAAAATGGTAGAGTATTGGCTGTTGGTCAATGGTTTGTCGTCAGCAGATGGATTTTCAAGGATATCCGAGAGAACTTTTCTTGCCTTTGACAATTCATAGCACTCCAAAAAGTAGAATTCATTGAATACATCGTTCTCCTCGACAGTCAATACACGACCATTGACGATAATAGTTGTTTGTGAGCCAGTCATTGGCAAACCGATATATTCTTTGATAAAAGTGAGTTGATTCTGGTTTCTCTGGTTGAGAAGTGGGTTATTTGATAGCTTGGCAGCAGCCAATGCCTGATCCAAAGTCAATGGAGTTGATTTGTCTTCGAGAATCTGAGCTTGTTTGGTGAGGAGGTCAATTGCACCCTGAATGGTGATCTGTGGATGTGACAAAACCTTGGAAACTACACCATTTCCAGTGGATAGCAATGCGTATCTAACTTGATTGTTTGGTTTGGCATCGGTGCTGAAACGATCGAGTGCATTCAACGCCAACTTGATGGAGCTTGACGATTCATCAAAGTCACCAACCACAAAAGTGGAAAGTGCTTTAATCTCAGTGGTTGACTCGAACCAAATGATATCGGTATTGAGTACTTGGTTTGCCAATTGTTGAATAGCAGCATCCGAGGAGTATGCCAATGAAACATATTTCAATGGTGAAGATTCACTTGGGATAATGATTGGATTGAAATTGCTCATTAAACCGGTGGTTTCTCTGTAGTGCGACATTATAGTCTTGTAGATATCCTGAGTGGAATCATCGATTATACGTTGATCAACGAGCTTCTTGACCTCCGCCATTTCCTCTTGTACCAACGACATGAGAGTCTCCAAAGGATTACCCTTCTTCAGGTCAACGATCATACCATTGACAAAGAGTTGTGGGAAGTTGGCGATACCTTTTGATGCGATATATTGATTTCCGGCAACTAGTTGTGCATCCATCTGTGGATTCTCCATGGCCATGTGCAATCCACCTGGAATACGGTTGTGCATCTGACTGGTTACGGTCTGGAAAGCACCTTGCATCAGCGAGTGTGTTACATAGTTGATATCGTATTGTTGACGATAGTAATTGAGTGCATTCATGAAATAGAATGCGGCACGTTGACCCATGTATCGCCAGAACGATGCAAACACCTTGATGATTGCTTCATTTGGTACTTGAGCTGGATTTGGCTTTACACCGCTGGCCTGAGCACGATCGGTAGCGAAAATGATACCGATTCTCATTGGTAGATTATTGTTGATCATCATATTGATTTGACCAAGTGTTTGATATGCATCATCACTATCCATATCAATCATAAAGATACCTGTGAATATATTCTTTGCAATATAAACAGAGTTTTGATCTATTCCATTTTCAATCTAACGACAATGTTTCAATATTAATAACTAGGTTATCTAGATCATTCTTTTTGAACCAATTAATTATTAGTACTTACAGCTGAAAATGATTTATCCCAACGTTGATATGTATAATCTTTCTCAACGTTGTTGATATAGAAAATAGTGTCATCCTCTGGAACGATATCGAATCTTACTGGATTCATCTTTGACATGGTGTTGGTTGCTTTGGTGATGAGTGACGATTGTAGATCTAGTTTCTTTGTTTCCAATTTCGATTTGATTTCGTTGTAGATAATCTCATTCAATCCGATTGGATTCAATGCAAACTCCTCTTCCAAGTCGATGTTTAGATCGTTGAGGAACAATTGGTTTGCGCCAGCTGTCAGGAATTTGTGATTCTGTTCGACGTGTTGCTTGAGAGAATCGTTCAACGAGATACGCGAGAGTGATCTCGCAAGCGATGGGAATGTCGAGGTGATAAACTTCATCGATCTCATTGGGTCGGACGAACTGATGATCTTTTGCGCCGATTGCAATCCGATGTCTTTGATCTCCCAGACTTTGAGATCGGTGGTTTGTTGATGCGCCAAAAGGAACTTTCTAAAGGTTTTGAATGTGCTTAGCAGTTGCGGATGACGGTCTTGCAACACCTTGAAATTGAATCCGGCGACGTCTTCGTGAAGTTGATTGCCACTGGCATCTTGGTTCTTCTCGTCCTGTGCAATGACACTGTCGTCCATCACTTTGTACTCGAGATTCTTAATCGTCAAACCATAGCCATAACCTTGGAGTTTGGCAGGTTGTTCACTCGATTCCACAGTGAAACGAAGTACATAGGTAATCTTGGCGTCGCTACCGGTTGCCAGCTTCACAAGATGGCTATGGACATCGAGGAACTCCACCGAGAAGACATTACCATAGTAGATTACAATTGGTCTACCATTGTCAACCAAGAGTTGTGAGTCGAATGTAATATCATTTCCAATGATTGTATCGAATGAGTATACCTGTGTGTTGTTGTTGTTGTTGTTGCTGTTCTTCTCGGTAACTACTATTGACTTTAGAGCTTGATCGATTGCATTGATATTCAGGTTTTGGTGAATTGTCTGCGAACCGATTTGAATGAGTGGAACACTCGATTTACCAATGGCAATGTTGTTCGATGTCATAGCGGAAAGATAAAGCTGACGGAGTAACTCTACCTTTGGTGAAAAGGTACGCATTGTCAGGTCGGCACGCAACGCACCAATGTAGAACTGAGTGTCATCACCCAACACAGTGGTAGCAGCGTCAATCACAATATCATACTTTTGTTTATCGGACAACTCTGAATACGATCGCTTTGCAACCGATTTTGCCAATTGTTCTATATATTTATTATAGACTACATTATCTACTCTTTCTTTGAAAAACATACTAATAAATGATTGTTTTAAAAAAAAAAAAAAGGTTAATCAATATCAATCTATTGACTTTAAATATTTATATATAGATTGTAATTATATTCCAAACATACAAAGATTCTAGATATAAAGGAGTATTCTCCCAATTAGATACTAAAGATACATGAACTGCTTTTGAAGAATCACCATCCTGTGCAATTGTTGTTTGCACTATAAAATAACAACAAATAGTAAATAATATCAAACTTGTCGTTTTTGACATTATTTTACTATTCATTATTATTATTAATAATGTTAATAAACAATTTTAATTTAAAAATAAAGAGTCGGTTGAAAAATGTTGAACCTGATAGACCGCTGATCCTGCAACCCATTTTTTGATGACAAATCACTTTTAAAAAAAAAAATATAATTTTTATTTTTCATCCAACACCGATACTGTTTTTGAAAGAATTAAACAGACAGATAAAAAATGGTTCAAAACCCAACCTTATTATTTTTAATTTTAATTTATTTATATATATATATATTGGGATTTGTTTTGTTATGTTTTTTAAATATTTAATATCGTCCATACTTTGATTGTGAAAGATAGATGGAATCGGATCCGCCTCGTGGTGATTGGAAACTAGTTGGTGGTGGTGGTGATCTGAATGGTGATGCTGGAATTGGTCTGGATTGAGATGGAATGACGTAGGTGGGTGGCTTATGATTGTATTTAAATGAGAAAAAGAATGTTATCAATGCAATCACAATCGCTAGACCCAATCCTGAGATGGTCATGTAGGGCAACGATGACTGTTGGTTGACATACGATGAGTGTTCGTTGTAAGAGACAAGCACCGACTGCTTTGTCTTGCTTTCGGAGCTGCGTATATACACCGGTACGTCTTGGAATGACTGAGCATTCTTGGCCGGTGTGATGATGTAATTATACATGAGTCCAGTTCCCGAGGGTGATTGTGTTGCCGGGAGTGGGGTGACTGTGACAAGTGAGCTATCGGATGATTCCACGAGAAGCGGGTGATACGATTCGATATTGAGGTTGTAAGAGTTGGATTTCGAGGTGAGTTGTACTTCGTTGCGTCCCAAGATGTTGAACGATGTTTCGAATGGAAGATCGAATTGTTTCTCGAGACTGTAGGTCGATGGACGATCGGCAACGCGAATAACCAGAGTGATTCGGTCGACCACTGAGGTTGGTATGCTCTTTGGTGTGACGACACACTGGAATTGGGTGGTGTCGGTTGCAGAGAGTTCACATTTGGCAGTGGCAACGTTGGTATCCTTGATGAAACAGGTGCAATCGATGTTGTTTTGAACGGAGCGGTGCGAGGTCAATTCCTGTGAGGTCTGAGTCTTGAATCGGAGTGGATAGGAATACTTTTCGTTGGTCGAGACAATAACTTGGTTGGCGAGTTCCAAGTCGATGCTGGCGATCTTTGCGACTTGGATGATGGCTTGTGACGATGGATTCTTCAGGTAGTTGATTGTGGTGCGACCTGGTTGAAGAGCGGTTGCCTTTCCGGTGGCTGGCTCCACTGCCATGATTGTGCTGTTTCCAGTTCCCCAGACGCGTTCACCACCCATTGGAAGTGCGTATCCACGCTGTGAAAGTTGTTGTGTATCCAGCTTGAATTGGATCTTGGCACCGACGTGGACAATCAAGTTGTCTGGCTCGATGAATCTACCGACAAAGATCTTTACATAGTCGTCGATGTGATCCATTCCCTTGAGGTAGACACGCAGTGTAACGATGCCGGCACGCAATGCTTTGGCGACAAGAGTGACAGGTGGTTGGTTGCTAGTTGGATTTGGATTTTGTTCGATGTGCACCGCGATGATACCGGCATTGCTAAACTCTGTTTCAAATGCGACACCAGCATAGCTGCTAAAGAGTTCACCAATGTCGTCACGCAAGTAGAGGCCAAAGGTTATGGAACCGCCCATTGGTACGACAGTGATTGGATTGAGTGGAATCACTTCGAGATGAGAGAAAGGCTTGGTGTTAACTTTGACAAGTGAGGAAGTGTCACCACGTCCACCACGAGTGGCAGAGAGATAACAAGTTCCAATACGATCCTGTGTGATAATCTTCATGTCCTTGACGGTGACACCATCACAGTTGATATTGGTCAGACAATCCAGTCTGGAAATGTCGATTCCTTCTTTGTTGGTTACGGATGGAAGTAGGTAGACGGTGTTGAGAGGTAACAAGAGACTGTAGGTGGGAATACCGATGCTGTCGACAACTGTGAATTTGAAGGGTGGAGTCTTGAAGAGGAGACGAGAACGATCGTTGTCGCTGTAGGCGTAGGCGGTGACAGTTGTGCTGCCAGCGGCATTCGCCAAGACACGAACACCAAACGAACCTTCAGTTTCGATTGTGGTGTTGGCCGATTGGTAGACCGGTAGGAGCGATACAATGTAACCATCGTCGAGACATTCCCATGTAAAGTAGAGGTCGACTGTTCCATAGGTGAATGGAGTCTCTCCGTTGGCACCGATAACACGGATCTTGGCTTCGTCGCCAACCAAAAGACGATCGATGGTGCTGTGCAGACGAATTCCAGTCATGTTCTTGACGTAGACGGTGAGAGTGTCTTCGCCAATCTTTTGAGATTTTCCAGTCTTGGTATCGACGATATTGGCAATGGCGGTGATCACTGTTTCACCGATGCCACGCGCGATGATTTCTCCTGAGCGATCGACAGATGCAACCGATGGGTTCTCTGCCTTGAAAGAGACGTCCTGACGAGAGGCAGCACCTCCACTCCATTGGAGTTGGAAGTGTCCACCTGGAACCAAGTGAAGTGTTTGTGGCGATACTTTGAATGGTGGGAATACTTGAATTTGGGTGGTTGGCGATTGTGCTACATTTCCGGTGCGTGGATTGGTGTTGGCCAGCGAGAGAGTGGCTACACCAGCGTCGAGACCGCGGAGTGTGAATGTCTGAGGATCTTCAGGTGTTGGTTTGATACCGAGAACATTTGGATTATCAATGTGTGGAGTCAAATCAATGTAGTTATATTGTGATTGATCGAATGGATTACCGTTCGAGTCGAATGCATTGACGTGCAACGGAGTGGAACCTCCGACTTGGATCAACTCTGATGACGATATCTCGAGATGTCCAATCTCCGAGATGAATACAATGGCTGGTTCAGAAGCGCCTCCCAAACAGACATCGGTAACATCAACCTTTAGGTAGCCAGGTGCAATCGGTTTGACGAGGACAACATTCTTGTTGGGTTCGAGCTTGGCAATCTTGGAGTTGTTGGAACTGAATGAGAAACTACCGCTACCACCGAGTGCTTCTAGCGAGAGTACATTCTTCTCATTCAAAAAGAGAGTGGAATGCGATGGAACCAATTTGACATTGGAGATCAAGTCGAGATCGACGGAACTGTGCAGTTGTTTGGAATCGAGAGTTGGGATGTTCTTGGTGACACCGGCACGCTTGAGAATCTCAGTGTTGTATCCAGTGACTGCCGACTCTAAACGGGTGCGACCTTCACGCTTGAAGAGTCCGAGTGTTGCGAGTGATCCAATGATGGATGGTGTCCACTTGGCGAGTTGCTCATCCTTTGAAGCCCAGTCGAATTTCAATGTGGAGAAGTTGGTGAAACGACGACCAGCTTCATCAAAGACAGCGGCAATAAATGGAAGATCACGATTGTTACGTACTTTGTAGAGTGGAACATCACTGGATTGGCTTGGTTTACGCTCGTTGAGTGCGACGATAGAGTTGGAGCATGCTGCACCAGTAGGGAGATCAGTCAACTTGTCGGCGTCTTCATTCAAGCTGAGTTGGATCGATGCTGGTGGAACACAACGGAATTTGAAGGCGGCAGTTGGTGTGGCTGGCACAGGATTGGCAGCGTTGGCACGATTTCCGACACGGAGAGTGAGAGTCTGCTCGTTGTGTTGGAGACAAGTTACACTGAAGCTGTGTGGCGACAACATTGTGATGGCTACATCGTCAGGGTGCTCGGCGACCACTGAACGTTGGAATAGCTTGGGATCGTTGTACCATGGTTCTGGACCACCTTGGTGATGCACGACAACGTTGGAGCCAAGAGTGACCAGCGCTTCGGGTGGATCGAGGGTGAGAGGACGATAGGCAAACACACGGTTGTGTGCTTTCATTCCGTGGTGATCGATGTGGACGAGTGACAGTCCTTCCTTGAGTGCCTTGACTTGCTTGGCAGAGCAGTGCTCTGGATTGCGTGGTGTCCAGATGTGTCCTTCCATTCCACGTGGTTGCGACTCTGGCACGGCCGACGGCTCTTGAAGAGCAAAGACAGTACCATCTTCAACGGACCATTGGAGATCGGGGATGTTGCAAGCATCGAAATGATGGCCAGCAGCCAAACGGTCGCTTTTCAAGACGGCAGCGAGTGTGATTGCTTTTCCAACTTCTACTTCGACTGGTGACGGTGAGAATGCAATAGCGGTTGGTGGAATAACCAAAGCTTTGGCTTTTTCACGATTGTGTGGATTCTTCTTGTCGACAACGGCGACTTCACATTGGCCAGAGTTGGCACCGGTTCTAACAACACCGGCAGCATCGACATCAACAATCGAACTATTATTAGTGTACCACAAGTATTCACCAGAACCACCACGAGCACGCAATGGAACTGAAGTGGAGGGTTGTCCAGCGATAAAAGGGAAATAGAGAATGGGTGGAAGCAAAGAGATCTGCGGACTGATCGTGAGTTCCTGTTCGACAGAGATCGGGTGGAGAAGTGGCACAAGTTTTCCATGCTTTGGATCGTAGATCTTTGAGAGTGAGGCACGCACCGTTGTCACACCCTCCTTGATAGCACGCACATTGAAAGTATCGGAGCCGGTTCTGCCACCGGGGTAGGTGATCGGTTCGAAATAGCTCTTAGAGATATCGACGTCGTACGAAATATCAGAGTTGTAGATCTTATGACCAGCAGTATCATACAACTCCACGGTCAAAGTATAGTTTTTGCTTTCAATCAGATTCCAATTGCTAACTGGACCCGGTCCCAAATTGATTGGTTCGATCTTCAACGCCAAATACGATGGACTGACCACATGAACAATAGTATGTGCACGATTCTCTGTCATATTCTTGTGTTGCACGATAATCTCTGTCTTTCCAATTTCAGTTGCCATAAACAAACCGTTCTGTTCGACAATACCAACCTTCTTATTAGTTGAATCCCAGACATATTGTGGATTTGGCATAGTAATTGCTAGAGATAGATATTAATAAACGAAAAGAAACAGAGCTCTGTTAATATGTATGTTTGTATTTTGATAAACAGTTGATAAATAGTCCATACTTTCCAATTGATTACGCTTCTCTGTCTGTAAGAGATATTGAATCTGAGTTCCTTGAATGACATAGAGAAGATGTGAGGGGAACAATTGGAGTGGTTCGAGCACAGAGATGGTGACAGTCGATGGATCGATGCTGGAATAAGAGGTTTCGGTGAGTCTAGCTGTTACTTGTGCTCTTCCAGTGTCAATTCCTTGGACTAGAACCAGTGATGATTGCAATCCTTCGCGCTCCATCGCCAGCAGCACAGGATCGGTATCCATCGATGAATCTTTGAACGGCACGATCTGGATGGTGTTGGCGGCGGACACCGACCACTCAAACTCGACACCCATCACCGTGGAGAAACGATTGCCTTCGGCATCGAATGCCAGCACCTCGAGAATCTCACTGGCGTCCTTGAACATGGTACGTGTGGTAGTCTCAATACTGATAGAGGCGATCTTGTCGACAAACACCTCACAACGCAGACGTCTTCCAGATGCACGATCCTCTGCGAAAATCAAAGTGGAATCACGCGATCCAAATCCACTTCTCACTGAAACCTTGACGCTTGTCGAACACTTCTTGCTCTCTGGTTCGCCCCAAGGTGTTCCAATGAGTGCGGTACTACCGCCACTGTTACCGCCTGCACCAGTATCACATGATGCCGATTCATACAATGGTTCTAATTCGATTAACTCTTGATTATTAGTTGACCTAAAAAAAAAAAGTAAGTTGTTGTTGTTGTTGTTGTTGTTGTCATTTAAAAAAGTTAATATTATGATCATTTTGTTTGATTTGATTATTGTTATTATCTGATATTTTACCATTCAAAACAACCATTGATTGCACCTAATTTATAGAATAGTCTTGATCTTGAAGATGTATATGGTAACAATAAACTGACTTCTTTGATACTGACTTCAGTGTCTTGATTCTTTGCTGATTCGACAACACAGTTTGTCAAACCAATAATAAATAATAAAGTCGCTAAATAAAACACATAATGTCGATTAACACTACTACTATTATTTAACCTATATTTTTTAGATAATATCATCCTTTTTTTTTGTTTATTTTACTTTTATTTATCATCTATCTAAATTTATCTTTATCTTTCTTATCTATCTATATTTATATTCTATTTATGATAATTATTAACCAAATTAATATTAATAACTATTTATACAATATAGATATGAAGTTGTTGTTGTTGATAACGATAAATATGATGATTTTAATCTAACAATTAAATAGATTAATTTAAAGATGTAAAAAAAGTACGAAAATATGTGATTATTTTAAAAAAACTAAGTTCTTTGAAGTTGATTGTCACCTTCATTGATGTTGATCAACGTAGTTCCATTTTTCAAATTTAAAAAAAAACTCAAAACCAAATTTGATCCGTTTAAAAACTTGGAGGGAATAAAAATGTAATAAAATTTGATAATATTTTCATGATCAATAATACTATCTTCACTCCTCTTTTTCTTTTTCTTTTTTTTTGATTTAAACAAAACATTTAATTTAATATTATTATTATTATTTACTAAAATTATTTTATTTAATAATTAATCATAATTTACATATATTTATTTTATTTATTTTTGTTTCATTTGATATAATAATTATAATACTAGTCTAGAAAAAACAAACAAACAAACAAAATGATTGATAATACAGATGAATATAAATGGGATGGTCTAGATCATCTTATGAATAGCAATCCTAATCATGGACCGTCAAAGCCAATGGCTGGTGCTCCCAAAGCAAGTATTTTCGATCTCAACAGTGTCCGTGACTCTGTTCTATTCGATAACAAAGATAAAGAGAGATTCTCTTTTTGTCTATCTCCACCAAAAGGTTTGTAATTAATTTGCAATTTAAAGAAAGAACATAAATATTAATATTAAATTTGTAATAAAAACATAAATATTTATAATAGATCCACATGGATATAAATCTGGAAATAAAATTAATAATAATAGCAATAATAATAGTAAACAACCAATAGGAAATCATCCAATTTCATCATTTAATAATAATAGTAAAGAAAATATGTCAAAGAATACATTGAATCAACAAAGAATCATTACCACATCAACCAAACATGTACAATCATCGACCATTCCACAACAACAACATCAACCACCACAACAGTCAAAACCAATTAATATTAGCAGTGGTGGTAGTAGTGGTAGTTTTGTCAAACCACTACCAAATATCCAAACTAGTGGTGTTTCTTTTTCGAAAATTGGTGCCTCACCCTCGAAAACCACATTAAGTCAGCAACCACCATCGCCAAGAATGCAACCAATTACCACCACCACCTCCAAGAAAGAGCATTTACAAGCGATGACCGATGTAACTTTGGAACCATTGTACCTCACTAATAACGCTGCCTACAATAGTCAAAACAATATTAATCGTCCAGCTGTATTATCATCGCGTCCAGCATCACCAAGTGGAATTTTATCAAATCCAACACCATCGTCAATCAACAATACCAACAATATTACTACTACTACAACTGTTCGTCCAATGTCATCACGTCCAGCAACACCAACACAAATGCTACCAACCACTCAATCACCACCTTTATCGAGACGTCCAGGCACCCCGACCAAACTCGAACCAATCACAGTGGTTCCGATCGTCCCAAAGGCAACAGCTGCACCCACCAAGGACAGTGACTCAATCAGCGTTGTCACAGAGGCCAAGCTGGAATCACGTATCAAAATACTAGAGTTGGATAACCGTATTCTACGTCAACAAATGACCGAAAAGGACAAAACAATGGATCAACTCAACTCTAGAATCAACGAACTCGAAGATCAAATGAAAGTATTTATGAATGAAGTTAAAATGGTATTGATGAATAGTGTTCAACAATAATAATCGATGATGAATATTAAATCAACACACCATACCAAAAACAATATATAATAATAATAATTAAATTACAAATGTAAAAAAAAAAAAAACAAACCAAAAGTGACCAACATTCAGATGATATATTGAATAATATGACATTCCACATTGATGGAATTGGACTCCATCAAAAATAACTTTCAAAACGATAACTTCTTAAATAAATAAATTCAATTATAATTATTTTTATAAATAAATTTTAGTTAATCATTATTATTACCATTCTTACTTTTAAATTTATCGTTTTTGTTATTGAGGAGTTGGTTGATAATTAATATATTATTTATTTTATTTATTTTAATTTAGTTTAATTTGATCCTTTTGATTGAATGCAACGCTCTTAATTAGTTTACCTCCAACCTTTTGAATTTCATGTACTAATTCAAATGTATTTAATTTAACTAAGCCTTCACCAATCTATTATTATTTTCAAAAGAGATAATTAATAAATGATTATAAATCGATATTATCATAACAATATTGTTATTAGATTACTTACAAGTGGAATTGTATATTGTGATTTCGATGGTTTTAATGAATGTGGTTCCAATAGTGAAGTGTTCCATTTAATTCCAATTTTATCACCTCCAACTCCATCATAGCTAAAGGTGCAGTATTCATTGAATCTGTCGTTTAACTTATTAATGAATACCTCCACGATATTCAAACCTGGAATTAAATTGTTATTTGTTTTGGTGATTGAGACAATATTTGTTTTGGTGGCGGTGGTGGTTGTAGCGGTTGGTTTATCATTGGTTGTTGTTGTTTGTGCTGGTGTTGATTTTAGATTTTTAATAAGTGATAGTGGGTTTACTTTGGCATATGGATTTACTGGAGTAGTATTGTTGTTAATATTTGATTTAACTTGTTGTTGTTGAATGGTGGATTGTGTTGGTAATGTTGTTGAATTAATAAGTTGATTAATTTCTCTATCGTAATTGGTTATATATTGATTGTTGAGTGTTAGAATAACATTGTATTCGGTGTACGATGGTTGGAAAATCGATAGCCAATCGAATTGACTGTCGTTAAAGTTGGAGTTGATCAACTCGAGTGATTCTCTGGCGAGTGTTACGAATCTCTCACGAACGGATACATCACGAGAGTTGACATCTTTCCACCATACAGAGGGTCGGTCTTTGTCGGTGGCAATGAAGAAGAGTGGTAGGTTGTTGACCGACTTTTGTTGTTCAAAGATTGCTTTGATCGAGTTGACATCGGCCAAGCTCAGAGAATCAGTAAAGTCAACGATCATCGGTTGTTCGCTCCAGTCGTGGTGAGCAACTAAGTGCAGGAATCGGAAGAAAGCAAGTACCGGGGTGACTGGATAGTCCACTTGATTATTCTCGGTGTCGTTCGAAGCACGATTGAGTTGAACATGTTTGTAGATATGTGCCATTATCAATTCGATTGTTTGTTGTTTAATGGTCGATGTGAAATGGTTGGAATGTACCCATCTTAAAGCTAGACGGGTGGCAGCACCGTACGAGGGATAACTGGTGTGCAGTGCTTGGATGTGTTGATGGTGTAGGTAGGAGCGTTGGAAGTACATCATCTTCTTTTGTTTATCGGCGTGTCTCGATGTGAAGTGTTCGGTCTCCTTCGAGTAGTATGGAATCAGACGGAAGAGGAATCCGTCGGTGCGAACATCCAAGTAGTCTTCAGTCAGCTGCGGTCGATAGGTATCGGCATCCAACTCCTTGGCAATCTTTAGCATAAACGCTGTCTTTAGAGCGTGGATAGAATCGATATCGGAAGTCCAGAATCGCGAGTGTTCGAAATGCAAGAGGATTTCGATCGGTGTGTTTTGGCTGTACGATGGATCGTAGCTGGTGGCGACGCTGGTGTAACGGAGCGCGGGATTCATTGCGGTGAACTCTTGGATCTTCAAAGGCAGTTGAAGTGAGTTGATTTCCTGTTGTAGCTTGCCCTTTGCTTTGATAGCGCTCAGTGTGTGATCTTCAAGAGCTGCACCAGAGTGGAGAACACGATCGAACTTGGTAATCAACGACTGGATGTTGGCGGCTGGCACCTTGAGGTGGTGACCCAAGATGTACTTGGCAATGTCCTCAACGACGAGATGACGTAGTCCGTCTTTGGGTGTCCATGTAGCGGCTTCGTGAATCGAACCGTCTTTGAAACGACGTAGCTGTGACTTGGCACCCCAGACCTGTCGGAACTTGGCGGCGTCACGGTGGTCTGCCGATGGACCCATATCGATAAGACGTAGCCAGTGATCTGGATTCAACTGGATGGCAACCTGCACAATACGATTGTACGACTCTGGAATGGGTTGACTGATATCCCAGCAGACTGGCTCGGCTTGTGACACAACGCTAATGGAACGAGCACGATTAGTCAATGATCTGTAGAGTGAACGATAGATCGAATGATCGGTATACAACTCCTCCTGGAAGTAATCATTAGTTGGTACCTTCAAATTACATTCCTTTGACAACTTTATATTAATAAGATAGTCATAGTTTAACAATGGATGATTCTTTGTCAAGAAGATATCTTCAAATCCGTCACCACTATCTAAATTCTTTAATGCTTTAACAGCTTCATTTTGTAACTAACAATAATAATAATAATAATAGATGTATAATGTTAGTAAGTTATTATATCTAATAAGTTAAGTTAATTAATCTTACTTCTTTAAATGCCCATGATGTAACTCTTGAGAATATGTTTAATAAACCGGATTGATCGACCAAGATAACTGGATATAGCTTTTGGAATGATTCCATGTATTCACCTTGTTTCAATGTTGAATTCTTTTCCAATTTGAATTCCAATGGTTTGTTAAAGTCTTTGGAGATGAATACAAGAGTCATACGGAATGCCTGATAGGTACTCATTGCCTTGTTGATACGACCGATACTGTAGAGATAGGCAGCCAACATTGAAAGATGGAAACTATTAATGGTTGGAATATTCTTTACCAACAACCATGATTTCAACAACTGAATGGTATCAATCAACACTGGTGCATTTCTAATCTTCTCATTCAATAGATTCATATGATCGAAAAACAAAGCATCTTCCAACACTGCATTATTATAAAATGCTGATCTTTGAATTGATTCTAAATAAAATATAAATATATATATATAAGTATAAGTACTTATACTTTGTAAAAACAATGTTAAACACTTACCAAATATCTTTTTGTTTTCTTTCTTTGAATTGGTTGTAGATGTTGTTGTTGTTGGTAGTTGTGTTAATACTATATCATTATCTTTGTATGTATTGACATTGTAAACTGTATTGTTGGTGTTACTGGTTGGTTGTTGTTGCTCGTTGTTTGTAAAGATACAGTTGGCATTCGGGTTGAACTTTGTGTCGATTCTGAATTGTGATTTCGAAATATATGGAATGATTCTAATGGTGAAACGAGTGTGTGCACCCGATGCTGGATCTGCGTTTGGTCTGACGACGAGAATCTGTTTGTTTGAATCACCGTTGAAGTTGGTGAATTGAACGTTGCTGAATCTGCTGTGCTTCTTTATTGCCTGTGCCAATGTCCAAACATAGAGATTACGCTTCGTAAAGTACTTAAAGTTGTTAGCATCGGACTTTGTAAAGCAACTCTCTGGAATCTGCACTGCCATATCGACGTTTGGATTCGACTTGGTCACCGTCTTCAACATGTAACTACCGATAATCTCGACAGCCGATGGTTTTTGAAACTCCAATTGCAAATCCTCACCTGTTATATCCAACAATTTAACACTCTCTACATTATTACTATAAACATTAACCTAGTAGTAGTAGTTTACAAAACAAACAAGTAGATATGTTAGTAACATAACTTAATATATATATATTAGATAGAATAGTATTGGTAGTTATTACAATTTGATCTGGTATTGATTCAACGATTTCTTTTAGTTGGTAGAGTGCAGATTCCAATGCGGTTGTCTTGGTGTAGTTCACTTTGATCTCACGGAAGAGTTCGTTGATTTGCAGACGGAACAGATTGGAATTGAAGAGATCTTGTGTCTCACGAAACTCTTGCATCTCTTCGGTGGTTGGTGCTCTCGATTGCTCGGTGCTGTCGGTGCTCTTTACACGAAGGTTGGCATATCGCTTGTCGGTTGCCTCGTTGTACTCCTTGGTGATAGTTCCACCGCCAACGGTTCGCTCGCTGTCATCCAGCATCTCTTCATCGTCATCATCAACAAAGTCATTATCACCTGCCAATTCATCATCCATCTCTACATCATCATCGTCATCACTATCTTGTTGATCATCTTCTTCATCATCATCGTCATCATTATAGTATTTCGATTGAAACTTTAAATCATCGTCATCATAATCATTTCCCAATGCCAAAATTGATTTAGAAAGATCATCGTTTTCATCCTTTAATATTAAAGTAATTCAAATCCAGCATATTAATTAGTATTCTTAATATTCTATTAAGTAAATAATAATAATAATAATAATAATAATAATAATACTTACATTTTTTAATTTCTTTGTTGTTTCTACATTTTTAGATGTATTGTTGGTTTTGGTGGTTGAAGTGGTAGTAGTAGCAACTTTAGTAGTTTCTTTTCTCTTTACAACCATGGTTTTATTAAATAAGATCTATATGAATCTACTACTATATTATACTAATATATAATATTATCGAATAATTATAGTTAGATTTATAGATAAATATTAAAAAATATTTTATTTATTTTAATAGAATTTTTTTTTTTTTGACGAACACAGTCTCGCTCGTTTTTTTTTTTTTAATTTTTATGATTTTTTTAATTTTTTTTTTTTTTTTTCCTAAAACGTTCAGTTGAATTTGTACAAGAGTGTTATATCGAGTAACATCAAAGAAGTTGATGGTGATGATGATGATGGTAAAACCAGTACCCCAACCAACAAAGAAACCTTTTCTCAAACCAAGAAAAAGATTTGGAAGTATAGTGGATTCTTAAAAGCATTTTCAAGTTCACTAGTTTATCATTTAGTTGGAATAAACGACCAGATATGGATGGTGATCTAAAGCAGTCTTTTAGTTGTAATTAATCGCAAATTCTAGTACACGCAAAAAGAAGCTCAGTCAGCTTGAAGACCTATGCTTTCGAAAATAAAAACATCAATTTCTGGTCTAGTAGCGAGCTCTTTGGATTGGGTAGTAAAATGTGGTTTTGGTCGGCTCTGTATTTGAATTAAAAATCAAAATTTAGATCTTTACTAAACCTATCCAGTTTGGTATCTTCTTCTGATTCATTTATTTTTTTAGTATTCTAGTCAGATTCATCTCTGATTTTATTGACATCGTACGACATTAATAAACCTATACAGTTTGGTATCCCTGCGGTAAATACAACTCCTTAAAGGGCTCTGATTTTACCATCTTCATCATCAACAACATCAAGATAAATCATTCATTGTTCATAATAATAACAATCATAGTTTATTCATCAATGTTAATAATAATTCCAACAATCTTAAAATTAGTTGTTCAATTATTTTTTTATTTATATAGGAATAGAAAAATATTAAATAATTGTAAATCTAAGCATATCTTGCTTTTCTAAGTAGTTGTCTTCTTGATAATTGTTCACCATTTGGAAGTGTAATAGCTTGTTTGTTTTTCAAAAGCGTTAATCCAATGTCTTTATAAATCGATGTTTCTTCCTCATCGACTCTGATTGCCTCCAGTAATAGCTGTTGTTTTGTCTTTTTTTTATTATTATAGAGTGTGACTGTTTCGTTAGGTTTCATGTCCAATGCTAGGAAATAGTATGCTTCGTAGCGATCTGGGTCAACCTGGATTGCCTTCAAGTATAGTTGTTTCTTTGTCATTAATTCACCAGAGGGCATAGTGACTGATGAATCGCTTTTACATTGAAGTGTAAGTCTAAACGAAAGATTAACAAGTGTATCATAGTGTGATGGATCCAGTGATAATGCCTTGAGGAAAAGTTGAAAACAATCCATTGTTTTACCATTGTAAAGTTTGACTGTTTGGCCTTCAGATAGTGTTGTTCCAAGCTGAGAATAGCCAGGTGGAAAGTCAGGATCCAACTCTATTGATTTCAGGATTAATTGTTGTTTAGTCATTTTTTGGCCATTGTTTAATATAATCGATTCATGTCTGGAAAGTGTTTGTGAGAGGTTGAAATATGGATCGGGATGTGTTGGATTCAACTCTATTGTTTTCAAATAAAGCTGTTGCTGAGTCATTGAACTCCCATTGTTTAGTTTGATTGATTCATCTCTTGCAAGTCCTATTGCAATATTGAAATACGGAGGGTAATAGTTTGGATCACACTCTATTGTTTTCAAGTAGAGTTGGTGTTTTGTCATTGATTTTCCATTTTTGAGTGTGATTGTCTGACCTATTGAAAGTGGTGCAGCAAGGCTGTGATATGCATAGCCATAGTTTGGATTCATGCAAATCACTTTCAATAGGAGTTGCTCTTTAGTCACCGATTCACCAGATGGAAGCACCATTACTTGCTGTACATCATCAAAATCAAATGTCTCTGTAAGATAAAAGAGTGAATCTATATCATTTGGATTGATCTTTAACAAATTGAGATATTTCTGCTTTTCTTTTTCAATATTAAAATCCATAATGAATAACAAATTATAAGAAGATAATTATTTGCCTAAATAATTAGTTAACAAAACTACATTATCCTGATATTGTTGTTTTAGAGTGTGACAATGACAGTTGAAAAAGAACTAAAAACAAAAATAAAATTAAGTAGATATTTTTAAATATCATTTATTTTAATTTGATATTATTAATATCTTATAAAGCTTTAAACCAAACAATACCTCAAATAAATATTAAATATGTATTATAATTTTAAAATAAATAAGAAAGATGAAATAAGAATTTATTTGTTGCAAAGAAAGAAAGAAAAAAAAGTAGGAAGAATAGATTATCTACTTATTCTAGTACGCGATTTGAGTGATGATGATGTTGAAGTTTCTGTTTATAAGATTTCACAGGATTTCTTTGATTTAGATTTTGATGAAGTTTTTGCTTTTCCTTTACCTCCAACACCTGTGTGGATTTGTCTGATTGCTTCATCAAAGGCTTGATGTAAACCAAACATTGTGAGTGCAGAACACTCAATGAAAGCAGCAGCACCTATTTCCTTGGACTTTGATCTACCGTGCTCTGTTGTGATTGGTGCTATTCCTTTTTGTGCTAGTCTTTCAATTGATGCTGGGTCGTCACGCATATCAATCTTGTTAGCAACTAAAATAAAAGGAACATCAGGAGCATTATTCTTTATATTTGGTACCCACTATTATAATAAAATAAAATAATTTTTGTTTATTAATTAACTTTCAACTTTATCTTTCTGTAATGATTTTCTCTTACCTTTGATTGAACACTATCAAGTGTAGATGGAGTAGTGACAGAGTATACAATTAAAAATACATCGGCTTTTGGTAGTACATCATAGTCACCAACTTCAGAAAATTCAATATTGTAATTGTTTCCATCAACATTTTTATTAATTGAAAGACCTAAAGTGCTCTAAATGAGTAGTAGGATAAATTAATGTTTAAAAATATATTGAAATGCAGTATTAATATTCGATTTATCAAATACATACTGGTGCAATATCAGGTGGGAATGCATAAGTGACATAGCTGATAAGAACACATGATTTACCAACGTTCTTATCTCCAACAATAGCAAATGTAACTGTCTTTGACATTTTTATAAATAGAAATAATAGATTATTTTATAATATTATTGGATATTATACAAGTGAAAGAATTAAGATTAAAAGTCTTTATAAAAGCCGCCATAACAAAAAAAAAGAAACGGTTTGTTAAAGTCCTATCATCACAAAAATAAACATCGATTCGTTGAAAAAACAAAAAATGTCTGAAATTGCAAATTCGTATTGACCTAAGGTTGCGATTGGGTCAAAAAATTTTGGTGGCCTTTGCAAAGATTTTCGTGGTCATCCGAAGGTGGGTCACACAAACTTTTTTATTAAGTATCAATAACGGTCCAACACTTTTTTTATTTTAATTAAATTGTTGTGTATTTTTGTTTGTCCATTATTTATTATTTATTTACAAGTTTGCACAAAGAATTGTTTGGACCACTTAATTAACTGGGTATAATTAATTG
Organism: Heterostelium album PN500; assembly: GCF_000004825.1. Taxonomy (NCBI): domain Eukaryota; phylum Evosea; class Eumycetozoa; order Acytosteliales; family Acytosteliaceae; genus Heterostelium; species Heterostelium album. Next base: position 1,116,907 of record NW_008805065.1, on the reverse strand, counting down.
TTCTGTGATTGTCTTACCTAATTTAGTGTGATCACACAATGCAATTAATTAAATTTAATTATTACACAAATTTTTATAGTTTGTGGAATTGTACTTAATTAACAACGTCTTTATAATTATTGTTATTTATATCTCCAAATATTTAAATTATATATTGATTCTAATTCTTTGTCTTATAAATGAAATGAATATATTTGTTTTTTTTTTTTTTTTTTTTTAAAAAATTAAAATTACTAATACCAAAAGTCATTAATGACTTTTAATTAAACTGAAAAGAGAATGGAAGACGACGCAAACAACAATAATAGTAATAATAATAGTAGTATAGAAGACAATGGAGAAGATCTAAAAAGAAGTAGATTATATACTAAAACAGGTGATAAAGGTTATTCTTCTTTATTCAACGGTGAAAGAAAACCAAAGGATGATGACTTTTTTAATGCACTTGGTAACATCGATGAATTGAATGCATCATTAGGGTATATAAATATATAAATACACAATGCAAGTGAACATCTCAAGCAAATGAAATTAATATAAATACAAAACAATGATAGAGTTGCATTGGAGTACTGTATGATCGATAATAATGGATTACAAGATTACATTGAGAAGATTCAATCGTTGATGCTCGATGTCGGTGCATGTTGTGCAACACCATTGGATACCTCAAAAGACTCACACATTCAAAAGACTAAATTCAGCGATCAACACGTCATCGTATTGGAACGTTGGATCGACCTCTTGGATTCTAAACTTCCTCCATTGAAAAACTTTATTGTACCTGTAAGTTAATGGTTTATGAAAACTACTATCTAACCCATCTACATCTACTTAATATTAATCAACCGACGATCTTCCTCTCATTTCAATAGTGTGGTGTAGGACTTGCTAGTTCTCACTTACATTTATCTAGAGCCATTTGCAGAAGAGCAGAGAGATCGATCTGTTCACTATCGAGACATCAAGTGATCCCAGAGAATGTATCGGTATTCATGAATCGTTTGAGTGATTTTCTGTTTGCTGCTTGCAGGTACGCCGCTATGAAGTCTGGTAAAAATGAAACTCTTTGGAAGAAGAGAGAATTTAACTAATAACAATAACATTATTATATATATAACAATTTAATTAAAAAAAAACCAACAAGTATGTCAATATCATCATATAACAATATATTTATTTATTTTATTTTGATAGATCTATACAAATGAAAGATTATTACTATTCATTATTGATTATGTTTAAATTAATATTTTTGATTTGATTTAATGATGTTTAAATATTAATATATTATAAATAAGTTTTGTTGTTGTTCTATATATGTACAATTGATTGGTTTTGTTTGTTGTCATTGATTAAAGTTTGTAATGATAATTAATTAAACATAGGTAATCAGATCAACCAGATTGTTGTATTGGTAGTAAATAAGTAGTTAGAATCTTCTCTAGACGTTCGAGTTTCAGTGGTTTCTGTAGGAATTCATCCATTCCCATTGATTTACAATATTCTTTGGAACCTTCGAGTACCATTGCGGTGAGTGCAACGATGATTACTTTCTTTGATCGGTATATCTCCTCGTACGACCGGATCTGTAGCGATGCAGTTGGTCCATCGGTGTTTGGCATGGTCAAGTCCATCAGGATGAGATCGTAGTTTCCACCTTTGAACATATCGACTGCCTCCTTACCGTCTTTGGCACAATCACACTGGAATCCCAACTTCTTCAGCTGCATACTGACCACCTTTCTATTGACTTCGTTGTCCTCGGCCAACAAGATCTTAAAGTTCTTTCGTCGCTCGCTACTTCCACCGATGTTCTTGGTACGCTCGTAGTCGTCAACCGCTGCCGATGACATCATCATTGAAGGCGATTGACTTCTAGATCGTTTGTCCTGATGATGCTGCAGCTGTGAATACTCAATTTCGTCGACAGCCATCTGGTTGATGGAACGCTTTCCTAGTGCACTCGAAGACGAAGACGGACCCGACAAATTGATAGCACCAAACTGTTGGTTTTGCGCGCTGTAGTACTCGTGTTGGTAGGAGTTTGAATTGTCGTCGCCACCCTCTAGAATCTTGACAATCTGAGTGGATGACAATGGTTTGTGGAGAATGAAAAAGTCGGCTCTCTGCTTGTTCTCAACACTGACATTCGACGCCAGAATAATCTTGGAGAGTTTCTGTAGTTTCGAGAGTCGTTGTGCCATCTGATAGAGATCCGGTTGCTCCTGGTAATGTTGGTGGTGACCGCCCGACATTGAGAGCGACGTGTAAATGGCTGGCGAAGAAGAGTCACGCTCCACCAGGATAAACAGATCGTATGCTTTGTTACCGTCGGACGAGAGTGACGGTGTTTCCATGTAGTTCAACATCTCCGGAGTGGTCAGTGTCTTAATGGAGCAAGTCGGCATCTCCTGGTAGAGTTTCCTCACGAGAATCTTCTTTCCAAAGTCATAGTCGTCGACAATCAATATCGAGTAGGACAGTGGGTGTGCACTGGCTTGTTGTTGCTGTTGCAGTAGTAGATATTGTTTGTTCTTCTCGTTGACGATCGATCCACCGTATGGATCGCTGGCACCGCCAGAAGTTGAAGAGGCCGAGTGTTGATGTTGATGTTGTTGCTGTTGTTCAATTGAGATTTGTGTTTGTTGTTGAGGTATGTCCAGTTGAGGTTCTTCCAGCTCGATGGTGAACTCAAAGGTACTTCCAGACATTGGTGCACTTCTTAGCAATCGGATGTCTCCACACATCAATTCGACCATCTTCTTGCAAATCGACAATCCAAGACCGGATCCACCATACTTTCTGGTCGTACTTGAATCCAACTGATGGAAAGGCTGGAACAACTTTGAGTGCTGACTCTCCTCCATTCCAATACCAGTGTCCTCAATGGAGAATGAAATCTTACATTTGAAATCATTGTGTTCCAACAATGATATCTTTATATAAATATGTCCGTAGTTTGTATATTTTATAGAGTTTTGTCCTAAATTTAAAAGTATTTGTCTTATTCTATTTGGATCCTAATAATTATTTAAAAACAAAGAAATAAGTATATTTATATGTGCTATTCAGCTGAGTAAACTTACTCCTTTTAATATCTTTGGTATCTTATTATCAAATGATAATAGTATTTCGATTGGTTTATCTAATTGTAGTGATAAAGTATTTACAATACCTTCAATACATCCTTGGAAATCGAATTCGATGATTTCCAACTCCAATTTGGATGCTTCGATTCTCTGGAAATCCAGAATATCAGAGGTAATAGAGTAGAGAAGTTCTGCTGATTTGTGAAGTGTTTCAACTACATTCATTTGTACTTGAGGTAAATTTGATGATAATAGAATTTCCGATAAACCAATAACTGCATTCATCTATAAAGTAAATAAATAAATTATGAATTAGTTTTGTTTGTATAAGAAATGTATTTAATATTTAATAGTTACAGGTGTTCTAATTTCATGACTTATTGATGCCATAAATTGACTCTTCATTTGTACACCTTGGAGAGCACGATCTCTTGCCTCAACGAGTACACGTTGATTGTTCTTGGTTTCTGTGATATCTCTTATTACGTACATTCTACCAATGAACTTGTCCTTGTGAATATTGATGTTCTTTACGTAGACTTCCGCTGGGAATTGCTCTTTGGGATTTTTGGAACAAACTACTTCTTTCTTGATACCCTCATTCGGCTTGGTGGTACCGTCGGCATTACAGTTAACCGGAATCATCTGAGACAATGGCATATCCTGTGAGTTCTGATTGTATTGAAGAATATCAATCGATTGATCAATCAACTCTGTACTCTGGAAATCAAATAGTTGTGCACCAAATGTTCTGGAGATCTTTCCTTCTCCATTGGTCAATATAACGGAAGTAGATGGAAATTGGTTCAACAATTCCTTTGTAACTGCAAAGTTTTCAGCAACTAATGAAAAATAGATAGCGAGTTAATAAAATAGATATTTTCTGAATAGAATAATAATTAGTATTTATAAAATTACCTTTTCTTCTTTCAAGTTCCATTGTTGTTTTATTTGCAAGTGCAGCCAAGATAGAGGTATACATAATATCGGGATTGATTTCACGATCGTTCATCACAGTGAGATGACCGAGCATGTCACCGACAGAATCTAAAAATGGAATTCCAAGATAGGACACGATGTTGTTTTCGACCAACCATTTGTCCTCTGGGAAATAGGAAACAATGTTGTTTGCAAAGTGAACTGGTTTCTTGGCGGTTAGCTCACCACATGGTGTGCCAGAGAGTAGGTATTCAATGTTTGGCTGAATAACACCCTCCTTACAGTACGATATCGATATACTGGTGTCGGGTGGTATGAACTGACATACGAAAGCATGTTTAACACCGAGATAATAACAAAGATATTTGGTTAAACTGTGAAATAGTTCATTAGAGTCGGTACATGAAAATTCGACAAAGAAATTCAAAAGTGACTCGGATTTTATTCTCTCCATCTCTTTAATTGCTTTTATCTTAACGAATCTTTACAATTTTAAATAAAACATTGTTTTAAAATAATAATAAAAAGTTAACAAAAAATTCATATGATTTGTACTTTTTTCCAAATAAACAACAACAATAATAATGAATACTTACCTAATTAATTGACTGGAACTAAGAATATCTAGCTCATGTTTGTAGAATGGTTTAATTGTAATTGCACCGAGAATGAATTTAAAAAACAAAGGAATCTGAAGAACCGATTCTTTTTCATTGTAGATTACCGAGTGTTCGTCTTTGATCTGGTGGAGAATATCACTGCACGGGATTTCCGATGGCGATGGTACACCATCTTTGTTTCCTGTGATGGGAATTGGTTCTAAGAAAATCGGTGAAAATGTAGTGAGGTTGATCTTACTACTGCCATTGGTGTTGGTGTTGCAGTTGCTGCTGTTGATAGCAGAGGTGATTGGATGATCAGGGTTATTGGTTGCGGTGGTCGGTTTGTCAATGAATATCTTGCTGTCGTAGAGTGGAATGAGTGTCGATTGATTCTCATTGAGTTGTGAAATGATGTAACGACGATCGCCGCCAAGCGCATGGCTCAACAAATCAACGACCGATCGGAAGATATTGTCGCGCTTCACCGACAACAATCGGTAGAATGTTGGCCAAATGTTCATAACCTCCTTTTGGAGTTGATCGATATCCTCAGGGCACTGGTAGTCCAGAATGACATCGTCGGACAGTGGTGATTTACCATTGAAAGTTGGAATAGTAGGAATTGGTGGTAATCCACCACTTGTTGATGGTGGTGAGCATACAGTGCCAGTGGTCACATTTTTAAGAGCATTTTCAAAGCTTGAAATACAAAAACTTAGATTATTATTCTTTTTACCACTATTATTTTCACTATTATTACTACCACCGCTACTACTATTGTTATTATTATTATTTTGAATAATTGGTGAAGACATCATATTACAGTTTTTGAATCTTGTTAGCAAATTCAAATCAAATAGTAATATTCTATTCTATATAAATATATATAAAATAAAAATATAAATCTATATCTCCTTTTTTTTTGTTTTTATTTTGTTTGTGATTTGTAAATTGAAAAATAAAAACCTGAAGTATTGCTGTTAAAAACTTTCTTTAGATATTTTATTTTGAACAATGGGTTATGAAAATGTGTGTGTTGTTTGTGTGATTGATTTTTATCTGTTGTGAGATAAATACCGAAATTTTAGTGGTACACGTGAACTAATTAATAAACGAGTAAATCGTATAAAACTAATATTTATTTATCTGTGTGTTACTGTATTACTTAAGTGTCTACTACTTTAATTGTTTATACAATCAACTATTATTTGTTGTTGTTTGTACAGATGTTTGTTTGTCTGTCTGATAAAATTGAAATACAATAAATAATCTTGAGTTACTACTTAATATATAGATGATGTTAAGGATAGTTATTTATTATTATTGTTATTCGATTTTTATTTTTATCAACAACACAATAACAAACACATCGATATATCAAATGTTAATAATTATTGGTTGTCTACAAAAAATAAGAATAATTGGTTGAGTTTGAAAAAAATAAAAAAGAGAACGTGTTTGTTTGGTGAAGAAAGAAAAAAAACAAAAAACAAGAACTATGATATTACAAAAATAATTAATACAACAATATTATTTTGAACAGTAAATAAAAAGGTGAAGCCCGTGTCACTTTGATTTCCACTCGATAAAGAGCATTGAGTTAAATTATGTCGAAATTTAACAATAATATTAAAAAAACAAAAAAAAAACTGAAAACTTTAGCTAATGCGGGAAGGGGTTTCAAACCCCAAAGAAAAAAATGTTTAAAAAAAAACTTAAATACTTTAATAAAGAAAGGGTTATGGTTTTTTTCAATGAATTTTTAGATCATATAAAAAACAAAATGATTGGGTTGCCAAAAAATGTGTCTAAATTGGTCAACTAAGTTTGCAAAAAAAAAAAAACAAACTTTAACACAAAGGATGGAGTATACTAAAATAAGCATCAGATGAAAGAAAAAAAAAAAATAACACCATCATCAGTTGTATCACGATTTGATACATTAAATTAAATTAATAATAATAATAATAATATTTAAAATTATTTTTTTATATTTCATTGTTTGCTCTGATGTCATCTCTTATGTTATAGGCTTGTGCAATTATCTAAAATTATAGTATCATTGATTCGATTGATAGATATTAAAAAATAAATATATATTTTTAATAATTATTGTAATGTAATTAATTGATAATTATACTATGTTTTTATGACATACCTGATCCATATCGATACCGGGCAAGTGTTGAAGAAAACCAAGTATCTCAGAGTGTTCCAACTCTAATAGTTCTTCGGAAAAGTTAATTAAAATAGCGAGACACACGAATACGTGAAGATCCAAACCGAGTTGCGCAGAGAGATAGGTGTCCCAAAGTCGCAAAACACATTCCAACGGCAACTCTACACTTAATAAATATCGTAGCCAACTCATAGCCCAGTCATTACTATTGATTTCTTCTTCTTCGAAATGATTGAATCTAAACATTCATGAATGTAATAATTGTTGTTGTTAAATATATATTTAATAAAAAGAGTCATCATTCTCTTATAACACACACACACATAAAAAAAAAAAACTCTTTTGTATCTCTCTCTATCTCTCTCTTCCCTCTCTTTTTAACTACTTCTATATATAAAATATAATTTGATTAATCTTACAACTCTGGTATAACAGATCTAAAATACATCATAAATCTCGATAGCTTAGAGGTGAGACTGTCTTGTGCCAAGTTCTCTTCGATCTTCTTCATCATGGCAACATAGCAGTAGAAGATATCGCTCTCTGTCTGCAGTGTACACATGAATGGTCCGAGAATAGCCAACATTCCAAAGTTGTATTCGATATCATTATTATAGTTGATATAGGAGATGATTATATTCTCTATCTTGTTTCTATTTTCTACTGATTGTAGATCTACCTTTCCACGTGATTCCTATTATAATTATTATTATTATGATTATTATTAATAAACAACAATCACAAATCTAGATTTATCTAATAAAATATTACTTTTGAATTTATTTGATAACGTTTTAAATGATTTCTTATCTTTTTTGTAATCTCTGAATCATTCTTATCGATCTCTTTGTAATCTTGTAACTGTTGTTTTCTTACTCTCTCCTCCTCTGATTTGTCATTCTTTGATACACCCAAAAGATACTTCCACACTTCAGATCGAACACGTTCAGGTATACCATGTCTAGATACTGCAATCAACTTGTTCATATCAATGAACACCTCTGTTCCTAAAATCTCTAAAAATTCTTCTTCAGTACATGCCATAACTAACTAAATCTAACTAATCAAATATTATCTATTCTATTTAAACTCTAGTTTAAGAATGAAATTAATGACTTTTTTTTTTTTTTTTTTTTTGAATCAATTTTGTCAATCATTACCAAAAAAAGAAAGCTTTCAGGCATAGGAAATAAAAAAATAATGATTTTAAAAATAGATATATTGGATTCATTAAAAATATATATTAAAAGGTTTTTATTTTTTACTATCTGGTTTGTTGTTGTTGTTGTTGTTGTTTGTCATTGTTTTCAAAATATCTTTCAAATCGAAATCGGAATCATCAAAAGAGTGTTTGTTGGTTTGACCCATTGGTTCCATTTCGAATTGATGGTCAAAGTGCTCGTCTTTACGTTTGTAGGTGGTACCCATGGTTCTGTGATAGAGCATTTTCACTTCCTCCGGAATCTTTTCGGTTTCTAGCAAGTGTTTGTCGTTGCCCATTGCACGCTCAATGGCAAGATCGAATTCGTCTTGTTCGTCCTCCTTCTTTTGCTCTGCCAGTCTGTCGGCTTCCATTTCTGCAGGTGTCTTGTCATCGTCCGATTCAAAGAGATAGGCATACTCTTTGCTTGCTCTCATCTGTGCCTCTGTCAGACCTTTCTCTGTTTTAATGGTTTCAATCTTTTGTTCGATTTGCTTGTCCAACTCCATTGAATATTGTTCCAATCGCACGTCTACTGCCATTGAAACACGTTTATAATGTCTTTGTCTGATCTGTTCGACTTCTCTGATTCTTCTCTTCTCGAAATGCTCATATGAAATCCATGAAGCCGTTCCTTCATATGCATGAAAACTGGTAAGAAACAACAACAACACTTTCATATTAATATTGATCTATTTGATTTGAAATTACCCAACTAATTACTTACTCTATTTCTATTTGTTTTAAAGTTCTCAGTACTTCATTATTGTAATCTTGCCACTCTGGTATGTCAACAATTAATTGATGTATCATTTCACTATATCTTCTTTCAGAATTCATTTCTAAACAATTATAATAATTATTATAATTAGTTTTCTTACAATAAATATGAAAGATTGTCACTTAATATTATAATTACATACCGTTAATCATTAATCTATACATTAGTTCTTCATCATTAGTTGAACCAATGATGGTCTGTAAAGTAGATTCTTGTAAATTTACATCTTTTCCTTCTTGTTGACTATTGCTGTTATTATTTTCATTGTCGTTGATTGATTTCTTCTTTGAGTGAGGTACTGCGATGCCAGAGTTTGTTGTAGTCGGTATATTCTTGTTTCTTATTTCTTGTTCCTGTTGTTGCAGATGTTGTGATAGTTTATATTCAGAGCTATTAGGATCGACCAGTTTACTCTGCTTTCTCATTACGTCTCTTCTGACTTTAGCCGATGGTCTCAAAGCTGTTGGTTGACCACCGCCCATAGTCACACCGGTGTGTCCTCTCTTTGAGAGAATCGACATCATATATCTTTTACTCTGTTGTGGTTGCTGCAGCTGCTGTAGACTCAGCAACCTACAACAATTGTTACCAAACAATGTTGCTGTTGATTTCTTTAAGAACAAATTACTAATCATTTTTACTTTAAATAAGATATATATATATTTAAAAATGATATATTTTTTTAATATACAACTGACAAATAAATAATCATTTTTGGGAAAAAAAACCGAGTCGTTTTATTAAAATTTTTTTTTATGATTAATCAAAAAATGATATTTTATTTTTAAATTAATCTAATCAGATAATCAAAATGAAATTATAAAACAAAATTTAGTAATTGAAAAAACTAATTGAAGTTATTTATTTTAAAGTTTTTTTTGTTTTTTCAGAAAATGATATGAGATGTTCCTTTTGAAAAAATTGGAATTTACAAAAAGGATAGGTTTTGATTGGTGTTTTGAAATGATTTTACCACCAGTTTCCACCTCCACCTCTCCAGTGACCACCACCTCCGCCACCTCTCCAATTACCACCACCGCCACCTCTCCAATTGCCACCACCTCCACCTCTCCAGTTTCCACCACCGCCGCCACCTCTCCAATTGCCACCACCACCTCTCCAATCAGAATCGGTAGTACCATTGGCAGATTCGATTGATGCGGAGCCAAAAGATGATCCAACACTTGATGAAGTAATACTTTCAAGTGGATGACCGATTTTATTGAGATTCTCTTAATTTAAAAAAAAAAAAATAAAAAAAAATAAATATTAGTATTAAAGAAATAATATAATTGATATAACCAATAATAATACAAACCCAATATAGTCATAATTAAATTTTATTAATTCTTATAAAGAGAATGAATTGAATTGAATTAAAAATCAAAATTTCATTGTATTTATAGTTGTTTTCTTTCAATTCAAATAATAATATAGACAAATGACATAATTTCTAAAATTATTAATATTAAACAAATTGAGTATTGATTGTTATATTCTCTACCCTTATTAAGTTGGTATTAACAAATTTGTTTAAATAAACCAAAAAAAAAAATGAAAAATGACAAAAAATTAAAAAAATCGATTATTTTTAACTTAAACAGAAATCACTACATTACATTTAATTTAGTATGTCTGGAGAATCACCAAAGAAGAGTGCACTCTTTGTGTGCCTTGGAAATATATGTCGTAGTCCTATGGCTGGTATGTAATGAATGATTAAGTGACTCCAAACAACAAGTTTATTTCTTACTTTTATTTGTTTGTTTGTTATTCTCTCTAGAGATTATCTTTCGTGGGTTGGTTGCAGATATGGGTCTTTTAGATGAGTGGGTTATCGACTCTGCAGGTACCTCTTCATATCATATAGGCGATACACCAGATGATCGATCAGTTGAGACATGCGCTCTGTCACTGGAGTCTACTATATCGCCAAAGGCGCACGCACACTTCAAGTCGATTCCATTGCATCGTGCTCGTCAGTTGGTCGTCGAGGATTTCCAACGATTCGACTATATCTTTGGAATGGACGGTGAGAATCTTCGTAACATCAAGAAACTCGCTGAACATGCTCAGCGAAACAACAAGAGCAGCAGCAGCTGTCGTTCTACCATCAAGCGTATCGGTGAGTATCACCACGACCCCAAATTCCTAAACGTAGAAGATCCTTACTATGGTGACATGAATGGATTCAAAGTGAACTACCAACAACTTTTAGTTAGTTGTAAATCGTTCTTGGCAGAAGTTTACAAAGAAAAATAAGCTTGTAATATAAAAGATATTCTGTGTGATGTCATCAAACACATTTGCCTAAACTCGCCTGGGTTGCGTGTCAAAATTTGATTTTTGCAAAAAAAAATTGGAAAAAAATTCCCTGAATTGAAAAAAATAAAGCAGAGTGTTGCGTAATTGATTTAAGCCAGAAATTTTCGTAAACAAGGATATTTACAAATAAGATCATACTTTTCAAAAAAAGATTTCGTAAATTGTAGTTAAACTTTTCGAGATAAGATTAAATATATATTTTAATTAATTAAATTTAAATTATTTTTTAAGTTATTTCCAAAGCCAGCTAAAATAAATGTCATTAAGAATGAAAGCGTCAAAATAATATTAGAAATTGTTGCATCATGGAATCAAGTATAAATCGGGATACAAAACCGACAAAACTTTTCAAGAAAGAAAAAAAAAATCTGAAAAAAAAAAGGTAGATATTTTTTTTTGTGGAATATAAATAGAAACTGTTTGCTTTTACTGACAACCAATATCATTAATCATATCATAAATTAATTAACATTTTTATATTAAGAAATAATAATATATATAATAAATAAATAAATAAATACATAAAAAAAACAATGGAAGATAAAGTTTGCATTATTACAGGTATGTTTGTTATTATTTCTTTAAAGTAATAAAGATAAAATTTCTAATATTTTTTATTTTTGATTTACAAATTCAGGTTCAAATGACGGAATTGGAAAGGAAACAGCCAAGGCAATGGCTAAACATATGATGAAAGTTATTATGGCATGTAGAAATATGGAGAAATGTGAGGCTGCTGCCAAAGAGGTCAGAGCTGCATCAAAGAATGACGATGTCGTTTGTATGAAGTTGGATTTGAATTCATTGCAATCAGTGAGAGAATTCGTACAGAATTTCAAGGCCATGAATCTACCATTGAACTATCTGATCAACAATGCCGGTATCTGGACTGGTACTCATTCCACCACTGAAGACGGTTTCGAGACAATGTTTGGTGTCAATCATCTCGGTCACTTCTTACTCACAAACCTCTTGCTTGACAAACTGGAAGCAAGTACCAACCCACGTATTGTTGTTGTGGCATCGCGTTCACATGCACGTGCCAATCTTAATATCAACAACCTCTCAGTGAGCGCCAAAGAATACTCTTCAACACCAGACTACGGACGTTCAAAGTTGTGTAATGTGATGTTTGCCTATGAGTTACAACGTCGTCTCGATGCCAAAGGATCAAAGATCGTTGTTAATTCACTTCATCCAGGTGTTGTACACACCAATCTGTTTAACACTTTCCCAATGCTCGACAAGGTTGTCTTCCCATTGGCGTCGCTCTTCATGACCAAAGCAACAGAGTCAGCAGAGGCAAGCGAGGCATTGGCACTTGGTACAGCTCCACATCTCCAAGGTGTCAAAGGTAAATACTTTAGTGTAAAAGATCAAGTAGAATCGTCTGCCTTCTCAAAGAAAGTAGATATTCAAAGACAACTCTGGGAGAAATCATGTGAAATGGTAAAGATCCCAGTTGACATCCAATTGTAAATCGACATTCCAACATTCCAACATCCTGACACTCCAACACTCCAACATTCCAACATTATCTAAATAACCAAACCAATTTGTATATGCCAATCAACTAAAATTTAATCCCGACAATAAAAGAAATCTATAAAATTTTATAGATTTTTAGATTTTTTTTTTTTAAACAGTTTATATTATTTTTGTATTATTATCTTTTATATTAATATTAAATAAAATGAAAGTTTGTATTATAACAGGTATATAGATATACATATAAAATATTTATAGATAAATAAACTATTATATCGTATTAATATCAAAGATAAAAAAGGTGGTAATGATGGTATAGGAAAAGCAACAGCTAAAGTTATAGCTAAACAACCAATTAAATTAATTATAGCGTGTAGGAATATAGATAAAGCTGCTGATGCTGTCAAAGAGATTAAAGAATATTCAAACAACGATGATGTGCAATGTTTAAAATTAGATTTAGGTTCATTTCAAGTAAGAATAGATCTAGTTTTTATAGATGCAATAGATTAACTTACTTTGTTTTTCTATATCTAGTCAATAAGAGAATTTGTAGAAAGTTATAAACAATTGAATATTGGAAATGTTGATTATTTGATTAATAATGCTGGTGTGTACTTTAGTGATACTGTGCTTACGAGCGATGGATTCGAATCGATGTTTGGTATCAATCATTTGGGTCATTTCTTGTTGACCAATCTACTGTTACCGTTGATGAGCGACGATGCGAGAATAGTGATGGTGTCGTCACTGGCACATCAACGTGCATCACTTAACTTTGACGACAAACACTTTCCACCAAAGAACAACGGATTCGTTGGCTACGGCCAATCGAAACTCTGCAACATATTGATGGCAAACGAATTACAACGAAAACTCGATGAGCGAGGTTCATCGATCGTAGTGAATTCACTGCACCCAGGAACCGTACATACCAGCTTCCTCAAAGGATTAAAGATAATAGATCGGTTCCTCTGGCCAATCTTTTCTAGATTCCTGACAAAAGTAGAAGATTCAGGAAATGCAGTGGCCAACCTGGCACTCGGCGAACTTCTAATATATAAAGATAAGAAAGCAATCTATTTCGACTTGACAAAACCCAGCAAATCCAATACATTCTCTCAGCAACCAAAGAATTCAAAAGAACTCTGGTTGAAATCTTCAGCACTAGTTCAATGTTCACCGGAAATTACACTAAATTCAACAACAGGAGCAGATGTAACAACAACAACAATAACAATACCGACAACAATATCAACAACAACAACGACAACAGTATCAACAGATAGTAGTAGTCCGACTACTCCAAATACAACTTTATAGAAAAAATAAATTAAAAAAAAACAAATTATTTTTTGGTTCAAAAAACAGTGTGAGCAAATTGGGGGGAATGTAATTTAAATTATTCTATCTTTAATTCATTTCAGTTTTATTTGATTATTATTAATTATAGTATACTCGATAGTATATTAGATATATATATATATATTGGATATATATATATTAAAAGTGTAGTAATGGGTATCATATTTAGTAGTTGTGCACCAGATAGACCGGATGATGCAGTTCAGGATAAATCAGAAGTCGTATCGCCTAATGTGATGCCTTACAAACCAACACCGATTGAGAAGGATTCACCTGCAACCAAAGTTAATATCGATGTTGTTATGAGCAACACTAATTTAAAGTTACATAAAGATGTTGATCAACAACAACAGACAACGACACCACTCAAAAAACACAGTATACAAATAGAGAGAAAACATGTAAATATAGATGAAGATGAAGAAGAGGAAGAAGAAGAAGAAGAAGAGGAAGAGGATGAAAATCAATCAAATAAAAAAAATAATAAAAACAACAACAGCAATAAACAATCAACAACGACTGTTACATCACCAACAACAACTACACCAACAACAACAGATCTGTCGAATGTACCTTTAAGTAAACCTGCAAAAGCACCAATGAAATTAGGTGGTACGTAATATACTTATGATCATATATATGTATTTTGGTAAATGAATAACTTAACTAATAGTTTACGTATCAATCGATATTATTTTAGCTAAAAAACCATTACCTAAACCAGTACTCTCAACAAATGTAAATAATACAACTAAAACAACACCAACTTCACAATCTTTAGCAAATGTCAATGAAAATACAAAGTTTACAATGGATAATGACAGTTTAGAGATATCTACTGGATCTGCTGGTTGGGGTGGAGACGACGATATAGTTTTTGAAAACGAAGGTGATGATGAAGAGGAAGTCTTTGAAGAACAAGATGATGAACCAGACGAACAACCAAAAAAACAACACCAATCAAACAAGAAGTACCAACAAAGAAACTATCTAATGCATGGAATGATGATGGTGACGATGGTTGGGAATAAAAAACATCACTTTTAAACAAAACAAAACAAGTCATCTAAAAAAGAAAGTTATATACACAACATGTTACATTCAATGAACTAATTAATTAATTTTAAATTTATAATCATTAAAGTTATTATTATAAACAAAATCAAAACATATGTTTAAAAAGGATTTATAATAAGGTTTCTTTTTTATTTGAATGTTTTTTTGATTTTGTTAGGTTTGGTTTTGTTATGTTATGTTATGTTATACTATTGTTGTTATCATTATTATTTCTATTATTATTATTATATTATGTTTGAAAAATAAAGATATTGAATGTTGATTTTGTTATTGTTATTGTTTTGAATTTCTTTAATCATCTTCTTCTTCCTTTTCTTCGGTTGCTTTAGACTTCTTATCGTTATGATAGGCAGGTTTATATTTAAGTGGACGACGTAACAATGCCTCTGGATCTCTTCTGATCTTTGGATTGGTGATGTACTCTGTGATGACCTTACGCTCGCTTGTCGATGGTGTACGCAATGAACCGTCGATACCGCTGATCAACATCATTGGATCTGGGTTTGGACGGTTGGTGAATGGATCACGACTGGTATCAATGAAAATGAGGTTCTTTCTCTTTGGCTTTGATTGAGTCGACGATGGTTGACGGAAGTAGATTGGTTTCTCGGGGAATGATTCCGGTACTTGCACTGGAATCTCGTGGAGTGGATCCGGTCGCTTCTTGTGCTCGTTACGCTTAGCGGTGAACTCATTCTCCTTACCGCCAATAAAGTAAAAGTCATCGGATATATCTTCGTCGACACCCAAATAGGTATCTTTTGTACGTGTACCCAAAAGCTCTGCAATATCTTGTTCCAAATCGTCGAATACCTCATTTCCTTCCGCCACTTCTTTTTCATATATTTGTTGGAATCTAATAATTGCGGCAACTAAATACAATACAATACAATACAATACAATAAATGATGATGAAAGGTGTTTTGTTAGAGAACGACACATTCAAAATTGATAGAAATACTATAGTGATTGATTTACTTACTTCTTGATCTATGTAATTGGAACATCTGTGAAAGTTTCTTTGTGTTATAATATTGTGGATCTTCTTTCCAACGCAGATAGATTGTCTTTTTAACTTCAGAGTCCAATGGTTTTGGACAGTCGAGTAGTTCACGATAGATGGAAATCTGAGTCTCTCTGATCATGTCGTGCAATTCTGTCTGTGAGTATTCTTTGTTCATTCCGCTGGATTCCTCTCCTTCAACTTCGTCGTCTTCGTCCATCATCTCCATATCGTTGTCTTGGTCATCGTCTTGGTCGTCCTCCATCATTCTGGACAGGTGTGCATCCTCTTCGTCTTCTTGTTGCATCGCTTCCATTGGTGACGCTCCAGCAAAGTAACGCTTACCAATGATACTACCAGCACTGCTATTGTTACAACAACAGAGTGCAGAGTGAACATGTTGTTGATTCAATGAACGATTCATCATCATCATCGATTTAATACCATTATTACTTATTATTCCATTGTGTTGTGGTTGTAATGATGCTGTTGATCTATTGATTACAAATCTGCCCAAAGACATTAACATTCTTTGAGAATTCATCTTTTTTTTGTTTTATATATACAAGCTAATTTCTTTATCTACTGATCTATATCTCTTTTTTTTAACTTGTAAAATCTAATCTAATCTAATCTTATCTAAAATGATCTGATCTGATTCGCGATTGAATTAGAGAATTATGATTTAGCAGTGAACAAATAAATAATCGTGAAATAACACACAACACAATTTCTCAATCTGATGGAGTCGACTTTAAAGTCACGATACATTTTTTATTTTTTTTCATTTTTTTGAAATTTTTTTTTTTTTTATTGATCAATCGTATTAAAAAAATTAAAAGTGATGGTAATTGTAATAATCAAGTTGTATATATTTCTACATACTATAATTAATTTAATTGGTTGTGTTTAGCTATTACTTTGTTGATTTCCCTATACCATCGTTACCACTTTTTTTTTTTATTATTTTTGATTATAATTTAATATTTATTTATAAATATTTTATATGTATATCTATATACTTTATTTGAATATTTAATATAAGATAATAATAAACTTATTTTTAAAAAAACTAAAAACTAGACTACTTTATTTGATGTTGGAATGTCGATTTACAATTGAATATCAACTGGGATCTTTACCATTTCACATGATTTCTCCCAGAGTTGTTGTTGAATATCTACTTTCTTTGAGAAGGCAGATGACTCTACTTGATCTTTTACACTAAAGTATTTACCTTTGACACCTTGGAGATGTGAAGCTGTACCAAGTGCCAATGCCTCGCTTGCCTCTGCCGACTCTGTTGCTTTGGTCAAGAAGAACGATGCCAATGGGAAGATCACCCAGTCGAGCATTGGGAAAGTGTTAAACAAATTGGTGTGTACAACACCTGGGTGAAGTGCATTGACAACGATCTTTGATCCTTTGGCATCGAGACGACGTTGTAACTCATAGGAAAACATTAAATTACATAACTTTGAACGTCCGTAGTCTGCAGTTGATGAGTAGTCTTTGGCGCTCACAGAGAGGTTGTTGATATTAAGATTGGCACGTGCATGTGCACGTGATGATACCACAACAATACGTGGGTTGGTACTTGCTTCCAGTTTGTCAAGCAAGAGGTTTGTGAGTAAGAAGTGACCGAGATGATTGACACCAAACATTGTCTCGAAACCGTCTTCAGTGGTCGAGTGAGGACCAGTCCAGATACCGGCATTATTTATCAGATAGTTTAGTGGTAGATTCATGGCCTTGAAATTCTGTACGAATTCTCTCACCGATTGCAATGAATTCAAATCCAACTTCATACAAACGACATCGTCATTCTTTGATGCTTCTCTGACCTCTTTTGCAGCAGCCTCACATTTCTCCGTATTTCTGCATGCCATAATAACTTTCATCATATGTTTAGCCATTGCCTTGGCTGTTTCCTTTCCAATTCCTTCATTTGAACCTTAAAGTAAAAAAAAAATTTATTTTTAGTTTTATTTATTTTAAATCTTGAAGAAATAATAACAAACATACCTGTAATAATACAAACTTTATCTGCCATTTTTAAAATTTTAAAAATGTTAACGTTAATTATGATATGACTGATGCATGAAAACTATTTTCTAAAAATAAAAATCAAAAAATCTGTATATTGGAAGTGTTTGCCACCATTGTGTTTCTGATTCCATATAAGTTTTCTTGTGCATTGGCACATTTGATTTGGGTGAAAAAAAAATAAAGGTAAATGAAATTTCTTGAAAAAAAATTTGTCGGTTTTTCTAATCCTATTGAGACTTGATAACATGATGTCACTATTTCTAACACTTGACACTTTCATAGAGATCATTTCTTTAAGTTGAAAATATTACTAATAATCTTTTAAATGAAACAAAATCAAACCTTATCTTTAAAAATTAATTTAACAATTACTAAAAAAAATTAGTTATACTCTAATTTCACATTTATATGAATTGAATAGTTGATATTTCTTTTTTTGAATACAGAGTTTATAAACAATCAATTTTTTTATCTTTTATTGTTGTATTTAAACATTTTGATTAATATTTTATAAGTGTAGAGAAGATAAAAATATCTAATATTAATAATTTTAGAAATTATGTCATTCTTCTCCAAAATTAATTTATTAAATTAAAAATGCCTATAAATACCATGAAATTTAATATAAATCATTCAATGCATTATATTCATAAGAATTAATAACATTTAATTATGACTATATTGGGTTTGTATTATTATTTGTTTGAAAATTAATTATTTTTTTAACATTTTTCATTCAATTTAGATAATCTGAATAAAATAGGTAATCCACTTGAAAGTATGACTTCATCAAGTGCTGGATCAACATCTGGCTCTGAGTCAATCGAATCTGCTAATGGTACTGCCGATTCTGATTGGAGAGGTGGTGGTCACTGGAGAGGTGGTGGCAATTGGAGAGGTGGCGGAGGACATTGGAGAGGTGGTCACTGGAGAGGTGGTGGAGGACATTGGAGAGGTGGTCACTGGAGAGGTGGAAACTGGTGGTAAAATTATTTCCGCACCACCAATCAAACTCTATCCTTTTTGTAAATTCCAATATTTTCAAAAGGATCATTTACCTGAAAAAATAAAAACGTACCACTTCATTTTTATTATAAAAAAAAAAAAGAATATATAAAAGTTGTTTTCTATCATTATGTGTATTAAAAATAATAAATTTATTTGTGAATTTCAAATTACTTATAAACTAAATTTATAAATAGTTTTGTTTTTTTTTTTTTTGAATTATTAATAAATTATTCTTTTTTAATTAAAATATAAATACAACATACCTGAAGGGAATAAGCATTCTAAAATCTTGATCTGTAGTTTGATATGACTTATATTCTGAGTCGGGAAGAAACCTATTACACCTAAATGTTGTAGAGTGGTCTGCTGTAAGTATATCAATTGTGTATATTTGTTTAAAATATTCTTATTGAATTCATTTAATTTGTTTTCCAAATCTTCATTAATAATCTAATATTAAAAGTACGAAGAAGAATAAATATTAATAGCCAATTAAAAATAAAAATATATATATTAACACTTTACATTTTCTTGCATCTTGAGATTCTCATAGATTTGATATTTAGCCATATTGTTTGGTGCTTGACTCTGAAGTTGTTGACATTCATCTTGAATGTTCTTCTTGTTGATCTGTGACAACTCTATGATTTTGAGACGCTCCTCTATCAGGCTTTGTTCGAAGCTCTGTTGATTGGTAAATAAAAGCTGTACACGTGCTATGATCTGGTGGTTGTTGGCAATGGCCAGCAGTCGATTCACAAGATTGTCACTGTTGATATTGAGCGTCATATTGACACCGTCGTTCGATGGAATCGAGAGTTTTGAAATGTTTTGTTGTATCAGCTGTGAGTCCTTCTCGTTGGGTATCAGTGAGTCGAGTAACTTGGAATCGAGTTGGAATGAAGCGTTTGTCTCTTTGGGTGCGGATTTCTCGTCGCTTGGTGGCGCAGTAGTTGTCGACTTTTTCATGAGTGCCGACAGTGGGATGGGAGTACCAACGGGCATAGTAACAATCTTCTCCTCTGATTGTTGTTTTGGTTCTTCTTCCATCGCCACCACCGAAGAAACAGAAGCAGTAGCAGCTGTTGATGTAGGAGCACGCTCTGCTGTTGCTGCAGGTTCCTCCATCTCACTATCTCTATCTTGTGGGTGGTGTCTCTTTGGTGAATGTGAATGTGAATTTGGATTTGAATGTGAATGTGAATGTGAATGTGAATTTGAATTTGAATTTGAATGTGAATCGTTTGGTGAACTATGTGGAGGTGAAGAAGATACATTATCTTTATCTTTAATTTGCTCTGATGCTTGTTGTTTACTACTACTATTAGTGGTGCTGTTGCTTGTGCTATCCATACTAATATCACTACTGTTACTATTGATACTTGTATTGTTTTCATCTTGATTATTGCTATAGTTATTCTTTGAATCTTGTAGTTGTTGAAGTTGTAGTTGCTGTTCTTTCTGTCGGTGTATTTGAAGTTGATGATCTTTCTCATCTTGATCGGCATGTCGGCTGTTGCTGCTCTCGGTATCTGCATCATTATCATAATCATCTTCTTCGCCGCTTGAATGATAACGTTTCTTCTTTCCTTTTCGATGAGATCTAGTTTCATCGAGTCTAACTTTATCTTTGACTCTTTTCTCCATTGTCAACATCTTTGACACCTTTTTGAAATAAACTAAATCACTATACGATAGATCAACAGGTAGTTTGACAGACTTGAATGAACTGACTGCACTAGACTTTAACTGATGATGATCATCGCTACCAACACGATTCGATGCCATCGGTTGGGGAATATCTGGAACCTTGAATAAATCGGGTAACAACATCTTTTGTGCCAATGGACACGAATTCAATCTCTTTCTATTATCACTTAACATTAATACATGAAAATCTCTATACAATTGATGTAATGTAGTAATCTACATTTTTTTGAAATCAATCAGCCAAACTATATTAGTACATATAAAATATTATAACTCTATTTATATGTGAATGATATTTAATACATTACAGTTGGTAATTTAACAACAGCTTTTCTAAATAGCTGTTTAATTTTCTTACTAAACAAAAACTTTCTCTTATTAGCTCTATATTCATCGGTGGTCTCTTGAAACAATGCAAGTATTTTCTGTTGATAATAATATTGATTTGTTGGTTGGTTGGTTTGATTGGTTTGATTGATTGATTGATAGATTTCAATATAAATATTATAATATTCCATACCTGAATGGTTTCTTCTTCCATTGGATCCTGTGGAAGGTAAATACCAATGAGATCTATGGTTCCTTGGATAGCGGTGTCGGCCTCGTGCTCACTCATCTCCTCGCCAGTAGAACCATCCTCTGAATCTGAAGATACAACTAGTGGCTTGCTTGTATCGTACTTCTCTGGGTTGTAGTCAATCTTCTCTGCTTCCTCGTAGAGCACATGACTGCCATCGGTATTCGAGTAGGCTATCTTGACATTCTTACGTTCATTCTGCTCACGTTTGTATTTCTTTATCAGTGCCATTCTTTCCTTAGCGGTGAGACTCTCCATCTTGGCACGATTACTCATATACACATTGGGTGCTGCATCCACAGGTTTCTCACTATCTTTATTCTTATCCCTATCCTTACTATCTCTATCTCTATTTCTATCTCTACTATTATTATTATTATATCTTCTATTATTATCTCTATTATTATATTTATTGTTATTATTATTATACATTGAATTATTCCTTCTTGATGATGATGATGATGAACTATTGCTATTGCTATAACTATTGTTGTTGTTGGTTGATGTTGACGTTGTTGTCGTTGGGTTATCGGGATCGTTATCCAAGTCTTTAGGTTGTTTACTGGATTCGTCGTCACTCAAGACAACGTTTGAATAGGTTCTATAACCAATCTCATCGTCAATGTTGAAACTAGTGTTGTTGTTGTTGTTGTTGTTGTCGTCACTGGTATCGTATAATCTATTGTTGCTACTAGTAGTAGTGCCATATGACTTTGAATGTATATCCAGTACTGCGCCTCTGTAGGTGGTATCACCATCGCTGCCGCCACTGACATCGTCTTCATCACCACCGTGATTATTCCTTATGCTCCTTAGATCACCTAAATCCTGATATATATCATCGATACCATGATATACAACTTTCTTTCTATCTTCTGACATATCTTTGTCTTATTCCTTATCTTATCTTATCTTATCTTTTCTCTTTTCTCTTTTGTTTTTTTATTTTATTTTATTTTATTTTCAATTAGATATTAATTAATTTATATCAATCGATTGATGATATAATCATAATAATAATAATAATAATAATAATACAGATTTAAATTGTATGGACAGTTAGTTAATCACCAATACAATTACCGTATTTGTTTGTTTTGTAACAGATACAACAAACAGAGAGACAGAAAGAATTAAAGAATTTACAAACAACAAACAATATTTTAATATATAATTATAAAAAACCTTTCAGCTAAACTAAACAAATCAAGTCTATTTGATTGTTCTCTTTATAATATCCAAATGTCAAAAACTAGTTACACTTTTTATGACAAATAATGAAAAAAATTCAAAAAAAATTTTTTTAATAGGAAATAATAATTTTTGATTTGAACAACAAACATATAAAGTTATATCAATATTTTCATTTTTGAAATGGAAACAATTTTTATTATTAATTTTTTTTGGGGTTTTGGAGTTATGTTTTCCTCTTGTTGTGATTTAAAATTAAAAAAAAAAAAACAATGGAATTCCTTTTCTGATAAAAGATGGGTGTAATTAATTAAAACTTGATTATTATTTTTTGAAGCTCAATTTGATTTTATTTTTATTTTATTTTATTTTTTTAAATTAAACCAAAGTGGATCAAACACCCCTGAGCTCCATTCAAATTATTTTATTTTAATTAGAAACACTTTACAGAATAAGTAATATTTT
This sequence comes from Heterostelium album PN500, assembly GCF_000004825.1. Taxonomy (NCBI): domain Eukaryota; phylum Evosea; class Eumycetozoa; order Acytosteliales; family Acytosteliaceae; genus Heterostelium; species Heterostelium album. Next base: position 1,093,855 of record NW_008805065.1, on the reverse strand, counting down.
AACATTTATAAAAGAACAAATAAATAAATAAATAAAGATGTCTTGGCAAGTAAGTTACTATTTATTATTCTTTTATTATTACTGTCATCATTGTGGAAAATAAATTTACTAATAATAATAAAATATCAATTTATTTGAAACTTTTTCTTTTAATTTAAAATGTTAATTCCATTAGGCTTATGTTGATGATCAATTAATTGGAACCGGCCAAATTGCAAAGGCAGCCATACTCGGTGGTAGTGACGGTAGTACATGGGCAATCAAGCCAGCTGACTTTTTGAAACCAGGTGAAGGTCCCGCTCTTGTTGCACTCTTCAAATCACCAGCAGATGTCTTTTCCAAAGGTATTACCATTGGTGGTGTTAAATATATGGGTATCAAGGGAGATCCAAGAAGTATCTACGGTAAGAAAGGTGCTACCGGTATTGTCTGTGTCAAGACCAACCAAAGTATAGTCGTTGGTTATTACAACGAAATGCAACAACCAGGTAACGCTGCCAATGTTGTTGAAAAACTCGGTGACTACCTCATCGATAACAGCTATTAAACACACTCAACTAGTTAGCTATGCTTTAAATATTCCCTTTTGTAGATATTTTTAATCAAAAAAAAAAAAAAAAAAAACCAAAATAAGACACAACAACCAAAAAGTTTAAAAAATTAAAAAAAAATAAATACCTTGCTGGGTAACCATGTTGTAAAAAGATCATTTTGGGAAAAGATGGTTTTTTTTTTTTTTTTTTTTTTTTTTTGATTTTTTACAAATAATAATAATTTCTATGCTGTTAAAAAAAAATGATAAAGGTTTTTATTAATTTCTAAGAGAATTCTCCATTTGATTATTATTATTATCATTAGTATCGCCTAAAAAATCGCTATAAGATTTATATCTACTGTTGTCTTGTGATGGAGGTGTTTGTTGTCTAATGTAATCAGCTCCATCTTGATTAAAAGATGGATTTTTATCTTTGTTTGGTGAGTTTTGTCTTGATTGTGATGGTGGCGATGGTGTGTATTGTGATGATGATGACGATGAATTGTATTGCTGTTGTGATTGTTGATATTCCATTGTTGGTGGTGAATATTGTCTCTGTCTTGAATTACTTGAAAGTCGTTGTGATTGTTGTTGTTGTGATTGTTGTTGTTTATCATTGGAATCGATTATTTTTACAAAGTTGGCTGGGAATAGACCTGTACGTCCTTGATGTTCACCTTCCCACCATTCTTGATGTGGTTTACCTATAACATTTATGATGTCACCTACACGCAGAGGCAAATCACGCTGAGTCTCTGGATCGAAATCGGCCACGGCCTGTACAACTGTAACCTCACCGAGATCGTCCCATGATTTATCGAGTGAATTCTCACCCTTTCTTCTTCTTGACAATCCAAACATCTGACCAATGATCATTGGCACCGCAATAAATGTAACAGCAATGATAATTATAAATGTTGTAATACCTCCACCTTGTTTCTTTTCAAACTTTTTAAAATCCTGTACAGAGTATTGTAATTTGATATTAGTAAGTATATATTCTACTATTATGTTGTTGTTGTTGTTGTTCTACCTGTTTATCTATCAATACATACATCTAATCCAAAAATTTCTTTATTTGTTACATCATCTACTGTTGGCCTACGAAGTATATATCTAAACAGTTTTATAAATTTGGAAGAGACCGATTGGAACAATCGAAACAGTGTGAAAGTCTTTACTAGTGAGAATACTTCGTGGTGGAACTGCGACATGCTATGACACAGTCTGACCACCGAAGAAAATGAAACACGAACTGCATCGAAATTTGAATTTAATAAGAATGAAAAACGACCGAATGTCTCTACCATTGAATTGAGTGCGTCGAGCCAAGAGTGTCCGTTCATCATTCCGCCCTTCATATCGTCTCTACCATAGCCGCCACCGTATGAACTTCCATAGCCGCCATAGCCACCGCCATAGCCACTTCCATAGCCACCGCCATACGAACTGCCATAGCCGCCAGCACCATAGCTGCTACCGTATCCGCCAGCACCATAGCTACTGCCGTAGCCACTGCCATAGCTACTACTTCCATATCCACTTCCGTATAGTCCACTTCCATATCCGCTGCCACCACCACCATATAAACTGCTTGTTCCGTATCCACTTCCACCGTAGCTACTGCCGTAGCCGCTGCCATATCCAGAGCTGCCATAGAGTCCGCCCGAGCCATACGAGCTACCACTGCCGTAGCCCGTCATGGAGCTGTCGTAGCTGCTCGTTCCACTCGAATCCCATGGACGCATTGGTGTGCGTGGTCTTGTCGAGAGTTGATTGTTCGATGTAGAGTTGGGTGAGCCTGACCTAGGTGGTAACCTCGATGATCCATTGTGTATAGAAGAGGTTGATCCTGTTATTGAAGAGGTCGATTGCTGTGTACTTAAAACTGATGATGTAGTAGAAGATGTTCCTTTTTCCCACGGTTTTGGTGGTGAAGGTCTCATTATTTATATATATATATATATTATCTTTTGAATAGATTTTAAAAAAAAAAACTCTTTTGTTTTCTGCTTTCTTCTATTAAAAACTGAACTGAAAAAAAAACTATTCTCTACAACTCGATAGTGTATATTTTGTATTACTTGTTATTATTATTGTTGTTGTTATTGTTGTTGTCTATCGAAAAATCAGCATAACTACTACTGTATATAAAATATTTAACTATCTATAAAATTATCAAATAAAAAAATATATAGTAAAATTAGTATTATATATATATATATAACAAATTAATTGATTGAGCGTGTAGGAATTGTATTGTGTTTGTTTTTCAATTATTTTTTGTTTTTTTTGAAAAGAATAAATGAATTATTATGTGTTGTATTGTGTGTTTGTTTGTTTTTTTTTGTTTTTGGTTGCTGTTGTTTGTTTTGTTTTGTTTTGTTTTGTTTTGTTTTGTTTTAAAAGAATAGTGTATTTTGTAGCTATATAAAAGTCAGGTCATCTAACTATGTGTTGATTGCATCTACCTACATTAAGACTTTTAAATTGGATGTGTATAATTAATTTGAATTGTGTTTATTGTAGATGTGTGTGTTGGTTGTGGTTTGTTTGTTTGCTTGTGTGAGTGGCGTTTGTTACTAATGGAACTTGAATGAAATTAATTAGATGTAATTAATTAAAAAAACTTTAAAATTTGGGAGTATTAATGAATTTAATGAATGAGCGTTTTCGAAATGGTACCAAAAGTAAAAGTTATCTATTTTTGTTTGTTTATTTACTTTATTATTATTATTGGTATTATATGTTGGGATAATTAAATATTAAAATATAAAAAAATTAAATAAATTAATTTCAATTTAAAGTTTTTTTTTTTTTTTTTTTTCTTTAATGTGGTCAAAACCGGTTTGTTAATCTCGGTTGACAAAAAACAAAAAATTTGTTCGACCTGATCTTCATGTTAATGAAATTTACCTTGTCAAAAAAAAAAAAGAACAAAAACATCATAATTAAAAAAATCAAGGTTTTTTTTTTACATAAAGTATGAATATTACTTTGCCATTGGTTGGTCATAATTGGGTGGGGTGAAAAAAGCAATGAACTTTTTTTAAAAGTTATGATGACAAAAACTTTGAGTAATGTAATTTGTCGATTTCCCAACACTGAATTTTCAAAACACATCCATCTACTTTTTCAGCTACGTGTCATTTGACATTATCATCGATATTTTATAATAGTGAATTCCATCTATCAAAATAACTACTGATAATTGGTTACCAATTTATATTTATTATTATTATTATATTTATTATGCAAAAACCATGGTTTTCTGTGAAATGGGAACGAAATTTCGTTTGAATGAAATAGAAATAGATTTACTGATATTGTTTGTTGTATGTTTTATCAAACTATAAAGTTGCCAATGCTACACACTCTACCTACAAATGTTCTAATCTTATAATGTTGAAACAGTTCAATGGCTATATATTACAATTATCTGATCTTGTATCTTCCTATTCTATTCTTTCTATTCTCTTTTACCAAACTAATAATTATAGATTATATATCAAAAAATACAAAAGAGTAAATGAAATAATGGTCTTGTAGAAAGTTTGATCTGTTTCAATTTGAATTAGTTGTTTGTTTTGTTTGTTTTTTTTAATTTTAATTTTTGAATCACACTTGAGTGGGAAATCAGTTTTGACACACCTCCTTCAAACATACAAGCACAAGCACACATTTTTTTTTGTTTTGGGAAATCAGTAGTTTTTTTTGTTTTTGTTTGCACAATTTAATGAATCTTTGTTTCTCTGATTTGATGATTAATATGGTCCTGAATTGTGGTTTTTTTTAATATTGCTAATCAAGATTTTTTAAATTTTAATAATTTTATATATAAATAAAATAGGATGTGTGGTTGATTGATCGAGATAATTTAATACTAACACACCATGTGATTACCAATATATATTCTATTATTGTTATTATTTTTAAATTCATCATTAGAACTTACTTCTTCTTGTGATCCAATGCAATCTTCGTTAGTCAGTAAGTTCATGTTCACCATCCATCTGAATGTTTATTTAGTTTCAAATTTGACCAAATTTGTTAAAGAAATTTCAATTTTGTAATTGGTCCAAACCAAAAATTATTATTATTATTAAATATTGTCGACATTACAATAAATAGGTAATATTAAATTTAAATGATTGATGTTTGTTTGTTTGTTTTGTTTGTTTCTTTTTTTTGGATTATTTTCTATTTTTATTTTAAATTTATATTATTATTTTTTTTGTTTTTTTTTTTAACGAGCAGTTACAATATCATCGATCTTGAGTAACATGATAACTGTTTCGGTGGCAAGAGTCAATGCACTTGTCGAAACCAAAAGTGGTTGTACAACGTTTTCCTGGAGAATGTTAGTGATGGCACCCTTACGAACGTTGATACCGGCAGTCTTTTCACCTTGTGCGTGTTTATTACGGAGTTCAGTGACGATGCTGATTGGATGTAGACCGGCATTCTCTGCCAAGGTGTATGGGATGATTTCGAGTGCCTCGGCGTAGGCACGGACACAATAGGCCTGATTACCCAACAGTGTCTTTGAGAACTCTGTTACCTGTTGGCTGACTTCAATCTCTGGAGCACCACCACCGGCAATCAAAAACTTCTTCTTTACAAGTGAACGAATGACGCAGAGTGCGTCGTGGATGGAACGCTCGGCTTCGTCCAAAACCAACTTGTTGGATCCACGTGCGAGAATGGTGACAGTCTTGCCTGGATTTGGAATACCGGTGATCTTGACGATCTTTCCGTCGGTGGTACCGACCTCTTCGACCAAGTCGGCCTTACCGAGCTTCTCTGGTGTAAATGAATCTATATTGGCGATTGGAGTGCATCCAACTGTATTACAAATGAATTCAATGTCCTCACGTTCGATGTCCTTGACCACCAAGATCTTTAGCTTGGCGAGATAGTGAAGCGAGTACTCGTTGAGCGCGTCTCTCAGAATCGACTTTTGAACGAGCAGTACGTTGCATCCCGACTTTTGAATCTTACGACACATCTCCAAGATGAGCTTTGGCTCTTCCTTGAGCACCTTGTCCATCTTGGTGTAGTCAGAGACAACGATGTTGTTGTCCATGTAGGTCTTGGGTGCGGACAGACAGAACTGGATCAAACCGATCTTGGCGTTCTGAATACGTGTTGGACCGCCAGCACCGTGGGCGGTGTGCTGATCGAATACCAAACCGTGTACCAACTCGGTCTCGTCGATGGTACCACCGAGCTTCTTGATGATCTTGATGTCCTTGAGGTTGACATTGGTAGCAGTGGCCGGGTTGATGACGTCCAACACTGCATCGACAGCAATCGTTGCAAGATTTGTATATTGTGAAACTACCTTTGAGTTGAGTGAGGTGATCGCTGACTTTACCAAACTTTGCTTGTCCGACAAACTGATCGGTGTCGACATATTAGTGAGAACTTCGATCGATTTGTTCATTGCCAAATTGAATGCCTCTGAAATGATCGATGGATGAATACCCTTGGACATCAATTGTGAAACTGCTGATAACAATGCTCCTGCGATAACACATACCGATGTTGTTCCATCTCCTGCTTCAATATCTTGTGCTTTTGCTAACTCTGCCAACTATTTATAAACGTATTTAAATGATAATTGTTGTTTGTAAAATTAGTTTCAAATAATACTTTTATAACAAATTACTATTATTATTATTATTATTATTATTTTTAAATAATATGTAATTATCGATCCCCTCTATCTCTTTCTTCTATCAATCTATCTATCTTTTCTATTTTATCTATCTATCTTAACTATCTATCTAATCTATCTATTTCAAAAAGTTGAACATGTTGTTTATGTTTTGTTTTGTTTCGATAATGAATGATCTTTCTTAAACCTATACTCGTCTAATAGATATCTGTAGTTGTGATGTTGTTGTTGTTGATTATTGATTATTGATATATATGAATGATGTTTGTTGTATTACCATTTTACCAGCTGGATGTCTAACTTCTAAATGTTTCAAGATGGTAGCACCATCGTTACTGATGATAACTTCTCCATTTGGTGAGCTAATCTAAATATTTATTATTTAACAATTCGAATTTCATATTAGAACAACCTATTTTCTATCTTCAATTCTATTCTATACTATATTCTATTATTGTGTTTCATACCATCTTATCCATTCCCTTTGGTCCAAGTGATGTTCTGATTGCATCGGCAACAGCTATATTATTATTATAATGATGATAAAGTTGATTTCATTATTATTATTATAATTATTTAAATGAAAATGATTAATGTTATTAGTTAAACTTGATAATCAAACTATATCTATATTATATTATTATAATATAGAATCTAGGAGGAAATTAAATTTAAATACCTCTTGCAGCTACGATATTTGATGTTCTAACATCCTTTTCTTTTTCCTTCTCATCAAAATCACCTCTTGATACAGTTTGTGGAACAGATGCCATATTTTTGTTCTATTATCTTCAATTGATGTGATATTCACCGATAACTGATGGATACCTCAAACAAACAACTTTATAATATAGATACAAATATAGAAGATATAAGATACAACAATGAGATACCAATAATCCCTCAGAATTCTCTCACAGCCGCATAGTGTGAACTTTTCAAAATTTTTTGTGAAATTCATTTTTTTTTTTTCTCAAGTCAGTAGTCGATTTGTTAAGAGCATTAAACAAAGATAAAGCTTTTAGTGATAATGATAGCAACATTGATAACAATATTAAAAAAGATATTTAAATTTGACATTTATTTCCATCTATTCATTTATTTATATATAATCGAATTTATTTTTTATAAGTTAAAAACTATTTTTAAAGAATAGAAAAAAACAAAATTTGTTTGTATTTATTTTATAATATAAATTATGTTCTTGCTTCAATTTGCTTCAATCAATATCAATTTAGATTTGAAGTCATTCTGTTGTTGTTATTATTATTATTATCATAGTTAAAATGAAGTTACTTTATTTATTTTGGTGCTGGAATGGAATAGGATGCAACATCTTTCTCTTCCAACTTTAGGATAAAGTTTACCAATTTGATTTCTTTGAAACCTTCCAAAAGCTCTGGAGCTTCAAATTGTTTGTTGTACATTGCGTATCCGATCGAGGGAATATGTTTGACACCTTGAGTTCTCTCACGGTGATAGTTGTTGTGATACGATGTTTCACGGTCGGTCTTCATCATGAAGCATCGCACTTGAATACCATACTTTCTGGCGAGTTCAATATATGGCCTACGAGCTTCTTTGTTTGGGTTGGTATTGTCGATCACCACCGACTTGCCAGCCTTTAGCTGCTGCTCGGCAAATGCCAGACACATTTGAGGAGTCTTGAGGGTGTCACGATTGACCCATGCGTAACCGGCGGTTACAAAGTTGTTTTTACTGAATGTACTCTTACCACTGGCTGGCCAACCAACCATCAGAGCCATCTCCTGGATGCCAGTCACGGCAATTGTTTGGTCCGCACCGGCCAGCAGTGGTCCGGAAGTGGGTGCGACCGGGATGGAGAATTTCGAGTTTTTCATTATGCTATCGCTGACTGGTGCTTCACCCAAGAAAAACTCTTCGGGTGTGAGGAACTTGATTCCCGCGGCCATTGCGAAACCTTTGTCGGAACTGGCGAAATCCGCTTTCTTTCCGGGTTTCCAGTTGACCGGACGACCTGCAGCATCTCCAACATAGAACGATTGCTCTTTGTTGATTGTGATATTGGCACTGCATAGTTGTGATACTAAAAAGTCCCACATGAAGGGATTCGGTTTACGAAGTAGACCGTCGGCGGTGGTTGCGGCGATGGCAACAGTTGGAATACCAATGTTATTACAGATATCCTGAATCTTTGTAGTGATCTCTATGAATTTCAAGGGATTGTTCCCAATGGCACCTTGATTGGTGATAATGACAACTTGATATCCATTAGAGTGTAGCGATCTTAGTTTATCTGGTACAGTCTCATCCCAAAATTTCCAATCCGACTTTGAGGTCGGGAATTTCTTTCCGGATAAAGTCGAGATGAGAGTGTCATCCATATCGAATGCTGCGATCTTCTCAGAGGTAATCTTTGAATCCAATCCAAGATAATAAATAATCTCATTGTTATGATGAATCCATCTCTTGATACCAATCATGCTCTTTGACTTGATTGCTTTGTCCATTGATATAGTGGTGGCACCTGATGTTGTCCATGTAGTTGGTGGTGCTGGATTTGGTGTATAAGTGTTAGTTGCTGTTGGTCCCACTACTGATGCTGTTACTGTTGTTGATGTTGATGCTGGCCATGATGATTGTTTGCGATCGACATACTCTTGAGTCATCGCAAAGGTTGGAGGTGAGGCAATGGTAGTGGTTGGAGCTCCAAATGAATATGCCTTTGCCTTAATTGATGGCTTCTTTAGCGTTGCTTTCTTTGTGGTCATCTTTGTAGTCACCTTTGTAGTCATTGTAGGCACCTTTGTTAATGATACAGATTCAAAAGACTGATTTTCCGTTGCAGTTGGGAAGCAATGACTGACAATCTCTTGTGCCAAAACATATTTTGGGCTTTTATGAGGTTTAATACCTAAACATCTACAAATATATACTAGTTGATCTCTGCTATAAGATCTGGCAAGTATCATATAGTTATTAAAAATATACATAATTCAAATTCAATTTAATTATAATAAAATACAACAAATAAAAAAAAAAAAAAAAGTTAAAATCGAAATTTTATTGATTCCCTGATAAGAGAATACTAAGAAAAAAATTTCTTTCCAATAAAGATTTTTTTTACAAATCTTGTCTTTTTTTTTTTACCTAAATCTACTTCTCACTTTGCAATTAGTTTGTATTTATAATTGTTAGTTCTACGAAAAATATTCATGAATATTTAAGTCAATTTCTTTTAACATCCAAATTTATTTATTTGATTCAATTTGGATCTGATAACTTTAAGAAAAATATATCAAACTTTGTTGTTGGGTGTTTGTTTAATTATAAAAGACATATTTATAAATCAAGTCTTATCTTTAATTGATTAGTGTAAAAATAACTGGTTTATCAATCCATTTTGAGGTGTGTTTGGTGGTGGTGGGTTTACAAGATTTTGGTCAAATTGAAACATTAACTGAAGCGATTTAATATATACCAAGTTTAGATATTTTTAAATGCAAGAGGAAAAAAGGAGAATCAACAGGCATTTTATTAATTGCATTGTTATTTGGTATCATTATGTTGAAAATGTGGACAAACAACAGTTTTATTGTCAACTATTTTTATTTTTAAAGAAAATTTTATGTTGGTGGATGAGGCAGCTTGTCAAGATGGTCGGTTTTCATTGAAGAGAAAAGCAAACTATTTTTTTGCACAATTATAATAAAAAACTATCAAAAAGTTTTTGATGTATCGATCCAAAAAAACTGACATTAAAATTTTTTTGAAATTAATTTTTATGGTTAAAGTTGGGTTGGTTGGTTGGGTTTTTGTCAGTTTTTTTTGACATTATTATATAGATAAAGATTTTAATTTTTTTTTTTAATTGAATTTATAATTTTTTTTTTTGATAAAATCCAAAACATATTTCCAAACATTTTCATTCTTAATCAGCTGATTTGTACAATATCAAAAACATTATTAATTATCTACTTGTATTTTAAATTTTTTTAAACAAAAACCTATTAAATAAAAATGACCGAAACTGCACCAAAAGTATTAGAAGGAATCAGTATGTATTTGAAATAACAAAGAACAAAGATAGGAGATAAATTTATTCTTGAAAAAGAAATTAATTTTTATGGATTACCCGATAATTAACCAAAATTATTATTATTATTTTTTCCGATTATTCTTTTTTTTTTTTTTTCTTTAAATAACAGACCTCAGCAAGAAGGGTGGTGCTTCATTCACTGAAAAGTTGGATGCTGAAGCCTTGAAATTCTTCAATGAAGTCGCTTCAACTCCATTCTCACAACAAGCTGTCGCTTTCTTGAATGCCTACTGGGTCGAAGTCAACTCTGAGAAGGAGTTCATCTACTCTGTTGCCTGGGAAACCATGAAATACGCTGATATGCACTCAAAGGGTGTTCAATTGGTCTACAAGTATGACGAGGGTAACGATTTGGACTTTGACATTGGTCTCTACTTCTATGAGCAACTCTGCAAGTTCTGCGAAGACCCAAAGAACTCCCAATACCAACAATATGCCCGTTCGCTCCCAACTATGTTGACTGCCTTGAAGAGAAAGCAAGAGTTGCGTGACAAAGTCGACGTTAACTTTGACGGTCGTATCTCCTTCTTGGAGTATTTGTTGTACCAATACCAAGATGTTGCCAATCCAGCTGATTTCTGTACCCGTTCTATGGGTCATGATGAACACCCAGAGATCAAGAAGGCTCGTTTGGCACTCGAAGAAGTCAACAAGCGTATCCGTGCCTACGAAGAAGAGAAGGCCCGTCTCACAGCCGAAGCCGAGTCCGGTACCGGTGTCAAGGCTTTGGGTGCCAAGAACATGTTGGCTCAAATCGATGCCTCACCATTGAAGGAAGAGTTGAACAAGGCTTTGATTACCGCCGAAGCTGCCGTCCGTATTGCCTGTAAGAAGTATGGTGGTCAAGCTTTCGTCCCAGGTGCCAAGGGTCAACACTCTGCTGAGGGTGCCTTGTGGTGGATGCAAAAGGACTTGGAAGAGAAGAAGAAGAGATATGGACCATCAAAGGCCAAGTAAACATTTTTCAATCCAAAAAGTTACATATAATCAATCAACAAGGAATCAAAAAATACCTTAATAATAATACTATAATAATGTACTCCCTAATAATCCTTTAAAAAAATATTATAATAAATAAAATCTCGAGAAGGATTAATCTTTATTTATTTCCCTGTAATTAAAAACAATGTATTCATTTATTATACATATTTTTGATTTTTATAAAAGATTAATGTGATGTTAATAAGCAATCTGCCAATAATCTTACAGATCAGATATGCAAAGTCTTAATCTAATCTAAAATCAACTTACAGAATGATCAAAAGTTCGAACTTCAATGCATTAAAGTAGATATGTTTTAAAACTTGAGAACAACTTGATCAAGTTTAATTTAAAAGTAATTTAAGATGAATATTGATTAGTTAGAGAAAATAATACTCAATAACAAGATGAAAAATGTATCACAATTCAATCACCAACAACACGACAATTAAAGTAGTCATACCCATGTGTTTGGTTTCTTAATTGATCGCACCCATTCATCTTTTCTAACTATAGATTGTTGTGATCCAATATTGGAATCAGAACATTAAAAAAATTTGAAAAAAAGCACACAAAATTTAAACTATTCGTTGATTGAATCCAAGGCACACATAAATTTTAAAGAGTCACATTTTAAAAAAATTCATTTATTAAAAGTTGTGTGGTGATGATCCAAAATGAAATGATAAATATAGAAATGTGGTGTGTTTATTCTTTTGAATTGATTATCTACAATAACTAAAATAGTAGTACAACAACAACAATGTAATTTTTTATTTTTATTTTTTTAAACACTTCTCCATGTTTATTATAATAAATCTAATAATATAATTATTTATTTAATTTTGATAGATAATTAATTGATTAATTGATTGTAGAAAGGTGAATTGTTTTACCAAAAATTTTTTTTTTGGAGAGCAATAACAAAAGATAATATTAATATAAAAAAAAAGATTCTCTATTCAATTATATCAATCTAACGGAATTCATCCAATCAACTAGTATACAGTTCTCAACTCTGTTTTGAAAATCAAACCCAATAAACAACAGAAAACACTTATATCTACAACAAATAAAATATTAAAAAAAAAACAAACACCCATAGATATATATAGAATTAGTTGATTTTCAATTAAATATTTCATCTTTAATAGATACATTAAAAAACACAAATCAGAATAATATAAAGGTATGTTTGTTTTTTTATTTTTATTATTTTTTTTAATCTACCTCTAGATTGTTAGTTAATTTTTTTTTAATGTATATCACATTTATTTTATAATTGTTAAAGTTAGTAGTTATATGATATTATTATTAACAGTGTAATTGAATGGATTATAACCATAAAAAGCAAAATAACAACAACCAACAACAATAACAACAATAACAAGAGTAAACCCACAACACCACCACCACCTCACCTAACCTGATCATATATTATTATCTCAAATGAACCAATATAAATAACACACAACAACAATAACGACAATAAAACACAGATATATATAAATATACATATACAGACACCCACACTCACACCCACACTCTCACACACACTCACCTATGTTCTCACTTTTAAACAAAACTATTAATTGTAGTAGCATCAGTTTGATGTGCTAACAACAAAAAAAAAAAACAAATAGTATGCCATGATGAAGATGTATACACAAGGTAATAATAAAAAGGGGAAAGAGAGAACTTACAACTATTAAACCTGAACCAAGCAAAGCAAACAAACAAAAAATCCATCTTTATTGCACATATATCCACTCTAATTGGAAATTGAATATTCAAATATCAATTTTATTTTATTTATTATAATTTTTTTTACTACTACTGTAATAACAATCATTAATTATATCGGAAATACCATTTTTAATTTTATCATTTTTCCCTATATTATACAACTTTTTTTACATCTATAAATTGTTTATTTTATAAAAAGTTATTATTTCAATTATTTCAATTTATTATTTTAAAACAACAGAAACTGATAACTTCCTTTTTCGATTTGATTTTTATCTTTAAAATAATAATAATAGTTAAAACTTAAAATCCAATATCATCATTTCATTATTAGAACAATTTTATATTATTAAGATTAAGCTTTTAAAGGAAATTATCAAAATAGTCATAATAAAAAAGGTTACCATTCAATCAGTCAACTTTTTTTTTTTTGTTTTTGTTTTTCAGATTGTAAGTAAAATGATTTATTATTATAATAATCTAAAAAGCAATTAATCTATTTTTTTGTTTTCAAAAGAAAACAAGAAAAACAGATTTTGTGGTCACCCTTTCTATTCTATGATTCAAATTTATTCAACTCAACCTTCTATTTCGAAAAGTTTTATCACTTTTTTTTTTTGCTACTTTTTTCATTGGTTTTTTTTTTTATGCCTTGTGTGTAATCTCACCCAATAAAGATAGCATTATATATGTGACATTCACCCAATAACCCACTCCCAAATTCTAAAAAAGGATTTTCAAAAAATTGTTTTTTCACAAGGATTCATTTGTTTATGTTGTTTTTTGCAAACAAACAAAACAAATTAATTTTTAATTTATTAAAAACAAAAAAAAAAAAAAAAAGAACTAAAATATTATTTTCTCAATGTGGAAAGTGGTATTTAGCATTTTGGTTTGCGATTTTATTTCATTTCCCCCTCTCTATTATTACAACACTATTAAAAATTATTTATATATTTGTTTAGTTATATATAAAATAGTTTTAAGTGTGTTAGTTAAAGCTTTTTTCATTTAATAATACATTCTGTATCATCAAAAACAGCATCCTTTTTCATTTTATTTATTTTTATTCGGTTACTTTTGTTTAATATTACAATAATCAGAAATAAATCAAAAAAGTAATATAATTAGTACTAGTAATAACAATAATAATAATAAAAATAACATTTTAGATAACAAGTCCAGTCTTTCGTTAAGCTTTGAAATTGTTGGTTAAAAGTATATATTAATGCAACTCAAAATTGAATAGTGTTGTAGTTACATTTAAATTATATAAAGTCAGTGAGCAACTTTAAATTTTTGTAATAGCACAATTTTTTTTATTTATTTTTTAATATCAGAATTAGAACATCTTATCATCATCATCATTATCATTGATATTCAAATTCAACTTGATAAGATAATGTATATTGTATACTCAATCTAGTTGTTAAAACATTCGAAAAATATCAAAAATAATATTGCCCACGACATTACAACATCAAAAATGACAATAACAATAATAAACTAGTATAAATATTTATTTACACACAACACATACTATTGTACCGATTTCGTGTGCTCCTATGATTATTACTAATTTATAATATCACCACTGTTACTACCACCACCATTTTTCAAATAATTTTAAAATTTGTTTTTATTTTTTATTTTTTTTTTCATCTAGCCATCCTATCTCTATATTAATATCGATATATTATAAATTTATCTTTTTTTTTTACTATTGTAATCATCATAATAATAAATAATTATAAATTAAGCATTCCTGCAATTTCTTTTACTATTTCAACATTGCCACACCACGCAACACAAATATTAATTAAAAACAATACTCAACTCAACTATAGATTTATAGTTTATTAATAGTAGGTAAAAGTGGTGCGATAGTAGTCATTGGAGCTCCTATCAATTTGTTGTGTTGTGTGGCTAGCAATTATCGTTTGTTAGAAGCTCAATGACCAATAGTCATTGTCACTTCCTTTTTTATAAACTGTACGATTACTATTATCATTACGCATTATTATCTTGTGTGCTTCTCCTTCTTTTCTTTCTTTCTTTTTATTTTTTTCTTTACTCAACCAATTGAACAAAAACAACAATAATAAAACAATTATACTAATTAAAGATTAATTTCAAATTACAGTTTTGAATATATATATATATATATATATAAATAACATCATTATCAACCAACAACAAACATGTTTAATGCATTTCAAGAGAGACAACCAACTACGGATACAAATATTATCAGTGCCAAACTCAAGTTGAATGAGCTCTTCTTGACTTGGCTTGCGAAACAGGATACTGTCAACTATATTGGCGAGCTCATCAATGGGCTAAATGCTTCATCACAACCACAACAACAACAACAACAACAACAAAAGAATACTAGTAATAACAACAATAACAACAACAGCACCAATTCAACAACAATGATGACTGTAACCTCAAATATCGGTGTTGCTTCGATACCAAACACCACAGTAATACAATCAAAGAAACAACAGCAACATCAACAACAACAAAGCATCATTGACGAGAAAACAAATATGGTATTTGCAGATGACAACATGATCTACGAAGACAGCAACCGTTCCAAATTCAATCAGTCCAAGGAGGATGAATGTGTCCCCATAATTCTAGACGACAACGATGCGCTCGTTGCTCACCTCTCTGGATCGGAGCCAGCTGGACCATCCTCCAGCCCAGGCTCACCTAGCAAATTCAAACGTAATCTCACTTCACAGCAACAGGACGAGCTGACTCCTGTGGAACAGCTACACGAACGCAAAGTTTCAAAACGCTCACTTGTTATACCTCCTTTTTATAAGCCGCAATCACCTACTGTCTCTAGTAGTAAAATGGACGTCGATATACAGAAAATAAAGACACGCTTTGAAAGTATCAAACCAACCGAACAACAACTACAACAACAACAATCACTGTCCACATCTCCAACTAAAACAACACCAACTTTACCACCCGCCAAATATTTACAATCATTTGAAGAGTTTGATTCTCTAATCAAAGAATTATATACAATGCCAAGAGTAATAATAAGACTTTTATTTAATTATATTGTAACATTAAATGATGAGAAATTTATAACTCAGGATGTATTTATAAAGTAAGTTAAAAAATATATAAATATTAAATTAATACTAATGTAAATATAAATAGATACTGGAAGGATATTTATAATAGAAAACCAGAAGAAATTTTATTTAATTTACTTCGAAAATCACCAAGTTCAACCTATTTGACTTATGAAGATTTTATATTTTTTGCAAGAAGTAAGTAGTCATATACTTTTGTTTAATTACTTTAACAATTAATTAATTGGTTCTTTTTTTTTTAGCTCTTCTGGATTTCCATCCTGGTCTAGAGTTTCTAAAGAATACTCCAGAGTTCCAAGAACGTTATTTGGAAACCATTATAGTTCGTATCTTTTACACCATCAGTAAAAAGAAAGGAAGAATTACACTCAGTGATTTAATCAGTAATAATTTTATTAAATCATTAAGTTTATTAGATGCTGAGGCGGATATTAATAAGGTAATTATTTAAAATTATAATCGCCACACCAGTTGATCAATTAGCATGCTAACATTATCTTTTTTCTTAGCATCTCGAATATTTTTCGTACGAACATTTTTATGTTATATATTGTAAATTTTGGGAATTGGATACCGATCACGATTTATATATTTCAGCACAAGATCTAGCCAAATACTCTAATTTCAGTTTAACAGAGAAAATGATTGCCAGAATCATTGAATGCCCAATTTTCACAGATTCCAAAACCAATTTATTATCATATAAAAATTTTGTTTGTAAGTTTATGTTTATCACAATCGAATATCCAAATATATTCAACTCACTCATTTTATTATTTTAAATAGGGTTTATTTTATCAGAAGAAGATAAAAACAATAGCACAAGTATTGAATATTGGTTCAATTGTCTAGATTTCGATTGCGATGGCATCTTGAGTTACCATGAAATGGAATACTTTTACAATGATCAAAAGGATAGATTGGATAATCTAAATTTGGATCCACCTGTTTTCACTGATCTTTTATGTCAAATGTATGTCTTTTAAAGCATTATCAATGATAATGATCTACGGTTACTAATAATATACTTTTTTTTATTTATTTATCTATAGTATCGATATGATTAAACCAAAAGATTCAGAGAGAATAACTTTAATAGATCTAAAGAATTCAAAGCTATCAGGTTATCTCTATAATATTTTGTTTAATACTACAAAGTTTTTCATTCAAGAAACTAAAGAATCAATATGCACATCCGATCCATCTATGAGCGATTGGAATCGATTTGCAAAGGCTGAGTATGAAAAGGCACTGGCAGAGGAGACATTTGAAGAGGAAGACGACGACGACGATATGGATGAAGGATTAGGTTCGGAGCATTCATGGTATCAAGTTGGTGGTGGTCGAAATCAATTCACATATCCATCTGCATTTGAAGACGATGAAGATGATAGAGATTTTGGTCAAACACTTTATTCCAATTGAATAAAATAAAAATCATATATATATATTTGTATAAACTTTAAAAAACAAAAAAAACAATCAAATATTTGTAAATCACATTGTTATTATTAATTAATATCACAAAGCTTGGCTTACATGTCTTTTGTTATACCAAAAACAACATAACGTTTCACCCCATCATTTTATGCATCAAGTTGGATCGCAAAAACAAAAAGATTCCCATTGTGGGTTTTATGTTCGCCACAACACCCATCAAAAGATATTTTGTTTTTTTAAAAAAAAAGATCCATTTTTACACCCGAAATCAAGAGGGATCGATCTTGACAAAAAAAAATAACTACCCAAACCAACAAAATTGAGGAAAAAATAAAAGATCATTGAAATTAAAAATCATTACTTTCAAAATAATCTTTAAAGATGCTTACAAAAAAAATGTTTATCTCATTATATTTATTATTATCTATAGCTTTAATAGTAACATGCGATATAATTGAGTTTAAACCAAATTTCATTGGTTCCTATGAAGATCCCAACAGTTGGGTACAAAACAAAGTACCTACTTTAGATGATAGTCCAGAGATAGTGCAAATAAACTCCACTTGTTTAATAGTCAATCAAAATATAACGACCAGCACAATCACTTTGGAAAACACAAATAATTTAAAGCTGGAAAACCTAATTAAAATCTTAAACTCAACCGTCCAAACTTCCACCATCAAACTAAAAACCAATGGAACAAGAGTATTGGTAGATTCATCTTCAATCACAGGAAAGCTCAAAATGGTCGAGGGTGCAATTACAAATAGTATACTTATTAATAGTTATCTTGAATTGTTAGAGTTGGAAATAAATACTCAATTTTCAGTTACCTCAAATAGTAAGAGTTTCAAGAGTTAAAAACAAACACATTATTGTATCCATATTAATAAAACTTTCATTATTCTAGGCACGATTGATACTGTTACAATGTCAGATGGTAATTCATATCTTAATTGTTCCCAAATGACAGGTGCCATTAAAAATTTAGATATTGAAAACCAATCCTCTCTTGATTTTATTTATACAAATATTTTAATTGGTGTAAGTAGAATATTCAATTTCAACTCTTAAAGTTTATTAACTTTTTTCCCTTTAAGGAATCGACCATCTCTGATGCTTTAATAAATTTCATCGATTCTGATATTGTTTTTGGTGAAACCGATTCCCTTGCTTCCAATTACAACCTTCAACAATCAAACGTTTCCTTTGAGATTTTTACAAACAGAAGATCAACTCTTATAAATTCGACACAATCCCAACTTCGTTTCAAAGACTATTTCGATTCCGAAGATATACATATAGTCTCAAGATCTTCAAATTATATATTTGATAATTGTTTTGTTAATACTGTAAATATCATTTTTATTCTTTAAAATTAAGCAAACCAAACTAAAATTTATCTTTTTATTTAAAAAATCAAATATTTTAGGAAAGAGGTAATTCAGACTTTGTTAATAGTAATTGGGAATTTATCAATTCAAATGTTTACTTAACTAAACCGTGGATAGACTTCCATAATAGCAGTCTGGTGTCAAAGGGTGGATCTCTTAAATTGAATGCTCCATACTTTGGTTCTGTACTGAATTTTGTAACCTTTGATATTGATTCAACTGTTTTTACCATTCAAAACACAGACAGTAAAATGAATCTAACAAATTCAAATTTAAATCTTCATATTAAAGATGGTTCATCTATTGTATGTATAATCAATTACAGCCCCTTATTATTTTATTTTATTAATAATCTATTAGAAAACAACATCTTTTAATTTAGATTCCACTGTTTTATCTATCTCAGGTGGTAGTTTCACTTTCCAAAATACACCATTCTATGGATCCAATTCCACGGTATCATTAGCATCTCAAACTACCTTTATTCAATCTCCACTTACACTAGAAGGCTTTTCAACACTTTCCATAGGTGGAAATGTACAAATCGATTCATTATCACTTGATAATAGTACACAGCTACAATTCGTCATTTCGAACGACATGAATGAAAGTAACTACTCTAGTATTACTTTGGTCAAAGACGGCTCAAGTATACTGAGTAATATCACAGTATTGGTCACTTATAATGCAAATGTAAGCAGAGCCTCCGACATTATGACAAAGAACACCACCATTCCTTTGATCAAGTTCAATGGTTTATCAACACTTTCAAATGAAACATCCATAAGGGTCTTCAGTTTTGATGCAATGACCAACTCTGTTATTGAGAGTTGCGTTAACCACTTCCATAACGAATCAGGTCTCTTTATTAACATCCGAAATTGCTTTGTTCCAACTATAACAAATCCACCCACAATCATTTCATCAGCAAGTCAAACCACAATCCCATTCACTTTAACTCTAATCATTGCTTTACTTTGCTTTATTTACCAATAACAAAACCAATAATAAAATAAAAACATTCTTTTAAATTAAAACAATCCAAATTTTTCTTAATAATTCCATCACATACAGAAGATAACGTGAACACACAACTTATTAAAGTGATCATTGCAAAGTTCTTTTGTCTGAATCTCCATCAACAATAAACAATTCTTAATGGGTGATCAAAAAAAACAACATTGTTTGTCCAATCATTAAACACCAGCTCCCACTCAAAACAAAACTGGCTCTTGTAACCATAAATCGAATAAAATTAAAAAAAACCACTATGATCACATGAGCCCCACTAATTTTTAATTTTTACATTTTTTTTAAAGGAGTGGGATTCAAATAATCTTTGGCAAATTGTTTTGTTTCCAAACAGTTTGAAAATCATTCCCCGTAACATTATTAATAAAAGATCATCAAACAAAAAAATTCAAGAGAAATAAAACAATGTTATTATAATTTAATTTATTTATTTATTTATTTATTTAATATTTGTATTTTATTCTATTTGTATTATTACTTTAAATATATATATATCTAACTTTAAAAGTTATATTATGATATTTTAAAAATGAAATCTATAACAATTCTGTGTATTTTATTCATTTTACTTTTTGTCTTGAATGCTCAAGTCAATGGAAATACTTTAAATTTCAAACCAAACTTTCAAGGAACGTTTAGCGATCCTGCGAGTTGGGTAGAAAATGTAGCACCACTTAGCAATGATTCAGTGATCATTAGTTCACCAGGTAGTATTTGCTCGATCAATGATACCAACTCCATTGATTCTATCACTGTTTGGAATAATGCAACTACACCTACCAACAGTCTTTATCTTGTTGGCGCCAATCTTACCATAGCCAACACATTGTCTGTAAAACAACCCAACACCGTATTTAGTTGTAAAAAATCCGTTGTAAAAGGACAGATTTCAATCACTGGGTCATCAAAAGATATTATTTTTGATGATTGCAATTTCGATAAACTTTATAATGAAGGATCTATCAAAGCAACTTATATATGTAAGAATAATTTTCATTTATTATTCATTTTTAATTTATTATTCATTTTAATTGATTTTTTATAAAACATTTTAGCATTACAATCACAAAACATAATAAAACTTGAAAATAGTGGTCAGTTTTACTTCACATTAATGACAAATTCCTTCATTGAATCATTGATTGCCAATGGTGGTCTATTTTATTTCCTTCAAGGTAAAAATGTTTCTATAAAAGTAAGTTTTTTGGTTTATTTTGATATCATTTTAAATTTTTTCTAATTTATTATTATTATTGAATCAATAGAAACTATTTGCAAATGAGACACAATGGAAATTCCAAATGTTTGGATCTCAAATCTCTATTGATAGTTTAGAATCTCAAAATGGTCTATTTGGTCAATTAACTTTAACAACTTCACAACTATCTATTGGTAACTGCAGTATAATTGGAGGTTCTTTGTCTGCCAACTTAGAAGGATCCACCCTCAGTGTACCAATTTACATTAATAAGGTTGATTTCACTTTTAAAGGTACATCTTCATCATCATACATTTTTGATGGATCAAATGTTAGTTTAGAAGTAAGTTGTTTTTTATCTCTTAAAAAAACACACAATATTAATTTTTTATCTACAATCTAAATATGAAAGCGTGGAGTATTTGATTTATCTTCTAGTAAAGTACAATTCTCAAAAAATAGTACATATCTACATAAATCAAATTTTAAATTAGTAGATAGTACTGCATTGTTCCAAGATGAGATAGCAAGAATGGATTTATGTACATCTTCAATTGTTAATTCAGTATTCAATATGGACACAAAGTCTTTTGCTGTAAATGGATTACTATTAAATTCAACAAATTCAAATATTATATTTGGCGCCACAACCAATGGATTATTATCAGTAAGTAATTAAAAATATGTTATTTACATTAAGTCCAAAATTATTAACCAATTTTTTAAATATTATCAGGGTTCAACTTTAAATATTACTCAAAATAGCAATATTACATTTAATCAAGGATTAGAGATACAATCAAGCAGTATTTCAATAGATACTTCTCAGCTAGTATTTGAATCACCAATTTCTATCAATTTAAATTCTTATATTCAATGTAAACACTCCATTATAAATATCAAATCAAATGTATTATCAAACTCTAGTTCAAGTTTGGTAGTCGATAGTAGTATTATCAATATTAAGAGTTCTCAGTTCCTATTGGATTTAGCCCTTATCAACACATCGATTACAATTGATGATCCAATTCAACTTGTTTCTCTTACCTTGGACAGTAATTCCAATTCAACCATTCAACTCGATGACCTCTTGCAAATCGATTCACCCAAGATCAAAGCAAAATCATTGATATTGAATGGTATTATCAATATTGTGGTGAGTAACAATGTCTTTGATACTCTGGTAAACAAAAGCGATCCAGTCCCCATAATAACATGTGACAATAACAATGCAATCTACCAAAAGCAATTAATCGTCAATTTTAGTTTACTCGATGCATCCAGAGCAGAGAGTATCGCCAATTGCACTGTATTCACACTCACCTCTACTGGAATCTATGTAAATGTATATCAATGTTTCCACACAGAAATCAATTCGTCGAATATCTTATTACCTTCATCGGGCAATATATATTTACAAATTTTAACCTATATCTTATTATTGATATTTATCAAATCTGGTTTGATTGAATGAATCAATAATCAACCACAAGTAAATAAAATTTTATCTAATATCGATTTATTTGTTCTTGAACATATTCTTAAATTAAAATAAATGTATCCGTTTTAAACATATATTAGTTTATTTTTATTTTTAGATTTGGGCAAAATAGTTTCTCTTTAATTCTTTAGTTTTAAAAATGGATATTATTCTCAATCAGAATGGTATGCTTTAATAAACATATATTTTGAGAGAATTGATTAAATACTGACTTTGAACTCGATATATATAACAAAGCTTTGAAAGATTCCGGATTTCCAAATGAGAATTAGGCAATCAACATTCCCAAATACTTGAATGAAGAGAGAATCATACCAGACAGAGAATACTAAATGTAGTCAATGATTCAAATCTACTAGTCAAATATCTTCAACCTCTCAAGTTTGGTGACAGTATCGGTCTCAAATATTTTTTAAAACACTATCTACATTCAGTATATC
Source organism: Heterostelium album PN500 (assembly GCF_000004825.1). NCBI lineage: Eukaryota > Evosea > Eumycetozoa > Acytosteliales > Acytosteliaceae > Heterostelium > Heterostelium album. The sequence continues at coordinate 1,070,708 of NW_008805065.1, read as the reverse complement.
ATTCGATAATTCATATGGATATATTTGGTGCAGGGAACGCTTGGATATTCAATAACAAACTTGTTGTCCTTATCATTGATGAATTCGATGGCATATTAAATGAAGGTGACTCTACCAAATTAAATATATTGGCTGAGATCAGACGGTGGAAAATAGATGAAATTCTATACTTTGGGTATGTGTAATCATTGGTTTTTTTTATTTACACAATCTACCTCCGATAATATTTTAATAAATAAATAAATATTAATATAAAAATCATTATATTCAATAGTAGTTTAAACTACTTTTATCTATTTGATAGTAAAAAAACAAAAATAATTGTAATTTTATTATGATTGTAAACATTCTTTTCTATTTATAATTAACCAATCGATCATTCTTAAATCACCATAACTCTTTGAAGTCTCTAAAGCTTTAACAGTACAACCTTCAGTTCTATTCTCGTGTAACCATTCAACTATTTCCGGAAACATTATAGAGTTATCCATAACAGATGGGGACCATGATTCAGTTCTATTCTCGTGTAACCATTGTAAGAGCTTCATGTGACCAGATGAAGCAGCAGAAACCATCGCTGTAGAGTTGAATTGCAAAGTAGTATTTTGATGAGCCCATTGTACAACGTCGATGTGTCCTTTTTGACAAGCCATATCTAAAGAGTATAAACTAATTTCACCTCCCAAATCGTTTTCATGGAGCCATCTAACAATATGTAATTTTCCGGCCTTCACTGCATCACTCTTTAATAACAAATTGGAATTATAGACATGTCTATAGTTTTCAATGAACCATTGAAGAACCTTCAAACTTCCACTGAGGATAGCATTGCTGAATGCTCTTCCTGAGCAACCAATAGACTGACTGTAAAGATATTCGATTACCTCGAGATTACCAACATATGCAGCAACATCCATATCATCAGGTCGGAATGAATGTGTTGTGTTTTTCCTGAGCCATCTAATCATTTCAATATTTCCATACTCCACTGCCAATTCCAAACAATAGCTAGAGCACTCATGTCCACTGACGCTCAAAAGCCATTTAACAGCCTCGATATCTCCATTCTCAACTGCATGTTCAATGCAATCCTCTGTGCAAGAGGTAACTCCGTTGTCATAGAGATAGTGCGCCATCTCCATTTGATCGTGTCGAACTGCACAATCCAACAATGCATGATAACCTACACCATTGTTATAATCGAAATAATCCTCACCGTCTTCCGGTAATGGATATCGATCCACTCGATTCATCAGGTACTTGAGCAAATCAAAGTGACCATGAATGATAGCATTGTAGTGCATACGACTCCACGGAATCCTCTTTGCGCAATTAACTGTTAAATATTCAATAATATCGATTCGGCCATAGATTGCAGCGATATCAAAAACATTTGAGTTACTCCTAAAGTTCAATTGATTGTTTACACCGAGAGTATCCAGCTTATCGTTCAAGTACTTTATAACATCAATGTTAAGTGATCGTGGAGACTGTTCGAATGCCTGCTCGTATTTCCATTTATCCGACAGAGCTCCAAGGTATCTAATAACGTCAAGCTTTCCAGTACGAGCGGCTATTAGCATCCAATCATTATGTGATTTGCTGGCGACACTATCAACTGGTACCAAGTCCAATTTTAATTCCTCTACTAAATATTTTATTATCTCAACTCTGTTGTGTTGTATTGCAAATAGCATCATCTTAAAACCATAGGAACTCTCTAAATAGCTATTGGTGACATGTTGTTTATATCGTTGGAAATAAGACTTTAACAGATCCAAATAACCATAGATAGCCAACATATCGGGACGATCAACCAATGTCTTCCAACTACAAACAGTAACACCAAATTTGCCACTATTCAATTCAAGATGTATTGATCTAACATTTTCAAAAACTAATTTTCTTATAGGAGATTGATTAAATATACTTTGAAATATTTGTTTATTCATTATAATATTTTAATATTTTTTTTATTTTTTATTCACATAATCTCTATGTTTGGAAAAAATTAAGTTCGAAAAAATTTCTGTTTTTGGATGCTTAAAAAAAAAAAAAGGAAGTGATAAATCAACAATGTTGGATTATTAACATTAAGATATATTTTATAGAGTAGAATATTAATAATAAATATATTATTATATTGTGAAAGAATGTTTTATTAAAATAATGTAACAGCAGTCTTTCAAAATAAATAGCAGTCTATAGACATTTCATTATTTCATTCCTGTTTTACTTTGTCATTCGATTATCTATTTCTTTCCAAAAATGTCTAGCATAGATAATGCATTATCAGAATTAATAAGAGAGGTATCTGGTGAGGACATGTGTGTCGTCCAAGATTATCGAATGTGTCTTGTCACAACAACAAGAACACTCGAGTCAATTTATACTTATTTTAGTGTTTATAAAACAAGAGAAATTACATCTAAGGAATCAGTTTGCAAACAAATTAACTATTATATAGACAAGATAGAGAAAGATATTTCAGAGCAAAAACGAGTCTTTAGTGCTATTACCAAAGTACTCTTTACTTTATTGGCCGATGCTATTGGGACCAAGAATGAAGCAATCCACAAAATGAGAACCAATATACCACTACTTTTAAACAACATTTTGTTTTAAATAGAGAAATAAAATAGTTTCAACAAGCAGAGCATTAATATATCTTATAATAATTTACTCCAAATTTTATTAAATCTTTAATTCTTCAAGTGATTTTGTTGTTTGCTCTTCTGTTGTAGTAGTAGTAGTAGTAATAGTTGTTGCTACTGATTCATTTTTATGATTGTCAGAAGTTGTTGTCGTTTCCAAAGTTTTCTCTGGTTTAATATAGTTTTCTTTTCTCCAAAAATGACGATCACCCTCTTTGTAGGTGTTTTGAATGAGTCTGTAGAAAAAGGTGTAATAATAGAGGAGGTCGTCATATTGACCCTCGTAGGTGTTGTTGTGTAGACGCTGGTGGAATTCCTTGTAGAAGTAGTAGATCGCTTCGATGGTAGCCAAAAAACTATCACCATGCTTTTGATAACGCCAAAACAGTGTCTTGTGTTGATCGATCTTGATGCAACGCAACTTCTTGACACGTGCATCCCTAAGAATTCTATTGGCAGTGTGCCACTGACTATCGATGAAAACGACACGTTTCACGCCGGACAAATCAGACTCTCTCACGAAATCGGAGGTGTCCGATGGGAACAGCAAAACTGTTTCCTCAACGTCGTAGTCTGGTACCTCTGGAAATTCATAAATAGAAACATCACTGTTTGCAACCACTTTCGAATGAATCGCTGTTGATTTCGATAATAATTCTGTTGGATAATGTAAACTAGATGTACATGTTTCATTAGTGTTACAATGAAAAATGATAAGGATAAGATAGATTGATAGATAGATTAGAGAATAACAAACACTTACATATCACATTTAATTGGTAACTTTAATTTCGGTGCTAATTCAGGATCACCGAATGGAATATAACAATCATAACAAAAGTATTTTCTCTTCTTTTTGCAATTTGGACATACTGCACGATCCAACTGAGCAAGATGATCACTCGATGTAAGCTTTAATGTATCTAACCAACTATCATCTATAAATTTTGGTTTATCTTCAACATAATCTTCATTATTCTTATTGTTATTTTCATTCTCCATATTTCTATTTATCAATAATTATCTATCTATCTATTAATATTAAAAAAAAAAAAAAAACGATTACTTTTTTTTTCTCAATTTTGTTCATTCGTTTTTTTTAATTAATTTTTAATTATTTTTATAACAAATAATCAATCAACCAGATATGTTACCATAGTAAGATAGAATGATAAATCTTTGTAGCAATATAAAGCTACTTGTTATTCTTTCCCTTCCATTGATTATGTTTTATTTTATCTTATTTATTTATTTATTTTTTGAATCAATGGTATTGTATATTAATTTATTTCAAACAATAGATAAATAAATCTTTATTTGTGAAAAAAAACTTAAAAATAATACTAAATTCAAATATTGAGCACCACATGATTAAACAATAACAAATACTATTCTTTTGCAGTAATCTGTATCTCTTGCAAAAGAAAAAAAAATACAATAAAAATAAAAAAACGAAAAAATCGATTTTCACATTTTTAATTAATTAAATTTCATATATTTTTTTTTAATAGTTTGAATATATTAAGATACAGATATAGATAGAGATGTCTGATAATAATAATAATAATAGTAAGAGTGATAGTAATAATAATAATAATAACAATGTATCATCTCGTCAAAAACAACCAATCAATATGATTTTGTTGGGTATGGCAGGTAGTGGAAAGACAACATTACTTCAGAGACTACGTGCACACGTTCACGAACACAAGATACCTACCTACATTATAAATTTGGATCCTGCCGTTGCTAAACTACCTTATACACCAAACATTGATATACGTGACACCGTCAACTACAAAGAGGTAATGAAACAGTACGGTCTCGGTCCGAACGGTGGTATCGTCACCAGTCTCAATCTGTTCTCAACGAAATTCGACAAGGTCTTGGAGATCGTTGAGAAACGTGCACCGCAACTCGATTACATCATTATGGATACGCCGGGACAGATCGAGGTCTTCACTTGGTCGGCATCCGGTGGTATCATCACCGAGTTGATGGCGAGCAGCTTCCCAACCGTGCTTGTCTACATCATCGATACTCCGCGAACCATAGATCCCACCACCTTCATGTCGAACATGTTGTATGCATGCTCGATCATGTACAAATCTAAACTGCCGATGGTCGTTGCATTCAACAAGATCGACGTTGCCAACCATCTCTTTGCGCAGGAGTGGATGAACGACTTTGAGTCGTTCCAAGACGCACTGACATCCGACCCATCGTACATGTCAAACTTGACACGTTCAATGAGTTTAGTATTAGAGGAATTCTATTCAACGCTACAAGTATGTTGTTGTTGTTTTTATCAAACAAACAAACTATTTTTAAACTTTATTAACTAACTAACAACTAATTGTTGTTGTTGTTGTTATTCTCTATAGAGTGTAGGTGTTTCGGCAGTGGATGGAACAGGAATAGATGAGTTTTTCGAGAAAATCAATACGGCAGCAGACGATTACTATAAATTTTATAAAGCAGATTTGGATAAATCAAAAGAAGAAAGATCGAAAGAAGAACAATTAAAGGCAACACAAGAATGGGACAAGTTAAAGAGAGATTTAGAAGAATCAAAGGGTTCAAATGTTGTTTATGATTATAAAAGTAAGTGTTAGCTTATTAAATATCATTTTGTTTTACTAATTTTGGTACATTTTTAAAAAAAACAATCATTGTAGAGGATGAAAATGAAAAGAAAATGAAGAATTTATCTATTGATGACCCAATGGCTGAAGATGATGATGATGATGAAGATGATTACGAAGAGTATGACGATTAATATAAAATGAAAATAAATAATCAATATATATTTCATTCCTTATATATATATTTTTTGTTTGTTTTATTATATATTTCAAATCAATTGTTTTAAATAATTGAAAAAAGACCTAAATCCACAATCAGACATAGTTAAAAAAAAATGGTCTTTTAGAAGAAGTTTGGTTTGTTCAATGTTTCTAACCGAGTTCCTGTTTGTATAAGGTTATTTTTAGTGCCTACTATCTATCAAATTACAGTGCAGAAGTGTTTCTCGTTTGATACTATTAAAGTCAATATAATTCACTTCTACAATCTTTGTTTTTTTAACCAGGTTTATTATATTGATTAAATTGTTTGTTTGAAGTTATTTTATCAAATCAAATAAAAAAATTAAAAATTAATTGATTTAATCAATTAAAATGACCAGATTCTAATTATGCCCGCCAACTATTTAGCTCCTATTAAAAAAGCTATTGGATTGCCTGGTTTCAAAATGGGTATTAAATAACATCAATTATCGGAGCAATTTTTTATTGTAAACAAAAAAATCTGTTTTTTTAAAAAAAAAATCAAAAAAAAAAAAATTAAGCAAATGTAATATAATAATTATTATTCAGATTTTATTTTAATTTTATTTATTTATTTATTATCTGTTTTTTTTTTGTTTTTTTTAAAGAAAAAGAAAAAGATTAAACAACATCATCATAATCATCATTTTGAAAGAAAATCAAAATCAAATTAAATCATTAGATTGATCTTATATCTTATACTATCTGATATTTTTACTTTTTTTTTTAAAAATTATTGTTGTTGTTGTTGTTGTTTATTTATGTTTAGAAATTTAATATATAACTGCAGCTAATTTTAAATAAACATAAATCGAATCACTTCACCACCATATTAAAGTATATCAAATATGAATCAGTCACCTCAACCAACAAGAGCTGGTGGTGGCTGGGTTAAAGTATCGAAAAATACATTAAGTGCTGGCGAAACTGTAGGTAATCAAGCATATTCATAATCATTAATCATTAATAATAATCATAAAATTGATTAGTTAGTTTTATAATTAAATAAATAAATATTATATATACTAATAGTTTTTTTAATAATCAATCAAATAACAATAATGATGACGATGATGAAAATGATCATCAAAAATAACTTTTATACTAACAATAACAATAACTCTTTAAATAATAATATCTTGAAACAACAACAACAACAACAACGACGAATACAGTTATCAGCATTTCTACAGAAACAATGTAAATCTAATGGTGGTCCAAAAACATACAAAAAGAAATGGTGTTGGTTTCAATATGACACTGGATTGCTGTACTATCATCACTCCGGTGCTATCCCAGGTGGCAGTGGTGTTGGAAATGGAAACGGTGAGACTATCAATGTTGGATATCAAATCAAGAGTATCCAGATTGAGAATTGTACTATAGAACAATCTACTACCACTAGATTAGAGTTTGTACTGCATAACAATAACAATGGCAGTGGTGGTGGTGTTATTAAGAAACAACAGTGGATTTGGAGAGCGACTGACGAACAGACTGTAGTTCAATGGGTAGCCGGTTTGAACAATTGGAAACAACGTAATCATGCACAAAACAACTTACAAAGAAGACCACCAAATCCAATTGGATTCCTTAATCAAAGTGGTTATCATGGTAATGGAAGTAGTGCAGATCTTGTTAATGGAATATCACCACCTTTGTCACCGAGATCACAGCAGTCACTTTCATCTGAGAACCTACTTGGCAATAGCAGTGGAAGTGCATCCAGTACGGTGACCTCCAATCTGAAACAGTCGATTGCAGAGCAATTCCTAAAGAGTCTATCGATCAATTGTGAAGCTGGTTCCGATCGCTCAAGTGGAAAGCAATCGTTTGGCGCAGTAAAGATTCGTCAGCTTCTAGTTAGACAGAATCCACCATTGGACTACGATCAAACCAACCATATCCTCACATTAATCTACAATCAAATGTCATATCTACAAGAATGTTATGATGAAATACAATATTTCTCTGATAACAATTTCAATAGTAATAATAATAACAACAGTAATAGTAATAGTAATAGCAATCCATTATCATCTTCAACCATTCTTAAAAATAGTATTAGTATTAGCAGTAGTGGTAAATCTAAATTAAATCTAAGCGTCAATAATAATAATAATAATAATAATAGTATTGATGAAGATGAATATGATGATCAAAATAATAATATTAGAGATGAAGGAATGTTTGCATTGTTACCGGACCATCTGTCAATGTACATCATGTCGTATCTAGACCCAAAGAGTCTGTTGGTTTGTGGACAGGTATCAGGTCGTTGGTATCGATTGGCAAGCTGCAATCAGTTGTGGCAGGTATTCACTACGCATCTACAGACACCGGCATCTATCTACGACACCACTCAAAACTGGAAAGCAGTCTATCTCAATCATAATAAACAATCAAACACACCGAAAGAGAAGAACATGAATCGTGCACTCTCCATATATGGATTGCCGTCGGCACCCAACTCAAACAAATCAGTCAAAGAAGGATTTCTCTACAAACGTGGTGAAGATATTCTAAGAATTTGGAAGAAACGTTATTTCGTATTGAAAGAGAATTGTTTATTTTATTTCCAACATCCTTATGTATGTCTATTGTTATACTATTTATGTTATGCTTCTATAAACATAATAATTTTATTAACAATCTTTTTATTATTAGGATACTTTTCCATGTGGTATGATTCCACTGCATATTAGTTTCAGGGTGAAGAAAGTATCACCCTCAACAAGAAAGCATTGTTTCAAGATCATTCATGATGGATTACAGAGTTGTAAGCAGCATCAAGGTGTTGGTGTAACCGTTGAGAGAAAGGAACCTTACTATCTATCTGCAGAGAATGAAGAGGAGTGCAATGCTTGGATGACAATCGTTCAATCATCTATTCAAAAGAGTGATAAGATAATACAATCAACAACCGATATCAACCATAACAATAATAATACACCAATTAAACAACAAGGTGGTCAACAACATAGAAGCTATACAGGTAGTAGCAATGGCAAGAAAGGTCACGCAAAGAAAGTATCGAATTCAACACCTATCAATTTGTCATCGCTTGCCGGTAGCTCCGATAGTTCAATGTCGCCATCGACCTCACCGTTGAAACAAAGCATTGAGACCAAACCGATATTTGGACTGCCTATTGCCGGCTTGATGGCAGAGCAATCAAAGAGTATGCAGCTACCGATTCCTTATGTTCTCTACAAGTGTTTCCAACATATCAAACTGAATGGATTGCACGAAGAAGGACTATTTAGAGTCAGTGGAAGTGTTATTGAGATTGAACTGTTGAAGAACAAATTCGAACAGGATCCACCACTGCCAGATATCGACCTAACACAACACGACATACACGCAGTCACCGGATTGGTAAAGAGTTTCTTTAGAAAACTACCTACACCTCTTATTCCCAGTGATCTAGATGAATATGCAACTGCTGTTTCAAGTAAATATACTAACTAATTTATAGATATTCAAACTTAACATTTAGATTACTCTTTAACTAACACCATGTTATTCTTTAAATCGATAGTGGCACAAAGTCAAACACAAGAACAGAAAATACAGGAATACAAGTTTATATTTGAAAGTTTAGATCCAGTTATTTATACGATATTTCAAACTTTGTTGAATCTACTACGTCTGACCGTGGAGAACAAAGCGACAACAAAGATGACCGAAGAGAATATTCTCATCGTTGTAATGCCGACACTAAAGTGTTCACCTGTTCTAGTAAATAATGGAATGCGTTTCTACAGTCAAATATTCGATATAAATAATGATATACTATCCGATTGAATCAATTCACGATTCATGATTCAATTCAACACTAATAATATTGTACAAATATCAACTTATTAATCGATTTTTTTGTGGAAAAGAAAATCAATCACACAAACCTCCTATTTATTTATTATTTATTTATTAAAACCTGCCTACCTACATCATTTAAAAGATATGTATCACCTTGTGATAATCAATTTAATAATAAAATATTGTTTATCCCAGTCAACTACTACTACTACCACTACTTCAAATATAATACATCTTTTATTTGTTATAAAGAAAACACCAAAAGAAAGAAAGTAGCAATAGACTAATTACTGATGAATTGAATACTAATTCTATTGGAACTTTAATATTTCTTGATTCTTTTTTAGAATTCAGACGACGTTTTAATAAAATAATCTAACATCACAAATTTATTCTCATAATGTTTTATGGTGAAAGTGGTGTAATAATACCCTGGTGGTCTAATCTATTTAATTTTAATTATTTTTGAATAAATAACCCCCTAGTTTTCACCACAGCAAGGTGTTTTCAATTTTTGATGAATTTTTTTAATGGTTTTTTTTGTTTTGTTAATAATAATAAAAAATTATTGAAAATCAAAAAAATTGTAATTTTTTTTTTTTACATCAAATATATATACAACTATAATCAAATAATTTATATTTTCAATTTATTTATTTAATTCCATCTATTTTTTTATTTATTAAATTTAATTTTCATTTTTCATTACTATATTAATATATCTTGCTTAGGTAAATATTAAATAAAAAGTGAACATCAATACATACAACACTCTACATACACATATACTATAGCCACAATAGATATTATATTATAATAACTACACGATATCGATTACTATTATTATTATTATTGTTATTATCTTAATATCAACCACTATATTATATTCAATAATAAATAGATAATCAATCGATCAATAAATCAATTCAAATTCAATTAATAACAAATATCAAATCTTAAGACGAAAATATAAATATAAAGTTAATCTTATCTTATCTCTTCTATTCTATTTAATATTGAAATTCTTTACTCGAGTACAACCTTTGATTATCAGATCTTTTTTAGTTTTTTTAATTTTTTTAATTTTTTATTTTTGTACAAACAATATCGTATTTTTTTTAATATCAAACAACCAATATATATTCATTTTACTTATATTATATTATCAATCTATAGAAGCTTTGGAGAATGTCATTTCCATACGAATATATCTTTAAATATATCATCATTGGTGATATGGGTGTAGGAAAATCATGTCTTTTACATCAATTCACAGAGAATAAATGTAGGTAGAAAAATAAATAAACAAACAATGAATGACTTTAGAGATGTAATCTAATTCAAATCGCTACCATTTATATTTAAATAGTTGTACCTGATAACCCTCACACAATCGGTGTTGAGTTTGGTACCAGAATTGTAGATGTAAATAATAAGAAGATCAAATTACAGATTTGGGATACTGCTGGACAAGAACGTTTCAGAGCAGTCACTAGAAGTTATTATAGAGGTGCTGCCGGTGCCTTGTTGGTGTACGATATCACTAGAAGAATTACATACAATCATTTGACCAACTGGCTGACCGATGCCAGAAACTTGACCAACCCAAACACTATTATCATGTTGATCGGAAACAAGAAGGATCTCGAAGGACAAAGAGACGTAACCTACGAAGAAGCTAGTACTTTTGCTAAACAAAATGGTTTAATTTTCGTTGAGTCTAGTGCTAAAACGTATGTTTAATGCGACCACCCTATTACAACTCACATCAAATAATCATAGAAACAAACAATCAACCAATCAATCAACCAAAGTCATAATCATACCCACCACAACCATTAACAACATTTCACTTTTTTTTTTTTTTTTTTTACATTTTCTAACCTTCCAATTCTTTTACTTTTTTTATTTATTTTATAGTGGTGAGAATGTCGAAGAGGCTTTCTTGAGGACCGCCAAGTTGATTTTCCAAAGCGTTCAAGAAGGAAAGTAAGTATCATCAATAGCATAAAAGCTTATCTAAGATTAGATTCTTTTTTTTTTTTTTATACTCAGATTTACTAATTACTTCAATCAATTTAATATTTATTTTTAGTGTTGATTTGATCCCAGATGGAGGTGTCACAAAGAGTAACAATGTATTACCAACACCAACCTCCCAAGAGCCAAACAATAAGTGTGCTTGCTAAAAATCTTTAACAAATCAAATTTCACAACAAAATGCATCTTATATTTTAATAACATTCTTTCTACCTCTTTCCTCCACTATCTTTCCTCACAATTCTAAAACTAAGATTCAAAACGCTAGTGAAAGCTACCTAATAATATATTATAATAAAAAGCTCAAAGAAAACTTTGATCAAGTGACTGTACTACATATTCTTCCCTACTTTTCCTCTAGCAACTAATTTATCGTCATTTTAAGAAATCATAATAGATCAAAACAAATTTCAAAGTGAAAATGAACTTGGTTTTTTTTAAATAATAAAAAAAGAATTCTTTGTGCACAAAATTTGAATTGGACAAATTAAACAAAAGTCTTCAAAACGATATATAACCTTGATATATTGCAATAATCATACAATATTTAAATTTTGATTATAAGATAAATAAAGGTTTGGACTTATTATTAGATACAACTATTATATATCAATTATAGGCAATCGATAATGTTTTGAACTAATATCTCACCAAAAGATGTTCTAAAACACCAACTCTACAAGTTTCACCTTTCAGTTTTCACCAGTTCTGTTAAAGTGAACTTTAACTGTAGAAACAGTATCTCAAACTAAGAGATAGTCGAGGAAAAGGACATAAAACAAAGCACAAACAATTGTTTTATTCGATTTGATCATTCTATCAATCAATCTATTACAATTAAAAACAATAGTAATATTATTATAGAAATCAAAAAGAAAACTTTAGAAAGTAATATATACAAAAATGGTTTATTCGAGACAATATTAAAAGATTTATATATATTATTATTATAAATCCATTTCTACCCAAGGGAAGTTATAAACCTCTGGTAAACCTTGGTGTGGAACATCTGGATATTGCTTCCAACTGAATGGTGGACAGTCAGGTGTAACGGTTGGTCCATTGATTGCCATTGCAGTGAACGATTTCACCATAGAACTCGAGGTTACTTTGCTATCGATTGCACCATGACTGCCTTGGTAGAACCAATTAAGAATGTTTGGTCCTGCACCTAGATCGAAACGCGAGGCAATAGCAGATCCTGGATATCCATCACTGAATGGATCGGTTCGGTATTCGTTGTATGTCATCATTGCTTGCATATCCTCTACCGAGTAGATATTGGATTGATCACGTCTGAAAATCATAGCACGTGGATTCAGCTGATAGGAGATTGCATTACCATAGAGTTGAGTATAATAAGTGTATCCCATGTCTTGGAAAATCGATTCAAAGAACGGTCTATTAAAAGAAGACCAATATCCATTTTGAAGTACATTGGTTACATCTGCCATCTCGAATCTTCCTGGCATTTGTTCAACAATCCAAAGAGTATTGGGTGGCAATGGTTGATATGGTGTAAATAATTTATAATCAACTACCATCCACTGTTTTAATTTGTTAAAGAAATTTCATTAGTTAATAGTTGAATTCCAATATGCAAAACAATAAATTGGTTGTGTCACTCATACTTGATTATTATAGGTACCGGAGTTATAACGCATCATTGTCTTTACCCAATCTTGACCGGTGTATGAAAGACGATTAGAGACAAGATTACGAATCCAATAGAGCAATGATCCAGGTTGGATTTGGGAGAAGAGTGTTTGGTTGACAATTGGATTGGTAGTTTCAATGACAACGAGATTCGAAGGTCGAATGATATAGAAATCATCGTCGGAAACCATGACACCTGGATAACTGGAGAATAGTGATTCATATCCATAGACTAGTGTTGGAGCTACAATTTTAATACGCTTAAAGATACGGAGCATCGAGGTATACGATCCCCAGGTTGTATGGGCAACAAAGAGGTCAGAGAAATCCGGTGTCAACTTGATCAAACCGGAGCATCGGCCAGTCTCTGCAAAGTACTTTTCCAATTTCTTTTGCGATTGAACACTGAATTCCGACTCTGCAGGAATCGTTGCAGACATAATGTCATTGATATCACCGATCAGATTGACAAGCAGCATCTCGATGATGGTCATCTCTTTGTGTCCATTGGTGTGACATGCAGCATTATATCCTAGCCAGAGACCTTCGAATTGTTCCAACACCATTACGACCTGATGCCAATAGGGATCTCCTGGATCGGTAGCATTGCATGTGTAGACAGTCCATTCATAGTTCTTCTGAACGAAATCCATTACACCCTTTGGGAATTGTGTACTATCGGTAGTATTAAACATCAAATTAAAGTAGTTCGCTGAGAAATTGGCAATATAGTTCCATGTTAAATATCCTTCCAAATAGCCGGCAGCCTTAAAAGACAATTGCTCTGGGATAATTGCTTCGGCAGTTTCAATTCTTAGTTTTCCCCAACCATCTTTTTCAATATCATCTTTAAAGTATCCCTATTTTTTAAAAAATTAGAAAAATATAGATTAATAATTAATAATTTATAAAGAATAATTATATTTAAATAAATTTATTTACCCATGCCAATGAACCTCTTTTATGTATTCCAGGTACAATTTCAAAAGTATTCATTAAAGTATGCCAATGAGTTTCATCATCTTCAACATCGAGATCATTGACAAACTCTATTTTCTTTTCTGGCATTCTCATTGTAGAAACCACATTTATATATAATAAAATTGTTAATAGTAATAGTAATTTAATTCCCATTTTTAGAAATAAAATAAAAATAATAGTAATAAAATTTACAAATAAATAAAACTTTTAAAGAAAAAAAAGGAAAATATATAAAATAATAATTTAAATTGACAATTATTGATCATTTATAAATCCTTTTTTTTAGTTTGTTTAATAAATAAACATTTAATTTAAAACATGTGATGTATATTTCGATGTGATTGATTACCTGGTGGTATTAGATGGCACCCCCATTCCCAAAATAAAATGAAAAAAAAAAACATTTTTATTTAATTTAATTAAAATTGTCGGAATTCATCAAATATAAACTAAATAAAGCCCCGATATCTCCATTATATTCCACAAATAAGACTTATCTATTATTAGTTAAATTAAATTATTTAATTACCATTTTCAAAAAAAAAAAGCTGTCGTTTTTTTTGTAAGTATGTTTCATCCATCTTCAAAAAAACTAACAACGCGCAAAACTGATGATTGAAGATCTTCCTTTTTGTATTTTATTTATTTTATTTATATATATTCATATGATTTTTAATTATAATAATAATATATCTTTTTTTTTAATATATATTTTTAAAAAGATATCTTATCTGTAAATAATAATAATAATAGTTTTTCTTATATATTATATTTGGTTAGCTAACTAGTCTAGTATGACAAAAGAAAAGAAAGAGAAAAAGAATAATGATGTTGAAGATATAACAACAACAACGACAGCGACACCAAAGAAACTAAAAGGTGTGGTTCTCTCAAAAGAAAGTCCTGTTAAGGCAATCAATATTCCTGCACGTGCATCTAAATTACCAGCTAATAATAATAGTTCACTGGTGTCATCACCTACTTCACCATCACTACCATCATCACCACTTTTACAATCATCTACAAACAGTTTAGATTCTGCTACTACGACGACGACAACGACGACGACAACAACTACAACTACACCACCACCAAAGAAAACCTATAACAAGTCATCGACTACACCGACTTCATCGACATCGAATACACCTACATTACAATCAGTAAAGAAAGACTACAACTATAACTATGCCAGTAAGAAAGCAAATTTCGGTGTCAATTCAACATTGATTATACCTCAACTCTATGTAGAGTCACAGGTTGACTCTGACATTCGTGAGCAGAGTAAAAAGAGATCATCAGATCAACAACAACAACAGCAACCGCAACAACAGATGTTTATCAATAATGAATTGTTATTACGTAATTTCCAAAATCAATTAGATGTTTTACAGTTTAAATCACTACCACCACCTGTTATAGATGTGGAGATGATGCCAACTATATTACAACCAAAGAAACCGAAACTGTTGAAAAGCGATCAGCCTATGGAGTTGAAACAACCAAAGCCAATCAAGATACCAAGAAAGATTGAGAAAATGCAGAATCGTGCCATCAAATATCACAAGCCTGACTTTTCACTTCGTGGCGATTGGACCATAGCAGATGACCGTCTACTCATCGACCTAGCACAGAGATTTACAACAATAGAGCAAATCTATAATGAATCGAAATCATTATTAAATCAATTTAATAATAGTAACAATAACAACAATAATAATAATAATAATCAAAAGAAAGAAAGAAGACATTTTTCAAAGGAATTTACAGTTGCTGAAATAGAGGATCGTTGGCGACAGTTGTTATACAATGAGAATGTAGCTGATGAAGCTGCTTCGATGATTGCTGTCTTTGGTTTGTCGAATTCAATGAATACACCGTTGTATCATCATCAGCAACAGCATCTACAGCAACAGCCAATACAGCAATCGCATCTTTGCCCGGCATGGTCAGAACAAGAACTGAGAATGCTGGCCAGCTTTGCACAACCCAATATGAACAGTATCAATTTCACACGATTACTTCACAGTCCAGAGCATAGACCATACTTTCATAGCAGCAGGACAGCAAGACAACTCGAACAGGTCTACAAAGACAAACTACTCACCAAACCAATCAACCTATTTCATCCATACATTAGCTTTTTAACTGATCAAAAGAAAAAGATAAAATCATTATTAAATACAACTTTAAACACAACAACATCAACAACAACATCAACAACAACAACAACAACAAATTCAAATATAGATAATAACAATGATGATTTAATGAATATAGATAGTAGTAGTAATAGTAATGTAGATAAGAATATAAAAGAAGAAGAAGAACAACAACAACAACAACAATCAAGTCAAAAAGAACAACAAAGTTTGGTGGTGGATGATGGCGAATTTGAATTTATTGATATGAATACATTTCTGTATAGGAAGAATGCGGATGCATCAGGTTCTATGATTCCTCAAACAGAATGGGATTCAGTGATATCTATTCCTCCCACTTCAAACGTTGATTTATGTAGTGATCTTATTTTGAATCCATTTTTAAAGTATGTAGATTTTATTATAATATGATATGTATTATTATAGTTTTTTTTGCTTAAAACTTGTTATTTTAAAATAATACGCTAAACTAACCTAAACTAACCTAACCAATCAATTAACTATTTGATTGACTTTATCAATTCTATTATTTATTGGAAACAGTATACCCAAGTATATGGTCGCTGCCGATGCACAAGAGGATGAAAAGAATGATTTGAGGTCAATTGTAAAGCTGGAGAAGGAGTACAACACAGACAAGGAGAGAGACTACAAATCACTCGCTTTAATCAGAGGTGACTCCATTAGATACTATATGAGGTCAAAGGATATAGTTGTTGGTAGAGACCTCTCACCAAAGAACCTCATTGATTTGGATCTTCGTGAGGAGTCTGATTACAACATTAGTAAAATTTCAAAAAAACAAGTAAGTTATTATCATAATACAATATATACTATCTATCAATCAATCAATCAATCAATCTGTCAATCTATCAATCATAAATGATTGAATAATGTTCAGATAAGATTGGCCAATCAAATCACCAATTATATTTTAAAGAGACCAAACAATAATAATTAATTAATGAATTTCAATGAACTAATTAACTAACAAACGAACTGATCACTTTTACTTTTTTTTTATGCAACAGTTTATAATTAAGCTTAAATCAACACAGAAATTTGTGATAAGAAATATTGGCAAGAACACAGTTGTCGTAAATGGTCACCCAGTGGCACCCACACAAACCGTCAACTTACAGGATCTTTCTTTGATTGAGGTATGTATAAGATCACCCTCATTATTTCATAAAGTCTGTGGGTTTGTTGTTTTTGTTTTAAAATGTGAAGTTGCAATTCGAGATACATATATAGTGCAGAAAATAATGATGATGATGATTGGTTTGTATTTTAAATTATTATTAATAATAAAATACAACCAACCATCATATTAAAATATCAAAACAGTTAAAGCAAAGTGCAAACATTCGAATCGATATTGTAATGTATGATCGAGTTCTTTTGTGATCATCATTACCATCACCACAAGTTTATTCATCATCATCATCATCATCAACATCCATCATTCACATAACAATCGGTATAGAGAGGCATTAAATTTATTAATTAATAATCTAATTGATTGGTTTGATTGGTTGGTTTGGGGTTGGTTTATAAGTTTGTGTTGTAATGATTGGATTGATATATTTATAATCAAACAAACCACACATATTTTGTTTTATTTTTTTAATTGCACATTCTACCCAATAGCTTTCATCACCTTACAATATATTAATTCGTTAATGAATTGAACCATTTAGGTATCCTCTGTAAAGTTGATCTTTGAAATCAACAAATCCTTTTTCCAAAAGATCCGTAAGCAACTCCAATCCAAAGAAAGCGGAGCTTCCTCCACGAATGATAACAGTCAATCTGATGACACCACAACTACTTTTAGTTCCTGAATCAGTGTGTTTATTTTAAAGAAATTTTAAAAAAACAAAAAAAAAACAAATCATTGTTAATTGACACAATAAAAGTTGCTTTATTGTTATTTTAAACACTTTGAAACAAAATAATAATGTTTTCATTCAAAAACAACACATCATAATATGAATCAATCAACTTCATGACACTTTTATCTAAGAATACCAATCTACTGTCCTATTATTGTTGGCGAGATTAGCCCCAATCAAATCTGCAACATCAAAAAAATAATAATAATTAAAAAAATAATTATTTTGTTGTAAATGTGGTTTGATTTTTGAGGTCTCTGGTGATGTTGTTGAATGTGTGTGGGTGTTAGTGTCACACCAAACAAAAAAAACTACATTATCTCTTTTTCAATGATATTGTGTGGGTTTTTTTAAAAAATTTATAAATTTAATAATATGTTTGTCTGTCTTGTGACAAAGCTTTGAATGTTAATTAATTTCAAAAAAAAAAACTCTAATGTGGATAGTCTGTGTGATCAGCTTTTCTCAAAGATTGATTTAACCAATGATTGGATTGTTCTAGCCTCAAATGTTATAATCCTGAACGATCTCAAAATCCTCAATAACACAAAAATGAGGATTCATAAGAATCTCCATCAGTTCTACCACTTCATCATATAACATCAAATAATATTTCTATTAAAGTTTTTTTCTTGACGATTCTGTATGAATAATCGCAGTATTATAGAACTCTCTTTGTTTTATTCTTTTTTATTTTGTTTTTTTCTTTGCGCTTTTTAAAAGTTTGTTGTTGGCGCGGTGTTGCCGAAAGACAAAACTTGGCATCTCAGCTTTTGGATATAATAAATAAAGATATCACCTAAAATAACCACAACAATAAACATACATAAAAAACAAATCAATTTCAACTTAACCCTATTAATGCTCATTCATTATATTATATTATATATTAATATATAATTTATATACATATATTAGATGAACTGAATCCAGAACCTACCCACCCTCCTGTACACACCTTCAAACCAACAACTCAACCTAAAAAAGTATATAACATTAATATATACATACAAATTTAATTTCATTTTTCCATTTCACAAGTTAACTAAATATATATAATTATATACATATATATTTAAGTATTCAAAATAAAAGAAATAGATACATTTATTGGCATTTGATCAAATTATAGTAATCAGATTAATTAATTAAGGTAATTTAATCATAAACACACACAAAGCCTTTTTTTTTTGTTTTTTTTTTCAAACTCCTATTTTTTTTTTAATTAAAAAATTAATTTAACTTTAAATTTTGGACAAGCCACAATAACAGTTTTCTTTTTTTTTAAATTATTGTAGATTACTTTTTGGGTTTTTTTTATTAATTGTAATTAAACAAGTTTTATATTTTGTGTTTTTGGACTATCTACCAAACTATCTTGTTGATCTTTAGTTTTATATGAAACTTAAAGACTTTAGATAGGCTATATAAACACCAAATTAATTTCATTGATTTCATAAAATTGTTGTAGTGTTAACAATTAGTTTTTTTTTTTCATTCATATTAAACACCCACAATTGTATGATACAATCAAAGATTGTTGCCCACGATGTTCTTTGTTACTCTCATTTTTTTTAACTTTTTTGTTTATGACTTTTTAAAGTAATTTCATAAAAGTTAGTATAAAAATAATCTGTGTTAAAAAAAACAAAAAAAAAAAAAAAAAAAAAAGAAAAAGAAAAAACAAAAATTTTTGGTGGCGATGTCACATTTTAGAATGATGAAATTTTGTATTTTTAAATGTGCGTGGGTGTGGACTAATTTTGTTTGGTGTGTTTCATGTCAATAATTGAGCCTCTTCACAACAATGAATGTTTGTTGTTTTTTTTTTGTTTTGTTTTTAATATAAAACAACAATATAATAATAATAGCATTGTTTTACCTTAGTTGGGTAAAAAGTTTAGGGTTTGTTTATGTTGAAGAACACGGGTGTGTTGTTGGACACCACCCACAGTACATCACCACTACTCTCACTTTAGCATGAATTATATAAATGAATGAGTGGTCATTATAGTTCTCTCCAACTACTATCATATTCTCTATCTTTTTTTTTTTTTTTTGTTTTTGTTTTTGTTTGACATCTTTGCTTGTAAGTAAAAATAACATTTATTAAAAGGTTACTACTACTACTGCTATACCTACCTTTAATAACACACAACAATAACAACAAACAACACAACACAACACATTCTTTTCACAACTTATTACTATACAGCCATCAAAAGAAGAATACAAAAGTAAAAGCCAAAAAGAAAAAACAAAAAAAAAACATATTTAAATAATAGAATTGTGAACATATGTTATGTTATGTTATAAAAGAAAAAGCACACATTCTCATTCTACTACTACAACCACCATATACCACCACTACTTAATCTTTAGATTTTGAATGTGAGATTAAGTTTAGGCTCTTTTTAAAATAACAAATAAGAAAAACATAACCACATTAATTGTTATTAAAAGTGTTTTTTTTATATTCATATATTTTAAATTCTTAAAAGAAAAGAGACAACCAAACGGGTTTAAAAAAAACACTCTACATCTTATCATTTCTTCACCTACAACCTGAATGATTTTGCAAAGAGTACGGCATCAATTTAAAAAAAAAAAAAAGCAAAACAAATAAACAAACGAAGCACCTTCAACCCACCACTATCACTAGCACCACCACCAACAACAAACACCACAATTCGCCACACCACTACCACCATCTACAATTAATTTATAAACACACACATTAACACATACACACACAAAAGACCAATTTCCAATCCTCTGTTCTAGCTACAACAATAACAAAAGTTACTTTTTGAACGAATGATAATACATACATATAGAACAACATCAAAAACAACATATAAATTATAAATATAATTCACCCACACCTAATAAAAGCCACACACACACCAAGAAAGATAAAATTAAATCATCTATTATTTCTTTTTTTGTTTCCTTCTGTTTTGTTTTATTTTTGTTATATTGCAATTTCTGTCTGTTTATGTTTGTTATTTTCTCCTTTCCTCTCAAAAACAATATAATTGTTATTTATCAAAATACAAATTTTAGTAATATTATTTAAAGTAGCATACAGCAACATATTGTATAAATTATTAATTTATTTTGTTTTTATTTTATTTTTTCGAAAAAAACAGTTACTATATTTATTTATTTATTGCAAACAAACAACAGCAACAACAACTTCATCAGACCAACAACCACCACACGTCTCCACTTACTTCCCTACCACCTGAAAATATCATAGTTGTAAAATATTCCCAATTACTCCACAAAACCAACCAAGAAGAAGCAGCACCAACCAATAAAAATTTCCAATTTTCCAGTCCTTTCCAATTTTGCGACCAACAACAACCCTTTCACACTAAAAACAAACAAATTGTAGGTATATCAATAATCCACAAATCAATATATCAATAATAAACATGGAATACAATGATTGGAATGAAATTGCGAAAAAAAGAATGAGAGGAGTGTTTATTTTTAAAATGTTCAAAGAAGATGAAGATGAGGAAGAAGAAAATAAGATCTAACTAAAAAAAAGGTCATACTGAAAATTAATTCAATGACTAATTTCATGGTTCAATTTAAATTGATTGGTGGGTGTGGTAGTGGTATGAAGTGTTTTATATAACTATATTATTCCATACCTATAGTTGCTTTTTCTCATTCAAGAACAAACAAAAAATCTCATTCCAATTCCATTTTTAAAATACCATTACCAAAGATATTAATATCTTTGCGTGATACAAAAAAAAAAACAAAAACAACCACACCAACACAATCAATTAACAAATGAAGAGAGATTAAATTTATTTTGGACAAAAGATAATAATTTTATTATATATATTTAAGGATTTATTAGATTTGAAAATAGCAATGTGATGTTATTTTTAATTACCACTTTCCAAATTTATATATTAAATTGTAAATGGTTATATATATATTTTATTTGTTTTTTTTTTTTTTTTTTTGACACACAAACAAAACAGAATTGGAACAACACGCATAAATAGATATTAATAGTAAAAGAGTATATTAAATTAATTTCTACTTTTGTATTGTTTTTTTTTTTTTGATCATCAATCATTAAATAAATAAAACTGGATCGAAATCAAAAATATACATTTAAAATCATCATAAGATAATTTCGAATGTTTTAAAGAGTATTAATAATAATAATAATAATAATACGAATGATGTTGATGAAATTCTTTTGTAGTTTGATGATTAACTATACAAATAAAACAAAACAATACAATAATCTAAAATCAACAGTAGATTTAGTTAATATTGCAATTACACTCACTTCTCCACCTATAAGTTCAATGTATGAATGGTGATGGCATTTAAGATGTTTTATTTTGGTGAAAATATTTGTAATCATTGACATCTACCCTTTATTTGTACAAATTACCAATTTCTTTTGTATTACAAATAATGAATGAATGAATACAAGAGACACATACCACAATGTAATATAAATGATATTGCAATATAACACTAAATTTGAATATTATATTATAAGTGGTTTCTACCCACCTTCATCAACATCAAACACAACACGATCATCAAAAGCTAACATGTGCACACTCATCAATCATCATGATAGTGAATAGCAATCTTCATTTCTACCATCACATCAATGCATATAACAAAAAAAAACATTATAATTATAAAAACATATAATCACAGAGTGTGTGCAAAAGTGGATAATATTTTTGTTTCTCACTTGTGTGTTGTTTTATGTGTTTGTGTGTGTGGTGGTGAGGGGCAAACACACATCACACTGACTTGGAGGTGTTTTGACGATAAGAAATGAGAGGAAAGGAATCATATATATCATATATCATATATATAAGAATGATAAAGTATATATACTTAAATAATTTACCAAAACGTGTTTAATTATTTGATGGTAGTAAATTCCGTATAACAATATTTCTCCAGCAAAACAGTTGTTGTTGGGCTATTTTATCCTTTTTTCTCTTCACACTTCTTCTAATCTAGTTTCAAGAGGTGAGATTAATCAATTGTTGTTGTTGTTGTTGCTGCTTGTTTGTGTTTTGTTTAAAATTATAACAATCCACTCATATTCACTTTCATTTTCACATTTCAATCCAAATCCAAATCTAAATCAAATCAAATCAAATCAAATCCAAATCAAATCCATTCACCTCTTCTCCTTCTTCTTCATGTTGTTGTTGTAGTAGTAGTTATTGTTATATTAACTACACCTACTACTTTAATAATTTAAATTACTACTATATATATAATTATTATAAAATAAAATCCTACATCTGAAACTAATTATCCAAATTTCCATATTTTATTATATCTCTACCTCTAGGTATATTATATAATCTTAAGAATCACAACTCAAATCACACTTTAGAGGTTTACACAGCTGCTGTCAGACATACAATCAATTTAGAATAATATAAATTAATTACAGAGTATTAGAGTATCCTTTGATTTTCCAACCAATCAATCAATCAAACTATCACCAAACAAATCAGCCAATATTACTGAACAAATACTCTTCATACATACAATATTTTCACATTCATATGATTTCATTTTCTCAATAACCAATAACAGTGCAAACAATCTGAGTAAGGATCAATCAATCAAATCAAACCAATAGCCACAAGAAATACAATTTTATACAAACACACCCACGTCCGTCTCACTCACTAGTTCTGTTTCTCACACCTTATTCATTCATCTCATTCTGCTTTCACTCTCGCTCGCGATCGCTTTATTTATTTTATTTTATTTTTATTTTATTGTTGCAACAATTATACATTTATTGATAATAATTTATTTATTATTGATATTAACAATTAATATTTTTATTACATTCAAAAACAACAACAATAACAATCTTTAATCATCTTTAAATTCTTTAATTCAACAGGTTGACTACACTCCATATTAATTTCAGAAGGAGGTGGTACTATAATCATTTTTACATTTGGACATAAATAATCAGATAATAATAACAACTCAACAACTTGTCATTAATTTATTTTTAAAACAAAAAAAAAGTAGTTAAATTTTAATTATTTAAAGTGAATAAGAATAAGAAGTCATTAAAAAAAACATATCCTTATATTAGATAATATTGTTATAACAACACATGACATCAAAATATCCAAGCTTATAATTTTTTTTTTACCAAACAATCATTATACATTAAAATATTTTCATTTTTTAAAATATACTCTCCAATTATAATATCAATCTGTTATATTCCGACATTTTCTTCTATAGATCTAGTAGTAGTAGTACTACTACTTTTACTTTACTAAAATATAATATTTTATTTCGTATTATATTTCATTATATTTGTTCGTTTTAATTTTTTTAAAAATCAAACCAGTGGTAATATAAAAATTATCTCCAACATATCACATTTATCGATCAATCATATCATTTAAAAACTTAACAAAGCATTTATTCATTTTCCTATAACAATATCTTAATAACAATCAAAACCATAACAAACAGTAATATAATCAATTCTTTTATAATTAAAGTAAAGTAATCTTCATTATCTTTCCATACATTTATTTTCTGAATTTGTATTTTAAATTAATTATATTAGTATCATTTATTTTTTTTTGCCATTCTACAAATTTGAAATAATCTTAATATTATTTCATATCACATTTATTTAAAATCATAATTTTAAAACTTTTAATAATATAACAATTTAATCTAAATTCTTTAGTTTGTTAATATTACAAAAAAAAAATTGTATTTTTATTGTATTTTACCACAATTATTTATCTCTACAATTAAAAAAATATATATTTTAAAACTTACCATTTTCTTTTTATTTTTATTTTAGTAAATAAACCAAATCTAATCAAATAATATTATAACAACCGATTTTAAAAGCAAATTAGTAATATTAATAATATCAATAATCCATTCAAAAACAAAAAACAAAACAACAAACAATAACAAAATGGAAATTAATCAAAAAACTGCTCTAAGTGTGGAAGAGAATTTATTTTTAGTTCACAGGTAATATATTATTATAATAATATTATCAACCTATAATAATGATCACGATTAAACTTATATTTATTTAAAATTAATATTTAATAGGTCTTTAAATAAGCTTTCAAAAGATAATCATCAAGTATTATCAGAACAAATCATTTCGAAATGCACTGATCTTGATAGAGTTTCAGCAATCGAAGTAATCAGTCAGCTCTATTCAAAAGTTGTTAATCAACCTCTTTTGCTACCATATATCTCTCAAATATGTTCAAAACTATCACCTTTATTTTTTAATAAATTACAAATAGTAAGTAATTATAACAAATGATAATATATAAATTAAGTAAGTTTAACTAAACTAATTATAATAATAATAATAATAATAATAGTCAATGGGTGATAGATTTATAGAATATTATTATCAAGAGTTTAGTAATGTTCAAGCAATTCTGCATCATTCACCACAAACCAATATCACTGAGCTGAAATCCAAGATCATTCATGCCAGTAGATTTCTAGCGGAATGCTATCGTTTCAATATATTAGGTGCATCGTTTTTCAGTGATATCATTTCAACCTTTTTACCGAAAGATTCATCGCAGACATCGGAACACTCCGAGTTTACGCTGCTTCAGATCGAATCGCTCGGAGTGATCGCCACTATCGTTGGTCGTGCCATTGAGTCTTCAAACAAGTCCGGTCTGACCAACCACTCGAATCTCATCATCCAACAAGCGATTGAGGATGGCTTCCAGTTGATCCAGTCGTTGTCAGAGAACCGCAACGTACGTCCACAGACCAGATACATGCTAAAGAATCTGATAGAGCTCAAGAACAACCATTGGGTGCTACCGAACCAAGCACTCTATCATCAGGAACAGGAGATACTCCAAAAGGACATTATCGACTTTGCAGAGGAGGTCGGCAAGTCGATCAACAAGTTCCTCTCGCGCCAATGCACTAAATCCGAGACTGCTCAGCTCTTCTGGAAAAAACTGCTCCAGTCGATCAGCACCAACAACTACTCGCTCTTCAAGGAAACCATTCTAGAAGATACCACCTCGTCACCTTCCTCTGCACCAGTCGTTCCTCTTTCACCATGGCTGCGTCGTGCTTCTGCACGTCCACCTCTTTCACCTGTAAACAACTCTGAAAACAACAACAATAATAATAATAACAATGTATCAAAGAATCCACACAATATCCAAAGACTCAATCTCTCTGAACTTCAACAACACCCAATGGATATCGATGACAACTTTAGTCTCAACCCAGTTGCTACCAACAACAACAAGAAAGAAGAATTCGGTGGTCTATCTCTTCAATTCAAACCAATGAATAATTTAGTGCTCAGAAACATTGAGAGTAATCTGCCAGCTGGTTTCATCTCACCCAAACTTCCAAGATCGGAATCATCGCCAACCCTGAGTAGTTTGTCAGGTAGCAACAGCGGCTTGAACAATATTAACAACAACAACAATAATAATAATAATAACAATAACAATAACAGTTTGGGCTACAGAGAATCACCAGAACTCAAATTGACACCATCTGCCAACAATCTCTCGGTCATCCTCTCGATTATCGACAGTAAGATCATCGGACCACGTGATATTTGGAAGAAGAAGATTATGAACAAGATCCTCGAAATGAAAAACACACTTAAAAAGAACAACAAAACAGAGATTCTCGCTGCCATCTGGCAGAACATGTGTGATAATCAAACCGACTACGTCTCGTATCTCGATCTTTGTTTCACTCTGATTCAAATGGACGAAGAGGAAGTCGCTCAGCCAGTTGAACCAGAAAAGAAACCAGCTCCAGCTCCAGCTCCAGCACCAGCAATCCAACAGCTACCAGTGATGCATATGCAGCCACTCGACGAACCAGCCGGCTCTGGAAGATCCTCTGAGAACAGCATGGCTCTTGAACATCCCGCTAAAAAGAAGATTCAAAACAGACGTTCCTCAATGGCAACCATTCAAATGTCCAACCCCAATCCAAATGTAGCACAATCACTTATGGCCAGAAGATCATCGATTGCCTCCACCTCTGAGCTCACCAGAAGAGGCTCAATGTCCGAAGACACACCAAATATTTGTCCACCAGCTCCAAAATTAAAATCCACACCAACACTTCAATCAGTTTCACACAAGGCAATGATGAATAATGCCATTAATAACAACAATAACAACAACAACAATAATAATAGCGCAAACAACAACAATAATATCCCAACCAACATTACAAATGTTCCTGTTAAAAACCAGAGTATTAATCATACCACAACTAATCAACCAAATGCAAAGAAACATAAAACCTCAAATGGAGATGTAAGTAAAATTGATATCATTCTTTTTTAAACCAGTTACTAATCCTTTTATTATTATTATTAATAATAGACCTTTAGAGATGTATTAGTTTCATCATTACAGGATGATTTAGCTCTTAAAATGTTTATAAAGAAAAAGAGTCTCATTGTTTGTAAGTATAACTTTTCTAACAACTATTAGAATAATCAATCATTTTAAATATTAACATTCATTTTCTATTTTAAATATTACTTTAGATTTTGAATTATTAAAAGATTTGTATAGAGAATTTATAATTGAAATACCACTGCTTCTTAGATGTATATCGTTGATTCAAATCGGATTGTATGAACTCTCGGATGAGGAGTGTATGACCTTGTTCGAGTTGGAAGAGATGGCACAGGTACAACAAAACGCAGAGAAACAGATTCACCAAAAAGACTCGTTACTCAGAAATCAAAACCAATACTTCCAATGGAAAACCAATACTTGGCAAGAGAAACCACCTTCACCACCACCTCCACCCAACAGTTTCTTTGATTTAGCATCTGATGTATTTGTATTATAAAAACTAAAGAAAATTAATAATAATAAAATGTGATTTTTTTGTTTTAATAAAATAAAGATAATATTTATTGTTTTGTTGTTTTTTTTTTTTGAACAAAAAAAAAGACTAATAAAAGATAATATCATTTAAGTCCAATAATACAATAACAATCAAATAAATCAATATTATCTGTTTGTGATGTCATTTGAACCACTCATTGTTTAAAAAACCAATCTATTCGTTATTTATCTCGAAGTCGAAAAAAAAAAAATATACTCAAAAAGACATGATGTTATATGATGTTACAATAATGGTTATATTGAAAAATACCTTTTCGCACCAACTCACCACCAGGTTGGGACATAATTTGCAAAATACCTCATTAATTGAATTTATTTTCACCCAAATTTTTCACTTTTTTTTATGTGAATGTAAGGTGGATTTTTTTTAATAAAATTTTAATTTCAAATTTAATTCATATTTATTTGTATTGTGTTGTTAACAAAAAAAAAAAAAAAAAGTAATCAATATTAAACTAGTTTATTCATTGTAATAATATCAATATCAATAATATATATATTTTTAATTTACTTTTTATTTTAACAATTTATAAAAATGTTTAAGAAAGGTTTAGATGTATTGAATAAAACAAAAGAGGCTGCTAAAGCTTCTATTGTAGAGTTGGTAGAGGAACCAGAGAATGTTGTAACTGCAAAGAATCAGATCAAAAATATGAAGTGGAATCTTAAATTGTTGATTGAACTCTCAAGAAATTATTATATGGCATCAGGTAATAAATAATCATAATGTTGTTTTGTTTAAACAAACAAACTCTAATTAGTTTGAGATATCTCAAACTTGTTCACAAATAATGTATTAACACTTTACTTTCAAAAAAAAAAAAAAAAACAGATAAACAAGTACAACAAGGTAATGGACTAGCTCAAATTCTTCAACGTTTCGGTGAGAAGACATCACACACCAACTATATTTCAAATCAAACCGTACCGTTGTCGGTTTCGTTGTTGGAGGTCGGTGGTGCCATCAAGGACAGTCAGCTGCTCTTCCAGCAGTACAACCAGCAATTCTACGACCGTCTAGCCAACCAACTCACCGCGCTCTACGAAGGAAGCGTCAAGAAGGTCATTGCCTTTGAGAAGCAACAAGAGGATGTCCGCGCCAAATATAGTGCCACTGTATATAATTTAAAGAACGCACAAAAGTCCGGACAGAAACTACAGGAGCGTCAAGCGGAACACGATCAATCAAAGGCACTCTACGATCAATCGACAATGAATCTCGAGCAGATGACCGTCGAGATGGTCACCACTACACAGCGTGAGGTTGCCGCTGCTCTCAAGCAGTTCGTACAGGATCAGAAGCGTTTCATCGAGGAGGGCATCAGAATGTGGACCGAAGCCGAAGGAAAGATCTTTGGTGTCGAGTCGCCTGCTGCCGTAACACCACAACAACACCACTCATTCGAACAACAACCAGCGGTCAGCCTTGAGAAACTCAACTTGCACGAACACCAAGATCCACAACCATTCGAAGCTACCTCACCACAAGATCACTACCAAAACACTTCCTCACCACCACCTGAAACCTACGTTGCACCAAACAATGATGCTAACCCATTCGATGACCATAACCCATTTGAAAGTGTTCAATAATTAAATATAATTAAATAATAATAATAATAATACAAATAGTATTAACTTTATAATAATAATAAATTTTTTTTTCAAAAACAAAACAAATCATTGGATAATGTTACATTTTTATTACTTTAAAACTAATTATTATTATTTATATTTTAATTTTAATTTTGTTTTGTACAAAACAAAATATGTATATTCTGCAATTTCAATTTGTATTTTCGGTTTATTGAGAATGTAGGAAGTAGGAGGTGTTTGAAAGTAGAAGTGGAAATTAAGATCTTAATATTACTTACTAAATAAGTTAATGTTAAACTAAGATTAATTGAATCTATACTTGTAATGAGCATTTTTGATTGAATCATGTGTTCAGACATATATTCTACCACTATAGAATAGAATATCTTAATTAAATGTGTGTGTGGTTAATAATAATATTTCAAGTTTGTATTGGTTTTTAAGAAAGTTTTTAAATTGAGAATCGTAGTTCCAATTAAATTACTTCTAATGAATTTTCATTACTGAAATTGAAAACATGTTGATGCTAGTGGTGTAAAATATAGAGACTAAAATCATTGGATACTATCTGAAATATTTAAAGTGATTGGTTTCATACTAGGAACTAGCTTTATAGAACAAAGTAATCCGATTTGGGCCAATACAAAATTATAAGATTTTTATTTTCTTATTTACGGATATAAATTAACAATTGTTTAAAAATAAATAATTATAAATATAGAATCCAGTTCAACTTTTAAAAATATAATTAATATTCTCTCTATTTTTTCTAAACAATAAATTAAAAATAATAAAATAACTTATTATTATTACTAAAATAATGGAATTTAAACTACCTACAACAATATTATCTTTGGAAAAGGTAAAACTTCCAGATTGGAAATGTTTTGATCTCCCAAGTCAAGAGTTTATTGAAGATGTTTGGAAGTTGATGTTGGAGGAAAAAGTATTTGAAGAACATAATAAAGTTCATCGTCATATTAATAATACTTTTTGTAAGATGACAATGCATTCATACCCTGGCTACAATAGAAAACAACTGATATCATGTACTCTTCTTATTATGCTCTATACTTGTTTCGATGAAAAGATGGATGCCGAAAAAGATCCTGTGGAACGTGAGAAATTTGCCAAGCGATGTAAATCCATTCTTTTGACAGGAAAACTTCCGGAAGATCCTTTCTACATGGATCATCTCTGGCTGCGACTGTTGAATGACCTGAAGGAAAATTGTAAAGGTCGTCCGGGTGCTCTGAACAGAACGATTCGCGGACATATCTATTATATCGAATCGATATCGCCATTCCTAAACCTGAAGGAGTACAACGGTTGTCTGCATATGGATCTCTACTTTTTCATTCGTATTGCCGACATGGGAATTGAAGGACCGTCGCAAATGCTCGAAGTATTCCTCGACCAACAATCGGTGCTTGGCGATAGGTTCTTTTGTGACGCGCGCTACAACGACATGATAAAAGCAGCAACCAAACTCTATGCGATCATCAACGACATCTGCTCCTACGAAAAAGAGTTTTGTGAAGGCAATTTCAATATAAACCCGTTGTTTTGCATTCAGAAACAGGAGAACAAGAGTTTCGAGGAGGCATTCAATAAGATGGTCGAATACTTTAACGAATCGGTAGAGTCGTTCCAACAGTTGGAGGCGATGATACGAGAGGACATGAAGCAAATGCTTACCGAGAAGGAATATGAAAAAGTCGATGAATTCTTCTATCATCTACATTCATCGTTGATCCAATACAGAAAATGGATGTTCTACGAATCACATTATCGTTCGCCTACCTCTCCATTCAAAGAGCTAAGACAGGAATCTCTACTTAAACATTCTAAACTTGATTTTGGAACTGTTGATGATATGAATACTAAAACATCATCAAACTTACAAACTAATCTCTAACTTTTTCACATAATTAGATAAAATTTTAATCTAATAAACCTTAATTTTCTTTTATCCCAATATTTGATTTTTACTTTTTTTTTTTTTTTTTTTTTAGATTTTTTTTTTTTTTTTTTTAATGATAAAATTGTGTGATCATGTTGCAAAAAAACAGTGATAGAATTCTTTATTAAATTTAGTAACAGCATCACATAATTAATATCTATATATCTTGTATTTTATTAGTTGTTTGTTAAAGTTGATTTTAATTAAAGACAACTACAACAACAACAACAACAACTATAAAATGAATGAATTACCTGAGGAACTAGTTAATATACCAATACCATTGGTTGGTTTGGTCGGTGTAAATAGTGTTCATCAATTCATAGAGAAGAATATCACTACTAGATCACTCATTGATTTTCATAGAATACATCCTGTTTCACCGATATTACAATCACAACAACAACAGCCATCGGTAAAGACATCGATTGACCTCTCTTCACTAGATCCATTCGATCAATCAAATCAGCAACAACAACAACAACAACAACAAGGAGTAGCAGCAACAAATACAAATAATACACAGGTACCAGAGTTATCGATAAACAATCAACCTCAACAAACATTGTCATCGACATCATCTTCACCACCTATTCCAAGTGCAAGTTTCAATCCGCTGATAGGAGGATGGCGTGTACAACCACTTGTTATTCCGATGTTGAAAGTTACAACACTCGATGCTGGTAGCATTGCTGCCAAGAAAGAGAAACGTGCCAATCATTCAGAATCGTTTGTTCCTGCTGGTATCTTGAGAGCCAATTGGATCCATAAACATACTGTCTCTATTCCATCCGTTATATCACTATTCTTGCAGTGGCCAGATGACAAGTCACCAAAAGCACAAGAATTAATTATGTCTCAAATAGACACTGTAAAGTAAGTATTTATACAACTCTAATAATTAATAATGTGTGTGTGTTTTAATAGATATAACAAACTAACTTTATTATTATTATTATTATCATAAAATATATATATTTTAAAGAGCAAATATAAAACAAAGAAATATAAAGTTAATTGTTGTAGTTGTAACATCAACACCAAATGTAGATGTATCGGATGAGAGATTCAATTTGGTTAGACGTAGAGCAGATGTAGATCCAAAGTACTTTTTATTCTTGAATAAATTAGAAATGAAAGGTTTTGTTAAAAAGTAAGTAGATCAACAATATTATTGTTGCGCTAGTTGAACCAAAACTAAATATATATAACTATTATTATTATTATTATTATTATCTTATCATTCATTTTATAGGTGGGAGAAATTAGCATTGGAATTAGCAGATTTACATTATAAAGAGGAATGTCAATCATCGAAATCACAGATATCAAAGTCAACACATACATTCCTATTAATTCGCTATCACTTTAAGATTGCGTATTACTCAGAGTTTAGAATCGACATGAATACAGCATTGAAATACTATGCATTTGCTTATCATTCTCTCAAGGATTGGAAACCAAACAACGATACAAAAGGTATAAGATTTGCAGAGTTGAGAACTGTTGCATCATTCTTAAACTTCAAGGTAAATATATATAAAAAGTGTTTAACAACAACAATGATATGATTACATAACATTACATTATATTAACAATAAGCTATAACTACTACTCTCTTTCTTTTTATAAATAAATATAGATATGTAAATTATTTTTATGGTCAAACAATCTAAATGAAGCGATACAACAGTTTGAGAAGCATATTAGATTGTTCAAGTTGTATCAGGGACCGGATGAGAAAGAATTCAATCATTGTGCATGGTTGTCTAGAGAGTATCAGATATTCGCAGAGTTGTTGGATATGTGTCCAAACACTAATAAAGCGCTGTTCAGTGCCAACCCTGGCTTCTACTACCAGACCGCCGCCAAGTATGTCGACGAGCGCAGAAAGTATTTCAAGGCGGTGGCAGACCGCTATCGCAATACACCGAGTGTTGTCAAGTTCAAAGAGAGCAAGCAACGTCATGACCTCTCGATCTTGCAGTATGTCGGTCAGCCACCACCCGATGTCGCACACCCGCTCGAACTGGTGAGCAAACCCGCTGGCAAAGACGAGGATGAATCCGACGACTTTTACCGATTGGTAGCGATCGAACTACAGGCAAACTACACCTCGGCCATCATCGACTTGTTGTCGCGTGCCTACGAGCAGGCGAACCAACACCAGAACCTTCGTATCATATCGTACGTGGAGTCACTGATTGCCAACGAATACTTT
The DNA here is from genome assembly GCF_000004825.1 of Heterostelium album PN500. Lineage (NCBI taxonomy): Eukaryota > Evosea > Eumycetozoa > Acytosteliales > Acytosteliaceae > Heterostelium > Heterostelium album. The sequence continues at coordinate 1,036,922 of NW_008805065.1, read as the reverse complement.
TATGGATCGAATCAATATGAACTCGCTTTGAAATTCTACAACAAGAATGCAATCACCTATCGACGTGAAAAGTGGTGGGTACTACTCACCTACACTCTGGCAATGTGTCTAAAGTGTGTACACATGCTGAATCTACCGACCAACTACATTGGCTATGCAATGGATCTACTCTCACCTGACTTGACCAACTCAAAAGAACAAAGATCATCCATTCAACAATCTTTATTATATGTATTAACTGTAAGTTGTTTATTAACAACTATTCAACAAGATTCAATTTAAAGTTGATTAACATTGTTTTTTCTATTTCATTTTAGAATCCAACTAAATTAACACCAAATATCCAACTTGTATCAACTTTGGATGTAAATATGGATCATAATCATCCATTAAGTAATGTATCATGATATATTTTGGTAAACAAAAATAATATACTTATTTAAATGTTATTTTATATTTATAGTTAACTGTAGAGTACAATTCCCAAATAGTATTGCATTTTCACATAGTAAAACAGAGATATTCGTTGTAATCGAATCACATTTCCCAAATGCTATTAGATTTTCAAGACTTAGAACCATATTTTCAGATAGCTCCTATAATAAGGTGATCAATGAATCGAAAGCAATCACCGATCCAATCGAATCGAATCTAAAGATGAATGAGGAACGCAAGGACTTGGTATTCCTTCCCGACGAATCGAGAATATTTTCGTTCACTCTAAACACACGTGAGAAAGCGGAACTCGAATGTCAGACCGTAATTCTCGAACTTGGCAACGGTCCAACCTCTATCAACTTTCGTTGGAACATTTCAGAGTGGGCTATCAAATCGGATGAATCCGAACGCGAGATCTACAATGAAGTGGTGGATCCACCACTCCCGATCCAATCGTCGCAGCAGCTAGCTATAAAGAAGGACCAGATCGATCCTAAAACCATCGTCAAACCCGATCCCTACAAAAAGTTTTTGGAACGTTCATCCATCAGAATATTGGATCACGAATCACTGATCCAAATCAAATGCAACCATACTCCACCCGCCATCATCAATGAATTCTATCAGATCGAGCTAGAGTTGATCAATAACGACAAGGAGATCACCAGTGGATCGATCACCTTTGACTTCCAACAACAACAGCAAGCACACAATCTCATTGACAAGGGAATCTACTCGGAGCCAAACAAGAACAATCCATTGTCGCGATTGGAACTACCACATATCTCTGAGCGTACCTCTTTCAAAAAGAAATTTTATATCTATAGTAGCCAGATCGACGAGATCAAACTGGTCATCAACGTATCGTACGAGACCAAAGCCAACGAAATATCACATGCATCAAAGATCTTTATTTTCCCAGTGCAAATCGGATTCCTCACTCAATTCCAATTCTTCAACTCCAACTTCCAGTTGAACGATATGTACGATGGAAATATCGTTGCCAAGGAACCACTGCTGCTGCTCTGTGACATCAAGACCAATCTACCTTTCAACGTCAACATCTTGCGAACAACTCTGGAAATCAACAATATCAGTCAGGCAACTCTGAATCCACTCAGCGGCGAAGATGCAGATGCCTCTGCAGTCCCGGTAGCTCAGCTGCTCTCCTCATCCAATCAGAATCTTCCAACCTATGAACTGTCGAAAGACAACAACTACTCGTGTTGGTTCAACCTCATTCCTCTAATCACTGGAGAGTCACTCAGTCTTGGATCACTAAATATCGAATGGTCTCGTAAGTCCAGCAGTAACAATGATAACGCTTCCAGCTCTCCAAAGATCACCTCCTCACTACCGATTCAGTTGCCACACATGAGAATTGCTACCAATCCATTTGTAACACATGTAAAGGTGCCAGCGTCTGGAACCGTTGGTGTACCAATCACTCACAGCATCTCGATATACAACAACACCAACTTTTTACAAGAGTTTGATTTACTGGTAATCAACGCACCCAGCTTTGGTGGATCGGACTCACCATTTTTGTTTTCTGGTGACAAGAATAGCACTTTTTCGATACACCCAGAATCGACTCACGAGATCAAGCATGTCCTTTTACCATTGGTAGCTGGTAAGCACCCACTACCTCACTTTAAGATTGCCAGCAAGAGATTCAACAAGGAACTACCGAAAACAAAGAATCCAAATGAATTTTTATTCATCAAACCAAACATTGGATTGGATCAACAATAAAAAACATCATTCTTAAAATCAAATAATTAAAGAAAAAGTAAATAACCTCTGTTCAAAGCAGCAGCATTTACACTCTTTTCATATCCAATTAAACAAAAATTCATCTCCACTCTCAAAACTAAAGAAGTTGAAGTTGAATTCTATCAAATAATTTAATATTATTATGTCATTCTTTGTGGGTTGTTGTTATTCACACATAATTGTTAAATTTCAATAAAACTTTGATTGCTTTTTATTTTCTTTAAACCAATAACAACAAACATGTTGCTAAAAAAGTTAAATTTCTTTTAGTTATAATAACCATTAATATAACTTAATGATAAATAACGTCATTTTGTCTGTGGTTTTGAAACGAACAACCACACTTTCAATATTCACCCACACATATTTTATAACAAATAAATATGTACATGTACATATACATATAAATTTTTAATTGTTGCTATGTTTCATAACATATCACCAGGATTTTTCGGCACTTCTATTCCTTTCACCACTTGCACTAACACCAAAATTGTCATCAGAACTTTTCAAAATGACTGTTGTTTTTTTTTCACCAGAAAAACATCATAGAATCTTACTCCTTGGGGTCGCTCGAACCAGTTTTTTTTAATAAAATCGGAGCCTGGGATTTCATAAACTTTAATTTTTTGTGTTGTGTTTAAAATCTTGTTGTTTTGTTTGATATCAAAACAACCATATGTATGCAAATTTTATTTTTAAATTAATATTATTTCTTTTACTTTTGTTTTTTAAAAACAACAAAATTACTTTCACTTCAAATTATTTGTTTTAAACATTTCATTTCTACAATTCTTTATTGTACATTTATACATTACATATATTATATTTTAAGAGTTGTACATTGTATATTTATTTACATTAAATACAAATCGACATTTCAAAATATCACTGCTTTTTTTTTTTTTTTTTTATCTTCGATTTATCAATTTTTTTTTGCAAAAACGAATTATTTGGTGTTTTTTTGTTGTTTCAAACAAGACTAATTAATTAATTAAAGAGTTTTTGCACACCCCAACAATAATATTGTTATTTTTTTTTGCACCACCATTTCCCACATTCACCACTTCCAAAAGACTCGCAACGATTTTTATTTTATTAAATTAAAAAAATCAAATTTAAAAAAAATAAATAAATAAAAAAATCAAAATAAATAGATCGAACCCCTTTGTCATTTTTCAAAAAACAAAAAAAAAAACAACTGAAACATGTCAAACAATCAATCTGACACTCCCTGTTGTAATAATATATTCCAAAATCTAACATTAGTATCAAATTCATCATCTTCTGCACAAGAGCAACAACAATTGCCAAAGAACAGTTTATCAGAGCCATCCACTCCACGTACACCAGCTGAAACTCTAAGAATGTCGAAAGAAGTAGAACAATTGATCAACAACAACCACGAATGGAGCAAGCGTATGACACAAGAGGATCCAGTGTATTTCTCGCAGCTCGCCGAATCACAGACTCCAAAGTTCTTGTGGATCGGTTGTGCCGACTCGCGTGTGCCAGCCGAGAAGCTTACAGGTCTTGGTCCGGGAGAGTTGTTTGTACATCGTAATGTCGCCAATCTCGTCGTTCACACCGATCTAAACTGTCTTTCCGTCGTGCAGTACGCTGTCGATGTACTCAAGGTCGAGCACATCATTATTTGCGGTCACTACGGTTGTGGAGGTGTTGCTGCTGCCAACGACAATCCAGAGTTGGGTCTTATCAACAACTGGTTGCTCCACATCCGTGATTCCATCTTCAAGCACAACGACCTCCTCCAAAACCTACCACGTAAGAGAATGTTGGACGTTCTCTGCGAGTTGAATGTCGTCGAGCAAGTAAACAATCTCGGTAACTCTACCATCATGCAAAGCGCCTGGAAGCGTGGACAAAAAGTCGATATCCACGGTTGGGTCTATGGTATTCATGACGGTTATCTCCGTGACTTGGAAATCACTGCACACTCTCGTGAGTCATTGGAAGCCAACTATCGTAACTCCATCGCTAAACTGAAAGAAGTTAGAACTTTAAGTCACAGCTGTACATAAAAACAAAAAATAATAATAATATTCTTTTTTAAAATTAAATAATTAAATATCTTTAAATAAATGTTGTAAATCTTTGTTTAAAATAAAAGTTTTTTTAGAATAATTAAAATTATTTTTTTATTTAGTAGATTTAAATTATTCCTTCAAGACATTTAAAACCACAATTTGTTTCACAACATAGCATTTTAAAAGGACATTCAATAGAACTTGAGCAATTATTGATTAAACAATCAATATTTTCAACTGATGGACACTGTATTTTAAAATATTAGTTAAAATTATTTTTTTCAAAAAAGAAAATACTTACATGAAGAGGTAATTTATTAACATTATCTTCAAAATTTGTTTTAGCCAAAGAAAATACCAATATAAAGGAAAATAGAACTAAAATTAATAACTTCCTCATTTTTTTTGTAAATGAATAGAAAGGTATTATTTTTTTGGGTCTTTTATATCAAATTTTATTTATTATCTTGAAAGTGGTTAAAGGAGGTTAATAATAATTTGAAGTGTTTTGTTTTTTTTGGAATGTGTTGATAAATTAATATTTTTTTAAGTCAATTCATTTCAATATTTGGTTGAATAACCGTTTAATACATTTTTATTTTAAGAATATTAAAATAGATATATATGTATATTCGTTTTATTTATCATAGAAAGATGTATAAACTTCATTTCCTTTATGAATTTTCCAAACATTTTTTGAAAATAATAAAGTTTCATAGTCATTTGAATTTTTTACTTTAAAATTTAGGATAATTCTATCAATAGTTGAAATTCTTGTTGCAATAGATATTATCTTTACAAACATATCAATCGTATTGTTATTTTAAATTGATTCTACTATTGCTTTGGCCGTAGTCTGGTCATTAGTGGAGTCTAATAGTGTATGATAAAGTTTCGCTAAAATGAGATCTGTGCTTGTTATTTTGGTAAAGTTTGGTTCTATAAATGGTAGTTCCTTCCAATAAGTATCCAAAATATACTTGACAATCGGTGAGAGTATATCATGTAAAGATTTCATTAAAATTCTTTTTATCGCTCTATGAAGTGTACTTTGTTTCTTTAGATTTGCCAATAAGAATTGAACAATTGCTAAATCCAAGTTTTGAGTCGGTGAATATTCACAGAGCTCTAATGACCCAAACAAAACAAAGTAGTTTCGAATGTGATCGATTGAGAAGAACCTATTAGGATGCTTAATGGCATATAGGAACTGAGTAATTGGTGCAAGTTTCTCTATATCATCAAGACTAAAAAAATCGATATGGTCAATGACCTGAGAACTCCAAAAATCCGATTTTTCTTTTAATTTGATCAAACTAGTCAAATGATGTCTCGATAAAAATATCATCATATTTCTATCACCTTTGACCCAAATAGATTTAATGGTTTCCAAATCCAATTGTTGCTGTAGATATATCAAATGATTAATGTTGCTGATATCAATTATTCTTTGATAGTGATTCATACGCGTTAGAGAAGTAGAGTTTGATAGAAACAGTCTCTTGTCTACAGATGAACATTTATCTATATATTTGAGATAAGCAACATCGATATCTTCACAATCGTTGATGGCAGCCATGATCTTATTTAACTTGACTAAACATTTTTCTTTGATTGTTATTGGTGTAGCGGTATCACCTCTCATTCCACATAGCAGTTCAAAGAGGATCACTTTAACACAATCTTCCTTTGATAACTTTGTAAACTTCTTTACCAACTCTTCAGCGCATCTATAGTACGATCGATAATACAATCCACCCATAAGCCAACTTAAAATACATTTGATCATTTCCAATGCTCCGAAAATCGGTATCGTCAAGCTACCTTTTAATATCTTATAAATGGTATAAACGATTTGCTCTATGATAGTCTTATCTCTTTCGATTCCTGACTTGTATACTAGGTCTATGTACTCTCTGTTGCCACATATAATAAGTAGAATGAAAAGAGATGAATTCTTTGAAGAAAGTAATCTTTTGTTTTGCAAAAGAAATGAAGTGAACTGGTGGTATCTATCGACTGGAATGTCTCGCTTGATAACGATCCTATCCATTTTAAACTTAAGATCATCTTCTCCAAGCTTGAAGGTATCTATAATGTAATTGGCTATTTCAGCGTTGAGATGTTTGATTGAATGATTTAAAAGTGACTCTATCTGATCTATTGAATAGGGGTCACCGTAATGAAGTAACATCTTAGCAGCTTGGTTACTGTTGACCTCTATAGCAGTTTGTAGAAATACACTGGCTCTTCTCTCTGGGAAAATAATATCTCTCAAGCAATTTTCATTATCGGCATCTATAACGCCACCATCAACTTCCAGCTGATTCAGAAAGATCGATTCAAATAGCTTTGGACTACCATATCTCAAAACTGTATCTCTATCAACTATTTTCCAAATAAGATTGTCTTTTCTTTTAATCTTGTACCAAAGAATACCTTCATATCCATTTTTCAAAATCCAATCAACCTGTTTAATTTGATAATACAAAAGATTCTTTGATCTAAATGGTCTACCAATACAAATAATATAATTAAATAATAATTTATTCCTTAAAACTATTCTAAATAATCGATCCATTTATTGATATCTGTATTTATCTATTTTTAAAATAAAATATAATAACTATGACACATTCACAAAACACATTGCTTGATTTGAGATTAAATTGAGAAAAGTTTAAATTGAATTTGGGTTGTGAAGTTTAAATTAATTTTTTTAAGATAAATATACTATTTTTTTTATTATTATTAATTAAACTATTTAATTATTATTTAAGAATGTGTTGATTTGCTCCTTTGATAATCTCATACGTGGTTGTTGGAGATAGCTCTCAAAGTCGTCTGGGAGCATACAGAAATCTGGGAATAGTGGTCCACTTGCAATACCACGTTGTGACATACGACAGGTTTGTGGTCCAATACGGGTCAAGGCATTGTTGACATCGGTTTGAGTTTGAGCTGACCAGAGACGTTCGGCGACACCAATAGCACGTGGCCAAACACGAACATCCATTGACAAGTGGTTGACTTGTTCCGACCACATGCAAGCTTCACCACCGAGAATCTTGTTTGTGTTGCTGGTGATACCGTTGTATGGATCGGCAGCATAGAAATCAGACCAGGTATCTTCGAACATCCAGTGAAGATTTCCAGTTGGGACTTGTTCGTCGAGATAATAGTCGAACGATACAATCACTTCGAAACCAGCATTGACGATATCTTGGAAAGAGGAGTCCCATACTTGAATCAAGGTCGATGGGTCAAGCTTGACACCGTCGACGAATGGATCGTTCCAAACAATCTTGGTACGGTTGACTTTTGCGAGGATAGAGGTGACTTGATCCTCAAAGAATTGTTCGGCCAAAGTTGGGGTGTAGCCATTGAGATTCATCCATTCAGCGACTTGTGGATCTTCCTTCCAACATCCGTATGGAACTTCATCACCACCAGTGTGGAAGTAGGTATCCAAGAAATAACCAGACATCTCAGTGAAGAGATTGGTGATGACTTCGTAGGTAAGGTAGTTGGCAATGGACATTGGGAGTTGTCCGTAGCTGTAGGTGTAGTCTGGGCAGTTGGCCATAATGGTAGGGAAGGCAGCGGCCCATGAGTAGGTGTGCGATGGAATGTCAAACTCTGGGACGACACGAACACCAAGCGATTTTCCGTAGGCAACGACCTCCTTGATGTCGTCGACAGAGAAGACGGCCTCCGGTGCCCAAGCACCCATTGTCAAGTTGGGGTAGGTGACAGAGGAAGCTGGGAAAGATTGACCGTCGGTGATATGCCAGTGGAGTGTGTTCATCTTGTTGGCGGCAAGCGCATCGATAGTGTGCATCAAGTAGCTAGCTGGGACAAAGTGACGAGCGGTGTCAATCATGATTCCACGCCATGGGAAACGTGGGTAATCAGTGATGGAAATTGGAGTGTTTGGAATGGTGTATCTCTGAGTCACGAAATCGTATTGAATGATCTGTGAGACAGTCTCCAATGCACGAATGGCACCGTAGACAGTGTCGGCGGTGATAAGCAACGAGTAAGCCGCTACAAGGCTGATTGTGTGATTCTCACTGACACCCAAGTAGAGTGAATCAGAGTTGGAAATGACTTTAATGTTGAGAATGGCAGCTGGAGCAGTAGAGGGAGCACCATTTCCATACAAAAAGAACAAATCTGAATATCTCTTGATAGCACTGGCAAGCACGGGGCTCTTTGATGGACAGTAAATTTGGAACTTCAATGGATTCAATTGAAGAGTCTGTGTTCCAAATGTCATTTGTTGTGGTTGTGGAACAATCAATGGTCCTGAGACTGGTGATTGTCCACCTACCAAACTATATAAAACAAAAAAAATACAAAAAGAAAGAATAGCTTTCATCTTTTTGAATTTGATATTAACAATAGATAGATAGATAAATAAAAATTATTATCTATTTACTAAATATTATTTATTTTAATTGTAAATTAATATTAATAAAAAAAAATAAAGAAAATAAAAACTATCTAATTAAAACAACAACGCTCAGCAGCTGAACTCCATTAAAATAATCATTTAAAAAAAAGTGATTACAATGTTTGGTTTTTTTTGTGGTATTGATATTGATATTATTGAGTGTGTGTGTTTTTTTTTGCAATCATAAAACCACACCTTGAAATTGAGCAAATTTTTAAATTTGGAAATATCCATTTCGGATATTAAATTTTATAAAAAGCAAAACCATTTTTATTTACATTTTCGAATCACAGACCCCTATGATCACTCATCGCGGTGAAATTTTGATGGGAAAAAATAATGAACTTTAATTTCAAAATTTCTCTACACATTTCGAAATATTGGGTTAATACCGTACTGGTACTTTGAAATGCCCAAAAATACACAGCCATTTTATGATCCTCATCATTTAGACATCAACATTCGATACCGACTTCTTAAATATATAAATTAGAACAACAAAAACTATAGTTCACAATATCTATTATCTTTCACTGTCTAAAAATTTTATAAAGCAAAATATCATCGAGCAGCAAATAACCACACACAACACAATCAACCACTGCCAATTCCAACAGTTTGATTTTATTTCACCATTAGTGGTTTGTTGATTTTTAATAATCAAATTTGATAATTTTTAATTCCTAAATTGATCATAGTTCTTTTTCTATTTTATTTTTTATTTATTTTTTTAATTTAGTATTTATTTTAATCAGATAAATAATTAATAATATAAAGTATAAATAGAGAAGATACATGTATAAATCAGCTTTATTTATTTTTGTAGCCATCATTGCTACATCTGTAGTATACTCACAGGAACCTGTGTATATCGGACCAAACATTGTTCCATTCCCACAGGTTTTGAATACTGGCAGTTCAGTGCTCGCTGTCAATCCAAACACTTTCAGCATCACAACCGACTCCTCCTCACAGATTCTCGGAATCAATATTAAGCGTTATCAAAAGTTGTTCTTCCCATTCGGAATGGTCAAGAGCAATGCACCAGCCCTCAATTTGGTGGTCATTACCAAGTCCGACAGTGAAGATCTCTTCTTGGGTATCGACGAATCCTACTCGATCGTCGCCAACAACAAGCAGCTGACAATCAACGCCAACACAGTTTGGGGTGCAGTTCGTGCTCTCGAAACATTCTCACAACTCATTCAATGGAATCCAGACCAGATGAGTTACACCATTCCCTGGGTACCAATGACCATTAGCGATTTCCCACGTTTCCCATGGCGTGGATTCATGATTGACACCGGTCGTCACTTCCTCCCAGTGCAATTCATCCTCCACATCATCGATACCATTGCCTACCAAAAGTTCAACATTCTTCACTGGCACATTGTAGACGCCCAATCATTCCCAGTCGTCTCCTCGACATACACCAATTTGACTCAAGGTGCATTCAACCCAATCGCCATCTACTCACACGCCGATATCCAAGAGGTCATTGCCTACGCCAAATCCTACGGTATCCGTGTAGTACCAGAATTTGATATTCCGGGTCACTCTGCTGCTTGGGGTGTTGGATATCCACAGTTGATTGCCAGCTGTCCATCGTACGCCTACAACATCAACAATATGTTGTTGAACATCGCTCAGCCATACACCTACCAATTCATTGGAAATTTGTTCGCAGAGATGTCATCGCTTTTCATCGACCAATACTTCCACACCGGTGGTGACGAAGTCGTTCTCGACTGCTGGGGTGAAGATCCAACCATCACCGCCTGGATGAAGAAGAACAACTTCAACTTGGTCCAAGCTGAGGAGTATTTCGAGAATCAATTGACCACCATCCTCACCAATTTGAACCGTACCAAGATGGTTTGGAACGATCCATACCAAAACGGTGTCAACATGACCAAGGATACTTTGGTTCAAGTTTGGGATTCCGCTTCACTCACCCAAGAGATTGTCGATGCTGGTTACAAAGCAATCGTATCGTTCGCTTACTACCTCGACAAACAAGTTCCAAACCCAGAGGGTAAGACTCACTACGAATGGCAAGACACCTGGCAAGATTTCTACGGTGCTGACCCACTTGACAACATCACTACTTCCACCGCCAACGTATTGGGAGGAGAAGCTTGTATCTGGGGAGAGCAAGTCAACCAAGTAAGCTGGGATGTACGTGTCTACCCAAGAGCTTTGGCTATTGGAGAACGTCTCTGGTCAAACGAAGCAGTTACCGACATTCAAACTGCATTGGTTCGTTTCACCAACAACTCTTGTCACATCGCCCAACGTGGAGTCAACTCTGGTCCACTCTATCCAAACTACTGTTACCTTCCAGAGAATATTCCAAGTGGTCAACGTCCAATCATGACATTGACACCAATCGAAATTGCTTCAATACTTAAAAAGAAATGAACTTATTTAAATTATCATAGTAGTTAGTTATTTTTTAATAATCCAAGATATCTCAATAGAAAAAATGAGAAGTTCAATAAAAAGTTTTATTTATTGATTTATTTTTTTTTTGAGAAAAAATAAGTGTAGCCTATCTACACCTCAAAACATTTTATTTATTTAAGTCTTCTCCGGCACTTGTAGGTGATAAGGACATACAAAATAGAGGAAGGACTGGTTGGTTGACTAGGACATGTCCACCAACTCCAACATACTTTTGAAGGGTATATCCATCGAACAAATCCTCTGGTGCCACAAAATAGAGCTGGGTTCTACCAACTTGCGGAGGTGTGGCTTTAACCTGGTCAATTAAATACTGGTATTTGATATTGTGAGGTTGAGAGGTAGTCATCTGTAAGTATGGTGTGTGATTTGTCATTTTGACAATTGCATCGATAGATGGAGGTGACTTTGACCTGGGAATGAAGTAATGATCCCTATCCACCTCTGATATATGATTGAAGGTGCTTGCTGAGTCTATGGAATATAGTTATTTTCTTAAAATAAAAATAAAATAAAAGATCACAAAGTTTCTCTAATAAATAAATAAAGAATAATAGTTTATTGTAAAATTGTATCAATTTTTAAGTTGTTGCAAATATCTAATATTCTTAATAATCAACTTCTTTGATACGTATGGACATGCATTCATTCCACAGTCAATAAGCTTTTGGAGGGTGAGTGGATTGGAGAATCCATAGCTCGAAAACACTGGGTATTCTTTGTTAAAGACTAAACTCATAGAGTGCAGTGGATTGGTTGGTTGTGACAACAGTCTCGATTTCCATTCATCGAATTCCAATTCCAACAAAGGTGTAACTTTGTCATTGACAACCTTACAGAATTCCGATAGACTAATATTATGTTGATTAATTAAGTGATAAATTGGAATATTTTCTGATTCTTGTTGTTGTTGTTGATGTTGTTGCTGTTGATTGAGTGAGAGATTGGTGACTGACGATGCAACCCAATCGACTGGCGACAAGTTGAGAAGTGATCCACCGTTCTGGTTGTTTAACTTTGGATAACTACCAAGGTGTAGAATCGAACGGAATACTAATCTTACGAAATCGTGTTCGTTGTCTATACCGGTTTCACTGCTGGCATAGATGGTTCCAGGTCGGAGTATGATAGCCTGAATGTTACGGGTGCGGTGAGCACTTGTAACCAGTTGCTCAGCTACCAACTTTGATTGTGTATAGCCAAACATCTTATCTAGATGATCAACATTTGGTTTGTCAAACTCTGTGATAACCTTGTTACGCTCAGAGAAACAACCGATCGTTGAGATATGCGCTACGCTAATCGAGTGTTGCTGTCCGACTGCACTCGCCAGCCGAAGTACTTCCGCTGTACCACCGACATTGGTTCCTTTCATATTGGGATACGGATTCAAAAGATGAACGTACGCACCGTTGTGAATGATGAGATCGACATTCTCTACAAGTTGGTTGTACTGGTCGTTGGCAATGCCCAGTCTCTCGGCTTCGAGGTCACCGATGACAACGATGATTCTATCGATCATCTCGCTGCTCAAAACCAACCGGTAGGTTTCACAGAGCTTCTGTAACAATCTTGATTTGGCAGCCTCTACAGATTGACCTCTAACCAAACAGTAGACATTGCCTATGGTAGCACCACGATTTGCCAACAGATCAAACAACAAGAATGCACCTAGGAATCCAGTTGCACCAGTCAAGAAAACATTGTTACCAACAGACTTTATTGGTTTAGCACTCTTTCCAACAGCAGTGATATCACTATCCAATTCCATCTCCTTACTCCAATCGATTGATACTTGATTTACACTGGAACTACTTCCACTCTTCACAATATTCGAGATATCATTCATATTATTATTCTTATTTAAAATGAATTGTGGTGATATATCTATATTTGCTTTTTCTATATAAATATTTGTATAAAAGATTAGAATAACAATTCAATTGAACAACGAACTAACTAACTAACTAACTAACTAACCAACTAACTAACTAACTAAACTTACCTTTTAATAAAGATGATAATCTAACGGCACCAACAGAATCACCACCCATTTGAGTGAATGATAATTTAGAGAGATCTATTGATTCACTTGAACTATCGAGTCCAAGTACAAGTCTGAGGTATGTTTCGATATAGTCTGATTTCTCTTCTGTTGTTTGTGATCGTAGACCCGTCTGAATCGATTCAATGGTATCATTCATTCTCATAAAATCATTCACATAATGATTATAGATAATTGATCTACAAAACTTGCCACTACCTGTAATCATACCACTTTCAATCGTCCACTTATTATTATCGATTGTAATCATTTTAGGTATTTCATAATTTGCCAACTATATAAAACAACAAAATATTAGTATCTTATTATTTCTATCACATTCTATTAGCTAGACAATTAATAATTATTAACATACACTCTTTAACTTTGATATTCTTTCCAATTCATTCATTATTTCATTTCTAATCGGTAGATTCTCTTCTACTTCCTCTTTGGAACTATCGATTGTCAGTTTATGTTTATGTAGAATATGTTCTTTAGGTACAACAATAGCTGTCAAGAATGTCTTATCGATATAACCATAAATAAAAATATGTTCAATGATTTCTGATGCATAAAACATATTCTCTATCTTTTCTGGTCTGTAAATAGATTGATTAATATTTATACATATGTTAACATATAAACAGTCTTTAATATTATTATTATTTTTATTATTACATACGCAACGAATTCACCATTTGCTAATTTAAAAGCATTCTTTTTACGATCGATAACTCTTATCTTTCTTGGTGCATACTGTTCAATGATGTCGCCAGTCTTGTACCAACCATCTTGGAATGCTTGGTTGTTAGCCTGGTCATTTCGATAGTAACCGGTGTTAAGATCGACTTTAACGTGTAGTTCACCGCGAGGATAGGGTTGATCGTCTGGTGAATAGCCGAATTCCTCCACCGGTACTATCTTGTAGTCGACACGCTCCAGCACGTTGTCATTGACAGAGATAACGAGTGCCTCGGTACAGCCGTACAGTGTCAGAACGGGTGCAGGTGCCCACGTTCTCTTGATGAACTCCATGACCGCCGGCGAAGTAGGTGCAGAGCCAGTCATCACCATTTGAATTCTATCGCCAAGAATCAGCTTGAAACGCTCACCGATAACAAGCTCCGCTTGGTTTCTACTGATCGATGATGATGATGGCGCGGCCGATTGATACTGGGTGATCTCGTGTTGATACTGTGCATGTATGATATTCCAGATTCTTGGCACCGCCCAGAAGCTGTGTGGACGCAGCAGCCTCAGATCATCAAAGAGTGTCTCCATATTGCCAGAGAACAAACCTATTCTACCACCACAATACAGCACCTTATGGTCGGATCGCCGTTGAACATGTGCAAGAGTAGTATAACTAATTGCAACATGTGGATATTCATTGTTCGTAGAGTAAACATATTGATTATAATCTCTATCGGATGTAATAACACCTTTTGGTAAACCAGTTGAACCAGAAGAATAAACTAGTAGTAGTTTATTATCAATATTGTTATTAATATCATATAAAAAACACATATGGCCGAGAATATGAAGAGATAAACAACTTACTTAATGATAATATTTCATCTTTTTTAATTGGATTATGTTTTAGTTTGGTAATTCTACGACCTGTTTCCATCATGTTACTGAATAGTCGGAATTGAATGGTTGGTGGTAGACGTAGTCTTGTTTCCTCATCAAAGTCATCTTCGATGTGTATGATTAGTTTGATCTTTCTATACTTTGACTTGGTGATTATATCTACCAACCCGGCGAATGCAACTTTCGAAATGATCATACACGATGTCTCTGAATTGGTGAGCATCTCCAACATCGATTCGCAATTGATTTGATGATGATAAGGTACCACTCTCATACCATACCAAAGACATCCGAAATCTGCATAGTACCATTCAATACAATTGTTTGCACACACTCCAACAAATGATCTCTATTTACGTAAATAAACAAATCGAATCATCATAAAGTTAATAACAATCATCAAAAAAAAAACAGAAGATTAAGATCTAATTAAGTAATTACATACAGATGGTATCAAATGAGCTAGCGCATTACCAAAATACTCTGAACTCTTTTGAAATTCTTCGTAGGTTATCCATTGATATTGACCTAATCCAAAAGGATACTCTTCGGATACCTCTACCTTTTCTCTCCATCCAAAACAATCTCTATTTCTATATTCTTTGAATACATTTTTAAAAGTACTGTAGGTTGAATCTGATTTCAATATTTGATTAAGTTTTGTTTGTGATTCTATAGTTATGATGATTTATTATTATTTTATTATTATTGAAAAAGTAAGTAAATTAAATTAGAAATTAAATTAGAAATTAAATTAGATCAGATTTAACAAAAATGTAGAGTGAAATTTGAAAATGAAAATGATTGGATTCCTTATTGTTTTTTCAAATAACATGATTGTTTTTTTTATCCACTTACTTGTTTCTATTGTATATTTATGTGGTAGTGGAGAGTTATCGGTGTGCAGGTATGAAAATGATGAGTTGTTGTTGTTATTGTTGTTGATCGAGCATGAATCTTTGTAAAATTGTCGCTCCTTAAAATGGCATTTCTCACATAGATTCAAAGACCGACATTCAACACAAACATATCTATTTTCACCTACCATCAGATCTATTGAACAAACATTACATTTTATATCTATTAATCTTTGTGCTATAGAAATAATATTATGGTGTTAAAACTATTTGTTTTTTTTTTTTGTTTTTTTTCAATTTAACTTGACATACATTTGGTTCTATCATGATTTAAAGTTGGTGAAGATGGTGAAGATTCTGATATATCTATTTTTGATTTAGAAGAATGATTCGAAGGCATTTTTATGAATGTTTAGTTTTATTTAGTTTCTGGTCTTTTATTTATTCGAATTAATGATATTTATTATTATTATTAAATATTTTATTTTATTTTTATTCCAGATTGGCTTGATGAAGTGAGATAAAACAGGATTTTTTTTTTTTGGATAGATTTTGATTGGATTTGACAACGAAATTATTTTCCTCTTTTAATTTTTTGTTTGCAATTTTTTTGTTAAAAATAAATAAATAATAGATAGATATGATTGAAATAATATTTTCTATATTTGGTAAAATAATAAAATTTTTACCTATGAGAAAATTAAAAAAAAATGAAATGATTTCCAATGGATTATAAATAAATAAAAAAATTATTGATTTGATATTTTGATAAATATATTATAAATTGAATTTCTTTTTTATTTTGATTATAGTAAAATAATAGATTTGAAAGACAATAATATATTCATATTTGTTGAAATGAAAAAGGGATTTACTTTTGATGTATTTAAAAATAAACAGGTATTGAGTAAAAAGTGGAAAATTACTCTGTGTTTTTTTTTGTTTGAGGTTCTTTGTGTGAATCGGTAAAGAACCTCAAAATTTAAAGGTTTAGGGGAGGTAAGATTATTTTAAATTATATTATTGGCGGAAGTAAAAACAGGAGAGTTCTCTTTCAAATTTTAATAGTAACAAGAGATCAATAGATTGTTTTTGAAAAGATAGATACTACATTTATTTTATTTTTTTATAGTTAAAAATTGCATTTTTAATTGATTTTTGCCTATAGGTAATAAAAACAGGAGTGTCAAAAGTTTGGTTAACCAATTGTAATTGAATCAGTTGGAAAGGTAATCGTTGTAGTGTCTATCGCTCACACCCAAAAATTAAAACAAAACACCAACTCTAAAATTAATGAGTTGAGTTTTTGAGTGTTTGTGAGTATTTGTGAGTGAGTGAGTAGTGAGTGAGTTCTTTTGTTGCTCCCTATTTAACCCAATACATCAAAAATAACTGATAAGCCGTCCAATGTGATATGGAATAATGGTAGTGTAGTGGAAACCTTCAACCCCAATCCAGTCATATCCAATCAAAATGTAATGAATTCAATCCAACAATACACACCATAAAGGAGGAACGAGTATTTGAGCTGTCAAACTGTCAAATCACCATTATAAATATTTGAAATCGAATACCAAAACACCAATCAACAACACCTACTAATAGATTAATACCTATATTAAGATATCAGAATGTATTATTAGTATTGATGTGTTTTAAATAGTTCAGATTGAGAAAAATGTATTTTTTTTGTTATTAATGAATGTGTTTGTTTTTGGTTTTAATTTGATCTGCCCGAATACCTCACATCTCATCTCTATTCCCCACAACAACAACAACAACAACAACAACACTAACAGCAAACACACTCTGTGGTCACCTTAAAAATAATATCGAGTTCAAACCAAATAAATGAATGGAGTACCACCAACTAAACCATTTCAGAAGAGTACAGAATACACTCAAAACGAATAATTATTTAAATTGAATTTCAATTGATAAAACATTATCATGTTGATGTTATTATTATATTTTCATTTTTGGTTGCGTAAGTCAGGTATTGATGGGTATGTCAAAACTTGATAAAACTTATAAAAATAAACATCATCGTTTGGTATTTGTCATTCAATTTCATCAGAAAAATATAGACAATAACAACATATATGAATAATACCACACACACACACACCCAATACAAAACATAACACATGACACACAAAAATGTCAAACGACACAACACAACACTTATTCTCTATGCCTTAGTAAGTAGTGTAATTTGAACATAAATCATGATACCACCATTATGATAATCATATCCAATGATCTATCTATATATCTATTTACTAAGTCCAATACTATACAAAGTGTTTAATAGATATTTTATGTGGAAATAGATGGTGAGATGATAGATAGAATGTTGTTTTGTTTCATATATTTTATGTTTTGTGTTATGTTGTTGTTGTTGTGTGTGTGTGTTAACATTTGTGTTGTGGTTTCTGTTGTTGTTGCTTGTGTATTAATATAAAAAATAAGATATTTTTAAAAACAACAAATCATATTCACTTTTATATATATATATATATATAAAAATAAAGTAGTACTACGATAAGTATAAGGTGAGAGAGAGAGAGAGAGAATATATAAACATTTAACAAATAACTTCATCTACAATTAAGCAATAACCAACATACAACATCATAACTAATGTTTGTTAAAATGTGTAAATAATACAATACTTACATGACTTTACTTTGCTTGCTTTAAGTTTGTTAAATTATGATGTAACCATTTTAGAATATAAAAAAACTAGAATATATGATGTTTACAATACAAAATAGATAGATATTGTAAAAGTTGCAGTTAATACCGGTGTTGTTTGTAATCAAATTTGTTAACTCCAAAAGTGTGTTTTTACAAAATGAACAATTTTTTCTTTTTAAGTTTAATCTGTTTATTTTTAATTAATTAAACAATCCTACAATTTATAGTAAGTTAATAGAGTAACCAAATGATTCTGTAATGAAAAGAACTGACTTTTCAGTTATAGAAGGAAAGGTTTGTCTTCTTTTCAATATCTAGTTGTAGTTCATACTATGAAATGTATCGTCATCATTATTTACAAAATCTATCAAATATAACCTCAACCACAATTTTAATACTATAAGCAAGTATTATTAGATTGATACAGTTAAAAACCATACAAGTCATCGATTGGATCAGATT
The DNA here is from genome assembly GCF_000004825.1 of Heterostelium album PN500. Lineage (NCBI taxonomy): Eukaryota > Evosea > Eumycetozoa > Acytosteliales > Acytosteliaceae > Heterostelium > Heterostelium album. The sequence goes on along the minus strand of NW_008805065.1, from coordinate 1,018,082 downwards.
TAATTGAAAATAACAATCCAATTAAATATTAATTAATCTATATAATAGATCTTATTTTAATTTAACTTGAATAAATCCTATTCATTATTTTTTATTTAAATTTAAATAAAGATTACGAATAGCAATAAAATTTTATTTAAACTCAACTAGTTTAATTAAAAATGTTTATTTTAAAACTCTTTGATTTTGTAAATTAGATATGCAAGTATAATTTATTTTTGATTATTTGATATAGTTAAATAAGATTTAAATAAAATTTAAAAATATTGATATTTATTGACTAGAACAACCTGGAAGAGATACTGGTATATTGAATGAGAATGAGCCACTACTTCCATTTCCACCATCAATAATAATGGGTTTCGAATGTTCTGCACGTATCTCCATTTGTCTGATCATCATCTCATTTGCTTGAGCTGCCATCATTTTTTGGTCCTCACTAAACTTCTCTTGGAGTTTAACTAATTGTTGAATTCCTAACAATTGTGTTTCTTTTGCATCTTCTCTCTCTTTCTCCAAAATGATTCCTAAATCATCTGTTCTCTTGGTTAACTCTTGATTGTTTTCGATTTGAGTTGTTAATTGTTTTTGCATCTCGCCGAACCTTAATTCCAATTCACTAACCTTTTCTTCGTAGTCTCTAATATCGATTTCACCAACCATTGACTCATCTATATAGATAGTTGGAATTGAATCGATAAATTGTTTCAATGCTCCTTTAGTTGTCTGGTCTTCAATGAGTGCAGTATTATCCTTCATATGATCAAAGTTTTTCAATATGTAACTTGCACATGGTTGATATCCAAGCAATCTCCAACAACAAGATAGAACTGAGGAATTCTCTAGAATCTTGCGATGAACATTTGGAGTTATCTTGTTGAGAATGATTCCGTACTTTATAGGGCAACTCAAAGACTTGAGAATAACATTGATAGTCTCAATATCATCAACATAAACTCTTCCAGACTCTAAAGTAGTAACAAATATTAATTTATAATATCCATTCTTTTTTTAAAATAAAAAACAATTAGAATTAAATATAAAAGTTTGTAGTTTTTTTTTATAATAATTACTAGTTTTAAAGAATTTGAAATTTCTTTTGCAGCTTGTTTTCTACTTTGTGGGTCTCTTAATCCTGGTGTATCTATTATTGTATAATCTCCATTTTCTATGATCTGAGATTGAGTTGTCAAACCTGTTCCACTTGAATTTCCAGATTTACATTTCAATTGTCCGCATAAACAATTACAAATGGATGATTTACCTGTTCCTGGATTTCTGAATTCAATTTTTAATATATATCAAATTTTTTAAGTAACTATATTAATACCTACCCAAGAAAAACCAAATAATAATTAGGATTTGAATTCATATTAAAAGTATAAAGAGTGTAAAAAAATTAATAAAATAAAAAGCTTTCAAGTTGAATCATAAATAAATAATAAAAAAAAAAAAATCAAACTTAAAATTTTAAAAAAAAAAATTAAAAATTAAAGATTCTTTAATTTATTTTTTTTTTCTCTATTGAACCTACAATTTTGATTTTTTGATAAAGAACTAGTTTATAAATAAATAAAAAACTATTTAGATTTTTTTTTAATATCATAATTAATTCGATAATTGTGAAGTTCAAATTTAATTATTTTTTACTTTTTTTTTTAATTTTTTATCTCCTCCGAAGATAAATCAATTATTACAAATACTAATTAAAATAGTAAAATACAATTAATGGTGCCTGATGCGAAATCTTATGATTATTATCTTGAGATAAATTTTTGTCATTTCAAAAATTTAAAAAATTTTCATTCTCTGATAAAATTTCAATAATTGATTAAAAATCATTGCAATAGTTCTATTTGATTTTACTGGTTGATTTGTAATATTAATAGAACTATACAGATCAATTATAGATTGATATAATAAATAGATGCCTTCAGAGTTAATATCAGATTTAAATACACCATATATACCTGTATGTAAATGTAGTACTAGAAAGAAATATATATAACAGATTTTACTGATTGAATTTGAATTTATAACTAATTATCATATTAATAATCGAATACACTAACATGCATGTTTATATATTTATTTAGGAGGAAGATGATTTAGCTTATGAAGAAGATGTAAAACGTAATCCGCTGGTGGTGAGCAGTTGGATTAGATATTTAGATTACAAGAAAGAGGCGCCACAATCCGTTAGAAACAACATCTATGAAAGAGCAGTCAAACACATGCCGAGATCATACAAACTATGGCATTCTTATCTAAGAGAACTGGTTGTATGTGTCAGAGGAAGATGTATTGTAGATCCATCATTCGATATTGTTAACAAAGCATTTGAACGTTCATTAATATTCTTAGATAAAGTAAGTTCGACAAGATAGATCTATTACTATGAAAATAGATAGTAGTAATAACAATAATTAATAACAATAATATTAATATAATCTATTTATAAAGATGCCTAGAATTTGGATAGAATATTGTCAGTTCTTAGTTTCACAATCAAAGATTACACAGTCTAGAAGAACATTCGATAGAGCATTGAGAGCACTACCCATTACTCAACATGAAAGAATATGGGTACTATACATTGATTTCGTTATGCAAATCGGTATTAGAGAGACTGCCATTAGAGTATATAGAAGATATTTAAAGGTATTTATCGCGATTATGATAACTGTTTTAGATATTTTTGCTAACATTATATTATGATGATCTATTTATACAAACAGATTGATAATTCGAAAATAGAAGATTATGTTGAATATTTAATAAAGATACAAGCTTGGAGAGAAGCATCGGAACAACTATTGAATCTTTTGAATAGAGATCACTTTGTTTCATATAAATCAAAGTCAAAACATCAGTTGTGGTTGCAGTTGTGCGATATTCTCGCTAGACACCCGCAAGAGACATCCGGTATCGATGCCGACCCCATTATCAGAGCAGGTATCGCACAGTTTAAAGATCAGGCTGGAAAGCTGTGGACGTCACTCGCCGACTACTATACACAGCTGGCACAGTTTGACAAGGCACGTGATATCTACGAGGAGGCAATGATCAAGGTTTCCACTGCACGTGACTTCTCACATGTCTGGGAGGGTTACACTTCGTTCGAAGACAGTCTTATTGCCGCTGCACAAGCGATAGTCGACGATGCAATGACAAACAACGAAGATGTGAGTGACACAGTGCTCGACTTGGAGATGTCGCTGGCGCGATACGAGCGACTCATCGAGAGACAACCGCTACTGCTCAGCTCGGTTCTACTCCGTCAGAATCCACACAACGTTGCCGAGTGGCACAAGCGCGTCAAGCTCTACACTGGCAATCCAAAGATGATAGTCGATACCTATGCGCAGGCCGTTGCCACAGTCGATCCACAGCACGCCAAGGGCAAGCTCTACACGCTGTGGGCTGCATTCGCGCAGTACTACGAAGCTCACAACAAGCTCGATCAGGCGAGAAAGATCTTTGAGCGCGCCACTAAAGTACCGTACAAAACGGTGGACGACCTGGCATCGCTCTATTGCGAGTACGGTGAGATGGAGTTGAGACATGCCAACTATGATACGGCACTCGAGATTCTGAGGCGTGCAACTATATCGCCACGCCGTCCAACTCACATTCCAGACACGGAACCTGTTCAAAAACGTATTTGGAAGTCTTTGAAGCTCTGGACATTCTATGTCGATCTCGAAGAGTCGTATGGCACATTCATCAACACCAAGTCAATCTACGACAAGATGATTCAACTAAAGATTGTCACACCTCAGACCATCCTAAACTATGCAGAGTTCCTCGAGGAACATAAGTATTTCGAGGATTCATTCAAGGCATACGAACAGGGTGTTGCACTCTTCCCATTCCCCAATGTCCAAGATATCTGGGTGACCTATCTAACGAAGTTCATTAATCGCTACGGTGGAGCCAAGTTGGAACGTACCAGAGATCTCTTTGAACAGGTTCTCACCAAGGTTCCACCTAAAGAATCAAAGATATTCTATCTGATGTATGCCAACGTAGAGGAACAATTTGGTTTGGCAAGACATTCGATGGTAGTCTACGATCGCGCCACTCGCGCTGTCGCACCAGAGGATCGTTTCAATATGTATCTATTGTATATCAACAGAACCACCGAGTTCTACGGTTTGACCAAGACCAGAGAGATCTATACGCGTGCCATTGAATCGTTGCCCGATGATAAGGCACGTGATATGTGTATTCGTTTCGCCGACATGGAGAGAAAACACGGTGAGATCGATCGTGCCAGAAGCATATACGTGCATGGCGCTCAATTCTCAGATCCTTCGACATCCTCTATTTTCTGGAAGTCGTGGATCGAGTTTGAGAAGCATCACGGTAACGAAGAGACCTTCACAGAGATGTTGAGAATTAAAAAGTCGGTCGCTGCACAGTACAACCAAATAAATATCACCAATATCGAAATGATGAATCAAGCCCAAAAGGAGGAGATTGCAGAGAGAATTAAACAACAACAGCAAATCGCAGAGATGGAAAAGAAAGCTCAACAAGAAAGAGAAAGAGTTAGTCAACCAACATCATCATCATCAACTAAAACAAATATTAATCAATCGAAACAACCAACAACTATTGCACAACAAGCTTTAAAGAATGACGATGAAATTGATATCGACGATGAAGATCAAGATGATGATGATGAAAATAATGATCACACCACTTCAAAGTTTAATTTTGAACAAAAACAAATACCAGCTTCTTTATTTTCAAGTAATATAAAATAAAACATTAAGTTGATGTTGCATTATTTACTGATGATTTATTCCTCAAAATAAAGAACACTTGATAAACTTAAACATTTATTTATAACCATTTGTAAGTTGAGAGAAAGCTTTACAAACTACATCAGTGGATTGTGGAGAAAGATACAACTTCTCAATATCATGTTCATCAAAGGTTTTGATTTCTTTGGTGAATCCACATTTGATTAAGTATTGCTCTGGATTATTGGAGGAGGATTTAAACGAATCTCTTACTGATGATGAAAGTAATGTTTGAGCTTTACTTCTATCCTTATAGTCACCACTCAAAGTCTGAATCAATAATGTGGAATCAGTTGGTGAGATAGATGATATTTGGTTCATTAGAATTTCAATATCTTCATTTGAAATATACATAAGTAGACCTTCCAATATCCAAAGTGTAGGTTTGTTCTTATTGAATCCAGATTCCTCTAATTTGGTAATCCATTCATTGTTACCAATAAGATTACCTGAAATATGAATATTTCTTGCTTGAGAAATTGGTGGAATGATTTTGACTGCTTCCTTCAAGATGGTCTCTTTGTATTCAAATGTTTCTGGGAAATCAATCTCCCAAACAGTAGTAGAGTTGCTGAAAGGCATTCTCAGAGCACGGGTATCCAATCCAGCTCCAAGAATTACAAATTGTTGATATTTGTCAATGTTACTAAGAACATAGTCATCAATGAATTTGGTTCTTAATGCCATATGATTATTAAAGTTATTGAATGATACCAAACTCCATGCTTTGAGCGGAGAAGAATCCTTGATAATATTGATCATACCATCAACAGTAAGGTCTTCGGGAAGTCCACAATCAGAAAAATGATCCTTGAACATTTGGGTTTCAAAAACCTTTGGACATGATTCTGCAATTTTATCCAATGAATTTAAGATGATTGTCTTTGATTCCTCCGTTGAACTAAAAAAGAAGGCATATCTATAAACAATCATTTTGGTTAATTTTTTTATTTTTGATTCTTTTTTTTTGTTCTGGTTATCTTTAACTTACGGATCATATACAGATAATTTTGTTTTAGCAACAACATTTTCCTTTTTGTAAATATTTTCATAATATGGTAATAGATGAGCCTCCAATCTCTGTTCTTTTTCCAATTGTTCTTTGATAAAAAAATTTGTAATGAGTGTTCTTACAGCAGCCACCATAATTGAAGTTCTTGGAACTCCAGATATAATTGTTGTTTTATTTGTTTTCATATTAATTTTCAGATAAAAATTTATTTAATTAGATGAATATTGTTTTTTTATTTATTTTATTAATTATGCTACTTTATTATTTTTAATTAGATTATATAGTTGTTGAATGTTCAAATCATAGATGATGAAAATAAATTTATATAAATTGGTGTTCATTTAATTTATTTTCATTTTTCTTTATCAAAAAAAAAAAAAAAATAACACCTGATGTTACCACGTGAACTGTAAATAGATAAATTTATAAATATTCATTTTAAAAAAATTTGAAATTCATTATTTTTATTTTGCTACACCTAATAAAAAAGAAATATAAAAGTAGTGCTATAAAGATTTTTAATTTTATTTACATATGATTTATACAAAAAACACTTGATTTTTTAATCAATTTATTTGTATCCAATTGTAAATCCAGTTAAAGCAGAACAACCTACTTCAGTGGATTGTGGAGAAAGATACAACTTCTCCAAATCAGGCTCATTAAAGGTTTTGATTTCTTTGGTGAATCCACATTTGATTAAGTATTGCTCTGGGTTGATAGTGGAAGATTTAAATTCATCTTTTAATGGTGATGTAAACATTGTTTGAACTTTGCTTGTCTCATTGTATTCTTCACTCATTGTCTGGATCAACATTGTAGAGTTAGTTGGTGAGATAGATGATATTTGGTTCATAAGAATTTCAATATCTTCATTTGAAATATACATAAGTAGACCTTCCAATATCCAAAGTGTAGGTTTGTTCTTATTGAATCCAGATTCCTCTAGTTTGGAGATCCATTCGTTGTTACCAGCAAGATTACCTGAAATATGAATATTTCTTGCTTGAGAAATTGGTGGAATGATTTTGACTGCTTCCTTCAAGATGGTCTCTTTGTATTCAAATGTTTCTGGGAAATCAATCTCCCAAACAGTAGTAGAGTTGCTGAAAGGCATTCTTAGAGCACGGGTATCCAATCCAGCTCCAAGAATTACAAATTGTTGATATTTGTCAATGTTACTAAGAACATAGTCATCAATGAATTTGGTTCTTAATGCCATATGATTATTAAAGGAATCGAATGATACCAAACTCCATGCTTTGAGCGGAGAAGAATCCTTGATAATATTGATCATACCATCAACAGTAAGATCTGCTGGAAGTCCAGAATCAATCAAATGATCCTTGAACATTTGGGTTTCAAAAACCTTTGGACATGATTCTGCAATTTTATCCAATGAATTTAAGATGATTGTCTTTGAATCCTCGGTAGAACTAAAAAAGCATGCATATCTAAAAATAAATTAATAATGGTTATTTTTTTTATTATTATCTCTAACTTACGGATCATATACAGATAATTTTGTTTTAGAAACAAAATTTTCCTTTTTGTAAATATTTTCATAATATGGTAATAGATGAGCATCTAATTTTTCATCTTTTTCCAATTGTTCTTTGATGAAAGAATTAGTATTGAGAGTACGAAGAGCAGCCACCATTACAGAGGTTCTTGGTACTCCAGAAATAATTGTAGTTTTTTTTGTTTGCATTTTAAAGATATAGTAAATATGATTTGTTTTTGATTTTATATTTTAATGAGACATAAAACATATCATATTTATACTTTTATTTTTATAAATAATTCCAAAGACATTAAGTTTCGGATTGTGAAATCATTTATGATGAATATTAAGAATGACTGTCTATCTATATAGGACCTATGTATAATCTTTTTCCTTATTTCATTTTTCGTTTTTTTTTTTGATATATGATGAATTATTTTGTTTTTTCAAAAGATTACATTCTATGTGTTAAAGTTAAATTTTTTTCATTATGTCCGAATACACACACTATTCAATACCAATGGATTTTATTTTTGTCCAATACAAGATTAAAATCGACTGATGTCACCACCATGATGATTAGATAAAAATAATTGAAAATAACCCAATATAGAAATTCATCAAAACTGGTGAATTTCAAAAATATTTTGTGGTTTGTTTTAATCTCCGACACCCCAATAAAACTAATTTTATTTTTAGAATAAGCAAATTAAATAAATCTAATTATTTTAAATGTATACAATCAATAAATAAGTTTGTTTATTTAAAAGAACTCTTCCTTTACAACTAAAACATTGCTATTCCAATGTTGGATAGCCCATTGAGTTTTCTTGATATTATGACCACCATAGGTGAAATCCATATACATTTCATAAGAATGTTATTTCCATCAACTAAAACCTTGAGAACTATAAAATATTTAAATAGAAATTAATATTAACAATTAAACTATGACTGTTTCAAATCAAACCTACCTTTAGCTTCATGGATGGTTGCATTGTTGACAAAAGCTTCTTCAGCTTTTCTATTTTGATATTTTCCAACTCTGTTTGCGGAATCACCTTTTTCATACATCACAACATCATCAGCATAGTACTTTTCGAATATCTCCAAGATCTTATTTTCTTGGATACCTTTGATGATGGCATTATTGTTTTCTCTGATATTAGCTGACATTGTTTGTATTAATGTTTAGATATTTTCTTTATATTATATGTGTTTTTATTTATTTGCTTATATTTATATATTTATTTTGAAATTTATAAATCATTTGACTCAATTTATAACATTTTAATCTGAAGTTAACCCAAAACTCTATCAAAAATAAAAAATTTCACAGCACATAACATTTCAGTTGGAGAATTTAGTGAATTATAAATATTTAAAATCAAAAATAAGATTTTGCAACCCTTAAAAAAATTTTTAAAATTTTATCATTTATAGAAAGCACAATTGATATTTAAACAATTTATTTATATCCAATTGTAAATCCAGTTAAAGTAGAACAACCTACATCAGTGGATTGTGGAGAAAGATACAACTTCTCAATATCATGTTCATCAAAGGTTTTGATTTCTTTGGTGAATCCACATTTGATTAAGTATTGCTCTGGGTTGATAGTGGAAGATTTAAATTCATCTATTAATGGTGATGTAAATAATGTGTGAACTTTGCTTGTCTCATTGTATTCTTCACTCATTGTCATGATTAACATTGTAGAGTTAGTTGGTGAGATAGATGATATTTGGTTCATAAGAATTTCAATATCTTCATTTGAGAAATACATAAGTAGACCTTCCAATATCCAAAGTGTAGGTTTGTTCTTATTGAATCCAGATTCCTCTAGTTTGGAGATCCATTCGTTGTTACCAATAAGATTACCTGGAGTGTGCACATTTCTTGCTTGAGAAATTGGTGGAATGATTTTGACTGCTTCCTTCAAGATGGTCTCTTTGTATTCAAATGTTTCTGGGAAATCAATCTCCCAAACAGTAGTAGAGTTGCTGAAAGGCATTCTTAGAGCACGGGTATCCAATCCAGCTCCAAGAATTACAAATTGTTGATATTTGTCAATGTTACTAAGAACATAGTCATCAATGAATTTGGTTCTTAATGCCATATGATTATTAAAGTTATTGAATGATACCAAACTCCATGCTTTGAGTGGAGAGCAATCCTTGATAATATTGATCATACCATCAACAGTAAGGTCTTCGGGAAGTCCAGAATCAATCAAATGATCCTTGAACATTTGGGTTTCAAAAACCTTTGGACATGATTCTGCAATTTTATCCAATGAATTTAAGATGATTGTCTTTGAATCCTCGGTAGAACTAAAAAAGCATGCATATCTATAAACAAATTAAGAATCATTAATATTAGTTTTGTTTTTTTTATTATCTTTAACTTACGGATCATATACAGATAATTTTGTTTTAGAAACAAAATTTTCCTTTTTGTAAATATTTTCATAATATGGTAATAGATGAGCATCTAATTTTTCATCTTTTTCCAATTGTTCTTTGATGAAAGAATTAGTATTGAGAGTACGAAGAGCAGCCACCATTACAGAGGTTCTTGGTACTCCAGAAATAATTGTAGTTTTTTTTGTTTGCATTTTAATATCTTTGATTTAAATAATATGAAAAAAAGTAACAACATGATTAGTTTTATGTCCCAATAAAATAAAAAAAATGATAAACATATTATTGAGTTTGTGATTAAATCTTTTTGTCAAATCATTTATGATGAATATTAAGAATGACTGTCTATCTATATTGGATCGTAGATTCTATTTCCTTTATTTCTTTAGTTATCACTTCAGAAACTCGTGCATCAAAATTGCCAAAAGTTCACCCACTTTTCAGTTTTTTTCGAAATAAAAATTTGAATATTGCGAGAGGTGGGAGTAAAATCATTTTTTATGAGGCGTGAGCCAGAGAAGTGTTTTGATATCAAAAGAATATATTCTATGTGTTAATTTTTTCAATATATCCCAATACACAAAATTCAATACCAATGAATTTCATTTTTGTTGAATACATGATTAAAAAAAACAACTGATATCACCCCCATGATTATTAAATAAAACAAATATATAAATATAAACAAATTGAAACCCCCAAAACCATATCAAAAATGGAAAATTTCCAAATTGAAAAATCATCAGTTCATGTTATTGTTATTTCTTGAGATAGAATTCAAGAGTTCTATTATTTTAGTCTCTATTACTACTAAAAAAGGTAGTTATATAATTTAAATTATTTGTTTCAAAAAAAAAAAAAATAATACCATTATTACTGATTATCATACAATCATCCCTATGTGCTGGGAACAAAAAAACATTTTTGTTAAAGTGAAGTTGAAAATTTAAAATCAAAAATAAATTGCAACTCTGAAATCAAATTTATGTGATTGATCAACTAAACGAATAAAAGTTATTTATCAAGTGGATTCGCTTCCATCTATTTCTATCCATTAGGTTTATTGCTGTACTTTCAAATTTCTTTCTTTAAATGACATTTGCTCTTTTAATAATCAAAGACATCTTATCATATTAAAATATCGTGGTAAGGTTGGTTGGTTGGTTGGTTGGTTGGTTGATTGATTGATTGGTTGGGTGATACATGTGTCGTTGAATTCATATATATTGTAATGTTTGAGGTTCTATAACTATTATTGGTCTTGACTTTTTCTAACGATTCTAGCAACCTTTTTATTGAATACCTCTCTTTGTGTTCTCCATTCTCTCTGTAAATGATAATAATAATATCGAGATAAATATTAGTAATTACATATGGTGAATGATTTAAAAAATAGTGGATACTCACAGCAGCATCGATATTGGCTGGGGATTCATCATTTGGACTTGACAACATAGAAATAACAGACACCAAAATAGACTCTACAGTGTGTACTGGTAACCATCTTTCACTTGCTTTCTCATAACCATAGACATCATCTCCTGGATCGTGTAGAATAGAAATACAAACTTCACCGCTCTCATATACGTTGGGGTGCCACATTTCAGTGAGGAACTTCATCTTTGGTGGTCTATTAATATAGATAAATGAGATTAATTAATATTTTGATGCATGAATATATATTTTATAAAAGATAGATATCATACTTATTTGGGTACTCTGGTGTAAATGTCAAAGTGGCATTAAAGAAACCACCTTCGTATGGGGTATCTGGTGGACCTACAATTACAATTTGCCATTCATAGATATTTGAATCATCAACTAAACCTGCTGAGAAACCCTCGACCGGATACTTCATTAAATCTAAATTATCATCAAATTTGAAATGTATGTTAGTGGATATCCTTTTTGGCTCACCTCTATTTTTTTAATGTGGTTGATTAACTGTTTGATTGATTGATACATACCCTTTAGTTGCTTTCGCAGTAACAAAGTACTTTGTTTATCCATATTTGTAATTCAAATCTGTTGTATCTATATATCTAAAACAAAAATATATATAAATATATGTAGGTATGTGAAATAATTGTTAATAATAATAACAATGTACTAACAAATTAACTAAAGTAGAAATAAATGAAATTAAATAAAAATATAATAAAAAACCAATAAGATATATATATATATATAATAAAAACAATCTAATATTTACAAACAATAACTATTACAAATATATAGATAGATATATTTATAAAACAAAAAGTAAGTATAATTTAAAATAAAAATAAAAAAAAAGAAATCAATTGAAAAACTTTGAAAAAATTAAAAAAATATATTTTTTTTTTAATAAATATTTAATATTAATTTATTTTTAAACAATTGTTCAATTTTTTTAATCATTAATAAAACAATATATCTTACTTTTTTTTAAGCCTAAAATAGTATTTTATTATCGCAAAAGTTAAAAAAATAAAGGAAGATTGTGAATTTAATTAATGTTTATTATTATTTTATTTTGTTGTTATATTATTATTATTATTATTATTGTAAGTTCTCAAAAAGATAGAAAATCATTTTCTTAAGTTTTATGTTTTTCTCTATTTTCTTGATAGGTGTTAAAAAAAAAAACTATCTTTTTTTATGATGTTCGTGGTAACACCTATCTTTTTTTTTCTTTTTTCTTTTTTTTTCTATGTTGTTCTGAACTGGTAGTCGCCACTCAAACAGACATAACGAACCCATGGTAATGCTTGATAACCACTCTTTTCTATAATCTTTAGATATCTAACTTGAATACCGGATACTGTGTAATATGGAATTTCAAACTGAACCATGATGGGTGGTTTGGTTGCTGGCTTGTCGTCGTTCGAGATCGATGGCAAACCAAAGTGTGCTCTCATCAAGAACTCCTTACCACCACCTGGGAATTGTTTAATATTCCAAATGATTGCATCTTTCTCTGGTGCATATTTGCATGTTCCCATTGTACACTATGTTAATTTATTGATATAGTATTGGTTTAGTCAAGGTTAGTTAACTATTGATAGTGTTCAGTTGGTTAGTTATAGTTGTTATTATACATACTCTAAATTTAGGAGTATCGGCATCTGATGGAACTGGAACAATGATTTGAACGTTGTTGGCAATTGACTTTCCTTTGAATTGTGATTTCGCTTTGACGAGGTATTCGACACGGCTGTGTGCGTGCGAGTCAGAGATACACTCGATCCAGATCAATGGCTTGACAGTAGTATTGAGACGATATGACATCAGCTCAAACTCTCCATCGGGTGGAATAAAAGAGATGGTTCTATCATTCTCAAACTTTGATAATCTAACACATTGGTGGAATTTAACATCTTCCAACTCTACACCTTTACCTTTTGGATTACCAGCTAAAAAAAAGTTGATTGATTAAAATAAATAATGAAAAAAGAAATTGACAAGTTAATAAATCATCAATCTTAACAACACTAATTAAACAGATAAACAATTACTCTTTGCACTATTTTCAAATAGAATCTTATCGTTTAGACCTAATCTTAGTTCTGGCATACCAGAGAGCTTCGACTTCATTTTGATTGCACCAACGATTTCCGATCGCAAAACAGTACCGTTTGCCGATACCAAGAGATTGATCGATTCAACGACGTCCAAGAATACTTCGTTCTTATTATATCTAATGCCCTCCTTTCTCCAGGAGACGGCACCAGTGATGGCGGCGGGCAACACTGGACCTCTGACACCTCTCTCCAACTTGTAACCCTCCTGTGTGATGTACTCCTGAAGAATCTTTGGTTCGGTCGATTGTGGATATCCAAAATCCATCATCTCATCCATCAACTCATAGATCAATACAAAGTTATCTCTGATACTCTCCTCTTCCAACTCCTTGAAGTACTCATTGAACACTTCAATCATCTTATAAAGGAACAATAATATAGTTGCTGCATTTGCATTTCTTTCTGTAGTTGCCAATACTAATAAATAAATAAAAAAAAGTAATTAGTTAATATATACTTATATATATATATATATTTATATAGTTTGTTATATATTAAAACAATAGATTATATCATAGTTAATATACATACAGAAAAGATTGTTATATTTAACATATATATATGAGATACCATCCTCTTGGATGATTGGCTTTAAGTTTAGATCTTCTTCTTCGAGAATCTTTGATACAAATCGAGAGGCAACACTCATTGGTACATCACCACGATAGTTACGTGAGATCAGTACCTTTCCCTTGGAATCCATTAGAAATATAGCAGATGCTGCCATCTTTGTCTTTTTATTCTTTCTCTTTTGTTTTTAATATATATCTTTTCTAACTAATTATCTAACTAAATCACTAATCTATCTATAATATAATAATATTTTATAATCTTTTTTTGTTTTTAATCTAATCTATTTAATATAGTACATATATAATATATATTGATAAAAAGAGAGAGAAAAAGAGGTATCTTTTAAAAATTAAAAAAAAAAAAACTTTTTAAATCAAAATTATTGATTAATTTTTTTTTTTTTTTTTTTCAAAAAGGGTGAGTGTGATGTTAAAATTTTTGCAAACGAAGCATGCAAGCACACATGTGTGAACAGTATTATTTGTAATGATGCATTTTGGCAACCCAAAAAAAGTCTGAGTAAATATCTGATTTTAATAAAATTTAATCAGAATTTTTTGATATGTCTTACCATCCAGGTTTTTAGTTTTTAATTTTCCTCAAATACTATAGATATATTATACATATGTACATATAATAAATAGATATCATACCCCCATATAGATATATCAATAATGTAATAGTAAACTCAACATGTTTAATGTTTGTCGTAAACTTTCATCATATTCAATATATTTCTTTGAAAGAAAGAAAGAAGAATGTCATAGTTAAAAAATGAATTCAATGCCGTTCTTCAACAAAATGTAAATGTAAGTTGATATTATTAATACATTTGTTAAGTTACCAATCAGAGAGATATCCTTGATTGATTTATCAATCGTTTTTTTATTTATTTCACAATCGAAACAACAATTTCTGTTTCTTTTTTTAATAATTGGATTGGTATTCAAAAATTAAAAAAAAATAAAATGATAATTATTGATGATATCCACATTCACATAATAACCAATTGGACAAATTTGTCTATGTGGCTCTTGTAGTATTGTTAAACCCAGGGGAACTTGTTTGTTGTTTTTTTTTTTTTTTAATTTTTTTTTTTTTTTTCAAGATCTCCTTTTTACCATTTTTATATAATTTTATTATTTTTTAATTAAATTAAAATTTCCCATTTTTTTGTGAATTGTAAACACATTGAACAATTATAGCTTTGCACATTTTGCTGGACCTTCTTTTTGAAGATTAAAAGTACAAAACAAAAAGAAAAAGAAAACAAAAAAACAAAAAAGCACCATACAATTCTACTTCACGCAGCACCCACACACCACCAATATTTGGATATCATTCAACAAACCAAAAATCATCCATAACCAATAAAAATATTTATAGATAATATAAAAGGAATAATTATAAAAAAACAACTTCATACCCACCACACACACCACCCCCAAATTCACCAATACAATTGTTTTTACCAATAAACAAACAAACAAAATACCCTGCCTCTTCACATCCACATCTACTCCGACAACAATAACACATATTGTTTGTTCCTTTTGTTTTGTTTGTTTTTTTTTTTTTTTTTCGCGATTGTTAATTGGAGTAACACCACATAATATTGTTGCTTTGCTTATAGTGATAGAGAAATTATTATTTTTATTTATAAATATTTTTTTTTGAATTTTAATCTTCAATCTTTTTAAAATATTATTAATATAATTAGTAGTATTATTATTTGTATATTTTAGTTCACCTTTACATTGTGTATAGTAAATAAAAATCATAAAGCAAAAAAAAGAAAAATAAAAAAACAAAAATCACAAAAACACACAAACTTAAAAGTGTGAAGCAATAAGTTCAATACAAAATTTGCAATAACAATAGATAGATAGATAACAGATAAAAAGGATACAACAGATAATAAAGTATTAATCAAAAACATAGTTTCTTAAAAGTTAGTTGTATTTTAGTGCTTCTTGGAAGAGAAAAACAAATTAAAAGTTTGAAGAGAGATAGATAATAATCTTTTTTGAATAGTAGATATTTTAGATAATTTTAATTAACTTTGTAGTTCACTAGGAGTCAGCAAAGAAAATTTGAAAAATATCTATTCAATCTTAAAAAGCAAAACAAATTTTTTTTTTTTTTTAAAGCGACATCTTTAATTAATAGTTAAATTAAGAGTTCAGTAATAATAGTTAAATATCAGATAAAAGGTAGATCGATAGCAGACAAGATTAATAAAGTAGAATATAAATTTGTTGATATCAACAAATATTTATTTATAAACCATTGAATAAAATAAGTAAGTTGTTTCAGATCTATTTGAAAGTTGTGTAAGCAATAATAATCAGTCAATCAAAATTGTTAAAATGGTTTTATTGGATGATCTTTTTAAAAACTAAACTTAGATATTGGCAAATATATTTTAAAACAAAGATTGTAATTCATTTTTTATTTTTGAAAAAGTCAGAAAAATACAATGATTTGCTGACAAACCAACCAATTGTTAATAATTTAATATGTTTGTATCTATTAAATTTTTTTAGCTTTAAAATGTAAAAAGGTTTGTGGTTTGTGGATGTGCATATTATATGTTTTTCTTTTTATCAATGCAATTCTTAGTTATACATTATTGACTAATTTGTCAATCTGTTTTTTTTTTTTTTTGTTTGAATTCTTATTTGCACTTTTAAAGATTGATAAAATTATCATCCAATCCACATCTACATTGCAATAGAGACACCTGTATTTAGTAGTTTCATAAATCACACAATTATATGCATCATTCACCAAGATGAACCTAAAGTTTCTTCTTTCTTCCATTCTGGTGTCATTGGTGTATATATAGAAACTATGTCAATCACCACTATCATCGCCAGGATCGCAAATCATAAATTTGATCATGGGGTTTGACAAATTAATTAACCCACCACTACCTATCTATAGATCCTCTAAATATTTTTTTGATTATCATCATTTTTTTTGCAATTTTTTTTTTTGAAAATTAATTTAATATATTTAAATTTGTTTTTTTGCAATTTTTTTTGTTAACATATTAAATTAAATTTAATTTAAAAAAAAAAGTTCATTTTTTGGTGTGTTTTTTTAATTAAATAAATAAATATAAAACAACAACAAACAACCAAAAAACACACAAACACACCACCCCATTAAAAACACACATACACAATATACCACTCCACCACATAAAGTGCACCAATACAAATAGACACTCAAACCACACTTTAGTTATTCTAAATTTTTATTCTCAGTCATCATCATCAACAAATAAATATTTATTTATTATTACTATATATTTCTCTATTTTCATACATCATAAATCAATATCATCATAATAATAATAAGTTTTAATTTGCAACAATCAACACAGCTTCAACTAAACTATTAGTTAATGTGCATCATCCAGGTGTAAAAAGTAGAAAATTGCAATAAAATAATAATAATAATCAATCATCACACATATCAGTCATTCAAAAATAAAATAGTTTTTTTTTTTTAAAAAAAAAGTAGAGAGTTCAAAATAATAATAATAAAATCAATCGTATAATCATCTTGTTTTCGCTGCTTCCAATATTAACATATATACAACAACAACAACACTCCACCAAAATCAAATCAAAATATTACCAGCATAGTATACCACACTCAAATCATTCAAATCAATCAATCAATCAGACAACAGACCAAATCATTTTTAATAGATAATCAAATTATTATAGAAATAATCAATTTTAATAGGAACAAATATTGTTGATTTAAATCTTGATAATCAAATCAATTTTCTACTCTTTGGATTCTAATCAACACACTGTTTGATATCACATATATTAAACTTGGAATTTGGACAATTGAAAATTGGTGTTACATTGATGAATCTCTTCATATTCAGAAGCTGCTTCAAAAATATCAATTGATTGCCAAACTATTAAGCATACACGCCACTGGAAATATCATGTTGATATTATTCAAATTCAACAACTCATCATAATTCAAACAAAAACATATCTTTAAGCAACACCTCAAATTTCACTCTACATAACTATTTGTATCACACAACAAATAATAATAATTAATACCATAATCACACATACACATATATTATTTTTTCCAATATATTTATATAGTAGTAGTAGTAATAATTCTTCTTGTTATGAACAAATTAATTAATTAAATTCAAAACAAAAACAATATAATTTTCTTTTACTACCCCAAAGCTTGTTGCATCACACTCAAAAACAAAACACACACACACTCATATATATAATTATTTTATACACCAATCAACAATTTTATTTATTTAAATAATACATATGAATCATTTATTCTCTCTTTTTCCTACAACAATTATATTAATAATAACATTTTTTTGTATATAATAATTTTTTAATTTTTTTTCTTTTCTATAACAATAATTATAATTCATATAATATTATATATATATATATAAAAACAATTCCTATTTAAATAACTCTTAATAATAGTGAATTGATTATTAAACAATAATTTAATTTTGAAATTATTCAATCTACCGCCTCGCCTCTTCACCAAAAACTTGTTTTGATTTAAACTAATATTTGGTTTTTCTGTTTTTTTTTAATTTGTATAATTTGTTTATTACGCCAATATCTAGAATTTGTTTTTTTCTTCTCCTCTGTTTAATTAGTTTTTCAATTACACAACTTTAATATATTCAAAATTGATATCAATTTCCATTTGACTGACACGAATGTATTGCAATATGAATCATCTACCTCCCCATCAACAACAACAACAACATTATCATCAACCTCAACAAATGATATATCATCCAGGTTTACAAATGGCAACAGCGCACAACAATATGAATAGAGAATATGGAGAGAGTACGACAACTACCTCGATAATTCCACCCTCTGTTACATCTTGTTTGACACCAACAATGAGTTCTCAAGTAGTATCGCCTATCATCGTTGGAGGAGTTCCAAAAAGAAAACTGGAAGAAGAGGACTTTTCCCTGATAAAAAACCAACCACTATTAGTTTCATCGCCTCTCCTAACTCCTGTTTCACAGTCGCCTGGTCTCACTTCAGTTCAAATTGCCTTTCAGAATGCTTCCCTCTCAAATCCACCAACTCCATTGACAATGTCACCGTCATTGTCTCCATCGGCCGCTCCAATGTCACCGTCAAAGAAAAGTAAAAACTCAAGATCATCAGGCAAATCAAAATGGAATCAAGGAAGTAGTGATGATGTAAGTAACTTTAGATTGAATGATTATTCAAATAGTCAAAGTCATATTGATTAATTTTTAATCTTTTTAAAAATCTATAGTTAAGTCGATGGCAAAAAACTAAAAGTCCAGGTATAGTCAAAGGACCATGGAAAGAAGAAGAGGATGCTAAATTGGTAGAACTCGTACAAAAGAACGGTCCAAAGGAATGGTCAACTATTGCAGCAAAGATTCCAGGAAGAATTGGAAAGCAATGCAGAGAACGTTGGTTCAACCATTTGAGTCCCGATGTCAGAAAGACAAATTGGACACCAGAGGAAGATAAGATTATCATTGAGTCACACTTGGCTCTTGGTAATAAGTGGACCGCAATCTCGAAGCTACTAGAGGGCAGACCAGCAAATGCAATCAAGAATCATTGGAATTCGACACTGATCAAGAGAATCGGTGCCGATGGCAAGAGCCACCAACCAAGTCCCTCTAAGGATCTCAAGGATGACGAAGACGACGAAGACGAAGACTCTGAGACCAACTCACCCGCTCTCTCGCCAATCTCTTTGTATCCGACCGATCCATCGTCGGCAGCAAACCATGCACACCTCACTGGCACTCCAGTACAAACCACTGAACAGCAACAATACAATATACCACCATTCATTCTGTCTGGAAACCACCAAGTCGAAAACAACCAAATGCTAAACACCAATCTTCCAAACGATTTATATAGACAAGGAACTATAATAGCTCCACAAATTATAAGATTACAACAACAAACCACTCCATCATCATCACCTCAAATGAACTCACAGATTAAGAAATCAGATCCATCACAAAACCTTCAACGACAAATCCCTGCAAATCAAAGTCCACAACTTCATCATCAACAACAAACACATCAAATTCAACAACAACCAATACAACAACAATCAGTACAACAACAACAACAACAACCAATTCAACAACAACCAATTCAACAACAACAACCAATACAACAACAACAAATTCAACAAAACACTCAACAACATCAACAATATAACCAACAACAATATAATCAACAACAAGCACTACACCAACAACAAACTCAACAACAACATCAACAACAATATAATCAACAAGGACAACAACAATTTAATCAATATCAAGTTTCACATGAGGTTCCTTATTATAATCAATCATTCTGGGGACAACCCACAGCAGAGAATATTGCTGCTGGTGATCATTTGGTAACTTTTCCCCAAAATCCATTTATTTCTGATTTTAATTTTGAACATTCCGATTTTCTATTTTTTGGTAAGTTGTTAATGCTAATTTACATTTATATTTACGTTTTTACAGTTTGCTAATAATTATATTTTCATTCTATAGATCACGGTGACCATTCACAACAGAATAATATTAAAAACATAGACACAAACCAGAACCAGTCACAGCAACCACAACAACAACAACAACAACAACAAAATAATAGTCAAAATAATTATGACATTAATAATCTTTTTAATGTTGAAATTTAAGATTTCTTAAATTTTATTGTAAAATAAATTATAAATATATAAAACAAAAGTAATAGTTTGAGTAGTTTGTTATTTCTTTTTAATTATCATTTTATTTGTCTTTTTTTCAGATTGATTAAATTAATTTAAAATTTAATTTATATTTGTTAAATTTTAAAAAAAAAAAAAAAAAATTTATCTTTCTGAGAGTGTAGAAATTTGTTATATTAAAGTTGATATTTATTTATTTATTATTTGTTTAGTTGTTTCGTTGTTAGTTGTTTAGTTGTTAAGTTATATATTATAGAAATGAATCAATCTTTATTAGATTCATCATCAACGACATCAATAAATACAGTAACTAAAACATTGAATATCATTAGAATTACACCTACATTGCCCACGATTCTACAGAAGAGAATATTGGTATATCTCTTCAACACAATGGATTGTAGATGGAAATACACGATGGCCTTTGTATGCCAAAAGTGGTTCTCCATTGTATCTAGCATCTCCAATACATTTACATTGAATGAACAGCACGACCCATTCATAGAAGATGTCTACAGTGCACTCAGAAAGTGTTCGACACCATGGTCAATCATTAAAAACATAGAAATATTAAACATAGGTCCACCACTTTCTAAATCTTCTTCTGCATATTTATTCGATTTACTTTCAATTAATAATAATAATAATAATAATAATAATAATAATAATAATAATAATAATAATAATAATAGTAGTAATAATAATACAAGTCCAATATTAACAAGTTGTACTAATAATAATAGTTTTTTTGACACTGGTGTAGTATGTAAACAATCAATTATATTTGAAACTTTAATCAATCATTTTTGATATTAATTTAAAGATTCTATGATTTTTGATGTTGAACTTGTTCAACTTTGATGTCTGTTTACTACGATGTAACATTGAATTTCATTTATGTAGATTTGTATTAGGATATCGTTACCAATCTATTTATTATCGAGTTTGGCCAAGATTATAGGTAGTCCTTACTATAAATCGCTTACAACCTTCAGTTTAATGGTGCAACCATTGAGTTCACATAGTATCAATATAGATATTCCACGACAGTTTATGAAAACCATAAAGGACAAAACATCAATCACCACGTTGACTTTCTCACTGCAAACCAACGATCGCAGTACTTACCCTATAGATTATATCATCCAGAGTTGCCAGATCAACAGCAAGTTGGTCAATATCGACTTATCGCTAAGCGGCATACTCAATCTGGAAACGATTTCCAAAATCTTCCAGTGTACGCATATCAAACGCTTCAGAATAACGGCGCGTACTCTCACCCATGAAGATCACTACGGTCAGCAGCAGCCACCGGTAGACACGGTGTATCGCGAGTTCACACAGACTCTAGCAGAAAACAAGACACTTCTCGACCTGGCGATCAGGCTCGAGGAAAAGTCGCTGGTTGCCACAGACAGCTCGCTGTCTGCCTACCTTGGTGACGCCTTCAAGCTGAACAACACACTGACCAGTCTGAAATTTGAGAACTTCCCATTTATAAATCCAGAGTTTATACTTTGTTTCGTCGAGTGTAACCACTCGCTTCGACATCTCTCATTGAACTCCAGCTTAAATCCACAGTTAATCACACACATCGCAACCATGATACAGTACAACAAAACAATCGAGACACTCTCCATCAAGGGAAACATGATCAACCAATGTTCATCGTTGGTGGAAGCAATAGCAACCAATTTCACATTGAAAAAGTTTGATATGAGACAATGTTTAATTCACGCATCCGAGGTAAGTTGTTTGATTTAAAATTCACCCATTCAATTATAATTTGATTGATTTAATTTTTAACTCTATCCATCTATTATTACAATTTTAGTATAAACAATTCGATATATATAGAGAAAGGATGATTTTAAAGACAAGTAGTTATACATATTGATTAAAGAAACGAAAACGATTGGTTGCCATAACCTTTATTTATTTGGAGAGTTCATGCATGATTCTGTTGATGGTTAGATGAGTCTTATCAATTACTTCATAGTTAAATAAAATCTTATCTATGAATTCATCTTCCTTCTGATAGTTTAGCTCAAACCAAGTACAGTTCTTCAGCATATTGTTACATTTAGATTTCTCTTTGTAGTTTGTTGTAATTACAAAGATACTCTTTTCATCACCAGTTGAGAATTCAATCTCTTTTTGAATCTAAAAAACAAAACAAAATTGATATAATATTAATATAACTTGCAAACAAAAAAAAAAAACAACTTTTAAACTTACTTGTGAGAATTCAGAGTCGACCGATGGATTGATTACAAGATGTAGAATGCTCTTTGAGATGTGGGGGTGCAGATCCTGGATGTCCTTGAATTTCTCAAGATATTCATCTGATGATTTGTTAATTTTCTCCACTGGTGATTTCTGATCAGCTTGATCATCCGGATGTTCTGATTGGTGGGCCAGAGTCATTGTATAGTCGTTGAGAATTGGTACTTCTTGTTGTGGGCTGTCAAAGAGATCTTGACTGAATCCAAACACTGAATGTAATCTTCTCTCTCGCTTTGTGAGCCTAATGGTCTGTTCTTTCTCTTCTTTTGCTTCGACCGCTGTATTGACAACCTTGGCAACATTCTTGTTCGTATTACCTAAAAGAAAATCACGATCGAAGATAGGAACACCTCTAATCAACAATAGTTCTCTAATGAAATTGAACAACTTGTACTCTCTATCACAGAAACTGATATAAATTGATCTATTTCCAAAGTGTTCAATCAAATCCTAAAATAAAAAGAATAAATGGTTTAATACATATGTTGGTAAATTAATAATAAACACTCTTTCTTACCTTTTGAGTTGGATATATCTTTGCTAGCTTATGACCATGAATAATATTCTTGGTGATCTTTGCTAGTTTTTCCATCTCTGTGATGAAGATGTCTTCATTTGGGTCAAGAGGTGCAGCTGTTTTAAATTCATAGTCGAACAAACCTCTCAAGATTGGATCTATTTCGACATTATGATAATAGAGAGCAATAATCTAGAAATGGTGTTATCAATGAATATGTTAATAACATTAAATTTAGGAACAGCTAGATTTTTAGATACATTACAGTTTTACCTAATCTTCTTGCCATTTTCAACTCCTTTCTACACCAAAGAGAAATAGAAGATGTTTCTGATATGGTATAGATGATAACTTGAGCATTGGCTACACCTTTGGTGATTTCAGCTCTCCAGTCACAACCGGCTTGTAATCTATACTCGTCTAGCCAACATCTAATTGAGTATTGTTCCATTGCAATACGAAGTTCTCTAACAAATCCGATATCCTTGTGTGCATACGATAGGAATACTTCATTGGTAAACATAATGTTCTGGAGCAAGGTTTTCTCTTTACCATTGACATACTGTAACGGTGTTTTCATTGCACGATCAGTGATTGCTTGGGCACCATTCTTTAACAACAACATCGATATTGCTAGCTTATTATCTTGAGTAGCAAGATGTAATGCAGTCTATTGTAAAATAAAATATTAGTTATAGTTTAGTGTTAAGAGTTATATAAATAATAAACATACATATCCTTTAGCATTCTTTAGATTTCTATCACAACCATATTCACATAACATCAATAATGATTCATTAGACTATTATATTGTTATTAGTTAGTATATAAATATTGTATTTATATCTATTGTTTCTATATATATATATATATATATATAATAGTTACTATTTTTAATAACAGAAGTATGAAGTGGAGTATCACCAACACTATTTGTAATATCAACTTTGAGAAGTTTGTTCTTTAAGATGTATTTCATAATTGGTAAACAGATGTTCTCCACCGCATAATGTAGATAAGAAAGATCTGCATTTCCTGTTCTAACTTCTAATGAAACATTTTCAAATCTATGATAGAGATATTTGAATATTCTAAAAAAAATTAAAAAGATAACATTAATATCATTATTCTCTTTTTTCTTTTTGATTTGTGAATTAAATAAAAATTATATCGTACTCTAAATTATTCAATTCAATGGAATACATTATTAATGAGATCATTTTAGTTTGGCTGAAATCCAATTTTCCAGAGAGAAGCGACTTTAATAGGTCTAATCGATCAACTTGAATGAAACAATATGCTGTTGAATAGGTATCAAAGAGTGTAACTCCAACCGAATGTTTGTATTTGAACAATTTGAAAGTATTTGGTATTGTTCTCTAGAGATTAAAAAAAGGTAAAGAAGTTTGTTAATAACAATCAATGATGATGATGATGATAGTATTAATATAAATCATTGATTTTCAACATACCAATGGATGAATAACTAGATTAATGGTATGGAATTCCATAGGGAATGATAATCCAGAGAATTTAATATCTTCATCAATGATAACAGAGTAGTTCTCATTGCATATCACATTGATATGAGTTTGTTTGGTATGAATGAGCATCGGGGTTGCTGTGTTTTGCGCCTTCTCACTTATGTAACCAAGTTGTTGTTTAGCGCTGTCTCCCCAACCAAAGACACTCTCCACTCCATTTTGTATGACAATAGCCATGCTATGTTCAAATCCACAACTTACGAAAGTTGCTCTCTGAACATCTGGAATGAACTGTGGAATGTTTGAATCCTTTGGATTCTTCAACTCTCTACCCAATTGTCCTCTCAAATTATTGGTTGTTCCCCACGATACAAGTCTTCCACTCTCGGTTAGTGCCACAACAAATTGATTTCCACTCGATATTGTCTTTACCAAAAATGGAAGTTTCAAATGTTTCAAACTGAAATCAACAGGATTATCTTGAACAGCAACACCAACTCCACGTGATAGTTTCTGTCTTTGTTGTTTTTGATTTTGTTCTTGTTGTTGTGGCTGTTGTTGTTTTTTCTCCTCTATTTCCCAACATTGACCTTCAGTATCCAATGAAATGATATTATTTTTAGTACAAATGACATCAAGGAATTTTGTAACATTCTGAGGAGCAGTCAGCTTTTTAACTTGTGGGAATTTAAC
Source organism: Heterostelium album PN500 (assembly GCF_000004825.1). Lineage (NCBI taxonomy): Eukaryota > Evosea > Eumycetozoa > Acytosteliales > Acytosteliaceae > Heterostelium > Heterostelium album. The sequence goes on along the minus strand of NW_008805065.1, from coordinate 992,442 downwards.
AGAGTTTGAAAGCTTTCCCCAACTATACAGTTTGTCAGTGCAATCGATAAAAGAAATGAATCCACTCTGCGACACATCAATCTGTTTCAGTTTTAAAGGTAACTCTATCAACTTTAATTTATCACCAACAACATAAAATGAATATCCTACATTTGAATTTCTAAATAGATTGAATATATTAACATTATTATAAACAATTGATAAGATAATATACAATAATACTTACTTTGTATTGAAATATGGAGTATCCATACCAAACATATCTTTAATTTCATTTTCTTCATTAAATATCAATTGAGTTTTAGATTGGATTTGAGGTTGAGGTTGAAGCTGAGGTTGAAGTTGAGGTTGTATTTTATTTTTGGGAATAGTAACTTGAATTGATTCTTCTTCTTCTTCATCTTCAAAAGTTAATTGGGGTTGTTGGGAAATGATTGGTGAATCCCCAAACATCGCAAAAAAGTCGTTCTCCTCTTCATCATCAAAATATGCTATTTGTTGTTGTTGTTGTTGATTTGGTTGTTGTTGTTTTGATGTCTTTGGGGCTATGTAATCGTCAAATAACCCAAACATATCAGCTTCACTATAAATTGATTCATCATCGTCATCACTATCCAAAGTTTCTGCTGTTTGTGTATTATTCGTTGTTTCGAAATCATCGAACAATCCATAGACATCCTTAGAACTACTTTCACTATTTGTATCATCATCATCATATCCTAAATCAAAATATTTACTATTGCCGTTGATACTATTCTTTGGTAATTCCATGTTGAATCTAAAACTTGGTAAATCTTTCAGTTTGGCAGATGATATAGATGAATAAATAAAATCCTCAATAAACATTGGAATATTGAACTTGATTGATTTTTGATATGCTGACATCCTACAAGTTTATTGGAGTGATATTATTCAAGTTAGTTACTATGATGAATGTTAATGTGAATGCATTACAAATGAACACACACAGATTTGGATGTAAAGAGGTTCTCGATCTATCATGACCCTCTAGAACTACGATATAATCAGTTTCTTTTGGTACTATGGCGAAACTAACGGTTGCACCATATATCTCCAAGGTTTTCTTGGCATGGGCTTTATGTGACCATGAAACACTCGATGTTTTTGGTATTAAGAATATCTTTTTATTTTTAAATACCAATTTTTTTGATACTGATGATGATGTTGTCGTGTTACCACCACCACTATTATTACTACTAGATATAGGCATGTTATTCTAAATTTATTTTACAATTATATTACTATATTATTTGTTTCTCTAACTTTGTTTAAATTAAATTAATAATCAAAAAATATACAAAAAAATTGATTGATTCTTAATATTACTATAAAAATCTGTTTGATTATCAGTAACTGTGTTGCTAAAAAAATAACGTCTTGTACTTTTTGCAAAAAACTCTGAAAGATTTAATTAAATTAAGATTTTGGTAAAATCAATTTTAATTTTTGCATAATTCTTAAAATTGTACCAACACCAAAGTGTGAAATTTAAAAGAAAACTAGAATTTTGCAAGAACATTATCTATCTTTCTTTGTCAAAGATTTTAAGAAAAAGATTTATTAAATTGAACTTCATATGAAAATAAATAACTATTTTCCTTCTTATTTGATAATTATAATAGATATTTATTTATCTTTTAAGAAATTGATTTGAAATTTAATTTTAAGTTTAGTTTACCTTTTTTTTTTTTTTTTTTTTTTTTTTTTGTTAAAACAAAATCAATTGACTGATCAACGTGGAATTATTGGATGATCATAACGATGAGTAATGAGATAAATGATGTTATTTTTACAGGTTCACCATTAGATGAGTATTTACAATGTAACTATTAGAGTAGTTGTAGTAGTAAATCTGATAACATTGTATTATAAACGAAAACTAACTATTTAATCTTTACGATCAATAATAGCATTGATATCGAATAATAATAATAATAGTAACGATAATAACGATAATGACAATGAAAATGAAAGTAATGATTTTGGTGGTAGTTTGTTAAGTGAAATCATTCAAACTGAATCGATTGACTTTAACCAATTACAAAATGAACAGAATCTAAAAGAACAAGAAGAACAACAACTATTAGATAGCGATAAGAGTAAAAGTAGTAGTAACAACAACAACAATAATCATATAAAAGATGATAATAATATTAATACCAGTACCGATAATAATAATAGTATATATAAATATATTATAAAGATAGTTTATAATAATTATTGTAGATTTAGAATCAATATATTAGAGTCTGATATGTTATTACCATCAGAATCACCTTTTATCAATTCATCATTGGTTACACTTGATTTACCTCCACCCATCTACATAGATAGTATTAATAATAGTAATAGTAGTAGTAGTGATATAACAAATAATAATAATAAAAATGAAATCAATAGAGATATAAATATTAAAGATTTATTATATTATCTATATATATCTATTCTAAAAAATAATAACAACAAAAGTAATAACTTTAATTTAATTATAATATCATCATTAATAATATTATTATTTTCATTATTATTATTTAGTAATATTACTATTTATATTATTATATTGCTTATTTGTTTTACTATATTTATATATGGCTATAAAGTATACATTAGAATATTGAATGAAATAGACACATTGAATAGACAACATCAATCATTACAATCGTTGTTTGAGCAATCATTTAAATATATTCAAACACAATTGGATATAATATCGAGATCAATAAAGTTAGTAAGAGAAGTAGAGTTAATATCAAAAGGTTATAGATTGTATGTATAATATCTATCTATCTCTCTACTACTCTAAGTAATTGCTAACCAATCACGTTATATATAACTAATATAAATAGTTCATCACCTGTAATACCAATTGAAAGAATCGAAATAGATAAAGTTAAATCAGAGAAATCATTGGTGTTGCGTGCATCTATCGCCAAGATTATAAGACACTCTACACTTGCATTCAAAGAAGATCTCGATAGATTCGCCAATTTATATATAGATAATAGCTATATAGATGCATATTTAAAATCAAATATAATAGATGATAATATTTATTTCATTAATAATAACAATAATAACAATAGCAATAGCAACAGCAATAGTAATAGTAATAATGAAAATGAAATGAAATCACAAGAGGAAATAGATAGTCAATTACCAATATTAACGATTAAATCAATGTTCTATCAATATCAAACAATCATTTCAAATTATTATACTATGCTAATGTTTATATTGGCAGATCAATCTATATTGTTACATAATAATGGTATGTGTTATATTATTATGATTTTATTAAAGTATATGAAAGATCTTCTTAATTTACCTTAGTACTAAAATAATTAATTTAATAGGACAAGCAGTATTAAAAGTAATAAAGTTCAATGAGAGATTGGAAGAATCACTTGATAACCTTACAAAATCAATTAGAATAGAATCAAATACATTAAAGAATATCATTTCAAATGAAATATATGATAATAGTATGTTTTGTTATGTTATACTATGTTATTAGTAAATTATTACTAATAAACTTTAATTAAATAGAAATACCAAGTAGAATCATATTAAATAGACCAAAGAAAACAGTGTTGGAGTCATTCCTTTACAACAATAATCAAATGTTAGAATCTGTTCAATCATCTATAAATCCAATGTTGACCAAGATTAATAATATTATTACACCATTAACATCGACAATCAACAACAACAATAGTATTAATAGTAATCATGATGCAGAATCAACTAATAATAATAACGATGATAAAAGAGAATTAGAAATCGATTTAGTAACATTAGATGATATTGTAAATGACTTTTTGGTTATCAAGAGTGAGCTTTCCAATAGTTTAAAGTATTGGGAGTTGGCAAATCGATCACTCATCAGTATCGTAAAGTCTGTAGATCGTAATCTACCAGAGCTATCAGAGGAAGAAGCAAAACAGAGAATACAACGTTTAATAGAATCATTAAGAAAGAATACTTTATATAATAATGAATTCGATGATGATAATAACAATAATGGTAACAATGATAGTAGTAAGAGAAGACAATATATAGATTTAAATAGTATTATACATGATCCTCTTGATGATGATGGTGTATTTGAAGCATACACTGGTGAATTGGGTGATGATGATCAAGATGATCAAGATGAAATAGAATTTTATAAACAACAACAACAACAACAACAACAACAATTAAATAATGATTTAGATTCAACACCAATCACCAATGGAATTCCACCTCCACCTCCACCATTACCTGCCGATGGAATGATACCAAAGAAGAAGAATCCACCCAAAAGAACTGTATACGATCCAACTTATGTTGAAAACAAACAGAAAAAGAAGAGAACAACAAACTATTCTCTATTTACTCCTGTAGTTGTATGTATATTTTATTATTATAATTATTATTATTAATAATTTAATATAATTAATCATTTTTTTTTTATTAACAATTGTCTTACTTACTCTATTAAATATAGCCACCAGAGAAGAAGATGATAAATGAATTGAAATCAGTATTGGATGTTATCACGTTGAATAAAGAAACTATAAAGAAAAAGAAGAATGATAACAGTGACATAATTAATAATGATAATCAAGAGGATAAAGATAATGTTCAAACACAATAATAAAAAGAGTATAATTAAATATAAATATGTTAAATTTTGTCTTTTTTATTTACATTATGATTTCTTTGAGTTTGGTAAACAATATCCAAATCCAACTGTATCGTAGGCACAGAAATAATTTGGTTTACATAGTACAAATTGACATTTCAATTGACAAACATAATCTTTACAAACATGTTTTTTATCACATTTAGGATTGCAGGGTGATGGAGGTTCCTTTGGTTTCTTTGTAGGTGGTTGACTATGTAGCTCTTCAATCTCATCGATATACTCTGTATATTCAATTTCATCCAACCCTTCCATCTCGTCTATATTTTCAACATATTTATAATCTTCAGTATATTCGACATCATATGTCTCACCTTTTTTAAATTAAAACAAAACAAATATAATTTAATTAGTATTTCAATATTTAATGATTCAAGAATACAATTCATACCATATACATTTAATATCAAAAAAATAAATAAAACAAAAAGATATAATGATATTTTAGATTTATTATTCATTTATATAAATATAACTTTTAAAATATATATATATATATGTTTGTTTTTTTTCTTTTGGTTTTAATTTAAAGATGTATATAATTTATTTAAGTTGTATATTTATAGTCAGCATGTAAGTTGAATCCATATTTAAAATATATTTAATAAATAAAATAAATAATATTAAAATAAAATTTATTGGATTTTAATAATGATAATAATATTTATATTTGTGTCACGTTTGCCTTTTAAACTAATCAACGACACTGATACAGATTGTATAAATCTACATCATTTTGATCATGATCAAACTTATCTAAAATTGTTGGTTGACATTATCCAAAAAAGTGTGTGTTATGGTTTTTGTAGTTTATAAAATTATTTCCATGTTTATTCTGCCTATTCTATTCCCTTTGTTTACACTCACTTCACCCACTTGTTTTGAAAATTATAAATATCTATCATTCATTTTAAATTTAGTTTTGTTAAAGTATAATTATAAGGTTATTTGTTGAATAAAATCATGATTTTAACAAAAATAAAACAAAAAAATATCATGATAATTAATTCTTTTTTGATTCTGTTTTTATTAATACCTTTTTACACAGTATTTTGTTGTGTCTTTTGGACTTATGCAAAAATTAAAAATAATAAAGAATGATGGTTTTTTTTTTTGCCAACATTGGAAGGTGAGGTACCTCTTTAATTTTTTTTTGTAAAGTTTAATTCGATCGATTGATAATTACACTTTTCTTTGTTTGAAAACATGGATTTATCAAAACGATTGTTAAGCACGGTGAAATCCAATGCAGAGGATATTATTAATTTTCCATCAATAACAAATGTAAGTATCAATGACAGATATCATTGTTATTGTTTAATGTTCTTATAAGTGCGTTTTTTTATTAATTCAATACATTTTTAAATTTAGCTATTAAAAGATGATAAGATAGATCATGAAATTAAAGAAAAACTAGTTGGTTATACTATTAAAACATTGAGTATGATTAGGTTGTCGTTGGTCGGTGAGGAGCCTGCCAAGGTCAAACTCTCTGTGATCAAAGAGTACTTGGAAGTGAAATTGTCAAACAAATCCGCTGTACCATCTATATTCGATGTCGCCGAGACAATGTTGACTGCCAATAACTTTGAGTATGAGACATACGATACCATGGGTATTCTCGACCAATTGGTGCCACTGTTTAGTAACCAACCAGCAATAATCGATCGATTCAGATTGATCTACGCTCCACTATTATTTAAAATTATAATCTATACATCAAATGTAAGTAATATTATATTCATTCAATCAATCAATCAACCATTTATTAATTTAATGTTTCATTATTACTTTTCAAGTGTCAAATCTATGATAGTCTATCTTTCCCATTGGGAAGAGTACAATTTCAAGCGTTGTGTAATGAATGGGTGGTGAGTGATACCGAGAAGGTTAAGATACTGTCATTCAATTCAGAGCAGCGGTCACTCGCAAAGTTTATGTATATATTGTCCCAATGCGATCTCTCAGCGACTTCAAGTCAGCTGATAAACGATCACTTTGCAAAGATCGCTGAATTGATACCAGTTTCGCTGAAGCTGATAGCAGGGTATCATCAATCCAGTGGACCGTTACTCAATGATTTCGGCGAAGTGTTCCGACATTTCATGGGAATGATATTGTCGTCGGACAATGAGCCAGTCTTAAATCAACTCATTCAAACAATGAAAGATATGATAGAGGATGATCCAAAGCTATTCGATCTTCTCTATCCATTGATCAACGACAGACTATCGGGTCACGATTCCTATTTCAAACGCTACTTTAAGGATATAAGAGTTAGATATTCCGTTAAGAACATCTTAATCAAGAAACAAGAATCTAAATTTGGTGCAGTAAGTTGTTAAACAAAACATTCTTAAACTCGTTGACACATTTTATTAATCTTTATATTCTTCCTTTAGTTATTAGATATTTATCAAAATTATATTAATGGTATCATCAAACTTATGACATTTACAAGTGATTCATTTGTTTTGGTTGAAGGATTATTCGGTTACTTCAAGGTTTACTACGATCAAACGAAAGCAAAAAGTAAAACCGATGATGGCTGTTACAATGTTTTGGCGATCTTAATACATACTTTGCTGTTAAGAAGCAATTCGGTAGTGGATATCGTGGTGACGGATACTATCGTTGATTTATTTATCTACGCATACGAGAGTCATGCATGTTCACAGCAACAGAAGGATATATTCAATTTTTTAGTGATATTCATGACAAAGTCTGATGACGATAAGCATATGCCTTTCATTACGAAATACTCTCAGAAACTACAATTGTTGTTCAACAATATCTCCAACTTTAATAACCACAATATAAAGTTGACAATTTCCAGAAACCTTTCATTCCTAAATCAATGTATTTCCAGTGGAGCGGTTGTAGTTGATGACAGAATAGTCACAATTATCTTGGACAATGTCAGAGATGCTTTTGCTGCTCCCTATCAGAAAATTGTACCGCTTGCCAAGTTCCTAGATATGCTGCCAGATGCACACCGACACTGGAAGTATTTGATTGACAACTGCCTACACTTCAAACCGTTGTATAGCTTAATGAATTGTTGTACTACCAACAAGTCGATAATGTACTTTATTCGCTTTGTCTACGGAACATTCTTTGATAGTAAATATAGAGGACCAACCCTACAGTATAGAAACATCAACAGCAATATCAATCTGATGACAGCCGAGGATCAAACACTGTATTCATTACACAACAAACTAAATGACGCAGAAAAGAAACTGCTAAGAACCAAACTAAACAGCTCCATTGTTACCTATCTACGAAGAGAACTGCCTATCAATGTTCCGAGTTCTCATTTTACCAAATCTGCTGATTTCGTTGGCATTCAATTCTTTAAAGACAAGGCAATTGTAGATCCATTAGAAAAGGTGTCATCTCAGTCGTGCGTGGATGGCTGTGAACTTCCTGAACTCAGTAAAGTTATATGGGCGGAAATATTATTCAATCTTTTTAGCGATGCCACTACATCAACGAAATGGAAGATAAGAACACTCCCGATGGTATGTCAACTGTTCTTCCAGGTCTCAACCTCGATTCTCTCGAACAATCCGATGAAATCAGTTGAAATTCGTTCAAAGTTGACACACATCGGTTCGAAATTCTGTCTGTTTAAGAATCCACCACTTCATTTGATCGATTATGAAATCGCTCATATTCCGACAAAGTTCCATCCTCAGTGTATCAACAGTCTTCAGGCACTAACTCAAACATTCGATACCTACACCAACAACCATGTTAATTCCTATACCTTTGATATGTTCGAGACTGACGACTACCAAGATCTAAGTTACCACGAGACATTCATACACTATCTAGACTGCTGTCCAAGTTTGAATTCCATACATTTCAAACATTTCGTTTCCAACAAGCACATAATGGAACTGTACTCAAAGTTTGTGAGAGACAATACAAAGGTTGATCATCTTGTTCGACGATACAATAGATTCAAGTATTTCAACGTACCAATTCTGAATGACTCGAACGACTATGACCAAACCTTTCAGTACTATGATGACTTCCAAGAGGATGACGATTTTTCTGTTGATGAAGAGAGCAAAGAGCATATCCTTTCAACTTTTATTCAGAACTACATCCTACAACAAAAGGAAAAGAAAATTTCATCAGTTACATTTGAATCGAATTCAATAGATGCCAACTTTATGCCTCAGTGTCTTCACCTGCTCAATGAAATCAAAGAGAGTAACCAATTAGATATTATGGTCGATCTAACAATAACCGTTCCTCACCAAACCAGTCATATAAATACAAAACTATTGTCACTGATTCGGTCGCTCTCAGTCACCTCCTCTCGAATCAACATAGTTGGCTGCCACTTTACAAATCTATCAAAGCTAGCTATTACCGCCATACTACCCAACAGGGATTACTCGGGACTACTACAACAAGTTTTTAGAGGAAACAAATCACTCAAGCATTTGGTTTTGGAGGGTCAAATCGAATGTAATCTGTCATTGTACATTCCAAACAATCCTGGTCATACTCTAGAGACATTGGAGTTGATATATCATGATGAGATATCTAAAATCAACAAATTCCAAATAGCTAGTAAACAATCGAAACTCTACTTTGAAGAAATTTTTGTAAAACTGAACAAAGACGAGAACAAATCGATCGTTAACTTGGTTGTTGCTGCGAAAGTTGAAAATCAAAAGTATGCATTACTCAAAGAGAAATGGTTTACAGAATCAAACACCAACTTTGTAAGCTTTATCCCAATTGATTCAACAACACTTTATAGAACAATCAAATAAATAACTATTTATTTATTTTAATTAATTAATGGTTTTATTTTTAAAAATATTATATTATTTTATTTTTTTTAATTTTCTTAATATTTTTTTTTAATTAAGATGTCAAGTAAAGTATGAAGAAGTATTATTTACATTTCTTGAATTTAACCCTCTCTATTCAACCGACTATTAAAGATTCACATTTCCTTATTCAAATAATCAAATCAAATTAGAAAAATAGTTATCAATCATTAGTAGTAAGTGTTTCTCTTATTAAATATAATAGAAAAAATTCCTAAATTCTAATAAAAAAAGAATATTGTATTCTATGATGGAATAATTTGCTTCATCATAATTACTGATGGTGTATTCAATTTGATTTTGATTTAAAATGATAAAGGTCAGATGTTGATTGGTTTGGACTATGCATTCATTGGGCTAACTTTTTTTTTTTACCGAATGTCCAAAATTTATTTAAAAAGTTTCAAGTTTCGGGGTTGTTTGATTTGTGGTGTGTAGTTCATTGTTTACCTGTTGTTTTTTCATATTTGCATTTACATTTTAGGTTGTTTTGTTAAATATCTATCACATTTAGATTAGATATTTATTGTTTTACAAAGTTTACTCACTAAAAAATGTAAACTAACAGGTTAGATTATAAATTTTACAAAATGAATATTTTTTTAATGTACCTTCTTCTCATTTTTTTCAAAACAAAACATTAAAGTAGTTAGCTAGGTTAGTTAGAAGTTACTTGTTATCCAATCAAAGGAAAATTGAATTTCCTTTCTATTTCAAATGATAATCGATATAACCTTCTAGACTATTTGTTTTTTTTAAACAAAAATTAGTAAACATTCTTTTTAAATATTTGAAATTAAAGTATAAATAGATACTGTATATTCATTTCAAAATATCAAATCAAATAAATCAACCTCCAAAAACAAACAAACAACTAATAAATAATTCAAAAATGCTCTCTAAAACTCTATTACTCATCTTGTTGGTCTGTGTTGCCGGTGTCTTCTCCCAAGTTTGCAACAAAATGGCATGTCCTCCAGTTAACAAGCTCCACTGTAACTTGAACAACGGTCAATTCATTGCCAGAAACCTGAATGCATCCCCAGTACACCACTGTTGCGATTTCTGCTTATACCGTGGAGAAGTAAGTTGTTCTTAAAACTATTGTATAATCTATATTCAAATAATTAACAATTTAATTATTATTAGGTTGGAGCATACTGTAACGGAACCTCTACCATTGAGCCAGAGTCAAGAGGATATGTTGCAAGTTGCCAAGAACAATATGCTGTCTGCATCATTAACAACAACATCTGCAGTCCATACTTGATTTAATTTAACAATGATTCCAACAATTAACTTTGGAAATATTTAAATATATAGATAATCGACCAATTTTAAATAAATACTTTTATGATTTTCGGTTTATCTAAATTTCTATATTATTATCTTTTATGATTGTTTTTAATATATATAATCCTTTTATTTATTTATCATTCTGTTGATTTTGATTCTTTTTCTTTCAATTTATTAGTTGCTTCTGTGAGTACTCTGATTGTGTCTGATCTACCATATCTTGTTGCAACTGAAAGTGGTGTATCTCCGTCACATTGTGCATTTAGATCTGCTCCTTTGTCAATGAGTAATTGACATATTTCGAATTGTCCGTGTCTAGCTGCTATCAGCAGTGGTGTAGTTCCGTCTTTTCTCTTTGCGTCGTATTCAATCTTTGTTGAGAATCTATCGAGTAGTTCCTTTATCAGACTAGTATTTCCATATTGTGCTAGAACGTGCAAAACTGTAGTGCCATCCTCTAGTTTCAGATTGACATCGATATCGGGTGAATCCAGCAGTTTCAAAGCAGTGTTGGCATGGTGTCGAGAGCAAGCAACATAAAGTGGACTGGAGCCATCGACCATCTGAATATTGGGCGATGCTTTGTAACTCTGTAGTATATCGACTGCTCTTATGAATCCATTCTGTGCGGCGATGAGCAACGATGTGGCACCGTCACGTGTTCTAACATCTGGCTTAGCACCTGACTTTAACAATCTCTCCATGATTGGATAATTCGATATCTGTGTTGCAACGTGTATTGGGTAGTAGAATAGACGATGTCTTGCTGGGTCGGCACCACGCGATAGCAGCAGTGCGACAACCTCCTCACGAGCAGTCTCGACGGCGACATACAGCGGTGTGGCACCCTCATCGTCGACCTCTATATTGACATCGATACCAGTGTCGAGCAGACGTCTAACCACCTGAGCGTATCCATACTGACAAGCACCGATCAGTCCTGTGACTCTCTGACTTGGGTCGTGATTCTCGCTGAGCAACAGCTCGACAGCAGCGATCTTTCCCTGTACACATGCAACTGCGAGCGGCGATACACCATTCTCCTCTGTCAAATTTATATCTGCACCACAGGCCATCAATCGTTTTAGAAGCTCTACATTGCCATGATAAGCAGCAAAGAAGGTAGCAGTGCAACCACCTTCAAACTTTGTATTTACATCTAATCTTAAATCATCTTTTTTATCCAACAACGAGAGTACCTCTTGAGTATTGTTATCTTTACACTTTTCAAATAATTTTCTGCTATTTTGATTTGAAGATGACATTATAAATATATTACAAAATAAATAATTAAAAACGAGTAAATTTGTCACATGTTTTTTTTTTTTTTTTGATAAGTAAACATTGCAAAAATGCACAGAATTCAAAAACTATTCAAATCCCTGGTAAAAATTAATTAAATTGTTAGATTCTCTAAAGTATTTTAGAATAAATTTATGTTTATTGAATTTTTATAAATATATATAGGATTAATAAAAAGTATTTACAAGTGTTGAAAATAGTTGAAGCTAAACATCAAAATTTAATGATCTTTGAAGACTCAATACCAGAGCTATTCTTTTTCTTTTTCTTACTACGATCAAGAAGCTTGCCAACACAAAGAGTATAAAGAAAGAAATAGTGTTCCCTGATAAACCAATTGAATTCAAAACTTGACCATCAGTACCAATTATTGTTTTTTGTTATGAATTTTCCCAACCCTCTGACGACATTTTTAATAAAATTAATAATATAAAATTTGATCCTTAATAATTTACTAGTTTTATATTGCGAAGGTGAAAAGTAATTTTATTGAGATATAATATAATAAATAGTAAATTTTTTGTTTTTGGATTTTTATTACTCTATTGTGTGAATTTTGAAAAAAATAGTGCGAGAATACAAAAAAAGCTGTGCAAAAATAAACCCAACCTATAAAATTAAACAACCCAAATAATTAATAATTAAGATTCAAACAAATAATATTAGTTGAATAAAGGACATAAATGAATATTGACATTTAAAAATGTTGATTTCTTTCCTTTAAGATTTTCATTTAAAAGAATTTTATTATTGGAAATCCTTCTAAAAAACAAATATATTATTATTTCTTGATGAGTAATTCTTTGTAGATGTAAAAATGATTTTTGAAATGATTTATTCTCTTGGGTTTTCATAAAAAATATTATTTTTATTAATAAAAATATTTATAAATAATTGTATTTTTAATGCTATTTAGATATTTTAATAAATACTCTCCAGTTTGAAGTTGGACAAATAAATGTGGTAATGTGTTGGACTCTAACTGAAGTGATTTCAATAACATTTTACCACCCAAATCCAGCCGAGACAAATTAACTAATTCGAGTGTGTGATTTGTTTCAATAAGTTCCGAAACTAGTTTCTCGATTGAATCTTTGTACAATCCATAGATAGAGCTAAACGTCAGTTCTCTTATGGAGCTGTTGATTTTCAGTGATTTGAAAATTCGGTCACACATGTTTGAATCGAATAATGTGATTGACAGTCGCCTCAAACTGGTTTGTTCAAGAGAATCGTAGAATTGCTGATCGAAATGAAAGAAATTCTCCAGTTTCAATTTGGTTATGGTTCGATTCACCACGAGCAAATCACCGAAATGTTGCGCCAGTGACTCTGAGCCTGCAAGTGTATTGGAACCTTTTTTGCCAGACCAATCATTGATGGAGAGGAGTTCGATCGACCGATTCGATTTCAGTGCTTCAAAGAGGTCCTTGGATTTTGCTGCGAACTCCTCATTGTCTTGCTCCTGACAGAGATTGACAGAGATCTTTAGGATTTTCAGGGATGGCGCTACCTGGATAACCTTGGCAGCGATCCAGGGTTTGACACTCGTAAGCTCTAACTTGTAGATATTGGAGAGTTGGTGCATCTGCAGCCAGTCATTCGGGGGAATATCCGAGAAGAAATGAGGAAAAGAAAATTGAGTCATCGCCAGTGGCACCGCTTTTTCAATGTCGGCTAGCATAGCAATGCCTTTTTCCAGTGGGGAATCCGGATGATTCGAAAAGATTGTTTCCAGCCAAACGATATTGTTGGCCGGCTGTTTCAGATATTTGATGGAAGCAGCGATGTCCGTGCTCTTTAGACAGTTGGTAATGGTCGGTACAACGTAGTATTGGAATCGATTCTTGTGTGGATGTTTACTTATAAAGTTTGGAAGTAACACTATTTCGGTGATGACAGTCACCGATTTGAGTTGTCCGCCGTTATAGAGGTTGTTGATGACGCTGTCGAACCGCTTGTTCCACGGATAGACATCGCGAATCACCAGTTGTCGTAGATTGCAAGCACGCAACAAACTGAATTTAGAATCCAGTAGACTCTTGAAATGGTCAAGATCTATGGTGATATTCGGTTTGTCTCTTTCCAACTTCTCGGTTCTGCCCACTCGATAGAGTGCAGCGGTTGCTACTTTCTCAAGTTTCATGCGCCTTCCGAGTGTTTCTTTATAGTACAACCGTAGTTCTAATCGGTCTATTAACTTTGATAGATTGTTGAACCATTTCCAAGACACCAATGCCAAGCTAACTATATCAAAGCAAGGAAATGACTCGTATAATCTATCGGCAGCTATATTATCACCACTATAAAGCAGTTTATTTGGTTCTATCAAGTTGAATATCGCTTGTAATAATACGTTATTTATTTTATCCATCTATATAAACATAAATACATATAATAAACAATAGATTCATTAAAAACAAACTATAAACAACATATATAAATATTTGATTTTTATATGATCGACACCAATTTTTAAAAAAAAAAATTAGAAAAAAATTTAAAAACTGGAAAAAACTGGAAGTTGAATAAATACTTTTGGGGTTAATAATTTAAAATGATAACATTTTTCTACCCTTTAAAATACATTCTAACTTTAAGTTCTTACTTAAAAATATTTACTTATTGTGAAAATAAAATAAAAATAAATTCAAAAATTTAATTTTAGTTTTTTTAATACATATGAATATTAAATAATTTAATTAACTCAAGATTTTAAGAACATCTCCAATAGTTGATTGGTTATTATAGATCTTTCGTTATTTTTATTATTAACAAAATAGATTTATTTTAAGATTTTATTTGAATTACCTATAAAAACTTCAATTTAAATCTTTCTTAAATAATTTAAAACATTGACTTTGAAATATAAATTAAATTTTAAAGAACTCTATTATAGAGGAACCAAGATTACTTTTTGAATCATATTAATACCTAAAAGTTGAGAATATTCAAGAGATGTTTTACAACTTACTTTACCTCTCATGAATAAGTGTTCTGTATTCTCTTCTAATAGTTCTTGGAAATTGAGTTGGATTTTAAAGAACAAAATAGGCGTCAAGATTCTATTTTGGAAATTAATTATTCAATTTGAAAGAAGGATTCTGTCGAAATTCTTGTCACTAGTTAAATAAAAACAAAAACAATTTAATATTTTGTTAGATAAACAAAAAAAAAAAAAAAAAAAAAGTTGTGAATTTTATTTATTTGATTCAACTAAATTCAAATGCAAATCAATTTCTTTTTGATAGTCAAACCAAAAGATTTGGTTGTTTAAAGAGATACGATTTCCTTTGACATGAGTCACTTCGTTGACGATGCTTTCGAGGGAAGATGGTTGATCCAACTGTGAGAATCTCGAAATCATTTTGCCAATCTGATGGAGTGTCATGTTCTTTTTGATGGCTTTTTGAACAAAGAGTGTTGTGATCTTCAATGTTTCCAAACATTGAATTCTGAGTTCGGGTAGGGCACTTCTTAGGTAACGAATCTCTGAGTCGATATCTATCGAGAGAATTAATTCACGTGTTTTCTTGTCGAATGGAACCTTGGACTGTGGGAAATTGATCCAATCAAACCAGGCGTCGGATAGAGAGTTGGAGCTTGGAAGACAAAGGCTGTGATCGATGGGGATGAGCTTTACTTGGTCAAGGTCATCGTATTCAACCAACATGTTACCAGAGTGACGATCGCAATTGAACATGAGGCAATCGAAAAGACCAATTTTGTGTACATCTGCTACTGAGAACTTGGAGCATCCGACTTCCTCTGCGGAATCGTCGAAATCAATGTACTCTTGAAGTGAGCCAATCTTTTGAACCTGTTGTCCTAGGCTATCCTTCCAATAGGGATGTGAAGCTTCAACTAGGGTTGTGGTTGGCACACCGAAATAACCATTGAGACGTTGGTCAAACAGATAGGCAGCGACCTCCTTAAAAATTCCCTCTCCTTGGATGGTACCATTCTTGAGACCATTGTGTTGGTTCTTGACATTCGAGGAGATATGGGCGACTGGCGAAATAATTCCGTTCTCCTCATCCTTGGGTTTAAAAACGGCGACCTTCTTGCCGGCTTGTGACTTCATGAAATATACACCACCTCCAAGACCATTACCTTCAGATAGAATCGGTGAAAATTTACAGAGACCACTTACAGTCTTTTCGATTAAAGACTTTTGATTTACATCGGGTTTAAGATTGTGATAATTGCCAGCATGATGGTTATGGTGTTGGTGGTGATAATGATGTTTGGTTTTGGCGATCTTTGGACCAATATAATATCGATTCAAAGTTAAATCTGAATCTCCACCTGCGGTGTTGTGTGAAGGGGGAGCGAGGTTTGAAATGTGGTGTTGGTGTTGGTGGTGATGATCAATCTCATTACTATTGGTAACACTTGAATCACGAGATTTTGCCAATTCGGTTGTGGATGAATCGATAGTATTTACATTGGCGGCAGAACTGAAAGCAGTGAATTCTCTTCTCTGTGGAATTGGTGATTTAAATATTTTGTTGGCTTCCTCTACAGGCAAGTAGAGTGGTGTTGGAGCAATTGAGACCATTGTATTTGTTGTTTTATAATGTTTGTTGTTGTATTGATTTTATTTGTGACTGTGGCACGATGATGATACAGTGTTATTTAATGCTGCTGTTGTAGTTGTTGATGAAGTGAATAATGACGGTAGTAGTAGTAGTAAGATAATTATGCGTGTTAAAGTATTTTATCCAACGAATATCTACACACTGTCACGTTGTAAAGTGATAAAAAAGGCTGTTTGGCGAACAAGCCTAATTTATTTTTGTATTATATAATATAGTAGTTATTGTTTGATATAGTATATAATAGGAAGGGATGGAGGGGGTCTATTGTATATTTGTTGTTTATTTACAAAAAAATGAAATGAACAATGATTATTTGTATTTACAATAAAAAAATAATAAAAATAAAAATAAAAAGAAAGAAATAAAATACTAATTGATTAAGATTTGTTAAGAATCTATATAAATATAGTAATTATTTGTGATTGTTATTAAATTAATTACTCATGTTGTTTTAATTAAAAAGTTATAATAATTATTTTTGTTTATAATTATTTAATTGTTATTGTTAATATTGTTGTTATTATAACTACACTTTTTTGTTATTATTATTATTAATTATTAATTATTAATTATTATTATTACTTATAATAATAAATAAATAAATATTTTTTATTATTATTTTTATTTTTTTATTTTTTTATTTTTTTATTTTTTTTTATTTTATATATATATATATAAAAATAAATATATATAACTAATAACTATCTAAATCATAAATAAAGTAAAGCTAAATAGAAAGATGGAATTTTCTTAGCCCAATCTAGATATAAATACTTGTTGTTGTCTGATAAATTAGAGAACCTAGAAGAAAAAAAACAGTAAATATCATCGAAATCTAACTGGTCTTAAAAAAATGTATTTAATTTAATTCAAAAGATTTTTTTTTAAATTAAATTCCAAAAAAAGTGAGAATGCAAATGATGATTCAACAAAACTATTTAATTTTGAATTATTTTTTTTGTTTTTTTTTTTTTTGGATTGTTTTGCAAATAAAATTAATTGCAAAATTCTTTTTAATGTTGACATACTTTTTTTTTTTTGATTTTTTTTTATTTTTTTCTTTTGAATGTGCAGGCAAATTAGAACCTTTTTTTGGAATAATCTTTTTGATTTAATTAAAAATTATTATTTCTTTAGAAGAAAAAATAAAAAAATACAATTGTATCTATTATAAGTTAAGTTATTGAATATCAATAATTTGAAGTGTCAAAAAATAGAAACAAAGCATCATTATGAATATTTTATTTAATATATAATTTTTTTTTTTTTTTTTTTTGAAGTGGTGGGAAATTTGTGGTATTAGATATTTCATGTTGTGGTTTGTGTGTTAATTATCACCTCCCAAAGCATTAACACCTATTTTATTGCATTTATATCTGTCATTGAAGGTACCTATGACCAGTGAAAAAGAGAATTCGAGAGTTGAACTCAACCAACTGATTCAAATTGAATTGAAGGGTGTGTGTTTGTGTGAATGTAAAAGATATGATAAGTTGTTGTTTGTTGTTGTGTTATCGTTGTTATTATTGTTGTTGTTGTTGTGTGAGCAGAGTTAAATAAATTAAATAGTGGTGGTATGATTTTTGATTTGATTATGTTGATGAACATTACTATTGTTGTGTATCTCACATTAATAAAAATACATTATTTAGGTACCGAAGAAAAGATTCATGTTTTGCAATATAGTAATAAAAAATACATAGTTAAAGATGAACGTGTGTTGTTATTGTCATAAAAATCAACCAATTTTGTTTAAATGTTTTGTTGCTAAGAATTTTATGTATGCTTGGTTTATTGTTATTATTAAACAAAAATATTTTTAATTATTTCTGATTCCTGTTGTTATTGTTTGTTATGTTTGGGTGGTAAGAACTTAAGTGGGGAAATTTAAATACTATAACATATAGCGTTGGTTGTTCGAACAAACAAATAAATTGGTTGGTTGGCTCATCTTGATCTTCAAATTTTAAATAAAAAATAAAAACCAGCAAACAAATGAGCAGCATCTCTCTATCTCTCTGCTCTGCTATGCTATACTCTGCTTTGTTGTTAGAGATGATAATATCGGTATCTTTTCATTCAAAAGCAAAGCAAAATGAAAAGGAAAAACAGCGAACTCGCTTTGAATCTCTGCATCGATGTTTGTTTTCAAAGTGGTGGTGAATGTTGACAATGAGAGAGAGAGAGAGAGAGAGAGAGAGAGAGAGAGAGAGAGCACACACATTCTAAAACAACATAAATCGAGCAGAATACAACCAATCAACCAACTAACCAACCAACTCCAAATAAAGATGATTTACTCTTACTTACTTTCTACTTAATATAACAACATATCAAATCGTATAAATAATTAATAAAATACAACACTTGATATTTATAAACAAATAAGATCACAATTTATAACTATTACAACATTGAATGAGTTTGTAACTGCAAAAATCTGAAGATCAAATAACGTCCATAAATAAAATAAAATAAATAAATAAATTATTATTATTATTTGATTGTTGTTTTGTTTTCAGTAAATTTTTGTTTATTTGTATGTATACAGTGGAGTGTGATTGAAAGCATCTATTAAAATGGGGTGATAGTTTAAACAAAAAAAAAAAGGGGTAAAATTCCATTGGTAATTCTGTGCACCACCACATTGGTGTTAAGAATTCCTAAATAAGATAAATGAAACATGAATTGCAATAGAAAGAAATTTGGTTTTTGTGGTTTAAGTTAAAATCGTTGTAAAAAGTATCAAGCAAGGTGCTCTCGTCAATACATTGATGGTAGCTATCATCAATACATAAGTGTTTTTTTTTTTTAAAAGATGTTAATATCGGTTGGTTATTATTTTTTTCTATTAAAGACTATTTTTTGTTTTTTAATTAGTTCCTTAAAAACAAAATATATTAAGTGGGTAGGTATTATAGTAGATCTACTATAATAACTTCCTATTTGTCTGTCTTTTTAGAAAATAATATCTGATTTCTTCAATTAAATTTGATGGTAGGGTTGGTCAACTCATTTATTTGAAAAGTGATGATGAAGATAGAGACTTTGAGCAAGGCAAGGCAAGGCAAGGTAATGCAAGGTAAACAATAAATAATATAAAAAAATTGATTTTATATTAATGATTTTATTGAAAGAAAAGAAAAGAAAAGTTTAATAAACAAAACAAAAAGTGTATTACACAAAACTCTAGAGGATTGTTAAAGTCAGTTAGATTACTGTTTCTGGTTTAAGAATCAAGTGTTTTGATAAATTCTAATTCTTTGGAAGCACCTTAATATCACCATTTTCATTTAATGAGAATCTATCATCATGCAAAAGAATCTAACAAGATTATTATTATTATAAAATATGTATTTTAATAGTTAGTTTTAAGTTGTTCGACAAAATATCGATTTTAGAGCTTATTATACATACCTGTTTATGAAACTCTTCAATAAAGAATTGATTTACTTTTGAATTTGTCTCTCGATGATATCTAATCTAACACTATCAACAGTAACGATGGAACCGGGAGCATAGGTTTTGAGTGACTTTGCTATTTCCTTCTTCCATATGTTCTTATTCATCTCTTCTTGGACTTCTACTTTCTTTGGAGATTTAGTTGATGACTTTGAAAAAGAGGAAGATGATGATTTATATGGTGTTTTATATGGTGTTTTCATTGGAGAGTTGACTTCTTTTACTTCCATAGTAACCAGAGATTCATTTGAATTAAGTGGTTCATGAGCTTTCGGTGATACACTCTCAATTGAGAAAGAAGGTTCACTTGCATCTGCGGATGTTCTTTTTATTGTCGTGGTAGTAGCTTTACAGCTAGTTGTGGTCATTTCAGAGTCGTCCTCTTCTTCACTCTTTTCGAATGTTGGTGTTGGCTCTTGTTGTTGCGGCTGCTGATGGAGGTCTAGACTAAGCATAGGTTCATCTCTGGATGTTACAGGTTCCTTTTCTACTTGGTCGAAATGGTCTTCTTCTTCCTCTTCTTCTTTTTTGACAGGTGGTATCATATCTTCCGGTTGGTCAACAATTGGCTTAGCTTGACATTCGTCGGCCACGATTGATTCGGAATCACTTTCAGTATCGGAGTCCGATGATTGATCATGAACCTCCATCTCAACTTCATTGCTTGGCTGTTCCAGAGCACTCTTTGGTGTCTCACGTGCATGTGCAAATCCCCGATTGTTCTTCTTGCCCTTCTTTACCCTTGTGCCATTCAAACCAACCCTCTTTTCTCGTTTAAGCTTTTTAGCTTCCCTCTCAACCCTCTTTTGTTCCCGTAATTGCTTTTTCTCAATTCTTTTTTGCAGCTTTTCTTTCTTTTGGTCTAATTTGATTTGAAATGCAGATTTGGTCATCTTTAAAGAAAATATTTGATCAAAAATTATATATGTTTGAGATATGAATATAATAATAACAAGTTAATTTTGTTTGTTATTTTACAACTCTAGAGAAACTTTAAATAATTGTTGTTGATCAAAGTTTTTTTTTTTGTTTTTTTATTTTCTCTTCAACATCCCTCATAATCAAATAAAACGTACAATTAAATCATACAATCAAATCTCGATTTGAAATTTGTTTTTGGGGTTTTTTTTTTTTTTTTTTTTTTTTTGGAATTGATCAGCTGATTCAATTCATGTGATTATTTTAATAACAATTTATTTAATAATTATTGTTTGTCTATTGGCATTGCACGAGCAGTGATAGATTGATGTTTGGATCTTCTCCATTTGAAGATATCAATACCCTTTGGAGTTGTCTTCATCTCAACCTCTGGAGTTGAGGATGATTCAACTTGATTTCTCTTTCTTCTCTTGACGGCTACTGTAATACCAGCGGCAACTGCAATTGCAGCAGAACCACCACCAACTGCAATACCAATGATGGCACCAGTGGAGAGTACTGCTGTAGCAGCACCGGCAACGGCTGGAGCAAAAGCAGCATCAGCACCAGTAAAAGTTGATGCGAATTCCTCATATGTTAAATCACTGAATGTATTTAAATCCACTTAAAATTATTAATTAAATTTATAGTTAAATATTAATAACCTGGAATGCTATTTATAATAATTTAATTATTTTTTTAAAATATAACTTACTCGTCTGTATGTTTTCAGAGGGGAATGAAATGACTGGTTCGTTTGCCACATCAGACAAAGATCTTAGGGTAGCTGGTGTCTCTACATATTCAATATGGACATTGGATCCTTCCCATTTGGCATTGACTTGTTGAATCTTTTCAAAATTTACCTTGAATGCTTTGAATGCATTTTGGTAATCTTGGCTTGTATACTGTTTTCCATAAGCTTCAACATAGTTTTGGAAGGCAGTCTCAAAGTTATATTCGATTGCCTGTGAATTCACAGCTACAAATAATAATGTTATACAAATAAATAATATATATTTCATTATTACAATTTATAATAAATAAATAAAATAAATAAAATAAAATAATTAACTATACAGTTTACAAAAATTAAAATTAAAGAATTGATTTTAAATATTTTATTCTAAAATATAAAATTTAGGTCACCAAATATAAATTATAATAAAAAATAGATCGATTCAAGATATTATACAAAATAAAATTATCTATTCTGGAACAATCAAAAATAAATTTCAATTAATGATGGACTCGATACAATTGAAATCGATTTACAACAACCCACTTACTTGAATGATCTCGTTTGTTTTAAAATTTAATCTTTGATTTTTATTTAGGTTTCTTTGATGGTGGAATCCATACATTAAAATCTTGCTAATATGCAAAAATTATTGTAAAAAAAAAAAAAAATCATAGATTTTTTATAAAATCTACAAATCTCTTATTGAGATCATCAAATTAATTAATTAATCAAACACCAAAAAAAAAATGATCAATATCAATTTTTGGTAATAGGGTGGGTTTCTCATCGAGATGGCTCTTAATTTAAATCTTTACCTTTTTACTTTTTGTAAAAATTGAAAGAATGTAGAAAACAAAATAATCAAGATATTATTATATTGACTGGAATTAAATACCTAGGTATCCCAAAGAATAATTTTATAATAACAATCTTATTTTATTTTAAAATTTTATTTTAAATCTTATTATTTTTTATTTATTTTATAAAATTTATTTTTTATTTTTATTTTATAAACTTTTATTCTTTTTTCTATTTATTTAAAACTATTTGTATTTTTATTTATTTATTTATTTATTTATTTATAAACAATGAAAATAAATTATTTGTTAAGTATAGTAATTATATTAACGATTGCTCTCACTGGTGCAAATGGTGAGTTAACCAGCACGGAGAGAATGAAAATTCTAAATGAAATGAATTGGTGGAGATTCGACCCTACTCCACTCTCCAATCCACCAATGGGAGCGATGAGTTGGAATTCGACTTATGCCAACCAATTGCAAGAATTTGTTGATAAGTGTGCGAATGGCTACTCTCCAAATGCTCTTGCTGGAAATGTTAGTGAATACGTAATCTCTTATAAAGGAGATTGGAACGTCACAGTTGTTCTCAATTACATTCTTTCCACAAAAGTTAACTACAACTTTACAACGAAATCTTGTAATCCAGGTACCGTCTGTCTACATAGCTATGCAGTGGTATCAAAGATGAAATCTTTTGCATGTGCTCTTAATAAATGTAACGATACCTACAGATTTTACTGTAACTTTGATCCGGTTGGTCCTTATCGTGGAGTTAACCCATACGAACCCAAGCCAGTTCCTACCAAGTCACCGGTTCCAACCACAACCCCAACTCCAACACCAACCAAAACAACACCACCTACTCCAACCCCAACTAAAACAACACCACCGACTCCCGCTCCAACCCAGACAACCGGTCCCATTAGCATCAATTGGAGGGCACAATCCACTCCAGTAAGGAATCAAGGTCAATGTGGAAGTTGTTATATCTTCTCAGCGATTGCCGGTGCAGAAACTAGATATGTCATAAAAACCGGTGCAGATCCAAATACAGTTGACTTTTCTGAACAAGAATGTTTGAATTGTATTTCCAATGGTTGTAATGGTGGATGGTATGTAAGAAAAAATGATTATAAATATTTATCCTATTAATAATACTAAACAACTTGTAATTGTATGAATAAGGTATACAATGGTATTCGACGCTTTAAAGAATGAAGGTTTCGGTCCAGAGAGTGCTACTCCATACACTCAAGTTCAAACTACATGTGTAAAGACAGCTCAACCACGTGTTCCATTCGCAGGCTATACTACTACTGGTCGATCAAAAGAAAAGTTGATTGAATCACTCAAGACAGGACCTGTCACTATTGCACTCTGGGTTGATGAAGGTTGGCAGAACTACCGTTCAGGTATTTATAGTTGTGCTCAACAAAATAATTGGGTGAACCATGGTGTCTTACTTACAGGTTATGATTTGGCAACCAATTCATGGTTAATTAAAAGTATGTAGAAAAATTTTTATATAAAACTATGAAAATCATCATATTAATTGATTTTATCTAAAAAAAAAAAAGATTCTTGGGGTACTTCCTGGGGTGAAGGAGGTTATATTCGAATGACCGCTAATAATGATAATTGCAACATCTATGGTTCTTCTGCTTTGTATGTTAACTATTAAAAGTTACTAAAAGGAACCAACTAAAAAAAAAAATACATGACGCAGAAAAGTTTATGTTTGATTTGTTTGATCTTCTCGCGGACTGCATCAAAAGTATTTATTTAACTTATTGTTTCAAATAAAACAATCACACTAAAATAAATTTATTATTTATTATTAATTGAAACAAAAAAAACATTATTACTGTTACTAATGTGACTTATATTTATGTATATATTTTTGTTAAAGACAAATTTTTAGTTTTTTAAAAAACAAAATTCAAATATCATGAAAAAATTTGGAAAATCATGCAAAGAACCATAATTTGTTGGCAATACCCAAACTGGTTCGATTTACATTTTTGTTATTTCCATTAGAAAATTGGGGCGAAGCAAGACGTCTTTACATTAAAAATGAAGACTCCATCATATCAGATTTAACATCTAATACTCTAAGAATTTCAAATGAATTTGACTTAGGACTCGTCCTAAATTAAATCATAGATACCTGTCCAACAAGGGAAACCTTGCAAGACAAACAAACCAAATCATGTAAAGACTAGATACTTGCCAAACCCTTTTTTTGCTTTTTCATGGTGATGGTACCCATTCTGCGATGAATCATCAGACCTAACAGCGATCATCTACCACAACATTTGGAAACATGTCAGTTCAATTCTATTCAGTCAAGATGACAAAATACTCGATTTCTCCAACCAATCTATTATATCCGACTTCGATATCCACAGAAACATTCTAAAATTAATAAACAACACTCCAACACCAGCCAACTAATCAAGTAAATGAAATTAACTCTCTTCCCAACCTGCCAACTAATTAATTAAATCAACCAACAACTAAAAAGAAAAAAAATAGACTACGAAAAAAACTTGATGGTAAATCCATCCTTTTAATACAACTTTTAATAAAACATGTATACCACTTTAGTTATTATAAAAAAAAAAGGTGATGGTACCCATTACAAGCTGGAAAATACCGTCAAGAGAGCAGTCACCCATTACACCAAATTAATCGATGCCAATTACCACAAGCTTAACTTCACGATCGCTAATTCAATCTCCCAAGGAGTCACTGTCGATTACTCTGCATTAACGCGTAAATTTAAATCTGATTGGAATCTTAATCCTTCCAACTACGTGCCACCACTTTATACTGTTGTTCATCAACACGCAACTACTGTTAGATCTATTCTATCCTAATACTACTCAACTTATTATAATTTATAACAATAATAATAATAATAATAATAATAATAATAATAATAATAATAATAATAATAATAACATTTTATTGGCTATATTTCTCACGGCCTGTGTGAGAATGTATATATAATATAAAACACGAACTAGCAGGTTAATATCAATACCTGCAATTTGTTGACTTATCATGAGTCAACAAATCTTTTTTTGCAAAAAAAAAAAAAAAAAAAAAAAACCATCGCCACAACGCGTTGTGTAACTCTCCCAACTAGTCACTGTCGACTAGCAGGTTAATATCAATATCTGCAATTTGTTGACTGATTTTAAATCAAAAAATCTTTTTTTTGCTTTGGTAGATCTATTCATACCAAACTGGCCTTGGTAAACAAGAGATATATCATGGACAATATCATCACGATGAATACTGCAAAATCAGTGGATTAAGTGGTTTGATTACATTATTCGACAAAACTTCTACAACATCTCTTACGTCGCTCTTAGAAGAACACTACAACACATTAAAATATACAACAAAATAATCAACCTAATCATGAACCTCCTCACTGGCTCTACCGCCAGAGTAATTATCAATCGACTTTTAACTAACCCAGTTCCCATTAACAAAAGCGTTAAACAAGGCGATCCACTTTCACCAACACTCTTTTTTCTAGTTAATTTAGCCAGAGCCATACTCAATTCGAAAGCAATCTGTCTTCAACTATATGATTTCAACACAATGGTTAATATTGAATTTTGCAGACGTCTACAGTTGCACATTTTCAGCAAACTATAAAGATCTGAAATTAAAATTAGGAATCTTTAACCTTTTTTGCCATGCCACATCATCCAAAATCAATCCCACCAAATGTTGTATAATCCAAATAGGACCATCTTGCAGACCATCTTCACCACCCTCCGATCAAAGGCGATACTAGGATACCAAAATCAAATGTCAACAAAAGATATCTAGGCCTTTTCTTCAACTCGGAAAGATTACACCATTCATTTTCATCAATAGTGAGCGAAGTCAAATAATCACTGATCAAATGGATGATGTTCAGCACAACCCTAAGGACTAAAATGGCAATACTCAAGTAATTCATACTAACAAAACTCATACCACATGCACCTAGACAAATTCACAGAATCATTTATCAGGTCATTCACAGAACATCTGGATACTAAATTGAGGAGTTGCAAAATCAAGACGTCTATTCCCCATACTACCAACTCTGGCGGAATCAGATCAGACACAACAAGATAACCTCACCAAAACTCAAACATTCAATCCAACTCTGGCAACAATTCAGACCAATTATGAAATTACTTCCACAACAAATGAAACCAATATTGCAAAATGACGAACCTTGCCCCATCATATCAGATTTAACATCTAATACTCTTAAGAATTTCAAATGAATTTGACTTAGGACTCGTCCTAAATTAAATCATAGATACCTGTCCAACAAGGGAAACCTTGCAAGACAAACAAACCAAATCATGTAAAGACTAGATACTTGATATCATACTCTGTCAACAATCAAATTAACTTGAACCTTCAATACAAATAACCTTATTTTATGTTATTATAGTTTTTGTAAACAAAATAAAAATTTCTGTGTAGTTCTGAACTGGTATTCGCCTAATGGAACCATGGTAATGCTTGATAACCACTCTTTTCTAATCTTTAGATATCCAACTGAATTCATGACATTGTAGAAGGAATTTCAAACTCAATTGAACCGATGAAGTATGGTTGTGATGTAAGCACAGTGTTTATCGATAAGCATGTACGCACTTTAAGTTGGTGCTTACAATTGTCAATAAACCCTTCTCTTTTTTTAGGTTTTTGTTTTGTTTTTGTTTTTAATGTATGTATGTTTATAATTCTTTTAAAAGAATGATGATTAGATTGTGAGTGTGTTTTGTTTTGTTTTGATGTATTGACTTTTTTTGTTCTTTCGGTTGATGTTATTGTGATTGTTATTTGTTGCAAGTGTGTGAAACAATTTTCAGAGACTTTTTAAAAAAAAAGTTCCAATCTTAGTTCAATCACATCTTGTGTGTGTGTTTAAAAACAAAACACCTATAAAAATATAAACAAGTTGTGAGGGGTAACCCTACTCTTTTGATTTAATTGTTTTTAATATACAAAGACTCTAAAAGGGCTTTGCTATCTTAACACCTAAACTCAAAAAAGCTTCATTCTTTTTAACTTTTAAATCCTTTTTTTTTTTTTTTTTATTTTCATCTTCATTTGAATATTTTTTTTTTCTTAAAAAACTATACAAGTTTATATTTATATAATATATAATAACAAATAACAATTCTTTGTATATTATTATTTTTCATTTAAAAGTAAGTTTTCTAAAATAGTAATTATTTTATCAAAAAAAAAAAAATCAAAACAAAAAAAAAAAAAAAAAGTAAAAAATTGGGTAATCAAAATTTTTTTAGTTTATTTTGACTTATTTAGTTTATTGAATGAACAACCTAAAACCTTCATTTTTATTATCTCTACAATATAGTCTAGCAATTTTTGTAGAGATATATAAAACAGCAATTGTTTAGAAACCAATAATCCACCCTTAAATTTTTGTTTAAGATAAAATCTGCTTTTTTGTTGTTATTTTTAAAACTATGATGATCGGATCACAAAAGTGTACATATTTTAATAGTAATACTTTGCTATCTTCTCCCAAAATGTTAAAAACAAACTCCTCCTCTATACAATCTACTCTACCTCTTTTAAATCAAATAACAAACTCAAAATTCAATTTCCATTTGGAAATGTGTGTTCGAAATACAAATATTCCTATATTTATATATTATTTTTGATCATGTTTTGCTTTTACGTATATATATGTATTAATATGATCAACAACAAATTTGTGTGGTTAAACCACTCACCAACTAAAAATGTTGAATACACTGATCATTAAAGTGTGTCTGTTTTATAAATGTTTTGTTTTATTTATTAACAACAATAATAATAGTAGTTAATTATACTCATTAAAGCCTTGCTCAATGTCTATGGTTAAGCAGTTGTTGTTTCCTTGTAAAATTTTATATTTGGTTAGGACTGATTGGATTAATATCGATATCACAAGTATGCTCTCTCAATAGTAAATCAACAGTACACAGGATATAAATTTATTTATAGAAGATATCCTATCATTAACTTGTTGTTCTTTTATATAAAAAAACACTCAACACACACTCTCTCTCTGATAATCATCAGACCACAGTAACATATTTATTTTAATTCATTTTTGAATAAATTATTATTGAAAGATCTATATTCATTCAATATAATATTGGTATTTTTCACACAACAAATAAATTTGTTTTAATAGTTCAAATCTCACTTTTGATATGCCAACATTTAATAATAAATTAAATAGTGTTGGTGTTTGTTTCCTTCTTTTACACCACTGGAAACATCCAATAATTCTTTGGTACCAAACCAACCAATTAATAGGAACCAAAATCACCCTCAATTTCACAACCAACCATAGAATCTTTGTTACTTTATTATATAGATATATTTAATACATAGCTCACAAGTGAGTAAAACAAAATAGTTATTATTTGTTGGTTTGTTAACAAGTAGGTTTTTTGGTTTTGTTGCTCCTCTTGATTAACTTGATATCATACATGGGTTTTTCTTGTTTTTTTTTTGCCAGACACCCAGCCATTTAAAAGTGAATATGGATTTTTTGTTGTATTTGTTTTTATGGAAAAATCATTACGGTGTTGATGGTGTTTCATTAGTTGTTTTTTTGTATAATGTTGGGGATAATACAATATTGAGCTATTTTGGTTATGTCGATGAAGTGTTTTGGGTGTACGGCTGATTAGTTGGTTGTATTATTAAAAATACAAAAATTATAATTAAAAAGCCATAGACATCTAAACTTTCTACCAAAATCAACTAACAAAAAAAAAAAAAAAAAAATGACCATCTAAAGTAGTATCAGCAACAACAACATCCCCTAAATACACATAATTAACACCATATCTATAATTGTTCTTTTCATATTATAACAAAAAATTCCTTTGATCCACACCCCAGTAGTACATTGTTGCTTACTAATTGTATCATTCGAAATCAATTGAATTGGAATTGTAATTTGAAATTGATTCTATTCTGCTATATTGTTGTTGTTGTTGTTGTTTGCCTTTAATGCTGAAGAAATTCAAAAAGAACACAAAAGTAAAGCAAAATAAAGTAAAGTTGCTACCATTAACCTTACCTTTTTCATTCACATCGTCCTCTTCCTCATACCACACACACTTTAACACCACTCACAAGTACACACACTCACACTTATACATATATACATATATATACATATATATAAATAAACACAGATACACTTACATTTACCCCCACACTCTACAAGCTTCAAATCAAATCTCACTACACCTCACTGTCTCTCTATCTATCTGTCTTTATATCTATCTATCTGGCAAAAATCTATATAGTAAAGGTGGAAGCTTCCACTGTTTCACCTTTTTATTTCCATCCAAAAACAACAAAAAACTCTATAAATAATATTACTGAGATTGAGTACACGAGCAAGCACCATTACAACAAAAATAAAACAACACCACTCTAACACACCACCACCATTAAAACTCCAACCACACATCGATGAGAATATAATATAATAATTCACAGTGCGCCTACACACTAAATTTCAAAATCACAACTCTAATTAAAAAAAACCACACTCAAAAACACCATTCGCAAGCAGCAACCTTTATATCAATAAATGAAAGGTGTTGCTTTTTAGTTTGGTTTCTGGTTGTACATATAAATAATTAATGAATGTTGCTGTTGTTCTTAACTCTGCCATCATCAATATTTCTTTTATTAATACGATACAACCAAAACAACAATTAATATCGATATACAATTATACATGTATATTGTTTTTTGAAAAAAAAAAACACACTAAAAGCATCATCCAAAATACCCCACACCAATTAAAAAAAACAACAACAACAGCAGCAACATACCATTTGCACCACCACTATTCAATTCAATTCTACTACTTCTTCTATTACTACTACTACTATAACAAACACCAAGCAAACATACCCCAAAAAAAAAAAAACACCCATATCCTTCTTAATTCACAACTTACCTTTTTGCTGCTACCTCCTTGGGTAAAGGTAAGCTAAAATTCACATATTTGATTTTCAGTTGTTGTTGTGAATGCTACTTTTGTGTTTCAAAAACAGAAACAACAATATTTGCAGAGCAGCAGAGCAAATTAAAGCAAAAACAAAAAAAAACAAAAAAACAACAAAGACAAAAAAAAAATCATCGATAAGAATTTCTTTTAGTGCTCCCATCAACCATTAGTTGTTTAGACCTACTTTCCAAACCAAGGAAACCTAAAATATCACAGACACAAAACAAACATACAAAAACAATAGAAACAAAGAAACATAAAGAAACATATTAAATCATCATCGTCACCAATCAATCAATCAATCAAGTAAATTTTTTTTCCCAAGAGGTCCTACACCATCCACTCCTTTTTATTCTTTCTAATTTTTTTTTTCATTAACTAACTAACTATTATTTATTTGTTTAATATTATATTTTTAAATTTTTTTTCCACCCATCAATTTTTAAAATCAAAAAGGTATTTATTTTAACAAAAAAAAAAAAAAGGTCCAATCAAAAGACCAATTTTAAATTATTTTATAATTAAATTATATATATATTTTTTTTAATACACATAAAACTAAAAATCTAAAACTTTAATTTTCCATTCAAAATTCAATCATTTATTAAATTCCAAAAAAATCATACAAAAAAAAAAGTCAAACCAATCTAAATTATAATATTGCACACCCACATATTATATAAATATAAATTTTTTGTATGTTTCCCTTCTACGCATCAAAAAAATATTTTTCAAAAATTCTGATTTTTTTTTGTCCATAAGAGGTAAAAGACTTTTTAGTGGTCAATTTGTGATATATTATTAATTAACCAACTAGAAATCTATTTATAAATAATATTTATTTTTTTATATGTTCATAAAAATAATTACTGTACACACACTATCACTAGGTAATCCCACCAAAACCAACCAATCCAAAAAAAAACACAAAAAAACAAATCCAAAACCATCCTACAAATAATAATACAAATCCAAAAAAAAACAACAAAAGAAAGAAAGAAACCACCCTATTTTTTTAAATACCTTAGTTGGTAACATTACTATTTTAATTAATTTTTAAAAAAACACACAAAAACAAACACATATATATATTTATAAATATATATAAACTACTTTAATGCACCAATAACTCGAGTTAACTAACTCCGCCTTCGTCCTTTTCAACCCACACCAAAAAAAATAAAAAAACACAAACAACAACAATATTAAAACATACAAACAACACAAAGATAAACTAAAAAAAAAAAACATTAAAAAACAAAACCCAAAACAATCCTATCATCAAACTATAGTACCATTTTAATATTTGTCATTATTTTGAATTTTATTTCTTATTATTTGGTATTTTTTTTTTAGTTCTTCGCAGTGTTACCTTTTTACTTTTATTTTACTAACAAGATTGCAACTTATTTATTTACACCTTTTAAATTTCCTTTCCATTAATTAGATTTATCAAGTGCCTTCATTTCAGCCTATAATTTTCTTTGTCATTCATTTTCTTTACTTGTATTAATTAATAATACACTCTACATATTTATATATATAATATATTTTTTAACTGCCTAAAGTTATTATTTATATATACTTATACTTATAAGTTTTCTTTAATATTTTAAATTTATCCTAATTTTTCAATTCCTTTCCGTTCCATTGTATATATTATTATTTTTTTGTATTTGTTATTACAAATTTTAAATTTCAAGAATTTATTTTGACTTTTTTTTTTTTTTTTTTTTTACCCTTTTTTAAAAGTTGATTTGTTGACCCAAATTATCAATACTGGAATCTTCAGCCACTACATTCTTAGACTTTATGACGTCTATTCATACTTTGGCTATGGGCGACCCTCAGAGAGGTCAAATGCCTGAAAAGCCTCCATGTTGTGCAAGTGCCGCCCGTGGCCATTGCACTGGACATTGCCCAAGAATCGAAGACGTACTCTACTCCCAACGTAAAGGAAAGACAAACAAAGGTGCTCAGCGTTGGAGATGTAAAGCCTGTGGTACAAAATGGACTGTAAGTTTATTAAATAACTATCCACAAAAAATTGTATATATAATTAATTCTTGAAAATTGTTTGTTTTTCTTTCCAATAAATTAATTTATAGTCAAAAGGTATTATTATACCACCAGTTGTTCCAGATACTATTGTAAATTCAATTGGCTATGGAAGTGGTCCCGAGGAGATAAGCCTTGATTTGTCGGCCAGAACCACTAGACCGTACAAAAAGAGTAGAATGTCAGAGGGTGGAATCATCTCGACATCTCCTTCGCCATTCCCTTCGTTGTTCAACTCGAACTCTCCGAATGGCTCACCGATTTCCTCGCCACCCTCGCCAACCCAAATGATTTCCACTGTGCCAAGCAACAGTAGATCTCTGATGCCTTCGAACAACAGTAATATTTCTGGAAGCTATGTACCGATACTACCAACTCAAGCATCATCAAACCATCCATCTCAACAACAGCAACAGCAACAACAGATGACAGGTCTTAGAACCAGTCAGAGTGGTACACGTGGACTATTGAGTAACAACAATAACAGCGGCAATAGTAACAATATGTCTGGTATGCTATCAAATTTAAAAACTAATAATAATAACAATAATGGATATCCATCTTATTTACCAAACATCAATAAATCATCGAATCTAGCCAACAATCAATCTATAAACAATAGTAATCATAGTAATATTAATAGTATGGGAGGTCCTACCAAGCCAGTGGTAGTTGGTCCATCGCAATCCGGTTCATCCAGTGGTCGCCAACTGAGTTACTCATCCTCGCAGATCCAACAACTTTCTCAATCTGGAAATCCACAGTCCAGCCAACGCCAAACAACATCTACCATAACAAACAATCGACTTGCAGTATCAAAATCTTCACCAACTGGAACAAATTCACCTGTAACTATAAATACAATTTAATTATTATTATTATTGGGCAAAAGGGGGGAGCGAAATATCAATGCTAACATCTTATTTATCATCTTAACAAACTAAATAGAATAATCCAAGTAAACTATTCATGCAATCTACACCTTACCAACCACAATCATCTTCATCTCTGAGAATGTCACCTACCAATCCAATACCAAAGGTACCTTCGATTTACCAAAACTCAATGCGTGAAATGTCACAATCGCCAACAACTTTTGCTGGTAATCTCAGCAATGGTAGTGACTCTCCAACCAACAATATCAACAATAATAACACTCCGTTGCTCTTCCAGGAACCAATGAATTGGAATGTAACTTCACAGTTTGGAACAATAAATTCTTCGCACAAGAACAATATCCAAAACGCATCGTATGTGCCAGCACACAACATCATAGAGTGTCTCAAGAGAATCACTCACTCCGTTGCCATATTCTCACATGAGATCGCACCTGACAACCGTCTGAAACTGAACAACTACCTACTGTTACTCTCAGTTCCCAGTGCAGATGCACAATTCAACATTCCAGCATCACGTAAAATACTGGCCAGCATTGATCTGCCACTCTTCCAAATCGCTAAATCCTATCAGGCGCTATACCAGCGAATTTCACACCACCACGCTGCCATGGAAGATAATCTGTTGTCGGTTGGCGAGACCTATTTCGATGACAATGAGATTATGAATTTAATTTCCTTCAGCGATACATACCAGCCAATTGAAGAGTTGTATGAAAGTGTTGTACAAGACGTCCAACAACACCGTGAAGTCTTGCTCAACAAGAAGGAATCGTTAGAGTCAAGTCTGACCGATCCAAATCTGATTGGCGGCCTCAATGTGCTCTCCACACCAGAGAACAACGCTCACTTGGAACAAACCAGAAACGATACTGCCAAGATACTCGATAGTTTCGCACCTCTAGAGTCTGCACTCTCCAACATTGAATCGCGTCTGCGTGCTATCAACAAAGAACTTTCATTGGTCAACAAGATCCTGACAATGTTGGAAGTATTATACTATGTACATATTCAAAGTTGGAAACCAATCATTGAGAAACACCAACGTCTCGTTCAAAACTACCTGGTCGATATCATTCACCAATCACTGGTGAACGCCGACAAGATGGCATTTTCCTACTCACTCTTGAAATCAAACGGTGGAAAACGTTCAATCGGCGGTGGAAATCCTCATGAGAACAGTGAGAACGACCAATTCATTGTCGAAGCCAATGCCAATCCATTCGTAAACAAACTGACAGAGATATTGGATAAATATGAATCGAGCAAACAATCGATATCACCATCATCCTCATCGATTGTGCCAAAGGATCGAAAGATCTTGGCTGTCTACCACTCGGAATGCATGGACCACGTCGTGCCAGAAGACCATCCGGAATCACCGAAACGTCTCAATGCAGTGATCAAAGCAATCAATGAGTATGCCAAGCAAACGGATCGACTCGTTATAAAGGACGACCCAGAAGAGATCTCGGACAAATGGATATTGACTGTGCACTCACCCGACTACCTCAGACAACTCGATGAATTCACTGAGAAGTTGGAACCCAATGAGATTCGTCCACTCAATGTCAACGACGGTGCCACTCAAGCTGGTGCTGGAATCCAGTTTACTCCCGCATCGGACGGCGAAGACGGCGATACTTTTATCTCAAAGAACTCATTGAAGGCAGCAAAGCGTGCCGCTGGTGCAACGCTTGCTGCCGTAGACCAGGTTCTCAAAGGCGTGGTATCGTCAGCTTTTGTGGCTGCGCGTCCACCCGGCCATCATGCCGGTCGTGAAGGACTTACCTCTGGTACCACCTCCCAAGGATTCTGTCTACTCAACAACGTTGCCATCGCTGCCAAGTACGCACAACTCAGGTACGGTGTCGAAAAGATTGCCATCGTCGACTTTGACGTGCATCACGGCAACGGAACCGAAGAGATTCTCGCTGGCGATCCCGGCTTCCAATTCCTCTCGATCCACATGTTCGAGGAGGGATTCTATCCCGGAAGTGGAGGTGGCGGTTCACACGGTGTCATTTTGCCCAACGGAGAGACTCCCGAGCCACTGGAGAGCGAGCCAAACGTCGGACCACCAGTGAACAACATTGTCAACATCCCAATGGATCCAAAGAGCTCGGCAGGGTCATTCATCAAAGCATTCTCGATCATCATCGAGAAACTCAATGAATACCAACCAGAGTTGCTGTTGATCTCCTGTGGATTCGATGCACACATCGACGACCATCTAGCATCGCTCTGTCTACACGAAGAGAACTACATAGAGATCACCAAAAAACTACGTCAAGTCGCTGATCAATGGTGTCGTGGTAGACTGATATCCGTACTCGAAGGAGGATATAACATAACAGCATTAAGACAATGTACAATAGCCCATCTTATGGCATTAACCGAAGATTAATCAAACCCAACAAAACAAAAAGCTAAAACAAAACAAAAAGCAAAAACAAAACACTTTCTCAAAAATCCCATACACACACACATACATTTTCGAATTCGAAAAATAACAACAGAGTATAAATAATAATTATATACCTAAACAAAACAGAACAGAACAAAACAAAACAACTCAAATCCATTGTATAATTTAAATTATTAACTTTAATATAAAAAGATAGTTCTATTTTAAAATAAAAATAATAAAATAAAATCAAATACAAAACATTTTAATTTATCTATTTCATTTTAAAACCGAAGCATCCATCTGTCTGATCAGATTAGAAGTTCGTTAAAATCAAATTTGTCGAATGATTTCGTGTTCATTTTTTGAATTTTTTGAATTTTTTTTTTTACTTGTTCATTGTGTTGATCAAAAAAAACTAAAAAAGTGTTAGCAATTTAGTTTATTTTTTTATCTTTTCAGTATCTTTTTTTATTAATTAATTTAGTAATTTTCGATTTATTAGATTTTTAAATTAAAATAGAGTAAAAGTTGGAATAAAAGATGTTGAGATATTCATTGGCAAAGACAACTTCACAATTGGTCGGTAGACGTGCCTACTCCACCGGTAAGGACATCAAGTTTGGTGCGGAATGTCGTGCTTTGATGTTGCGTGGTGTCGAGCAGCTCGCTGCCGCCGTCGAGGTAACTCTCGGACCAAAGGGTCGTAACGTCATCTTGGATCAGCCATTCGGTGCACCAAAGATCACCAAGGACGGTGTCACCGTCGCCAAGCACATCGAGTTCAAGGATCGTCACATCAATCTCGGTGCTCAACTCGTCAAGGGTGTCGCTTCGAACACCAACGATATTGCCGGTGACGGTACCACCACTGCCACCGTCTTGACCAAGGCCATCTTTGCCGAGGGTTGCAAGGCTGTCGCCGCCGGTATGAATCCAATGGATTTGTGGCGTGGAATCAACTTTGCTGTCGATCGTGTCATCGATGAACTCAAAAAGTTGTCACGTCCAATCAGCACCACCGAAGAGATCGCTCAAGTTGCTACCATCTCTGCCAACGGTGACAAGGTCGTCGGTAACCTCATCGCCGAGGCAATGGAGAAAGTTGGAAAGGAGGGTGTTATCACTGTTCAAGTAAGTAATAATTCTCTTTATATATGTCAACAATTTCATAATTATTAACTTGTTTTTTTTTTTTTTTCAATTTGAAATAATTAAATTATTATAGGATGGAAAAACATTAAAGGATGAATTGGAAGTTATTGAAGGTATGAAGTTTGACCAAGGTTTCATCTCTAGATACTTTATCACTGATCCAAAGACTCAAAAATGTGTATGTAATCAATCAAGTGTTATAACACTATTGAACGTTGATCAACATTGTTATGTTATTAACATCAACTAATTAATTGGTTATATTTATTTATTATAGGAATTTGAAGATCCATTGATTTTGTTGGCCGATACAAAGATCAATAATGTACACTCTTTGATTCCAGTTTTGGAAGCTGTTCACGCTCAAAGAAGAAAACTTTTGATTATTGCTGAATCGGTTGAGAGTGACGCTCTCACTGCTTTGATTATCAACAAATTGAGAGGTCTCCAAGTTTGTGCTGTCAAAGCACCAGGTTTCGGTGATATGAGAAAAGTTCAATTGCAAGATCTCGCCGTTTTGACCGGTGGTCAAGTTATCAGCGAGGAACTCGGTGTCAAGATGGACAACATCGATATTAAGATGCTCGGATCCGCCAAGAAGGTCAGTATCTCACAGGACGACACCATCATCTTGGACGGTGCCGGTGAGAAGTCCGCCATTCAAGAGCGTGTCGAGTTGTTGCGTGAATCAATCAGTCGTACCACCTCAGAGTACGAGAAGGGTAAGCTCCAAGAGCGTCTTGCCAAGTTGGCCGGTGGTGTCGGTGTCATCCGTGTCGGTGGTGCCAGCGAGGTCGAAGTCGGTGAGAAGAAGGATCGTATTGTCGATGCCTTGAACGCCACTCGTGCCGCCGTCGAGGAGGGTATCGTCCCAGGTGGTGGAACCGCTTTGCTTTACTCCACTCTCGCCTTACGTAAGATCAAGATGGAGAACTTTGACCAGACCATCGGTGTCAAGATTGTTCGTGACGCCCTCTTGGTGCCATGCAAGACCATCGCCAACAATGCCGGTGTCGAAGGTTCCGTTGTCATCGGACGTCTCTTGGCTCGTCGTGATTTCGAATACGGTTACAACGCCCAAAAGGGTATCTATGAAAACATGGTACAAGCTGGTATCATCGATCCAACCAAGGTTGTCCGTACTGCTTTGGTCGATGCCGCTTCCGTCGCTTCGCTCATGACCACCACCGAAGCCATGGTTGTCGAACTTCCAAAAGAATCTTCACCAGGTAAGTCAATTGATATTTTAAAAAATAACATCCAATTTCGAAAAAATCGATCA
This sequence comes from Heterostelium album PN500, assembly GCF_000004825.1. NCBI lineage: Eukaryota > Evosea > Eumycetozoa > Acytosteliales > Acytosteliaceae > Heterostelium > Heterostelium album. Next base: position 953,873 of record NW_008805065.1, on the reverse strand, counting down.
CTAATTTCTAATATAATTTCTTTCTTATTTTTTTTTTTTTTTTTTCATTTCCTTTCCATCCCCATTCATTTAGCTCCAGCTCAACCACCAATGGACTATTAAATAAAAAATATATAATACAAAAAAAATAATAAAAAAAAAAATTAAAAAATATATATACAACTAAAATCAAATCAAATCAAATCAAATATATTACTGCTGCTGTTACTTTTTATATTTGCCGCAAACGAAACTAAACTTTGAATCTTATCTTTTCAATTGAAATTGGTCGATCAAACACATTCATTAGTGACCCTTTTTTCATAAAAATTGCCAATAGACAAACGACCGGTCACCATTTGTTAAAACCAAAAGAAATAAATAAATTCAAAGATATTAAATTAAAATTATGATTTTTTTTTTTAAAAGTTGTTGTGTTGTTCGATTTGATGATGTCACTGCACAACACCACACCTCAATTGATGTATAAAATCTACAATAAAAAAAAATAATTTTCATAAAATATTTCTTTAAAGAATTGAAATACTAGTCTTCAATATTGGGCACCTTAAAATTAAAGAATTCAAAAAAAAAATTGTCCATTCCCCCAAACAACAAAAACAATAATAATATCTTTGTTTTTTTAAAAACCATTTATTTTACAAATCTCTTTATCTTTTAAAACTAAATAAACAAATAAACAAATAATAATATTTGTATTACTTACTATAATAGTTTATAAAAGTAATTACTTATTTGTAATTTCAAAAAAAGGTTTTTAATTTTTAATTTAATTTATATTTTAAATTAATTATAACTTATTTAATAAAAATGGTATGATATGTTAGTTAACGGTTATTGTTATTATAAATAGTTAATATTAATATTAATATTAATTAAAATAAAAATACATGACAATTATATTATTAAATTTAAAGGCATCACCGGATGATAAAGCAAGTGCATTGAAAGTTAAATCAGATTTAGTTAGAAGAACATTCAACTATCCAGATACAGAGAATGTGATTCAAGATTATTCTTGTTCACTAAAGAGAACACTATTGGTACCAGGCAAACTCTATATCACTGCCAACTTTATATCGTTCATTCCGATGCTCGGTGAATCAACCGAATCAATCTCATTCAGAAAGATCATCGATATGAAGAAAGACAGTACTATATTCTTTAGCAATGCAATTACATTCAATACTTCTGCTCAAAATGTAATATTAACATACTTAGCATAACATTGTTATTCTCTTGAATTGGTTTGTTAGTTATTAGTTATTAACATAAAACTAAACTATAGGTTTCATTTGGTTCATTTATGCATAGAGACGAAACATTCAATCTTATTCATCATCTTTGGAAGAATCCTCCTTTATTCTACGATCCAAATGCAGTGGAAGATGAAGATATGAGACAGTTTAAACAACAGATGAGTGGTAGTGGAAGTGGTGGTAATGGTGGAAATGGTGGAAATGGTGGAAATGGTGGTAATGGTGGTAATGGTGGATTCAATAGAGACAGTGGAAGTGGAAAGTATGGTTCTGTTACTGTCGGTGGTAACGGTGGAAGCAGTAATAGTCTATTTGGAGATCGTGGATCCAATGGTGGAAGTGGAAGTTATGGTAATGGTAATGGTAGTGGTAGATATGGACAAGGTCAAGGACAAGAGCAACAACAACAGCAACGTCAGTTCACAAAGGTCGATACAGAGAGCACAAAACAAGCTCTCAGAATCGCACATGAAACAAGAGAGACTGGTATCGCAACAATGAACGAACTACAATATCAGGCAGAGATGATCGATCAAATCGAAAACAACGTCGAAAACATACACAACAATCTCGACAAGGGTGAGAAACTACTCAAAGGTATCGAGTCGTTCGGTGGTCAACTCGCCAACTCATTTTCCAAAGACAAGTCACCGGATCGTGATCCACACAGACCAATGGATCGCTCCCTCAAAGTGAGACAAAGAGAAGAACCAACTACCGACATTGATATTTTAGAGAAATTACAAAACGATATGTGTATGTGTAGTAGTAGTAGTAGTAGTAATACTTTTACTATAGTTAACAATTAAATTGTCAACTACTAACAGCTAATATTTATATTATAACTTTTAAACCACAGTACAACCAGGATATATTTCGTTCCAAGCCGATAAATTTGTTATTTTAGATGGTAATAAGAAACCAACACCAACCGGAACCTACTCTTACGACCAAGTTGAGTTTATGGTTGTTAGAGCCAGACATTTCCATTTGGATTTCAGATTTTTGAATAAGTCCAGATTCCGTTTGTGTTCGTCGTACATTCAGAATATTGTAAATGAGTTTGTGCTGCGATCGAACGGTAAGATTGGAAAGTCTGCCAAAGTCATTTTCGAACCGGGCACCAAGGAGTTTGCCTATGGCAATCCAACCATAAGATTCACACCGACCGTTGGCAGACAAACACAAGGTCCAATGTTTGGACGAACCTCGACACTCGGTGTATCGAACGTCATCAAGAACGCACCCGAGGAAATCAAGAAAGACTTGATGGAGCAAGACAAAGATCTCGATGAAATCAGTGCACTGCTCGGTGACATTCATGGCATTGCCAAGACGATCGGTAACGAGGCAGACCGTCAATCTAACCAACTTGATCGTGTCACTGATCGTGTCGACCATGCAAACGAAAGATTACACAATAACAATAAAAGAATACAAAAGATGTTGTAATTTAACATCTTTTTATATATATATTTATATGAATGTTAACAAAGATAAACAAAATCATCACTATCACTACATTTTTCCTTTTATAAATGACAATCAAGATTTGTTAAAATCAATTATTTTTTTAATTCTAATTCTTTTCGACTTTTGGAAAGTAGCAAAAAGATTTTTTTAAATTAAAAAAAACAGAAATTTCAAAGTTAGTTTGCAAAATGAACAACAACGAATATCCTTTTAAGCATTATTTACACAGTGGATATGCTAATCCTATCACTAGATCATGGCAAGGTGATTCTACAATCTTGAAATCACAACTTATTTATCCAATTTTCGTTACAGATCAAGTTAATACAAAGAATGAAATTAAATGTAAATATATATATCTATTTACAAAAAAAAGAAGAAGAAGTAGAAGAAGAAGGTTGAAACTAACATTACTATATGATGAATGAAATTGAATTTATTTAGCATTACCTGGTAATTATCAATTCTCAGTTGACTCTGTTCTAACTGAATTCTTGGAACCACTCGTTAAAAAAGGTTTGAAGACAATCATTTTGTTTGGTGTTTTGTTGAACAATGCATCGAAAGACTTGACTGGTTCGTTGGCAACGGATCGTGATAATTCACCGGTGATCAAAGCACTGAGATTGCTAAAGAAACAAATCCCAGAGTTGGTTATTGCCTGCGATGTTTGTCTGTGTGCATACACGTCGCACGGTCACTGCGGAATCACTCACGACGACGGATCGATCAACAATCAACCTTCGATCGAACGACTCGCTCAACTCTCTGTCGAGTTTGCTATGGCCGGTGCCGATATCATTGCGCCGTCCGACATGATGGATTGTCGAATCGGTGAGATCAAGAAGCAGTTGTTTGCCGCTGGCTACGGCTCAAAGGTGGCGGTGATGGCATACTCCTCCAAGTTTGCATCGGCTTTCTACGGTCCGTTTAGAGACGCCGCTTCGTCTGGCGCGAAATACGGTGATCGTTCGGCGTACCAGTTGCCACCACCATCGCGCTCATTGGCTGTTCGCGCCGCTCAGCGTGACGCCGACGAGGGTGCCGACTTCCTCATGGTGAAGCCAGCCGGTCCCTACATGGACATCATCAGAGAAGTGAAGAATGCAATCAACTTGCCTATGTGTTGCTACCAAGTGAGTGGTGAATTCGCTATGCTCTATCACTCTGCACAGGCCGGTGCATTCGACTTGAAAACTGGTGTAATGGAGTCACTCCTCTGTCTCAAACGAGCAGGTTGCGATATCTTTATCACTTATTTCACCCCACAACTCTTGGAATGGTTGCCATTATAATAAATCAAACCACTCAAAATATAAATAATAATCATCTTGATTTTAACGATATTGATATCAGCCGATAAGAATTACATGTGAATGAACGAACGAACTTCCACTTTCTTTTGACTAAACTTATTTAGAATTTATCAAATTTAATAAATCATCTTTTGAAGGTACTTTTCATTGAATAGTTTAAATTTAAAACAACAAACAAGATTGTTAAAATTGTTTTGATCAAAACACTCCAATCAAATCTTTTAACTTTGATTGACATCACCAATACCACTACCAAAAATAAAATAAAAAAAACAAAAAAAGTTCCCAATAAAAAGAGAACATAAAAAAACTTTTGCAATGCATTTTCAAATAATTTGGATTATGTTAATTGAATTTTAAAAAATTTTGTGAAAAGATGTTTGTTTTACAAATCAACCCATATATTTTTTAACAAAAAAAAAGTTAAAAAAAAAGAAAAATAAAAAAAAAATAAGAAAATCAAGCCATATGGAGATGGCTTTTGAATTTTTGCAGTTTTTATGGTTTTCATGAATTGTGGCATTGTCTGTGTGTTATTTTTGAAATGGATTTGTTTGACGTGCGCTTAGCCAATCACTTGGCTTAAACATCAGTCAGGTAGGTCCTGACCGTATGGTAATCAAGTTGTTTGAAAAATAAATATAATTTTATTTTTTTATTGTTTTTGGTTTGACAAATTTCTTTTCTCCAAAAGTTGCCAACATCCAAATTCAATTAACAACTATTTTTAACAAATAAAAAAAAAAGCTTTTTATTTATTATTTATTTATTCAAACATCAAAGTTGTTTTATAAACATCATTATCATCAGACTCAATCTAGACTCTGTTTGTAACATTATATTTACAAATTAAATTAAATTATTTATTTATTTATTTATTTATTAGAGATTAAATTGTTTAAATTTAAATCTCGATTATAATCATATCAATACTTACTTATTGTATTTTTAAATAAAGAAAAACAAAGCAATAGTAACTCAACACATTAACACATTATTTATTTATTTACCACACACACATATATTTTTAAATACACCCACCCAAATACACACCCCACCTGAAACACATATAAATTTAAATTTGACCTGCAAAGTGTTGTAATTAAAAAAGCCAATCCAAAATTATATTTATAAACAACAACATCATCACCATCATAAGGTAATGTATAAATTTAATAAATAAAAAACATTCAATAAATAAACACGCACACTCCCCTCTTTTGAAGTTATAAAATTAAATTAAATATTCTTGATCACAACCACTACTAAAGTTGGATTTGGGTTCGATTGGAATAAAAATAATTTATTATTTTGGAACAACAACAGCAATAATAATAATAATATCATTTTATATTTGTTATAGTAATTTTTAAATGTACTAACATATAATCATTCATTTTATTTTTAAATCAATCAATCAATCCTATAGATAGAAAATTTATTTATTGAACAATTTCACATATTTATTAAAAACAAAACTCATATAAAATGGATGAAGTATTAGAAATGATTGCCGATGCTGTGTCATCGTTGGTAGTTGCAATCACAGAGTCAGAAGAAAAGAATACCTTATTTGGTGTATGTAGAAAAAATTATTTATATTCTTCTGGATTGTCCATGAAAAAATAAAAGCAAAAAAAAAAATTAATATCCAACTATTTTTTCTTAAAATTATAGGATATGGTACCAGGTGTTGAACTTATTCAACAAGCAGTGGTTGGTATGAGTGAAGCTGCTGAGGAAACATTGGGATTAATCGATGAAGAATTCAAACCAATCTTGAATGACACTGCTCGTCAGTTGAAGAATGCCGCCAACCAATTGCATTCCGATGCGGTGCGAGCACGTGATGATCCATGGAATCGTGTTCCACAGAAGGATGCAATCAAATCGGCAAAGATGATTCTTCAGAAAGTAGTGCTGCTGGTGTTGATCGAGGAGCAATCGAATATCAAGGTGTTGGTAGGCATCGCCAAGAAGGTGGCAGAGGGTGTCAAGCGTATCGACGAGATTGAGAATTTGAACCAGTTGAATGTGATGGTCAGTGATGTTGCCCAGCTCGAAGACGAGTTGGTCAAGCGTTCACAGCGTCGTTCCGAGGGTTCCAACAATCCAGAATTCCGTCAGCGTCTTGAGGAACTCTCGGCAAGTGTGTCGTCTCTGAGTCACCAACATCAACAGGCCGCCAGAAATGTGTGTCAAAACACTGGCGACCACAATGCACGCGCGCGTCGTGCCGACACCAGTCAGAAGCTGTTGGGTGCCATCGACGATATGATCTACACCATCAAGCAAATCTTTGCTTCCAACACCAAGTTTGTTGACTTGGCATTCAAGTGGCAACCAGTCAGAACCATCGCAGAGGATGAAGTCACCAATGCCTCGGCTCAGTTGGTCGACTATCTCCATGCGCTACCCAAACAGATCGAAGCTGGAAACGGTCCTGCCGCTGCACGTGAAATTGTCAATGCCGCCAATCTACAGATCTCCAACGCCATTGTTGTCGCCAATCGTTGTGAGGATCCAATCAAGAAGAAGATGATCTTGAAGAACATCGAGGAGCTCAAGAAGCTAACTCCACAGTTGATCGCAGCCATGAAACCGGTTCTCGAGAATCCGAACGACATGAAAGCCAAACAACATTTGGACAACTTGATCTACTCCACCCAAAAGGCATCGGAGAACTTGGCATCCGCTGTCATCTCCACACCAAGCGAAATCGTTGCTGCAAGCGGAGCATCTTTGACTCGTGAGATTGAGTCGCTCGAAGATGCCATCAATCGTGGCGATATCAAGCGTGCCGAAGCAATCACCAATAATTTGGGTTCGTCGATCGATCGTCACATCGAGATGGCAACCGCGCTGTTGGACTCGATCCAGGATCCATCGCTGCGTCACCAAGTACAAAAGGCAATCGAGAAACTCATCGCTTTGAAACCAAAGATCTTGGAAGCCGCTCACAAATGCATTAGAAATCCAAGAGACGAAGAAGCCAAGCGTCAACTCAACCAGTTGGTCAAGGAAGCCAAGAGTGCCATCTCACAGATCTCACAGCCATACGAAGTGGTTGCCGCTCTCAACACCAAGTTGCACAACGACCTCGATTCACTCACCAAGTGTATCGATGCAGGTGGACCAGACATGCAATACAAGGGTGTTCAACACGCCAAAGACATTGCAGCGGACATCAAGAAACAAATCGAAGAAGCAGAGGCATACGCTGCATCGATCAGCGATCCAGTCCACAAGAAACAGATTCAAGATGCCGTCGATCGTTTGAAACAACTGACTCCACAACTCTTGGAAGCAATCAAGGATGTATTGGCCGATCCAACAAACAAAGCTGCTCGTGCACGTCTCGACAAGCTGATTGGCGAAGTCAAGGACGCCAGCACCAATTTGGCAGTCGCCACACAACCAACCTCTGAAGAATTGAAGATGCAACGTTTGAACCGTGAGATGTCAATGGCCAAGGTTGAACAACCAAAGCCAGCTCCAGTCGAAATCAAACCAGCTCCAAAGTTCAAGATCGAAGGTCCTGTCAACAAGGCTGTCTATGTCGCCGCCGAAGAGGTCGCCAATGCCCTCGAGAAGAAGGTCAGAGACGACACACCACTCGGAAAGCTGGTGTCGTTCGGTGACGATATCGCTGCACAAATGGCATTGCTCTCATCATATGCCGCCAAGGGTGATGTCAAGGGTATGATTCAGGCAGCCAGAAAGATTGCTGATTCGATCAAGGCCGTACAACTCAACGCCAAGGGTATCGCTGACGCCTGTATCGATCCACGTTTGAAACAAGCAGTTTTCACCTACCTCGACTGCGGTAGCAATTTCTCAACACAACTCAAGATTCTTTGTGCTGTCAAAGCAGCATCCGACGACGACTCCACCTCTGAAGAGCAATTAGTCACTTGTGCTAAAGGTTTATCATCTGCTGTTATCAATATTATAAAGTCAGCAGAAGCAGCTTCCTTAAAGTTGAAGAAATAATCAAAAAAAAAAAAAAAAAAAGAAATAAAAAAAACCCCACCCTCATTTTTTTCCAAACTAAATAAACTAACGATAATAGGTAAATCCTTTTCTTATTTGTACAAATACTTTTGTTGTGTTTTGTTAATACTTTAATTTATTTTTTGGAAAACTTTAAAATTAATTTAGAAACAGTAAAATCAAATTGATAGTGACTTGTCTAGTGTTGTCTATCATTATAACTTTGTTTAATGTAAATCTTCATCTCAAAAAGATACTTTGTCTTGGTCCATCATAATATTATTGAAACAGAGATCCTGAACATCCGAATCAAAAAAAAAATTTAAAAAAAAAAGAAAAAATAAAATAAAAATAAAAAAAATTCAATTTTTTTTTTTTCATTGTTTCACACACTATACGAATTTTTTGTTGATCAATCAGTAATTTAACCAAATAAATAATATTAGAATGAACGCTTTAATTAACGCTGCCAGAAGAACTATCATCCAACCAAGAAACAGACAATTCTTGAGAGGTGGTGACGGTCATGGTCATGGTCATGATGTAGGTGATCATTTACAAATGCAAAGCAATCAACCATCAATCAATCAATATCATCAGTCAACTCTAAATCGATCAAATAACAGCTTAATGATTAATCATCATCTAAATATTATAATAATCATAACATAAAAATAATATTAAAAAGTGTTCTTAAATCATACAGAATTTATGAATACGGACAGATATTTTAGATTTAGAAAGTAGAAAGAATAGATAGATTAGATTATTATCGTTGCAGATGATCAAACATCACTTAAAGATAGAATACAAAAAAAAAAAGAAGAAGAAATAGGACACACAGAGGGAGAGTTGATTGATACAGATTGTGATTTTGTTGATTGTTCTCACAGAAACTCAAAGAATGATTCACTAATAACATATATTTCATATTTCTAATAATATATACTAGGGTCCAGAGTACGGAATTCCAGTAGGTCTCCAAAAGAATATTTCATTCGTCACCAAGATTGCTGGTTGCATCCTTTTCGCTTACATCCCATTCGCCGCCATTAACCACCAAAAGTATAGTATCACACAACCTTTATTGTTTCTTGATCTTTTAAATATCATAATACTAATATATATACTATTTTTTATTATTAATCAGGGCCAAGAAGCAACAAAAGGATTAAATAGATCAAACACACCTTTTAGTTAAATTATAATAATAGAGAAATAACTGTGTTTTTAAATAAAAATATAAAATATAAAATATAAATAAAATAGGTATATATTTCACTCACATATCTCTCTTCTATTTGTAATACTATAAATAGAAAGAATTGTGTAGTGTATAAAGTAATCAAATATTATTACCCATTTGGGTAATAACATAGTTTCAGCAAATGAATCTCTTTCTTTTAAGATCAATTTAAAATAAAAGGTAGGTGGTATCTTTCGACTTTTGTCTTTATAAACAATTAAAGAGGTCGTAATTCATTTTAGAGCAATTTGAATGAAGTGATGAAATCTATTGAAGTAACATATATTAAAAATCAGAAATCTTTTCTTTTGATTTATTAATTTTTATTTATTTTTATTTATTTTTATTTATTTATTTATTTATTTTTTCAACTCTTGGTTACCCAAGATCTGTGGTGATATCAAAGATCGTTGATTTTTCTATTTTTTTGTTTTGAGCCCTGTGTGATTAAAAATAGTTGGACCTGATTAGCTAAAAATTGAATAGTCAAAAGATTGTTCAACCATCCCTCCTTAAAAATTTTCTTTAATTTTAAAACCAAAAGTAATCAAATATTAAAAAAACATAATCTGACAATAGTTATAAAAACAACACTTATAATTATTTACACCACACATTTAATAAATATTTTAGTAACATTTTTTGTGTGTTGTGTGTTTTTTTTTTTAAAATTCAAACAACAAGAATAAAGCAATTAGAGTAGTGTAGTGTTTTTTTCACTCAATTCATTCAGTTTAAATATATACTTTTTCAATTCAACAAATTTGTTTTTGGTGATGTTGTTGATGCTGGTTCTCTCGAGATAACAATCCTATCTTTATAAATAATAATTTAAACAACAACAACCAACACAACCAACACACATCATACCAATCAAACAAACCACATTTATATTCTCTCCGTTTATCAAACAGTACTGTATACATTTTAAAACATGGTACATTATCCCAAAGCATTTATGTAAGTTTTAAACTTCACCTTTTACTTTATACTTTTTTTTATTATTATTGTTGATCAACAAACAACATTCAATCAACTTCATCTTTGATGCAATAGATATACATATATAGAGAATAGAAATACTAATATTATTGTTACTACTATCATTATCATATCATTATTATTATTATTATGATTCTAAATATTAAAACATTGACCCGAATCGAAAGTACAATATGGGCCGTTGCAGGAACTTGCTCATTGCTCGCGACATTCCTGTCGTTTTATCTTATATATAAACATCTTAGAAATTATACATGTGGAGATCTACAGAAATATATTATTAGAATTTTGATTATGGTTCCTGTAAGTATCAATCACACTGCAAATCATCATGATAGATTTTGATTGTTTGCAAATTTGTTAGAGATTTTAACAGTGTTTTGTTTAAATGATAATAGGTTTATGCAGTGGACAGTTGGTTATCACTTAGATTTGTAGATTTAAGTTTATATTTTGATTTGATTAGAGATGTGTAAGATTATAAACAAACAAAAATCACGATATACTTTAGAACTGTTCGATACTTATATATATTACTTTTGTTTTTTTTTATATAATAGATATGAAGGTTACGTATTATATTGCTTCTTTTGTTTGATTGTAGCCTATGTAGAGAGAGATTTCGATGTAATAGAGTTATTACACACCAAAGAACCACTTGCTCATCCATTCCCACTTGGATATTGTTTACCAAAGATTAGACTTGGAAGGTAACATTAAACATACAAAACAAAACAAAATCAGCAATTTGACAAACAAACTAATTAACTTTACTTTAAATATACTTAATTGATTATTATAGATCATTTTTAAAGACTTGCAAGCGATTTGTACTACAATTTGTTTTTGTAAAACCAATCATTGCACTTATTTCTATTGTTTTACAAGCAACACACAATTATGGAGAAGGTCAATTCGTTCCTACCAAAGGTTATTTCTGGTTAACCATTTTCGAGAATATAAGTGTAACAGTAAGTTATTATACTTATTATTAAATAAGTTTCAATTGAATTAATTAATTTACTTGTAAATTTAGCTGAGTCTTTATTTCTTGGTATTATATTATCAAGCAATGAGAGAGGAATTGAAACCATTCAAACCATTTGGTAAATTCATGTGTATCAAAGCAGTTATTTTCTTTGCATTCTGGCAAGGTATCATCATTTCATTCTTGACATATATCGATGTGATCACACCGGTCGGTGATTGGACAGTGGACAACATCTCATCAGCACTTCAAGACTTTATTACATGTGTTGAAATGTTGATCATTGCAGTGTTGCATCACTTTTTCTTCTCTTACAAAGAGTTTAGAGATCCAAACAAACAACCATTCCTCTACAACTCTCAAACCAAGACATTCTTCAACAATCCTGCAAGTTCGATCATTCCAGTTATCAAAAACTTCTTTACTGTTACAAGTGCATCCGATATTATTGAAGATACAAAGTAAATATTATCAAAAAAAAAAGCATTGATCAGAGCAAATTACTAACATTTTTAAAAATTATTAATCTAATTTATAGGGAATCATTCATTTTACCATTGATTAGATCCGACGACGATATTTTACATATTAAAGAAGAAGAAAGAGTACTATTAAAGAATGAAGAGTTAAATAGTATGGTTTTGTAAATAATAATAATAATAGTAGTATTAATAAATTTAAATTATATAATTAGTTCAAAGATAATATATTAAATATATTATCTATTAAAAAAAAAATAGTTGTTATACAATTTGTTTTTTTTTTTTTTTGTAGAGTTAAATAAGATGCACCTGTAAATTGCTTTATTATATTATTTAGTTTGTTTGTGTTTGTTTATCTATTTTATAAATTTAAATTTGTTGTTGGGCTGTTTGGCGCTGACATAATGATCGGTAATGATAATGTAGATTCGAATAGATTAGAGGCAGGTTGTAGTTGTTGTTTGAGTGCTTGGTTTTCTCGTTTCAATTTTTGTATCTCTTGATGCAGTGCAAGTGTTTCTCGAAGCGTTGCGTCGGTAGTCGGCAGTAGATTCTGCAAGTAGTATCCCTTCCACACAGAAAACAATGGTACACTCGCCTTTGGTATGAGCACTCGTTCGTCACGCTCATACAGAGAGTTTACAAAGCTGTCTCTTTCCGATAGTACATAACTCCACAGACTTACACTGTGAGTCTTTACATTGTTTCGTACACGTTCTCTCTCAGAGTTGTATAGGAACGTGCCGAATCGACAAGAGAACAGATTATGGAGGATCTCTAGCAGCAGACGTTCATTGAATTCAATAGCCTTTGGGAATTGACATAGAATATGATAAATAGTTTCAATAAACTGTAAGAATACTGGTGATCTTTGTTCATCTCCGTATTTTGGATCACCATGACCTATTCTCTTAAAGAATTGATGTCCTAATGATAACCATTCCTATAAATAACAAGTTGACAGGTTTTTTTTATTAGTTATTATTATGCTTTTATATATTTGTATTATTGTTATTTTAGATATTATCTTACTTTTTCTATTAATACAATGAAACCTTCTAAAGTTCTATAATAAGGATCTAGTAAGAACATTGAGATGGCAGAGAGTTGTGCAGTTCTATCCCAACCATCGGAGCAATGAATCAATACAGATGTACTGGTGTTATGTACAGTCTCAACTATTTTAATTGCACCTTGAAGAATCAATATGATATGGTCCAACCAATGTGATGCATCTATACCACTTAACCATCCTTCCGACTTTTGTTCTTTATAATGCTGACTATTTACACCACCTACAGCTACAAAGCAAGTATCTTTAAACTTTTCATATGAATTTCTCATCACTCCATTAATTTGCATATTAATATTATATTCATATTTTGCAAAATAAAATCGATCATTATTTAACATACCATGTATATTCTCTATATTTAAAAACTCCAAGGTGCATTCCGGGTAGCAGGTTGATGTATTCTCATAGCCAGCACCCATTGCACGATTTCCAATGGCATTTGCTTTTGGTCTTGCATCGAGTAGCGATAGATTCTTGGTAACAGACGGGGATGGTAGCATCAATGATGATCTGAATGACTTAGTTGGCTTCTCATTGCTGGTGGTGGTGATCATATTGTTACCTCTACCGATCTCTCGAAACATCATTTCATCTTCAGCGCAACGAGACCTAGTGATACCAACCAAAGGCTGTGAACAACGCGTAATCGACGCACCGTTGTTTGGATGTCGCCATGACAACACAGGTATTCTACCTCTACTTCTGAAATGAAAAACACTCTCCAACTCATTATCACTGATTCTCTCTGGTACTGCCAACAACGATGGATAACTATCACACTTTTCATAGTTTTCATTGATTCTAGTGATTCTCCAGCCACTCGATGATCTACCAACTCCTTGTCTTTGATATTCCTTTTCCAAATCGAATAGATCCCATCCATTGATTGAATATGTTTCTCTAAATAATTAGTTATTAAGTAAGTATGATAGCCTTTCTGAACTAACAATTGATTGATTCCAACATACTTGTTATAAAATGCAAATAACTTTGATTGATTTGAAGGGAATACTTGATTCTTTAATGTTTTGTACAGCTTTTTTCTTGAGGTGTTTCTTTTATCGGTTGGATTGGTTGGGAAGAAGAATCTAACGAATCTAAAATCTTTACAGTGTAGATCTAGATAACAATTTGTATTTGATTTGGATGAACCGACTCTTTCAATTTTCGATATTGAATACAAAGGTATATTATATTCTTGATTCTATATATATATTTATTAGGATCTAAATATTAGAACAATTGTTATTCCAATGCTATTTAATTATAATGTTTGTACATACGGTTGACTCTTTTGAGAAGAATTTTAATTGATAGTTTGTCATAAAAAGTTCACCTTCAACACCACCCGATTTACCACTAATATAATCTGTTAAATGAATTACATTATCAATCTAAAAAAAAAAATAACAAAAATGATTATCAGTTAGTTTAAAATGATTAATAATGATGATTGATTACAAAGAAGTAAGTATTATTTACTTTTAGAATTAAGATTTCACCTGGAATCGATTTTGATAGTTTGTTTTGATTACTAAAGAATGGTGTTGCAACACATGCACTGAATAATACTTTTAAACAAACACCTTCTTCATGATTTAGATTATCTTCAACTTTTGGAAACAGATATAGTTTATCCTATATAAATGATAAAGATAGTTTGTTTAATGTTATAATGTTTCGTTTTGTTATTGATATGATAATTATTAATACGTACATTCTTCTTTATACCGTATGATGAAACTGGATTGTTTTCAAGTAACCATAGTTTAGGATCACTTAACATCAATTTATAGTTTAGAGTACGTTTCTTTATCTGTGATTCCAACCATGGCGATAGGTCGGAGATCATCTCTTTGACCGTTGATTTCGTACTGAATGTAATGGTTACTTGATTCACCGGTACAACATAGGATAGTGATGAAGTTGACGATGCCGATGACGATGCTGAATTTCTAAAGGTAATCGAAGCAGAGCTAGCAACACCACCAACACTAGTTGAATTTACACCACTATCACCTTGATAATGATTATTATTATTATTATTATTAGATACAACAATCTGTGGAATATTAATATTCATATTCATATCCAATAATGGTGTATCATCTATTGACAATACAATGATATCTTTCTTTTTGAACTCTATAATACTCATATTGCCAAGTGAATATGTAGTTAAAAGTAATTCATCTTGTAACAACACTTCCGATCCATCATTTAACAATGCAAATAATCCATAATACCTTTGTTGTTTTTTAAAAGTGATAATAATAGTTAGTTACAAAGTGATCAATCAAGATAGCCTTTTCCAAAGAGAATATAGTAGTTACTTTAAATCTTGACCAATGAAATATAATACATCTAATTTCGAGGTGATCAGCTGAATTGCATCTCTAACCAACATTTTATCGTCGACTTGGAATGTTTTGGTTTTCATTTGTTCGGGGAATACCACTTTGAGATAGGTCGGTTCCTTCTCGAGTGTTTTCAGTTTGCATTCGATTAGATCTTGATCGTAGAGTTCGTAGATCCACAGAGGTTTACTCTCATCCATCCAAACACCACATTCCACTTTGTTGTTTGGTACCAGATACAATGAATATCGATGTTGCTCACTATTCAACAGTCGTTTCTTCTTGATGACGGAGAACAGCAGATCCTTTACAAGATTCTCACGCAACACCTTGAATGAAGAGATCGTTTGGTGTTCTGGTATCGATACTCTCAATATCAACATCTCTGCAATCGGTCCAACTGTTATTTCATCTAATCTTTGTCTTAGACTTGGTTGAAATTTAAGTGCACCTAAATTAAATTAACATACATATATTACATATTAATATTTAAAACTTTTTATTCTTTTTTTTTTTTTTTAAAAACTTTAATAAACAAACAAAATAAAACAAATATTTGTTTAAATGATACAATACTTTTATTTGGTGGAATCCAAACACTTGATCTCTTATTAACATTATTATCACTACCAATACTACTACTATTAATATCTATATGATCTGTTGTAGTATTTTCATTATTGTTATTGTTATTATTATTATTATTATTATTATTATTTGACATTGTTTTTAATTTAATAATATTATTATTATTATTGTTGTTATTAATTTTATTATTTGAATTCGAATAATTGTCTATAATATCTGTTTTCGAAGATGAGGATGATAATGATGATAATGTAGTTGTTGTAGTTGTTGTTGTTATAGTAGTAGTTCTATCTGTCATTTAAAATATGTATATACATAAAACATTCAAAATAAACAAATAATAATTAAAAAGATTAGATAGACAGAATTATTAGATGAATAAAAATACTTTGGACTACAAAAATTGAAAAGTTATATGTGGTGAGGTGTGTTTGCAGAGGAAGTTGAAAAGATATTTTTTTTTGATTATTTTTTAATATTTTTTTAATTAATTTTATTTTGCAAAAATATCATCATAGCAGGTTGTGGGCGATCCGACATTTCAGATTTTTATTTTTGCACAATCACAAAAATGTTTTTTTATAACTTTATTTTGTTAGATCATTTAGATTTGTTTTTAGAACAAATATTTAAAGATATTAATAATAATTATAAAGATAAATAATGATGATGTGCAACTTGTAAATATAGTTAATTTAGATGATGATGAAGATGATGTTGATGAAGTGGATGATGCAGATGATTCATCTACACCTGTTGTTGTTATTCCATTATCACTGGTTGTTGTAGATTGTGATTGTTGTGTAATAATAGAACCGGATGTATCTAATGTTGAGATTGGTGTGGTTGAAATGAATGATGTGGAAGATGCAGCAGTGGAGCTTGGTGATGTACCAACGGGAATGAATGAAGAGTATTTAATGAAACTGGGATTGGTTGATACATTGGAGTTCGATAGGCACTTGTTGGTGATTGTACTGTATTTCAATGTTGACATTGTACACTCTACATCCATGCAGGTATAGTAGTTGTAGGTGTTCGCAGTGCAATTGACAAAGTAACCGATGTTGGCGATGTTGTTACCGTCTTAAGTGGCGTGGTACGGTGGAAGGTTACAAACACTCTGATACGATTGGCTATAGCAATTGCCCATGTTGTTGTCTTTGGTGAACACAATTGAATTCTCAATGGAGTAGATCATGAAGAAACCGTTGGTCGATGGAGTACACAGGTTATCGATTGGCACCGCTTGGCCGGGAATACAATTCTCTGGTTGTGAACAGGTTGGATCAATACAGTACATCTCAACGACGACTGGAACAATTGGGAGTGCAGTGGAGGATGACGATGAAGCAGCGGATGACGATGAAGTCATCAGGCTAGTGATTGGATTGGTGAATCCCGAGAGTCCAGAGGTAAAGCCAGTTAGGAAACCCGAGGAGCTCGACGATGTCAATGCCGGATTCGAACTGTTGGTCACTACGTAGATGGTATTGGAACGACAACGATTCAATTGCAACCATGAATAGGAAACAGGATTACCGAAACATCCGGCAGTCAAATAATTGGAAATCTTCAAATATTGCAGAAATTGTGAATTAACCTGATAGGTACCGGTCAATGATAACAATAATATGATAACAATTATTAATTTTTGTAATTTATTCATATTCATATTCATATTTATTTAAATTAAATAGATAATTATTATTGTTTTAGTTTTAAATAGATAATGTATATTTAGATTCCATTTTTGTTTCTATTTATAATCGATTGATTATCTTTGTTTGATCATTTATTTATATATACTATCAACATGTTTTCCCAATAAATCAAATGTTTTTATTCTTAAGTAATGTGGAGGAGAAACAAATGGTCTGAAAATAAAAAAAAATAACATAAAAATTTTTAATGAGACAAAGCATTTGAAAAAATTAAATACTTAAGTTTATCCCTCATTCAATGAAAAAACATGAATAATGATCGCGAAACTCATTCTTTTTTAAAGTGAAGTAATAAAATAAAAAGAATGTCAATGTTAGATGATAGTAATACAGTTTCATGTATTACAAAAGGTGGAGATGTATTTGAATTCGATACGTCATTTGAATCTTGTAGTAAATATGGTTTTTTCAATGGTGATTTAGTTGAAACTTCTGCTGGTCAAGGTTTAGGTAGGTAACAAACATTATTATTAACTTGAAATGATTATCTCTTAGTATTAATATTTAACTAAACTATTCTTTTTTTATATGATAGTTGTTGGTGTAAGAGATAATCAATTGTGGTTTGAAATATTCGGTCACGACGGTGCGTCCTATTGGGATAATGGAGATGATTATCATGACCTGGTGAATAAAGTTAAAGTGAAATTGTTATCTTTCAATAATATAGAAGGAGAAGAAGAAAAAGAGAAGAATAAGAGGAACAAAAAGAAGAAGAATTCCAATAGCAAGATAGTTAAAGACAACAGCTATTATTATTCACAGTTTAGTGATGGTAGCAACCATCGTTGTAATAATACAACATGTAGAGAACAACACCATACCGATGTCATTCGAAGAGTTCTATGTCAGAAGTACTTGTTTCGATATATCATAAAGTCATTCGACATCTTTGCCTATCGTAAAACGCTGTATTCTCAGCCGCGCGATGCCTATCATTCACTGAGGATCTGGCGATACGACTACCACCAATATTGTAGATGCCAATTGGATGATTACCAATGGTCATTTCGGTCTGTTGGCAGATAAGATAAGAGATGGCGCCAATCTTTCCTATGATTATTGGTTTGAAGCCAGATTATGTAAATCGTTGGATAATATGCCACTAAATATCTTTGTGCACTTGTTTCCTCGGTATAAAGAGCAGATACTACGAGAGAAGGAGGTCTTTGCGGGAATTATTGAAGTTGTTTTTCAATTTGGTCGCAAGGATATTGCTGACTTTATACAATCGGAATTTGGATCTTTGTTTATCGTTTTTCCAGAGGTGGCCAAACGTGCATTCATCCTTTGCTGTCACATACAATCACGTTGAAATGCTTCCGTTTTGTGTTGGATTGTTAAAGGATAAATCCACTTTCCCATCGGATTGTCAATTTAACTTGGAGATGAGCAAGATTTCTAGCTTCAACCGATATAGATCTGTTCAGAAACTATCTTGAATCCAGTGTTGAAATGTCTGAAAGTTTCTATCTGTCAGGTGATTGTCAATTGTTCAAGTTGTTAGAAGATCCTGCAAATCCCATTCAGATTGTAGTCCTTCAAAGGAGTATTGTCAATACTCTAAACTCTCTCGATCCATTGGTCAACTCAACCATTAGTTTAGATTTGATAGTGTATATATTGTCATGTCAACATGGAATCAAAGATGAAAGAGCAAGTAATATTATTGATGATTTACCAGCTACCATTCAAACAGTTATCAATCTACACCAACTCTCGTTGCATCTGAAATCATTAGGTCATCAACACCACTGAAGAAGTGTCACCTGTGTTTTTTAGATATTTGACAATCACGAACAACACTTTGCTCAACATTCATTTGACTAATTATATAATCAGCCATGACTCAATGAATGAATCAATTTACAACTATGGAAATATTCAACAAATTAAGATGGCAAATGCCGAAAATAGTAATAATACACCACCAGTATCAATTAAACTTACCAATCACCATACAACAGAAATAATTCAAACAATCGCTCAGTTCCATGATGCCAGAAATATTCTTTGGATTCTGGAGGACCTGGAGGATTATGACGGACATGGAATTGGATATTTGATAAAGACATTAGGAATCACTCCTGTTGTGAGCTCAAGCCTCTATGACCTCAGTAAATCATTGTTTAAACGTGATCTCTTTGAATATGGACATCTCCTAACACCAGAGAAAGAGATGAAACTGTCAGATCCAACAGATAAGTTCAGGCAAACATTACCATCATTGGAGTCACTGAAATACATACAATCGTTGAATCCAGAGTTTATCAATGTCGCATTCGAATCGATTGACCAGTGGACAAAGGTAGAGTCACTTCAATTCTTTTTGGACCATTGCTCAAAGATCACCAATAGAAATACATACTATCGATTCTTACTTCAATCATTATGGGATTCGATTGCATGTGGTCGATTGGATCTGGTAGTGTGCTTGTTCCAACACAAACCAAGAACCAATTGTGGCTTTGAATTGGAAATTGCAATTCATTATGATAGATGCGATATTGCAAAGTTTATCATCCAGAGAATCACTTCTGTTAAACAATTGAGACCAAGATTATTTAAATTTTTACCTATAAGATTCAACATTCTCAAATATTTAATTGAAAGTTTTTCATCTATTATTTCAGAGGAAACCCATGTGACACCAATGATGGATGTATCCATTAAGTGTGGACTCATCAATTCTTTTTCTTATCTTTTGGAGAAGTTTCCAGGTGCCTATTATAATATCCATGAATGCCTTTCACATCACGGAGGTGAAACATTAGATTTTATTATTACACAAATGAACGACCAACAAAGAGCAAAGGAAACAGCTAAATTCAAAGATATTTTCAGTCGAGCACATTCTAATGGATTCCGCAATGTTCTGTCAGTTTTAGAGAAACATAATCTTTTATTAAAACCAAGAAAAAAAATAAAAGTTAAGCATTAAATATTTATTTTTTTTAATTAATAATATTTTAAATTTGTTTGAAAATAAGTTCAATATTCTTCAACCATTGTAAAATCTTCTCAGGTATTGGTGGTTACATGTAACAAATTTCGTTGGGCTTCTATATTTATCTCTTTTCATCTTGATTGACCAAGTGGCACACACCATCTTTTTTAATTAATAAAAAGATAAGAAATTTTGTTTTACATTTCTTCATTTCAATGAGGAATGCTTATTTTAAAAGTTAAAAAATGATAAAAAGATAAGAAATTTTGTTTTACATTTCTTCATTTCAATGAGGGATGTGTGTTTTAAAATATTTTCATACAGAGAGAAACTCATTCTTTTTTAAAGTGAAGTAATAAAGTAAAAAGAATGTCAATGTTAGATGATAGTAATACAGTTTTATGTGTTACAAAAGTTGGAAGTTTATTTGAATTCGATACGTCATTTGAATCTTGTAGTAAATATGGTTTTTTCAATGGTGATTTAGTTGAAACTACTTCTGGTCAAGGTTTAGGTAACAAACATTATTGTTAACTTGAAGTGATTATCTTAGTATTAGTATTTAACTATTCTTTTATATTATAGTTGTTGGTGTAAGAGATAATCAATTGTGGTTTGAAATATTCGATCACGATGGAGCGTCCTATTGGGATAATGGATATGATTATCATGACCTGGTGAATGATGTTAATGTGAAATTGATATCTTTCAATAATAAAGAGGGAGAGCAAGAGGTCGGAGAAGGAGAAGAAACTGAGAGGAAGAAGAACAAGATGGTTAAAGACAATAGCTATTATCATTCACAGTTTAGTGATGGTAGCAACCATCGTTGTAATAATACAACATGTAGAGAACAACACCATACCGATGTCATTCGAAGAGTTCTCTGTCAGAAGTACTTGTTTCGATATATCATAAAGTCATTCGACATCTTTGCCTATCGTAAAACGCTGTATTCTCAGCCGCGCGATGCCTATCATTCACTGAGGATCTGGCGATACGACTACCACAATATTGTAGATGCCAATTGGATGATTACCAATGGTCATTTCGGTCTGTTGGCAGATAAGATAAGAGATGGCGCCAATCTTTCCTATGAACCATTCGAAGGAGGAGTAATCAAATTCTTTAAGAATATGCCATGGGATATCTTTAAACATTTGTTCCCTAGGTATAGAGATGAGATATTAGGAGAAGAGACATTATACGAGACATTGACCAAAGTAGTTTTTCAATTCGGTCGTAAAGATATCGCAGAATATTTGCAATCGGAATTTACATCGTTGTTTGAGAACGACCCAGCACGGGCAAAGGATGCATTCATCCTTGCCGTCTCAAACTACCAAGTTGAAATGCTTCCTTTTTGTGTTGGATTGTTAAAGGATAAATGCCCTATCCCATCCAATTGTCAATTTAACCTGGAGATAGCAAGATTTTTAGCGTCAAACAATATAGATTTGTTTATAAACTATCTTGAATCCAGTGTTGAAATGTCTGAAAGTTTCTATCTGTCAGGTGATTGTCAATTGTTCAAGTTGTTAGAAGATCCTGCAAATCCCATTCAGATTGTAGTCCTTCAAAGGAGTATTGTCAATACTCTAAACTCTCTCGAACCATTGGTCAACTCAACCATTAGTTTAGATTTGATAGTGTATATATTGTCAAGTCAACATGGAATCAAAGATGAAAGAACAAGTAATATTATTGATGATTTACCAGCTACCATTCAAACAGTTATCAATCTACACCAACTCTCGTTGCATCTGAAATCATTAGGTCATCAACACACTGAAGAAGTGTCACCTGTGTTTTTTAGATATTTGACAATCACGAACAACACTTTGCTAAACATTCATTTGACTAATTATATAATCAGCCATGACTCAATGAATGAATCAATTTACAACTATGGAAACACTCAACAAATTAAATGGTCAAACCTCAGTGGTAATATTAATACACCACCAGTATCAATTAAGCTTACCAACCACCATACAACAGAAATAATTCAAACAATCGCTCAGTTCCATGATGCCAGAAATATTCTTTGGATTCTGGAGGACCTGGAGGATTATGACGGACATGGAATTGGATATTTGATAAAGACATTAGGAATCACTCCTGTTGTGAGCTCAAGCCTCTATGACCTCAGTAAATCATTGTTTAAACGTGATCTCTTTGAATATGGACATCTCCTAACACCAGAGAAAGAGATGAAACTGTCAGATCCAACAGATAAGTTCAGGCAAACATTACCATCATTGGAGTCACTGAAATACATACAATCGTTGAATCCAGAGTTTATCAATGTCGCATTCGAATCGATTGACCAGTGGACAAAGGTAGAGTCACTTCAATTCTTCTTGGACCATTGTTCAAAGATCACCAATAGAAATACATACTATCGATTCTTACTTCAATCATTATGGGATTCAATTGCATGTGGTCGATTGGATCTGGTGATATGTTTGTTCCAACACAAACCAAGAACCAATTGTGGCTTTGAATTGGAAATTGCAATTCATTATGATAGATGCGATATTGCAAAGTTTATCATCGAGAGGATCACTTCAGTTGAAGACTTGCACTGGCAGCCAAGACTATTTAGAAAATTACCTTTACAATTCAATATACTCCAATTTTTTGTTGAAAGTTTTTCATGTATTATTTCAGAGGAAACCCATGTGACACCAATGATGGATGTATCCATTAAGTGTGGACTCATCAATTCTTTTTCTTATCTTTTGGAGAAGTTTCCCTGTGCCTATTATAATATCCATGAATGCCTACGACATAATGGAGGTGAAATATTGGACTTTATTATAAACCAAATGAACAACAAACAAAGAGTAGAGAAAACAGCTAAATTTGAAGATATTTTCAGTCGAGCATATCATAAAGGATTCACCGATATTATATCAGTACTAGAGAAACATAATCTTTTATTAAAACCACAAAGTGAAACCAAAAAATAAAAATTAATCATAAATTTTAAATTTTAAATTATATATATTGTGCATTTGTTTATTTATTTTGAAGTTGTTTGATAGTATTCAATATTCTTGATGATTGTTTCGGTGGTGATTTCACATGGTGGAATACCAAGGTGGTTGAGATGTTCCATGGTTCTCTTGCAGTCACCGAATCCAATGTGGAAGAGTGGGAAAGTCTTTGCAGTTCTAAAGAAACCTCTGATCTTCTTGCATGGTGTGCTGTTCGAGGTCATCAACTTTTCTTTCCATTGGAGGAAATCTGGTTCGACGGTAAGTGGGTATTGTTGGTTGATAATGTTACAGATGTCAGTGAGATTCTTCATTTGTCTCTTTTCATCTTGATTGATCAAGTGGTAGACGGTTGGTTGCAATTGGTTGCTCCAGTATTGACCGTGGAGGGTGAGACCTACGAATGACTTGGAGACCCAGTCGATTGGAGAGGTGTTGATGTTACCTTCTCCCAATTGTTGGTTGAAAGCTGGGTAGGAACGGAGCTCAAAGATCGACTTGACAACCAAACCGAGGATATCGTTTTCATTGTCGATACCAGTGGTAGAATCACCGAAAATTGGTCCGACTCTGACAATCTGCGATGGGATTCCACGAGCCGAAGCCTCCTTGATGAGATATTCAGTGACAACCTTGGATTGGATGTAACCATTCATGTCGTTGATGTGATTCAATGTTGGATAGACATCTTCGGTGATCGATTCATTACGATTGTCGTTGAAGAATACAGAGATGGAGGAAACGTGGATGATACGCTTCAATGTGTCACCAGTGATTGCCAAACGAATGATATCTTTGGTACCGTTGATGTTGGTAAGACGAATCTCATCGTAGAACTCGATAAAGTTGACATTGGCACCGTTGCTTACAATCAAATCGACAGAGTTGGCTAGTTTAGTGAATTCAGCATGTTGCAATCCAAACAATGGTTGTGAGAGATCACCGAGAACCAATACAACACGTTGGTCGAAGGCGGCAACATCACAAGTCAATCTGTATTGATTCAGCTTGTTAAAGACACTCTGTCTGGCTTCTTCTATTGAAGCCTTGGCACGAACTAAACAGTAGATCTTTTGTACGTTTGGTTTGTTGAGGTAGTCAGAGAGTAAGTAGATACCCAAGTAACCGGTTACACCAGTCAAGAATACATTGATTGGAGCATCGTTGGTGATGGCAATCGCTGGTTTCAAAGTGGCAGATGGAGTGATATCTTGATCCAATTCCAATTCTTTCTTCCAGAACTCGATTGGTTTGGTACCTGGCTTGGAGGTTGACAATTGAACTTCCTTGTTGGCAGAGGTAGCAGTTGCAGTGGTGGCAGCAGCAGTGGCAGTTGGAGTTTTAGCAGAGATCTTTTGGATGATTGAATTGATAGAGTTGGAAGACAATTGGAGATGGGTGAAGAGATTCTTTTGGAATTCTTGATCGATCCAGTTCTTCAATTGAACAGTCAACAATGAGTCAATACCGTAATCCTTTAATCTGGTATCATAGTTGAGCTTGGATGGATGGATTGATAACAACTCTGAGATTTGAGCGACAACACGATCGAATACACTGTTTCCACCTGCGGAGCTGTTGGAAGTGGATTGCTTCTTCTCGAGATCTTCATCGGCAGCGAGATGCTCCATCTTTGGACGAATCTGTGGACAATAGTCAAAGAGTGATTTGTAGGTGTAGCTACTTGCCATCACTTGAGTGGATTGTTGTGAGAGCTCAGCATTGAAAATACCGTTCAAAGTACCGAGAATCTTTGGAAGTGACAACAAGAGGATACCACGCGATTGGAGGAATTGAGTGACAGACTTGTCTTTGGCAGCTTCACCAGCCGAACCCAAACCACCCCAGTTAATAGCGGTAGCATTGAGACCTTGAGATCTTCTGTAGTTGGCAAGACCATCCAAGACAAAGTTGGCAGAGGTGTAGGAAGCTTGGTTGGTTGATCCAAGAACGGCAACAATCGATGAGAACAAAATGAAATGGTTGAAAGCAAAGTTGAGCTCCAAACCAAGTTTGTGGAGATTGAATGCACCGACAGCCTTTGGATTATGAGTGGAATCGATTGTCTTTTGTGAGATTGATTCAACGTCGCAATAGTCATAGATAGTGGCAAAGTGAATGACCGATTTAACTGGTCCAATAGATGGATTCGATTGATAGAGTTCTTGAACAGTCGATTTCAAATTGCTGAAATTAGCAACATCGACAGATCTATAGTGGATTTGAATTGGACTGTTGGCAGCCTTTTGTTGGTTGATCAAGAGCTCGAGCTCCCACTTCAATTGAGAACGTGATAGAACAATGACGTTCTTGAGGTTGGCTGGTGCGTGTTGGAGAATCCAACGGAGAATGCAGACTGCAATACCAGTTTGACCGGTAATCAAAAGAGTTGAATCCAAACCGTCGATTGTGTAGTTTGGTTTGAGAATGGCAGCAACCTTTTGATCGGCAACATCCTGTAGGAGTGGAGCCAAAACATCTTGGTCGAATTTCTCGAAATCAACAACAAGCTTACCAATGTGCTTTCTCTCATTGATGTATTCAATAGCCTTCTTGGTCTCCTTGACTGGGAATGATTCGACTGGGATGGAGTCGAGTTGACCTTGATCAATGGCTTGGAATACTTCACGCAAGATACCGTTTACAACCTTTGGACTGTAGGCAATGGCACGCTCCAAATCGATAGTTTGATAACCAACATGATATTTGAATACTTCAATGTCAATGTTGTCGTTCTCCATTAACTGGGTGACAGAGAGATCCATGATACGACCGATTGGTGAGAGAGCATCAAAGTTTGGTTTGAGGAAATCACCAGACAATGTGTTCAAAATAATGTCAACACCTTCTCTTGTCTCTGGGAATTGACGAATGGCGTCTGGATATCCACCGGCGACAGAGTTGTTGGCGGTTGAGATGATGCTGGTAATCAAACTACCATAACGTTTCTCGAGATATTCACGTTTCTCTTTGGAACCACCAATGGTGGCAAATACAGGACCGGTGTGTTGTTTGTATTTCAAGAGGTTGAGAGCGGCGATACCAACACCACCGGTTGAGGAGTGTACCAAGATGGAATCCTTTGATGGGATGAAACGACCGATGTGGAAGATGGCATAGTAGGCAGTGGCGTAGACGACTGGGATGGCAGCAGCTTCGACGAAGCTAATACTCTTTGGTTTAATGACGATACGATCTTGGTGAGTGATAACGTGTGATGAGAAAGAGTGACTGGCGAAACCAACTACTTCATCACCGACCTTGAAGTGACTGGCACTTCCAACACGTGAAATGATACCGGCACACTCCAAACCGAATGGTGGATTGTAGATATCACCCTTGCTAAAGATTTCTTGTGGGAGTAAGCCACGATAGAACAAATTGTCTTTGTAGTTGATACCGGTTGCCTTGACTTGGATCTCAACTTGTTCTGGGAGGAGTTGGTCACGTGGATGGAATACAAATTGGAGGTTGGAGTTCAACTTGCAACAGAGTTTGTCAGTGTTGTTCTCGTAGGAAGATGGTGAAGTGAGAAGAGTTGGTTCGAGGAATACTCTTTGAACCAATGGTTTGTTGTTACGGAGCAAGAATTCCTTGTCGCCAAGAGTGGCGGTGTTTGACAACTTGATCAAGTATGAGAGATCGACCTTGCTGGCAGATTCAACATCGAGATCAATAGCAACTGTTTGCAAAGTCGATTGGAATTCAAGGAAATAACGGTAGATACCAACCAATGAGGTATTCAAGTAGTTGCTTGACTCACGTTGAGCATTCAAGGTTGTCAAAACAGTCTTGACATTGGTGACTTGATTCTTCAACAAGATTTGATTGAGTTTGACAAACTCCATGGTTCTAATCTTGTAGTTCTCAATGGTGAGTGACTCTAAACCAGCAAGGAAGAAGATGTAGTTGTTCTTTCCATCGTTGACTTGCGATAAAAGTTGATCTTGGTTATTGGATTGGTCGAGAATATCCGATGATTTGATGATTTCAATCTTGTTGGCATTCAACAAACCTTGTTGAGTGAATGTCTCATCGTATTCAGTTCCGGCAACAACGAAAACAATCTTATCGATTGGTGTGGAAGTTGAAGTTGATTGTTGAATCGATGGCTTTTGAGCAACGGTTAAATAAGATTGATGTGGAAGAGTCAAAGTTGAAGTGCTATTGAGCAAACCAACAGACGATAGCAACTGGCTCAACTCATTGTTGGAGATAGCACAATGGTTGTTGGCGGATCTAGTTTCATCTTGTTGGAAGTTATTGTAATACTTTTCAACATTGATACCGGCAACCAAATCAAAGACAACCGAGGATCTTGGTGCTTCAATCAAAGCCAATTGTCCAGATGGTGTGAGAACTTGAGTGAGGTTGTTGACGATGGTCTTAATGCTGACAGCTGAACTACTGAGAGTGTAATGAGAGATAACCAAATGGTAGTTGGAAACGAGCAATCCTTGTTCGACCAAATCATTTTCAATGTTGATTGTAGTACGATATTTGATGAGGAGATTATCGCTTGCCAATGGAGCTAGGAGCGATTTGAGTGACTCCTTGACATCAACAGATGGACAGATAACAGTGTATTCAACAACGACATTGCTGTTGTTCAATTGATTGTTGATTGATTGTAACAATTTGACAGTGGTAGATCTCTTGGTATCCGACTGACTGGCAACATCCAAAATCTTAAAGATATTTTTGGTAGCTGTTGGAATGGATGCAATCGATGATTCAACCAATGAAACGAGTGAAGCGATTGCTTCTTGAGATAATTTGGAATTGTATTGAATATGTTCAACACTGGTGAATCCAGCATCATCTTGTTGATTGATAATGCTATCGGTTGAAGCTGCGTCACTTGCATTCAAAATTGATGGAATGACTTGAATGAGTGATCTTTCAACCAATTCGATATCTCTTGAGTATGATTCGCCTTGTTTAGTGAGCAATGCCTGTTTGGTCTCGCTGACATTCGATTGAACATTGACATCCTTAACCAAATCGAACAATCTAGCAAACAAGTTCTTATTCTTATCGTCAACGTTGAATTGAGTGAAGAGTTGATCGAGGGATTGATCCAAGACTGGCTGAGAATTGAATACATTGGTATATATCAATTGACCAACGAAATCTCTGAAATTGCTATCCAATTCGAGGTCGATGGTGCATTCAGCGGTTGCGCTTGGTTGGCTGATAACTGGAGTTGCCAATACAGCTTCCTTTGGTTGCCAAACTTGTGAGTAGGTTTCCTTGGCTGGAACTTTAATGGTAGAGGTTCTCTTTACTTTAATCAAAGAGTTTGATACGATCTTACCAAAGCTGGCAATGATTGTACCGTCCTCCAAGAACATCTCGACGGAACCTTGCGATGTGTTACCAGCTTCCTTGATGACCTTGTTGAACAAGTAGACATGAGTTGGTCGAACAGCTGGCAAGTTGGCAGAGTACAATTTGAAGTGTTCCAAACGTTCGAAAACAATTTCTTGTGGACCGTCCATCAAAGCCAAAAGACCGTGAAGAGCACAATCGAGAATGGAAGCATTGAAGAAGCTACCGGTGTCGAATCTTGAGGTTGGTGGTTGCAGCTGGAGAGTGGCGAACGAGCAATTGGTACCGAAGGAGAACGATTCAATACGTTGGAAGGTTGGACCGTAGGGCAAACCGAGGGTTTGCAACTTGGTGTACACTTCATCCTTTGACAAAGTAGCAAGGTTACAACGTTGACGGAGTTGGTCGAGATTAGCCTTTGGAACGGCTGCCGGTTGCAATGGTTGATAGGTTGAGACACGACCATGAGCAGACTTGATCCACTTATCGGTTTGATGATTCTCCTTAAAGTTGAATTCAACCTTGTATTCATTCTTTGAGTTTTGAACGACATTCGATTGCAAGTGATGTTGAACACCGTCAGTCAAGAAGAATGGAATATTGAATTCCAAATTGTGAATCGAGACATCTTGTCCTTTGAAAATATTCAAAATATTATCAATGTAACCAGATCCTGGGAATAAGTATTTTCCTTTAATCTTATGACCCTTCAAGAAATTGAATGAACTAAATATAATAATAATAACATAGAATTAATAAACGAAGAATAACTTATTATAACAAATAATATCGCAACTTACTCTAATGTAACATTAATAACTGTTTGATAAAGTAATCCACCGGTATTCACTTTGTTTCCTAGGATTGTTGAGGATGGACCTTCTAATCTTACTTTTTGACTGATCAATGGCTCGTGCCAGTATTCTTCGGTGTCCCATTGGTATCTTGGGAGAATGTGAGTCAATTCCTTCCAGGCGTTGTTTTGATTGTTGAATTGTGAGGCAAAGTCAATGTTGATACCGTGATTGTAGATTGCAGCAAGTGTTGATTGCATTACTTCAATATCGTTCTTCTTCTTGTGGAGTGGTGAGAGAATGAGTGGAGTGAAAGCATGCTCGTCCGACTGTGGAGCAGGTACAAGCTTCTTGATGTAGAATTGGAGGGTTGGATGTGGACCGACTTCAATAAAGATTGGCGAGGTTCCAAGTTGATTGGATTGAATGTATCCAAAGATGTTATCGATTGCTTTGGTAAATTCAACTGGTTGACGAAGATTGTCGTAGATGTATTGGGTGTTGTATTCCTCTTTGGAATGGAGTTGTCCACCGTGAATGGTAGAGAAGAACGGCAGCATTGGACCGTCGTTGTACTGCAAGTTGGCAAGTGGTGAATCGAATACCTGTTGTTTGATTTTCTCTTGGTGAGAGGAGTGGAACGAGCATGGAGTAGTGAGGAAAGCAGTGAAGATTCCCGACTCCTTGAGCTTGTTGGCAACCTCCTTGAGAGTGGATTCGGCACCTGTGATAACGATGGAATCGAGTGAGTTGTAGCATGCAATTTCAATGGTTGGATAGAGCGATGCGTAGTCACGGACGTATTGGTCGGCACCAATACCGATCGACATCATACGTCCACTTCCAATGGTGAGATTCTGGAGGGTCGAACGATGATAGACAATGTTGGCGGCAGTCTCCAAACTCAAGATGTTGGCTGCGAGCGCAGCAGTTACCTCACCGAAACTGTGACCGACAACGATGGTTGGCTTGATATTCCAGTGGGCGTAGAGAGCAACCAAACCAACTTGAATCAAGAAAACCGATGGTTGTGCCAATTTAGGTTCGTGAATCTCTGGGGACGATTCCGATTCCAACTTGTCGAGAGCGGCAAGAATTGAGTAACCAAAGAGCTTGGTGAGTAGAGCATCACAACGATCGACTGCTTCTCTAAAGACTGGCTCGGCTGCGTATAATACTTTACCCATGGCTTTCCATTGTGGACCTTGACCACAGAAAACGAAAACGATCGGTGTCTTTTGCTCCAAACCGAGTGCAGCGATATTCGATGACAAAGTGGAAGAAGTCGAGTAGGCAGTCTTTTGTTCAATGAAATCTTGCCAGTTACGAGCAACCACTACTCTACGAGAGGCATACAAGTGAGAACGTGCCAAAATTTGATGCTGAACGAAATCTTCGAATGGAATTGACTCTACGAATTTCGATTGATTATTCTTGATCTCCTCCATATATTTATCCAACGATAATTTAGAATTGGCAGATACTGGAACTAAATATTCTTTTTCTATTTGATTTACATTATTATTCTTTTGTTTTTGGAAAATTTTAATTAGTAAAACTAAAAACAAAGTTGGTTTTTTCTAAATTACTAATATTAGTTTTTTATACATACTGTTAAATTTGATTTAACTTCTTCACAAATAATATGACAATTTGATCCTGAGAGACCAAAACTATTTACACCCATACGAACAACTTTGTCCTCTGGGAATTGCTCTTGTTCGGTGACGACTTGGACATTCCATTCGTCGAGTTTGATCTTTGGATTGACACGCTCAAAGTGGATGTTTGGAATGAGCTGACGATTCTTGAGCATCAGACAAACTTTGATGAGTGAAGCGATACCAGCTGCACTCTCGAGATGACCCATGTTCGACTTGACGGAACCGATCTTCAATGGATTGTTCTTGGTGTGATTGTCGGCAAACACGAGCGAGAGTGCCTCCACTTCGATTGGATCACCAACTGGAGTACCAGTACCGTGAGATTCGATATAATAGATATCTTCGGGTTGAAGATTCGATTTCTTCAATGCCAACTCGATATTCTCGGATTGTGCGTGCATCGATGGTGCAGTGATGGTGTTCTTCTTGTTGTAACCGTCGACGTTGGAGCTTCCACCCTTGATGACACAGTAGATACGGTCACCGTCACGAATGGCAGCGTCGTATGACTTCAAGACACAGAGACCAGCACCCTCGGCACGTACGAAACCGTCGGCGGACGCGTCGAAACTACGACACTTACCCTTGTGTGACAACATTCCAAAGTTAGTGAATGCAATCGAGATGGTTGGATCGTAGAGCGCGTTGACACCACCGACAACAGCCATCTCACAATCACCGGTTTGAATCGCCTGGACACCGAGATAGACGGCATTCAACGACGACGAACAAGCGGTATCCAAAGTCATGGAGGGACCACGGAAATCAAAGGCAAACGACAAACGATTGGAAATAAAAGAATTACCGTTACCGGTAAGCAAATACGGTGACATATCGGTGATCTCACGGAATCCTTGCTTCTGATAGTCGAGATTCATCAATCCAATGAAAACACCGGTGTTGGAACCACGGATTTTAGCTGGTTGAATTTGGGCATCTTCCAGTGCCTCCCAGAGAATGGTCATGAGAACACGTTGTTGTGGATCCAAATGGATCGCTTCCTTTGGGAGTACACCAAAGAACAGTGGATCGAAACGCTTCCACTCTTCCTCACTGATATAACCACCAAACTCATTGGAAATAAAGTCTTGATCGTAGAAAGATTGAGCCCATCTGGTATCGGCAGTCTTTGAGATACCATCGAAACGATTTACCATGTGTTCCCAAAATTCATTTGGATTTTTAGAGCCACCTGGAAATCTCAAACCCATACCTATAACTGCTACATCTTGACTTGTAGATGATTGTTCTTGTTGTTCAGACATTTTAACAATGTTCTTATTATTATTCTTTTATATATAAAAATGATTATGAAAATAAATAAATAAATATAGATTTTAAAAAATTGTTTTTCTTTCTTTTTTATTAGAAATACAAAACAATTAAAAATATTGGTATAGGGAATTTAATATTTAAAAAAAAAAAAACTAAAAATATAGTAAAGTAATATGGAAATGTTAAAAAGAAAAAAAAATGTAAATTTGAAAAAGTAAAACATGGAAAATGTGGAATGCAATTATAAAAATGTGGAATAGATAAAAAAAATTAATAGATCAATAATTAGTGTCAAATTTCTTTTTTTAATATATCATTTTCTTGTTTTATTATTTACATACCTGGTTGTTTGTTTTTTAAATGTTTTTTTGAACTTATAAAAATGGTTCAATTTAAAGATGTTATGTTTAGACTTTTTTCTGAAATCGAAACAAATATAAATTTAAACAACTATTATTAAAGAAGTTTAAATTTTTAAAGTGATTGGTATTTAAATCAAAAATTGATTTACTATGTGTGGTTGTTGTTTGGATGTATAATTGTTGTGGAGATATGTATTGGATTTATTTTGTTTTGGTTGTTTTTTTTAATCTAAAAAAAAAAAGATTTTATTTTTTTAAAAAAGGTTAGAACAAGATATAAATATATATTTAAATTTAAATCGATATATGTATATATTTGTTTTGGTTTTATATTTATTTATATATGTATTAAGATATAAAATAATATTATAATGATTGATTGAATGATTGATTGGATATGATATTGTGATTATATACTTATAAAATTAGTAATAATCAAACTATTGTTGTTCCTAATTAAATTGGATTGGATTAACTTTCCAGTTTTGGTGTCTATTTATTTAGTTCTTCATAAACCATGGTGGTGCTTTGTTCAACGACTGTAGGAGGTCCAAAAAAAAAAAAAAAAAATCAAAAAAATAAATGAAAAAAAGTTTTTTGTGCAAAAACAAAAAATTAAAGAAGTGGGGTTGTGAATTCAATAAAAATTGATTTTTAAAAAAAATAACTTTGGGATTTCCAATATGCATCTTTCCCAGAGTGTGATGTGTGGTAGTTTGTTTGATTGTGTTTGATTGATATGATATATATTAATATTAATATTGAAAAAAACGATTAAAAAAAAAATAGAAAATGAAAAAAAAAAAAACAAAACAAAAGATAACCAAATCAAGAGCTTTAGGGTGTGTTTTGCTGGTTGTTGTGTGTGATGCCAATTTAAAGAAAAGAAAAGAAAATGAAAAGATAGATGAATGATGTATACTAGTGCTCTTACCCGAACCCTCATTTATTTAATGGTAGATGATCAACAACACATGTAGTGTAGTGGTAACAGTGAGTGAGTCATTCATTTATTGGTGTTTTTATCAATGATAAGTGAAAACTCCCAAAATCATTCATTGAGAGCTTTCGACGACAGTGACTCTGAACTTTTTTTATTTTTATGATTGACATTAAAAACATTGAAATCCCAATTAATTGGATTTTAATTTGGGATTAACGAGTAAAAATATATTAGAATTCCCTTTTCACTTCAATAACAACAATAAATAACACAACATTGCAAAACCAAAATTAAACAATTAAACTCCATCACACAAAAAAAAGAATCTAACTTCAATGCCATTCACACATTTTATTCTACATTATAATGATGTGATGGTATTCAAAGTGATTGTTTTTGGGGAGGGATCAACAAACCAAAAAAATATTAATCAAATATCCGTGATTTTTAAATTTAACTATAAGAATATTTCAAATATTGTTCTTAATATATACATATTTTTTTAGCAAATAAGTTATTAGATAGATAGAAGAAAGTAATAAGTTCTCAACACATTATAATATTTAAACAACAATCTATTTGTTTCATTAAAAATCAGGTTAGATATTTTTTCATTTAAAAAGATAAATGAACATTAATCTTAAAGATAAATAGAGATGTGGTAGATGTAAAATATTTGGTGTGAGGGTTACATCTAGTTTTTTTTTTTGTTTGGATAATATTATAAAAACTTTTTTGACACAAGTTGTGGTAACTTTTTAGTTTTCCCCATTGAAAAATATGGTTGTTATTATTACTATTATTATTATTATTGGAGGTGGTGTAGAAAGCAGTTAAATAATTACATAATTACCTCTTATTTGATTTGGCAGTTACCTTAGCATCTTAATAATTAAAGAAAAGAATGAAAAGTAAAAGAAAAGAAAAGACCAAATAGAATAAGATTACAAACAAGATTGGATATTAAAAAAAATATTAAATAATTAATGTAAATAAAAAGTAAATTAAAAAACAACAACAACAACAAAAAACGATCATTCAAAAATATATTATGTTTGTAACCCAGTAATTTAATAATTCCTTTACCAAATTATATTGATGGGGAGATTAAAGATATTATTTTAAAAATTCATACCAAAATATCTTTAATTTTATCCAGATATTTTAGAGTTTTAAAACAAAACCATGTTTGTTCATCACACTTTTGTTTTTTGTTTTTTGTCGTTTTTTAATAATTAAAAAGATGTGCATAAGATGATAATCTTAGGCTACGACGATGAGTCACTCTACTTTTTGCAATGATATTGCAAATGTGGTGATGATGTGAATGTTGATTCTAAACAAACAACATTAAGGAAGTAGACACAGACAACCAACACAAACAATTCATTTATTTTAAAAAAGAAGAAGAAATTTGCATGCAAAATGAAATGATTGTGGTGGTGTGACATGATGAGATGATAACAATAAAATAGAATTAGCATTTGAATTATCTATCTATCTATCTATTAAGTTGTTGGATGTGATGATATTTTGAATTTAAATAAAAAAAATAAAAAAAAATATCTACTACTGTTCTTTCGTTTCGTTTCGCTTCTTTACTTACATTATCATTTTATTTATTAATTTGACTGTGAATTGGGATGTTCAAGTTTACATCTCTTATGACTTTCATTATCTATCGTTTCATTACATTCACATTTATTCTTATGACTAGTTGTTACTGTAGCTGTTTCTGTATTATTAGTTGTTGATTCCGCTGCTGTAGTAGTTGTTACTGATTCATTATTATTATTATTATTATCTTCTTTATTATCATTATTATTATCTATTTTTTGACTATCTGTTAAAGTTACTACTTTTTCTTTTTCTTTTTCTTCATTTTCATCTGTTTGTTGTTGTTGTTTTTGTATTGATTCTTCTAAAGTTAATGATAGTAGATCTTTAAATGGATCCTCTGTTTCAAAGTTGAGTGTTTCATTCTTGAATGGTATCGTCAGTTTCCATGAGTGTAACATCATTCTAAAGCATTGTGCGTCTTTAGGACCGTATGTCTCGTCGCCTACTATCACATGACCAAGTGTGTCGAGATGCACTCGCAATTGGTGTCGTCGTCCGGTGTGCGGAATCAAATGAACCTTTGAAACAGGCCTACCGTTGTAGTAGCCGTGTTGCAAGACGCGGACATGAGTGGTTGACGGCCTGCCCGGGTTGTCGGTACCAGCGACACCTATACACATCTTGAATGCATTGACGTCGGTTTTGTCGTCGGCAATCGGTTTGTCGACGGTGATCTCTGTCGTGTCTGGCTCGTTGGTGTCGTACAGCGGATGCAAATGTCCCCATACCAACGCCAAGTAATGTTTCTTTGTCGCACGATTCTGGAATAGCTGACCAGCGACATTAGCATCGGATTTGGTGGTAGCAGTCAAAACAATGCCCGACGTGGCATAGTCTATTCGATTGACGAATCGCACCTCCCCCTTTACCTCTTGGTAACAACTCTCAATATATTTCTTAACAGTAAATTCTCGATCATCTCCATCTATACAAATATCTATTATAATTATTTTTCTTTATCATAAGTTCAACCACTCTTTTTCTTTTAAAAGTAGATCTATCTATCTTCATATATTTAAATTCTTACCATATGGTTTATTAACTACAACATATTTATCAGACTTGTATATTATTTCGAATTTAGGATTGGTTGGGGGTGTTCTACCCAAGTATATAGTCATCTTTTTCTCTTCTTTTGTAGTTTAATCAACAAAACATTAAAACGTCATTGTTTTTTTTCATTTTTGTTCTTTTTTTTTTTAAAAAAAAATTATTTTATTTTTTTCTTAATTACAAAACTAACTAATAAAGAGAATATTAAAATGTTGTTTTGTGTACAGATTCACTCATTGCACAATCTCTTATATTCATTGTATATTTATAGATACCAATTAATTAAAATAATATTAAATTTTAGAACGAAAAAAAGTAAACATTTCTTCTTTTTCAAAGAAAATCTGATTTTTTTTTATAATAATGTAAAAAAAATGTGGGTTGCTGTTGATTGATCAAAAAAAAATTAATTTAAAAATAAATTTTTATTCTTGTTTGGTTGTGTTGTTGCAATCATAATTATTACCGATATTAAAATAAAACTGACTACTTTTTTTTGTTTGCAACAAAACATATAACCATTATATTTATTTTAATCATCAAGAATTGATAGCAAAACAAAGTTATATAGATTTATTTATAACCTTTAACTAACTAAAATGTCATTTGTAAGATTATATGATGATGATTAAATAAATTTTGATGATTGACTTACTTTTTTAATTAATAAAATGTGAAACTAAAATTTATTTTTATTGAAATTAATTATTTTAGAAATCTGGATTCAATAATTTTGTGGCGAAATCTAGAGATGCGATCAATAATGTAGGAAGTAATAATAAGGAGGAAAAACAAGCTACTCCGACCACGGTGACAACCAACAATAGTACTCCCACCTATACCAATACTACAACCAATAGTAACAATTACTCTGCACCCAGACCACCAGTTCAGAAGACTCCACCACCTCCACCACCTTCACAACTTAAACAACAACAACAACAACATCAACAACCATCGCAACCACAATATCAACAACAACCATCACAGCCATCACAACCGCAACAATTACAACCTATTTATCCATCTTTATATAAACAACCATCAAATTCTACACTTCAGCAGCAACAGCCTGTTCAACAACAACCTATTCAACAACCAAACAATAATGCAGCTGCTGCTCCAGTTAGACCAAAAGTTCCATTGTCAAAACCTCCACCTTCTTTGACAAATTCATCAACGTATAAAAGTCCAGCACAAGTACAACAACAACCAGTGGTGGCCAGCCAACAAACACCATCAGCACCACCAAGACCACAAAAACCAAAACCAGCACTTCCATTAAACCCAATTCAACTTCAGCAACAACAACAACAACAACAACAACAACAACAACAACAACAACAACAACAACAACAACAACAACAATATCAACAAAATGAATATGTATATCAATCATCACAACCAGTTATTAGCTTAGAGAAATCATATCAACCACAAGTACAACAATCACTACCAACTTATAATCAATATGATCAAAACAATCAATATTATAATAATGATCATCAGTCCAATCAATATAATCAAAGTTCACCTAATAATCATGTTGTTAGTTTAGAAAAGTCAAGTACACCACCAACAA
Organism: Heterostelium album PN500; assembly: GCF_000004825.1. Lineage (NCBI taxonomy): Eukaryota > Evosea > Eumycetozoa > Acytosteliales > Acytosteliaceae > Heterostelium > Heterostelium album. The sequence goes on along the minus strand of NW_008805065.1, from coordinate 915,797 downwards.
GCTACTCGCCACAACACCAACAGGATGGAGCATCGGAATATTATCAACATCATCAACAGGCAGTGGCGACTTACAATCAAAACAACACACCAAAAGAAAAGAGCTCACTCTCATCCAGTCTCTCAAAGACAAAGAATAGCATTGATACACACTCTAGAATCGCAATGACATCGATTGGTGCTGGCGATGCAACGGTGTTGGCCAACTACCCAGAGTTACTACTCACCAATCCAATGTATGTTGCAACACTCCAATACACCGAAATCATATTGGAGATCGACGATATCAAGTTGAAACCATGTATACTAGGTCAGAAAGAGCATCCAGTTGTCAAAGACACCAAGTTGATCATCTACAAAACAGTGGTGGAAGACACCATCATCCTTCAGCTGGGATACATCTATATCTATACCAATTTCAAAGAGAAATGTGCATGTAGAATCTATCCACATCATTATTTAATCTCTGATAACTTTAATAATTATTTTATATTGAAATTACCAAAGTATGTATTTTGAAACAATTATAAGATAATTTCAATATTAACTTTATTGATTCTCTTCTCTTCTCTCATTATCTAGGAATACACCACAGGAATCATTGGATAAATTGGAAGTAATTTTTACATTCTATACAAGTTATTTCAGAACACCAATGAAAGAGGGTTACAACGATAGGACAGCACAAAAGATGGACAAAGCAACTACAAAGTTGGAAAAAGGTAGTCTTGTGGTTTCGAAAGGTTTGGTGACCGGTGGAACCTACTTTGCAAAAGGTGCGTCAAAAGTAGGTGAGTTCTACAAGAACAATACAAAGAAATACGAAGGACCAGAGATGACAGAGGAACAGAGAAGAGAACTAGAGGATCCCGACAGCGAAGCGAACAAATCAAAGAGAAACGCAGAGAAAATGGCACAGGGATCGAGCAGTGTCAAGAAAGGAATTGTATCGGCATTTGGTGTTGTCGGCAGCAAGGCGTCGGAGGGCGTTAGAAAGACCGATTGGTACAAGGAGCGTGAAGAAAAGAAGAAGAAAGAAGAGGAAATGTATGGAAAGAACGAAAAGAAGCAAGCCGGTGCCAGTATGGGGTCGGCAGGAATCAGTGCCATCACCAATGTTTGGGGTGGTCTGGAGGAAGGTGTTTTAATCTCGGCGAGAGGTGTGAGGGATGCTTCAGTCGATGCCACCAAACACAAACACGGTGAATACGAATCGGAACTCTCGAGAAAGAAATGGGATTCCGCTGGAAGCTGTACGATTTCCGTTGTCAATATCATGTCGATCGTCTCTACCACTTGGATCAAGGGAGCGCTCTATGCTGCTGCCGGTGCCATTACATACGATCCTGACAAAGCACAAAACTTGACCGGCGCCTACTGGAAAGCGGGATGGGTTGTTCAGAAATCGGATTTGCTGTCCGGAAGCAATTGGGCGCCGCGTTGGATGGTCCTGAGAAATCCGACAATCGCGCTGTACTCATCACCACTCGATCCAAGCGAGAAACCAATCTCTAGCTACTATATCAACAAAGTCAAAGGTGTAAAGAAACTGAATGAGGAACGTGTGAATCGTGCCTATGGATTTGAAGTGGTCACAAGTGGTCATTCACTCTATTTCTCAACCTACACACCAGAAGTCGATTGGTCCGGTGAAATCATAAAACCACCATCACCAGAAACCGAGCTAATGCAATGGATTGATAGTATTATAAATGTATCAACATTCATTGGTGAGAATATGTAAAAAATAAAAAGTTGAATCTATATAGATTCATTGTAGTAATACAGTATTATTTTTCAAATGAAGTAAATAAACATAACGTTGTTTAAACTTTATTTTAATTTGTTACAATGTAAACGAATGAATTGGCTATTAATCACTTATCATCATATCGTCGTCGTCATCATTCTGATGATGAAGATTATCATTAAGATTACTGGTGATGATGGTTGTATTGGAGTTTGGAGTTAATTTTACAGTTTCGCAAAACGGACGGAACGGAGTGGTAAGACCTTGTGGTGGGAATTTGAATGTCGGTCCAAAATTGAATCGAACCGATGCCCCCATATACATCGAAGCGGCCGGATAATACATTCCTCGACCGATGTTGGTGAATGCAACACCTGGAGAGCGGCCATTCTTAAAGAATCGAATCTCACTGCCCTCAACAGTTTCCGGTTGCTCCGTATCCAGCTCGTCGCTTATCATCTCGTAGATCTTAAGAGGATCGACCTTGTTGTCAAACACCTCGAATGGCGCATTCTTCAGCGGCAGATGTATGTAGAATCCTAGGACATCGCCAACTGCATACGATTCACCGTACGGCTTGCTCTTGGCACAATGAAAGATATCACCCTGTTGACTTCTGTAGCCGTAGCTGAATTGGTCGTATCCTACATTCGCTTGTTTATCACCACGGAAAGTCGACCAACCAAGACGCGAACTTCCTGCATTGCCAACCACCTCAATCTCGAAATACCAACTGCCAGTAATACATGGAAACGAAGCTTTTGCCATTCTATATCCTTTCAAACTCTTTGCAACCATACCATTCTCTTCAATAACAATTTGTGGTGCTGAATTCTGAATGGCAACGCACAGCCTATCATATTCAATGGTCGGAACGAAATTGGATTCTTTCAAAGGTATCAATAATAATTTTGTTAAATGTTTAAACTACACACACAAACAAATTGTATTAAAATAGATAAAATTAAAAACAATATTAATAACCTATTATTATTCTTTGTTATTCTTTGTTATGTAATAACAAGCTAGCTACTCACTCTTTTTTCTTGAGACGATGAAGATTTTCTCTTTTTCTTCTTGTTGATCGGTGCCAATACTTTATCTTTGAAAGTAGGATTATCTTTGAGTACAAGTTGTAATGTTCCCAATGCCCAATATCCAGGTTTTCCAATATTGATATCACCTTGTTTAAATATATGTCCATTGGTTAATGCAGGTTGTAATTGTTTAAACCAATTTACTTTTTCTAAATGATCATTGATAATATTATATTATATAATAAAGAAAGTAAGTTAGTTTAAGTTATAGATTTGTTGGAATTAGATAGTTACTCTTTTTATCACTACATAATAGATGCCAATTTTGATCGATCATTGGTATGATTTCATCGTCGAGATGAAAGTATGCTCTGTTTGGATGTGACAATGCCAAGTTGTATAAAACTATTTCCAATACATCTACCCAGTTCTTTGCGAATCTCTCGAATGACTCTCTTCCTTTGGTGCAAACTGAACAGCTGAATCTATAGACCCAGTCACCGATGATCTGGTCCGATCCCTCCAGTAGTTTCACACAATCGAAATGAAATATCTGCAAACATAGATCACATCTAACCATCTTTTTATCTAGATCTTTTCCACAGTAACAATAGATAGCTTCTTCATTTGAAAGATGATCCAAATCCCAATGTAAACTATTTAACTATATACAATCAATTTAATTAACATTATTATATTAATATAAAAGTAAGTAACAATAAATAATAAAGATCTTTCATTATATATCTTACATCATATGGTAATTTTAATATTACTTGTGTTTGTGGTGGTGGTGGTGGTGGTTGTTGTTGTTGTTGTTTGTCAGCAGTTTCAATATTACTATCTGTTGTTGAAGGTGTAGGTGTCGTCAATGTCTGTGAATGTAATGTATTAAGATTACTATTATCAAGAGAAGGTGATTTCTTTAAATTAAATTTAGGTGATGATTTCTTTTTGTTTTTGGTATTTGAAGATGATGACGTTGATGTCGTATCATTAGTTGATATAGATGAAGATGTAGGTCGAGGTGGTGATGGTGAAGAGTATAATTCATCTCTTGTTATCGTTCTTGGTTTTACAACTGTAAACTCTTCTTCTTCCTCTTCTTCATACTCTATTAATTTATTTCTATGACTACTACTACTACTTGGTTGTTGTTGTTGTTGTTGTTGGTCCTGTTGCTGTACTGATAGATAACCAATATCTATATTCATATCATTATTATTCTTAATATTACTGCTACTACTACTAGTAGTTGTACTACTCTCAACAGAATATATAGAAGATGAAGACGTAGCACTATATTGATGATAGATATTATCATTGTTGTCAATGTTGTTATCAGAGTAGAGCAAACGATATCTTCCAGATGTAGATTGATTGTTTATATCATCGCCATTATTGTTATTATTGCCACCACCAATATCAACATGACCGTTATTATTATTATTATGATTATTATCTGAAGATATTGTGTTGCTATTGTTATTGTTATTATTGTTATTATTGTTAGTCTTAATATTACTATTGTTGTTATTGTTATCATTATTATTATTATTATTCATAATGTCAGTATTTGATAAACTTGGTGAATAATATAGTTCATTCTTATAGCTATTCTCAAAGCTGTTTAAGATGGATGGAGTGTTACTGGTACTACTGAATGACATTGTAGAATAAGGATTATTCTCTTCGGTATCATCTTGCATTGTGTTTCTTTGTTGTTGCTGTTGTTGTTGTGCTGCCGCTGCCGCTGCCACCAAGACATAATCGTCATCCTCTATATTAACATCTTCATCGTCTTCATCAGCTACACCACCTTGCATATTATTGTTATTATTGTTATTATATTGTTCATTTTCATTCATTATTCTAATTAATTAAGTGAATATTTATAGATAAATGAGTGTTTTAATTTTCTTTTCTTTCATTTTAATTTTTTTAAATTTGCGAGGGAAGTTTAAAACTTATGAGCAAAACATTTGATAAAGTAAGATTTTAAAATATGGTAAATTAAACTTCAAGTCTGAATGGTATCCCAAGATGTATCAATTCACCTTAATTATATATCTTAGTGTTTTCTGTTTCAAAATTAGAGTATTTCATTTGTGAATCGATCTCTGAGTGCGTATTCTAGGTCTAGAAAACTACTTCAGCTTGATTTTCTGTTTTTTTTGACCCTTGTGTTTAAACGAAATGGCTCACCTCACCTATCAACCTCAATTATGACAATTTACACAATTCCTCAGATTTAGAATGAATTTAATATCTCTATAAATTTGAATAGAAATACAGTTTTTATTCTTTGAGGATCATAAGAAATTAAATAATCTTAACAATATTCAAATAAACTCATAATTATAATAAAAGTATAAATACCTATCAAAAGAATTGTTTAGAATATCATTCAAACCAAATCATAAATCATTTTATTATAGATATCTAAATTACTTAAAGAAATGAAATTTTCAATCATTTTGTTAATAGTTGTTTTGACTGTTTTTGCCTATTTTGCATCTGCTGGCGACATTAAACCAGCATACTTCGAAACCGCCGATGCTCATGGTAAAACTGGATTTATCATCTAACTAATTGATGAAGAAAAAATTAAACATGCCAGAGGTTTGATTGAAGGATCTATTGATGTACGTCCACATTTCATGAAGAATTAAAAAAACCAGAGCTGATTATAACCCAACATACAGTTTCCATTTGGCCTCAGAAACAATTTCATTTTTTGATGTCGCAATTGAAGTTTGCGATGCCAGCACAGGTTATGTAGAAGAGCATTTAGATGAAGCATGTGGTCCTGTAAGTATTCTTTTAAATACTCCTCTTTATAAAAAGATTAAACAAATTTTAATTGAAAACTTTATCATAATTTAGTTCTTACCTGGATGTCTTAGGTGTCCATGGTCCGGTAGATTAGTTAAAGAAATTGGTCATAAATAAAATACATGTAATTCATTCATATTATTATGTTTTAACTCCAATTTAGAATTTTAACAAAACTTTTTTAATTTTGATAAGAATTGAAATAAAAAATTTTAATTTTAATAACATTATACCTCCAATATTAATACCATTTCTATTGATTCTTCATTATCAAAACACAAACAATTAAATTAAATATTAGTTAAATTGCACCTACTAGCGTACCACTTCTACCACTTTCCACACGATTTTACTTAAAAATAATACTATAAAAGAATATAAAGTGACACCTTCATTTATTCTCCAGATAGCTCTAAGTTTTTTTACAAAAAGAAAGGACAAGTTTATTTTACACCATCATAGAGTTGCAACTATATTATTGTAATATTACAAACAATAAAACTAAATTTACAGTTTCAATTTATATAAAATTTGAAACAATACGCCATGAAGATTGCGATGCTTTGTTACTTTTTCACTTTCATTATTTCAGTTAAAGGGTGAAACGTGTTGAACATTGTTCTAAACTTATTTAAAAAGTATGTAATTTGACATTAGATTTAAGTGAAACTCTCAAATTACATATTTTTAAACTTCATTTAAATATAATTTTTTTTAAAATCTTATCTCTTGTTTTTGATGGTAGAGAATTTTAAAAACAAAATAGAATACTCTAATTTTATTCAATTAGAACAATATATTTTTGAACCGCATTTTTGAATTCTTACGACTTACATGTTAGACAAAATCTAATAAAAAAACTAGAAAAATTGAAAAACTTGATGCATGCACTAATCTTAATAATTTCGCATATAATTATTATTCCAGTTTTTTAAAAAAAATATTAATTTTATTGATTGTTGGGTTGGTTTTGTTCTCACAACAAAATTTAAATTGAAAAAAAAAAACAGAATAAGAATTTTAAAAGTAATAAATTGGATTAATCTTACATTTTTTTAAAGAAAGTTAATCTATTTTTTATATGTATGTAATTAATTAGTTATTTACTAAATTTAGTCATTGATATGTGAAATGATTAGAAAGTTTGATTTTGATCACGATCAAACTTTAAAACAAAAATGAAATGAATCAATTGATATTAACATTATTATTATTATATTATAATTAAGATATAACATACACCTTATTTTTGTAATAATAAATAAATTGTATATAAAAACTAAACATTTAAAAAGCATTACAACAATAATAATAATAATAACAATTATAATAATAATACCGATTTTTTATAATATCAATCATATTCATATCAATATCAATAGCAATAGTAAACATACATATATTAGAGTAAATAATGTCAAATACAACAACAACAACAACAACAACTAGTTCATCTTTAACAAAAGATGAAAAGTCAGATGTACCACCACTTTATAATGATAGTAGCAAGCACGTAGAGAATCATGTTAGACATAATGCTATCTCACAATCATTCCCAAAGCCACCAAAGAATAATATTCCAAAAGAACCTAGACAACCTAGACAACCAAGAGAACCAAAAGTACCAAAGGAACCAAAGGAACCTAAACAACCAAAAGAACCAAAGCAACCTAGACAACCAAAGGTACCAAAGCAATTAAATGAACCAAATGACGGTGAACAACAGCAACAACAACAAACACCACTTCAACAACAACAACAACAAAAACAACAAAAACCAAAGCAAATAGTTCCAAAACAACCTAAACAGCCAAAACAACAAAAGGAAGCACCCAAAATGAAGCCAGAAGAAGGTGCACACGTTGAAGGTGGTGAAGCTACCAATGTCGATCAAGCAAACCCAGTTATTGTTCCCAAGCAACCAAAGGAACCAAAACAACCAAAACAACCCAGGGAGCCAAAACAACCGAAACAACCAAAGGAACCAAAGCAACCAAAAGAGCCAAAGCAACCGAAGCAACCTAAGGCTCCAAAGAAACAACAACAAGTTCAACAACAACAACCACTGCCACAACAGCAACAACAACCAATAGTTAATCAACCCCAAGATCCAATCGTTGTTGTACAAAAAGGATTCACTCAAGTACATCTTCCACCTCTTCCAATGCCAGTTGCTAGTCAACCAAAACCCGTTGCTCAACCACAACCACAACAACAACAACAAGTACAACAACAACAACAACCAAATACAGCAAAACAACTAAAACAAAAGAAAGAAAAGAAACCAAAGAACAATGTTGTTGTTGAAAAGCAACAAGCTGATAACAACAATACTGCTGCCGTTGTACCAGCTAAACAACCAAAAGCCAAGAAGTCAAAGTCAAAGCCAAAGAAAGAGAAAGATGAGACTAAGAACAAACAATCACAACCACAGCAACAACAACAGTCAAAGAAAAGTGCTGGAGATGATCAACAAAAGAGAAAACGAAAGGCAAGATTTCCTGCACATGTAACCATTGAAGAGGTTGAGAAAGGATTGTCCACATCAAAGTATTTCTATGGACAACTACGTGTGAATCCAAAGAAATATAACGATGCTTATGTTACTGTCGATGGAGTTGACAATGACTTGTTCTGCGATGGTCTCAAGTTTAGAAATCGTGCATTCCACACGGACATTGTTGTATTTGAGATTCTACCCGACGAGCAGTGGAAGAATAGATCGTCTGGAAAAGACGAAGAAGAAGATACCTCTGCTAGAAACAAAGTTGGTCAGCATCATGACATTCAGCTGACCGACGACGATGAGGACAGTGACTTGGAGTTGGCTGCCATCAAGGATACAACCGATATGGGTGGTGAAGATGAAGGTACCATAGTATTGAGATCGTCACTCTCCAACCTAAGTCTACAACAACGTGATGAAGCAGAGTTGGTTGCACTTCAATCGCCAATTTCTGTATCTGACAGCTCCACTTCATCTGATAATGATGATGAGATTATCATTCGTGAAGATGTTGTTGGTAGAAACAACAACAACAACAACAATGACGATTTGAATGAAGATGATTTCGTTGTTATTCCATCCCCAACAACAACTACCACAACAACAACTACTACTTCAACAACTCCAAAGAAATCATTACTCACCAATGTAAAAACATCATCAAAGGTTGAAATTGTTAAAGGTCAAAGACAAAACTTGAAGCAACTTCAATCATTCATTGACAAAGGAAGTAAGAATAATCAGTTTGTAACATGTAGAGTTGTTCATATTCTTGAAGTTCGTCATTCAAAGAATCATATTGGTTTGATTTCAGTAAGTTTAAATTAGTTTGTTAAATATCTTTCTCTTTTAATATATATAATTTTATTAACTAAACAAATATTAATAATCATTTGTAGAACGATCCAACTAATTCGACTTTTGCTAATTTCACACCGATGGATGGCTGCCTTCCAAGATGTTTGATTTTCAAAGAGTCGATTCCAGAGTTTAGATCGAATCCCGACAAGTACAAGACATCGTTGGTGTCGGTCAACTACACTGCTTGGAAGGATTCTTCGATTCTTCCAATTGGTTCGTTCCACTCACTCTTTGGTGAGTGTGGTGAAATCGAGCCGGAAACCAGGGCTCTGCTCAAGGAGTACGGTGTCGATACCAATGCATTCTCACGTGAGGTGATGGACTGTTTGCCAAAGATTCAGAACGCCAGCCAGTGGCATATCACACCACAGGACTTGGCTCAACGTCGTGATCTCCGAAATGAAGTGATCGTTTCAATCGATCCCGACACTGCCAAGGATCTAGACGATGCACTGTCGTGTGTTCGTCTGCCGGATGGTAACTTCCAGGTCGGTGTTCACATTGCCGACGTCTCACATTTCGTCAAGCCCGGCACTGCACTTGATCTATCGGCTCAACAACGTGCCACCACAGTGTATCTCGTACAAAAAGCAATTCCAATGTTACCATCGCTATTGTCAGAGGAGTTATGCTCGCTCAACTATGGAGTGGAGAGATTTGCTTTCTCTGTGATTTGGACACTCTCCCCAGAAGGAAAAGTGTTGGGAGAGTGGTTTGGTCGATCGGTTATCAAGTCGGCGTGCAGACTTACCTATGGAATTGCACAGACCATCATCGATGGAAAGATCAATACCTCCTGGAAGGACGGTCTGCTACCAGCACAAATCAAGCCAATTCTTGGTCCAGACACACCGGAGCATGTCCAAACCGTTGTAGAGTCGGTCATGAATCTCCGCGAGATTGCAAAGCGACTCAGACAATCGCGTATGGACAACGGTGCATTCAACATTCACCCAACAAAGCTGGCATTCGAGTTGGATCCAAAGGGAAATCCAATCTCCACAAAGATCTACCCGATCTACGAATCCAATCATTTGGTAGAGGAGTTTATGTTGTTGGCAAATATGCAGGTGGCAACTCGCATTGCCAAATACTTCCCAGCGAATGCACTGTTGCGTCGTCACCCCAATCCAAATCCCAGAAAACTCGAGCAGTTCATCCAGTTCTGTAATCAACACGGTTGGGAGGTGGATCCATCCGACGTCAGCAGCTTTGGAAGCTCCGTTAAAGCACTGCGTGAACAACTCAAAGACAGCCCCAATGTATTCGCTGCAATCCAGATCATGTCGATTCGCTCGATGCGTTTGGCCGAGTATTTCTGTACCGGCTCCGAAGAGGAGGATCTCTGGCACCACTATGCGCTCAACGTCGACCACTACACTCACTTTACATCGCCCATTCGTAGATATGCCGATATCATTGTGCACAGACTTCTCGAGCTCTCCATTCAAGTGGAGCGCGCCGAAGCTGCCAACATTGAGAACTTCCAAGTTGCCGGTGTTCCCTCGACCGAACAGGTCGCCATCATCACCAAGAATTGCAATGAGAAGAAGTTGAATTCACGTAAGGCACAGGAGCGCAGTGACAAAGTGTTCCTCTGCGTGTTGCTCCAGAACTCGCTTACAATCACCGATGCCGTCGTTCTCAATGGTGGTCCACAGTTCCTTAGTGTTATCGTCCCGATGTTTGGCACTGAACAACGTATCTACCTCGAAGATCTCCAGACCGATGGACAAATCATTTCACACAGCTACAACAAGGAGGTCGACACCAACTATGTTGTATGGCCTGGAATGGATTTGAACGACGAAAAGATCACACAGGAATACAAACAGCTCTCTACTGTCAAAGTAAAGATTACAGTAGACAAAACAAAATTCCCAATCGACACACGTTGTACACTTATGCATCCACTTTATGTTGGTAACTAAAAAAAAAAAAAGAAAATATTATATTTTTATATATATTTTTTTTTGAACAACCAAAAAAACAAACACTCACCAAATCTAGTTATTATTGTTTTGCTAGAATCAACCATATTAAACAAAAAACAATAAATTGTTACTTTTTTTTTTTTTAAAAAATTATAATTTTTTATCTTTAAAGCGAAGTTATACGTTTCAATTAAATTTAATTGATTTAACTTGTTTTGGGTATCTTGTTTTATATTTAATATGGTAGTAAACGAATACATACCTCTTTTGGTTGTTGGTTGTTTTTTTCGTGCAACTATTACGAAAGGCGAATTTCCTTAATCCTGGTAATTTTAAAAACTTTACCGAATTTGGTATTGAAACCAGTGACCTTTACTTTGAGTAGGCACAATTGTACGTTCATCGTTAGGAACCGTATTTATACTAACTAAAAAAAAAAAAGCACCGAACTTAATTTGTCTTTATTTTCAAGAATGGATAATAGAAATTCTACTTTTCGTAGTGGTATTCACATAAAGTAAAGGTTTTCTTTACTTTTACAAGAATATTGATCAATTAATTTATTTTCTCATGTAAAAAAGAATAATAAGAAAGTGTGTAGGTCAAGTAATTCAAACTTATTTTTATCATAGATATCAACAATTTAAATATTATGATATCGTGTGTATGCTTAACAGAGTTGTCTCAGGAGCGTGGTGAGGTATATATATAATGTATGGTGATAGTGGTGTGTGTTTGTTCAACAAGGTTTTACTTATTTATCTTGAAATTTAATTAATTATTGGTCAGTCTAAACACACACAATTTGTGAAGCCTCCCCACATAATTAATTCCTTTGTTGTGAGTGAATGTAGTTAGTTGTTTATGTCCCGGGACATCCTCACCACCATACCGTGCCTATATATGTTGAGGGTTTGTCAAATTTTCTTTCTAAGAACTTATTCTCCAAATTTCCTAATTTGGTATTTCCCTTTTATTTTTGTTTTTCATTTATTTTCATTTTTTTTTTTTTTGAACTTGTGTTTTTTTTTTTTTTTTTTCAATATTTCAAAAATATTTGTTTTTTATTTCTTTTTTTGTATAATAGTAACAATTTATTATTCTCTATTTAAATGTATAAGATAAGATAGATGGGAACTTCACACAAATAATATCTTTCTTCCTCGCATCTAAAATTTAGAAAATAAACAAAAAAAAGAGTTGTGGTGTATCATTGAATCAATTATTACAAATATATATATATATGATTGTGATTTAAATTAACTTCTGTTGTTTTTTTTATTTATTTTTTATACCCAAAAAAAATAATTTATTTATATTTTATCATTATATTAAATTAATTGTATATAAAATAAAAAGAAATATATAAAAAAGAAAAAAAACACCACAACATTATGATTATTATTGAAAAACAGTATTATTATCAGTATCAACAACACTCTTTTTAATATTAAAAAAAAATTAATTATTAAACTTTTTATTTTATTAAAATTTCTTACTACTACTAAAACTGTTATATTAGGTGTTTTTATTGATTGACATATTACCATTTCAACACACCACCACCACCACACATACTAAAACACACAACACACACTATTTTTAATTATTACTACTATTAGCAATCTATAACACACAAAAACACACACACAACCCGTACGTACTCCTCTGTTGAAAAACAAAGAGATGTAAGTAAATGTTATTACGATAACCAAAGGCACTCACTCACTACTACACCCACCATATATTTATATATAAATATAGTTCTCTTAAATTGTAAAAATAAATTTTATTATCATTATTCTATATGTATGTATGTATGTTTGTTGTTGTTTGGATTTTAATTTGCTTTGTTGTTGTTTGGTTGTTGTTGTTTGTTGTTGTTTGGTTATTAATATGATATGATATGATACATGACCATTATATAAATGATATCAAAACCAACACCCATAAGAAATCACAAGTCTCTCTGCTCTTTCTTATATCCTCTTTCTTCTTCTCTTCAATTCTCTACTCTACTCTACTTTTACCTCTGATTAAACAACAACCAACAACTAACAATAACAACTCAATCAAAAAAAAAAAAAAAAAAAAAAAAAAAAAAAATTTAAATTGCAAACAAACAAATTTATTTTATCTTTGCACATATTTGATTTAATTAATTTAATTTTTTCAACAAAAAATTAAAAATTAAAAAAATTAAACTAATTGATTGTTTTTATATTAATATAGATAACTAAGATAAGATAGATATACATAGTCAGATAGATTTAGATAAAACAAGATAGATTTAAATATTTTAATTATATTTTACTTTTTTTTTGTTTTGTTTTCATTATATATATAAATATAAATTTGTATTTTTGATTATTTTTAGAAACACATAATAAAACATTAACAACAAATAATAATAATAATAATATTAAGTTATTACTTTTACCATCTTTTTTTTTAATTTAGATAAATAGATTATAATTTATAATAATATTAATACCGACGATTACATTTAATATATATTTATTGAAAAGTTAAAAAAAAAAAAAATAATAATACCAAAAAAAGTAATCAAAGAAAAGAAAAAAAACAAACAAACAACAATAATATTATGATGAATAATATGAAAGATGACAGCACTGCAGAAACTAATAGTGGTGGTAGTAGCAGGAGTCATTTGACTGGAGCATCCGATCAGAAGAATTCCGGTGATTGCATGGTCGACGATTGCGTTGTCATCGATGATCTACGCGATAAGCAGTGTCAGTGTCACCTTGGAAAACTCGGTGATAATCAAAAGTCACAGCAACAACCGAACGGTCGTGCACACTCAGTACCATCACTACCACTAAACTACCCAGACTCCTCAGATCCACAACAACATCAGCAAGCTTCACCTAAATCTCCATCATCATCATCTTCATCAACAACAACTAAGAGTTCAATTTCAAATTCCATTTCGAATTCAAATTCAAATTCAGATTCCAACAACAAAAATTTAAATAATAATAATAACAATAACAATAATAATAACGGTAATAACAACGGTAACAATAATAGTAAAGACAATGGAAATGGTTTGGTGATATCCGATCAATTACCAGCAGAGTATTCACCATCTAAAGTCCATATATTGGTTGTCGATGACGATATAGTTCAACGATCTCTATTAAACAATATGTTAAAAAAATTTAATTTTAATGGTAATTACAATTTCATATATATGTCATTTCGTTCGAGTACATTTGATTAATAACCAATATTCGATTAATAATAATTTAAAAGTTACACTTGTTACAAATGGTGAAGAAGCATGGGATACATTGTTAAACGGTAAAGTTATGTATGATTTGGTATTAACCGATGTCATGATGCCAATGGTAACTGGATTTGACTTGTTACAAAGAATTAATGAACACATTGAAATTAAACATATACCAGTCATTTGTAAGTTTTATATTTTATTATTCTTACGACCATTCCTATACTTACTCTCGTTCCATGTTTATATTATTGGTTTGCCTAATCAATTGTAGTGATGTCTGGAACAGCTGTAGATTATAAATATGCAAATGATACAATTAAAATTGGTGGTCAAGATTTTCTTACAAAACCAATTGCAAAAGAGTTGTTGAAAAAGAAAATCGATACCGTTCTAACTAGTATTTGGCAAAAGAAGAAAGAAGCAGAGTATAAGTATGCTTATTAATTACTGTTTATTCAAATTCATTAAAGCTTAGCTAATATTTATTATTATAAATAGATCTTTCTTGGCAAGAGAAAGGGAGAATAGAAGTATTTTAGCGAAACAAATGGAGGCTAAGGAACATGAGATTGAAGAATTGACCAGAAAGATATCAGAGATGGCATCGATCTCCAGAGAGGCAATGGAATCACCACTCGTTTCCGTCACCAGAACCATCGAAGAACTGATGCAACAAACCAATTGGACTGATCACGAAAACGATATTAAATATAAATTAACAATGATTCTAAAAGAATTAGGGTAAGTTTATTTTATTTGATTTGATTTGATTTTAAATTTAATTAAATGATTAATCAATATTAATTAATTAAATTATTCATCATTATTTTTGTTAATTTTTTAGATCATCAAATATTTATCGACCATCATTTGAAAAGTTGATAAAGAATGAATCGGTAGATCCTGTTACAAAGAGTTTTTTGGTGACGGAATTCTCGTCGGTGACAGGCGCCCGAAGAAACTCCATTCCAACATTCCCACAGACTGTCTCGAGCAAAGACACCAAAGAGGGAATCAAAGGTTGGAACTTTGATGTATTTAGATATTCCGAGGATGATTTGATGCCCATGTTGGTCGATATGTTTGAGAACTTCCAGCTACTTGAAACATTTAAGATTCCCATCGAAAAACTACAGAGATTTATTATGGCAGTACATTCACTCTATAGAAAAAGCAACAGGTATTTAAAATACAAATTGAATCATCCTTTATATTATATTACTCTATATATATTTTTAACACAATACCATTGCCACAATCGATTCTTCTAGATATCATAACTTTTTACATGCATTCGATGTAACACAAACATGCTATACATTTTTAACCACTTTTAAAGCAGCGCAATACTTGACACATTTGGATATTCTGTCATTGTTGATCGCTGCGATGTGCCATGATCTCAATCATCCTGGTTTCAATAATACATTCCAGGTCAATGCTCAAACAGATCTAACTTTACAATATAATGATAATTCAGTTTTAGAAGTAAGTTGAAAACAGTTAACCTAGAATGTATTTTAGATTTGAATTTAACTTTAAGAAATCGATTTGAATTATTTTAGAATCATCATGCAACCTTAACATTTAAAATACTTAAAAATAGTGACTGTAATATTCTCGAAGGTTTGAATGAAGATCAATACAAGGAATTAAGAAGATCAGTTATTCAATTAATTTTGGCCACTGATATGGCATTCCATTTCGAGTACATCAACAAATTCCAACATCACCTGAACAACCAGCCATTCGACAGAAACAAGAAAGAAGACCGACAAATGATTTTAAACTTTTTGATAAAGTGTGGAGACATCTCGAATGTCGCAAGACCGTGGCATTTGAATCTGGAGTGGTCGAACCGTGTCTCGGACGAGTTTTTCCAGCAATCGCAATTTGAAAAAGTCTGCGGCTATCCGGTGACGCCTTTCATGGACAAGACCAAGACAAACCGTCCGAGAATCGCTGCCGATTTCATCGACTATGTTGCACTGCCACTCTACCAAGGTCTGGCCAGATTCCTCTCGGACACCAAGACTCTGATGGAGATCATGTCCACCAACCGACAGAAATGGCAAATCGAATTACTCAGACTGGACGGTCGCTCCGAAGAGGAAGTTGAAAAAGATAAGACTCCAACTTCCTCTGATAAAGCATCGCCCAACTCACCCACCGATTCACCATCACAATCTGTCAACTCCTCTAGTTCCTCTGTCAAACAACTACCAAAGATTGATGAAGAGAACTAATTAAACTATAATACATACAGTAATCAGAAAAATAAAAAAAAAAAATATACAAAACAATACATCTATGATGATGTCTGCCAGCACCTAAAACTACCAACTATGAGAAATTTTGATTAAAATGAGAACTTTAAACTGAATATTGTTTATTTTATGGCGAATCTATGTAAATAAAGATTTTTTTGTCACAATTATCAAAATTGATTCTAGAGAAAAGACATTATGGACTTTCTTTTTTCGAATCTAAATATAGAAATAATGTTAGTACAATACAGTACAATGATGTAGTGTGTTTGCCTATAATCAAATCAAAAATATCATACCATTTGTAGTGAGTGGCTCATTTGTGTTAGGTTGTTCACTTGTGGTGATTGGCTCATTTGTAGTGAGTGGTTCATTTGAAGAAAGTGGTTCATTTGTGGTGAGTGGCTCATTTGTGTTGGGTTGTTCACTTGTAGTAATTGGTTCATTTGTAGTGAGTGGTTCATTTGAAGAAAGTGGTTCATTTGTGGTGAGTGGCACATTTGTGTTAGGTTGTTCACTTGTAGTAATTGGTTCATTTGTAGTTAGTGGTTCGATTTTAATGTTTGGAGTTGCAATCTTAGGGAGAAGCCAAGGCCATACCTCAGGCATTGGATACTTGCTTTCCATATAATCCTTTGCTTCATCAAATGGACTATCATCGTATTTATACCAATGACCACGCTTTCCATCGTTGTAACGATTATCCTTTATTCTCTCAATTTCATTACCCATACCACAATAATCAAAAAAATATCTCATCCTAAAATCAATCAATGATTAGAATACTTAGAGTTTAAGATATAATGGATTAAACCTACTTTGCACATTCATGAACTACACCCTTGAGAGTCCATCCTCTTAAAGTACCATTAATATACTTGGCACAGAGATCTGAATCACCTCTAATAGTCAAACCAATGGCTTGTAGAGCCTCCTCCAACTTTTCTCTTCTCTTATTCTTTGTTTGTTGTCTCTTTTGACTATTTGCTTTTGATTTCTGTATTTTTTTAAAAATTTAAGTCAATGATGGTTGTTAACAAAATAATCATAAGCTTAATAATTAATTAATAAAACAAATACAAGATATATACATTTTTCTTTTCATCTATTACATTCTCCAGCTCATCATCAGTACAACCATAATAGGTACATGCATAAGCTCTGATAGATTCTTCAGTATACATATTAGCATAGATTCTATATGTAGCGATATAAACAGTGGAATGCACAGGTATATTTGAGAAGTGAGTGGCAGGAAACTTGTAAAGTTTAGAACCTACAGAATAATATTGCGAAACATGTTTTAATAATAAAAATAATCAAGAGATAAACAAAGTGAATATTCATCATACCAGTTGTTTTTGTATAGAGATTGTCACTCATTATTTTTTCTTTCTCTCTTTATTTAAGATTAAGCTTTCTTGATTGACTTTTAATAAAAATAATAACAATAATAATAATAAAAATAATAATAATAATAATAATAATAATTGAAATTATCTTCTATCTATCTGTTTGTAATATACAAATGAAATAAAAAAGTTTATTTTGTTTGATTTTCATTGTAACTAAACCAAAAATTTTAATAAATAAATTAATATATGATTGACTTGAAAATTAACAAATGTATCATCAAACTTGGCTCAACAGATTTTAATTCAATTTATATTTTTAAAAACAATAAAATTAAAAGTTTAGAATGAGTTTTTGGAAGAAAAATTATGAATCAAGTCTTTTAAAGAAGATAATAAGATAGGAGATCTATTAGAATATACTATATAAGAATATATATCATTAGTAGAAGAGTTTAGAGGAGTAAAAGGAATAGACACCAAATGAACTAGTCAATTAGGAATAAGAAAAGGTTGGGGAGTTTATAGAAAACAAACATCATCAAGATCAACAAGATTCGTTGATTATCAAGATAGTGTGACCTATAGAAGAAGAAAAAGAGTAGACAATTTCGTAAGGATTTCAGAAAGAAGGAGACTCCTCATAGTTCAAAGAGAATTTTAAATTTTATAATGAAAATAAAAACATTTTGAGAATGTATCAAATTCTTTATGAATTTAATAAAATTTATATTTATTAAATATTTTGGCAATGGTTTAAATTTTTCAAACAAGTTGGCTGAACTGTTAAAGTAGTTGATAGTCAGTACAGTTAAAGAATCCACCTAAATGGCACTCTCCACAAACGTATTTGGTTGGCTCTGAAATTGGTTGGCGGCAGCGATGATCCATGAAAACGGTAATCTTGACTAAAGGTGTTGATTCGTGGATTTTGACATAGTATTGCTTTGGAACGTAACCACATGGATCTGTATACAAGACACACTCTCCAGTATTGAAGTTGACGCACTTATATGAGGAATTGGTATCACAATTATTCTCTTCAATGCAATATTCGCAAAACTCTATGGTTTTTTTGGAGTAGCATGTGAAAGCAAAGCAAAGTACAATTGCTGCAATTAATAAAGTTGTAGTGGATTTCATTATTTTATTATTTTTAGTTGAGATTAATAATATTTTTATTTGTTTTTTTTAGGAACTTGACTTATTAGTATTAATATTCTTTATAAAGTTATTTCCAGGAGTCGCGAATCCTTTAAATAAGTCCATCTTTCTTCATGTTTAGAGATTAATTTCCTTGTTTCTTGAGTGATGATACCAATCAATGTTGACTTATAGTATAGATTTTTTTAAAATAAATCTTTAAAGTCTACATTGCAATTTGATCTTCATCTGAATTCAAATTTTAAAAGACATTTGGAAACCAGCCTACTTTTAGAGATATTGATTTAATGATATTAATAAGAAAGTTCACATCTCTTGGAAAGCAAAGAAGATGACGTGGTAAAATTTGAAGGATTTTTTTTTGCAAACTCAGAAAAAAAAGCTCTTGGTATTAAAATAAAAATAGAATTCTTTTAATTCAATATGTTAATTTCTTTAGATAATTATTTGTATTTTTAAACTTTGATATTTCATAAAAGTAATAATAATAACTAAAAAGGAAAAAAAAAAAATTAAATCTAAATCGGCTACATGAATGATTAGATGGTGGATCGAAAAAAATTCTTCGAAATCTCACTTTTTTTTTTTTGCAAGTAGCAAAAAGATTTTTTTCCAATAACTATCAAAAATTTTGAAATGTTTTTGTTTAAATATCTTAATTTTAGCCTCATAAATTATTATTCTTCTTTTTATAAATCTTGTTTTATATTTTATTAACATTTGTATTTTATTTATTTTTAATTATTATTCAGTAAACTGACTTGCACATAGAGGGAAGTGAACAATGACTACATCATCAGATAAATTAGATGAATCGCTATTTTCATTCATCTTGGATAATAATTCAGTCGAAGGCCTGGAGGATATGGCAAAGAAATTCAACACCAGAGATGAACCAAACAATGCCATTAGATTGACAAGAAAAGCAATAGAAGAATCGATACATCAATCGAACGAACAACACAAGGTACAAGAAATCTTCAAAATCGATGCTGAAACCATTGCAAAAATCGAGAAGGCCAAAAAAGAAAGACCAATTGCATTAAATTCAGAGACTCCAGGTAAATATAACTAGTTACTATTGTATACATATATATATCAAATGAAATGAAATTTGATTACACTACTAACTTTTTTTTTATTCTATTTGTCCAATTGGACTTGAATTTAAATTATAACTTACAGAGGAATTACAAACATTGAAAGAAATCAAGAGAAGAAATGATATTTATAAGGAATTGAATGCCAAACTCAAGATGGGATTCGGCAAACAACAAACTCAGTTGGCTGATCTATCATTGTTGTTGGTAACATCGGCATATAAGTTGTATACATCAGAGTGTGCCGCCAAGAAGAAAGCACTGCAAGACGCCACTGCTGCCGAAGATGCAATGATTCACGATGGTAAACAAGCAGCGGCACCAACAGAAGAGGTGGACTACGAAGAACCATTGTTCAATCAGTTTGTTGAATTCATTGACTACGCTGTCAATGTGCTCACCTTGCCAGAGATGGTCTTGAAGGTCGCTAAATTCTTAGCAACTGAAAAGCTTGCTGTTCTTTGTCTTCGTGTTTGCAAAGTTGCTGCACAAAAGCTACATCTCCAAAGAAAGCGTGAATTAGATATCCTCAAGAAGAGTCAATCCGATCTGACAGCAATCAGTTTCGAAATCGTAGAGACATCGATTAACGCTATCTTTTCAAATATCGAATCACTTCAAGCCAAAGTAAATGCCAAACAAGATTTATCATCAGTAAGTATATAAATATCAAGACATCGAGATTTAATCTTATTTCATATTTAACTAACTTTATTATTGTATTTGTTAAACAGAGAGAATTGTTTGATCTTACATTGTTACAAACCGATACTCTTAAGGAATTAATTGAATTTTATATTCCAACATATCTTACTCATCCAGAAGGTATCTTAAAGATTGGAAAGATGTTATTAGGATTGTAAGTTATACTTTAATTATAGTATAGTTTGAAAAGTTAATGATTAACTAATATATACCTTTATAATTATTATAGGAAACAATTTAATTATGTTGTTTTGGTAACTGAACGTGCAAGAATTAGAATGGATGAGTTGAAGAAAGCACAAGGAGAGAGAACCAAGGTTGAGAAGAGAATTACAGAGTTGAAGCAAGATATCCAGACTATCAAGGGTGTAGGTGGACATCCAACTGCACAAGAGACAGAGTTGACCGAATATGAAAACATTGCAAAGACCTACAAGATCCTACCGACTCATTGTTTCATTTCGACAACCACCCACAATGATTTCCTTCTTCAGAATGCAGAGTTGCGTGTATCCTGTATCATTGAGATGAAGACAACCTCCAAGACACCGATGAATATCGACAAGGAGTTGAACGATGCTCTCGATACCATCTTGGATCCCACTCACATCTTCAAACTCGCTCAAACCGTGCATAAACATGGTGAGAACGATGCTACCATTCGTTATGGTGAGCGTTGTCAACAACATATTGCACACCTCGAGAAGTTGCGTGAAGTTCGTCTTCCACTACAACAATCGCTCGATGCTTTGTTGGCAGAGGAAAAGAAGCTTCGTCAAGTCGGAAAGAATCTGTTGGCTGCTCAGCAAGAGGAGTCGCTGAAACTTCAAGAAAAGATCGCTGCACTACCGGAATGGCCAGCATTCGGTGTACTCACTGCCAGAAATCAGTATGACAATCTGCATTTGGAGGTTGCTCAGGTTATGATCTCATCGGTGTTGCTCTCCAAGAAGAATTTGGAAAACTCTAAGGATACTGCCAAGAAACAATTGGTCAACCAGCAGTTCAATCAGTTGGTCGAGTTGTGTTTGGAGAAATTCAGTGATCCAACTTATTTGATGAAGTTTGCCAATCATATGAAAGACAGTCGTGAGGATCAAGTGATGACAAGAATCATTACACAGATCTTCAAGAGAACCAACGAGATTGAATCGGCACGTCAAGTTCGTCTCGCTCTCGAAGCCAGCTTGGAGACTGCCACTGCCAATGTCAAGAGAGACAACTCAGCGGAATCGTTGGCAAAGAAGAAACAATTGGAAGCAGAGATAGAAGCACTTCCAGTATGGCCACACTATGCCAATTTGAATGCTGCCAGACAATACGACGACATCAAGTATCAGGCATCTACAACTCTATTGAACTCTTTGATTGACTGTCTCCACTTTGTCGAGGAGAAGATCCGTAAGAGAAAGATGTTTGATTTGAAGACTATCAGCGAAGAGGATTTGGTAAAGGAGCAAGAAACATTGCAAAAGCTCATCCAGGAAGCATTGCTGTTGTGCCTTTCCAACTTGGAATCGATCCACTCCATCATTAAGCTGGCTAAAGAACTCGGTCCAAAGAATGACTCGTTGTTTGTCGACATTGCCAAGATTTTCCATCCAAAGCTTCGTGAATTCTATGAACACGCTTTGAATGCCAAGAGAAAGAAGATCTTGGTGGAGATGCTCGAAGAGGAACTTGCAGAGTTGACTCGTATGAAGAAGGATATGTCCGATGAGGATTTGGCGCTGTTGGAGAACACACGTAATGAACTCAACGCCGTTGCTCTACCGTATTTGGACGACTACTTGGCCGATCAATCACATCACTCCCAAATGGTGTTGGCTGGAATCAAGTTTGTCTTTGATGCACGTCAAGCTGTTCTAGTCAAGATTGCCAATGCCGAGATGAAAGCAGCGGAATCCGACATTGCTTTGGCCGCTTCCAAAGAGCGTATCAATTTGATCATGCAAATCGTCCAGACCTATGTACAAGATCCAGCCACCTTCTTGAGCTTAACAAGCTACCTCTTGGAAAAGAAAGAGTTTTCACTTGTCGAACAAGTCTGTTCATTCGCATTCGACAAACTCGTACTCTTCAGAGAATCACAAGCCAAGAGAGAAGTACTCGAGAGAGAGAAATCTGTTATTCTCGAAGAGAAAGAAGCGTTGGACAAGCAACGTAGAAGACTATCCGTCGAGAAACACAAGAAACTTCGTGAGATCCTCTACACTGAGAAACTCAACAGTCTGTTGCCATCATTCCACACTGCCAATGTCGACGACAACGCTTTGGAAGTCAGTAAGGTTCTCATTGGTAGTGTCTCGAAGGAGAAGATGAACTTTGAATCGAACATCACCACTCTCAGTGAAGACAGTTTGAGACAGGTTGCAAGCGATCGTAAGAAATTCAGTGAGAAAGTATCGACCACCGTAAAGAAGTGTATTGAACAAATCAAGTCGTTGGAGACAATGATGAGCTTTGCCAATGATTTGTTTGCCAAGAAAGAGTATCTCATGGTGATCCAAGTTGGAACAATCATTGAAAAGACTCTCGACCAACACAATGATGTTCTCGAGAACAAGGAGCGACTTGAAAAAGAGATAAAGTCAAACCAACAGAAGTTCTTGCACGTCCAAGACTTGGCTCAGCGTCCAGCCATCCAAGATTCAATCGACCGTATGACCGCCGAACTCAAGAACATCAAACCAAGATATAGCTACGAGGAAATCAAATCATTCACTCTTAAGATTACCGACCTTATGATTAAATCCGCCAACTTTGAGGATCTCGGTGAAGTGATTCGTGACCAAACTATCATTTCCTTCAAGATTGACACCACCTCTGAGAAGTGGGATCAAATCAGAAACCTTTCATCCGAAGAGGAATGGGCAGCAATCAAAGAGGAACTTGTAGTGTTTGTCATGAAGCGTGACGAGAATATCAATAGCAAGATTGAGCTGTTGATGAAAGACGGTTTGTTCAAGCAGTGTATCGAGATATTCCCTCATCCAGCCGAAGACGACACTGAACTCACACAACAAATGGTCCTATTGGAATCACTTTACGATGCTGTCGATGAGTACGATTTCAAATTGCTCACTCCCATCCTCCCACTCATCCAACGTTATGCCAAGCGTTGCTACCAAGAATGGGCATACGAAAGACTCGATTCACTCTATGATTCACTACAGAAACGTTATCCAGAGAAGATCAAAGAGATGTTCATAATGGCCACTGACTACATGTTGGTAACCATTCTACCGAGTCAATATCCAACTTTCTTGCAGATGCTCAAGAACTTCAAGAAGAGAATGTGTGCCACCCTCGGAAAAGATGAATATTGGAGAAGCTTCGTAGAGGACTTCAAGAAGAAACAAAAAGGAAAGAAGAAGCTACTTCAAATGCTTGGTTTGATCAACGATTCCGTTTGGAATATTGAAGCCACCAATCAGGCTTCACTCTTGAAATCTCAAGCCGCCAGCAGCAGAGGAAGCAAGAATAAACATGACTCATCAAGTGCAACACCAACCAAAAAGATTAAAGTTACAGGAATTGCATCAATCAGTCATGCCAACAACAACAACAATAACAATAACAATGAAGAAATGTTTGATGATACACCTGCCACTCCAGTTCAAGAAGAGGAAGAAGAAGATGAAAATTAAATAAAAAAATTAATAAAATTGTATTAAAACACCATATATTCATTTTTTGATTTTTATTAATATTTATTATTTTGTTTAAAGAGGTAAGAAAAATAAGTGTAGTTGTGAGTACTGAACAAATATAAATACATAAACCAATTTAAATTGGGTTTTTCTTATTTTAATTATATAATTAAAATAAACACAAAATAAATACATACAATACTGAGAGATTTATCATAAATGTTCAGATACAAGATAATAAATAATTAAACTAAAATCTCAAAATGAGATTTGATTTAAGAAAGATCATCTTTTGAGATATTTTTATATATTTCTTTGGTGTCTCTAAAAAAAATAAATATGATCTTAAAATATAATGATACACTAAATATAAATATTTATTTTATTTTAAAAGGTCATAGGCCATGATAGCACCACCAGATACTACAGTACCAGCTGAAAGAATCTTGGCGTATTCAGTTCCTACGACTGCACCGGTGGCATAACCACAAGCAACTGGGATTAATCCCAAAACAACCGGGAAAAGTCTGTCAATGCCAATCTTGGTGGTTAAATATTTTCCTCCAACAACCAAACCTGCAACCAAGAGTGAAGCTTGAGCCAATCCCAAATTAAAGGAGTTTGGTAAGTAATGGTTTTTAGCAATAGATACTAAACTACC
The DNA here is from genome assembly GCF_000004825.1 of Heterostelium album PN500. Taxonomy (NCBI): domain Eukaryota; phylum Evosea; class Eumycetozoa; order Acytosteliales; family Acytosteliaceae; genus Heterostelium; species Heterostelium album. The sequence goes on along the minus strand of NW_008805065.1, from coordinate 890,714 downwards.
AACACCAAAAGCCAACATTGGGAAACCCAAAAAGGCCATCTAAAAAAAATAACCCAATATTAAAATTATTTATCCATTTATTTCAAAATCAACTTAATATCTTACCAAATATCCTCTACCAAGATTATGATCTGAATGTCTTGCCATTTCTATATGTTTTAAATTATTTGTATTTTTTTAAAATTTTATAATGTTTTACAAATCGTTTGGATTCATTGATTTATAGTAGTTTCATCATCAACTTTTTTTTGTTTTACATTTTTTTTGTGTTTATCTGACGCTCGCAAAAAAAAAATATTTCATCATCGAGTTTGTCCTGGTACCAGAAAAATTCAAGATCTCATCGTCAAAAATCATGATTTTTCAAAAATATCTTTTTTTAATGGTTACTCAAGTTTTGGTGCATAGTGAAATTACTATATTGGGAGTTAAATGGTCTGAAAAGATGTTCAAATGGTGATTTTGAAACAACGTTTTTTTATAAAAAATATTTAGTTTGATCCGGAAACTCATTTATTTAATTTTATACTCTCTTTTCAAGTAAAATATTTCATCATATTCGTGATGATCTGGCAGTCATCAAATAGTACAAATTATTTGTTAAGAAATTGGGATTTCAACTTTGACAATCAAGAATATTTGATCAGACTTTTTAAAAAAAAAACAAATAAATTACTAAAAAGATTAAAAATGTTGTATTGTTGCCCAGTTTTTTTTGTTCTGCACTACTTTTTTTTTTTTTTTCAATGAAAAACGAAATCAGTTCTGATCAGATCATTTGATTTTGATTACAAAATGAAACCAGTTCATTTACTTAGATTACATAATTTCTCGATATTTAAACAACTTCAGATCGAAGAAGCATTGTTTAGATGTAAAGATGCAGGAAACTGGGTGATTATCAACCAAGGTACCCCAGATCCAATGGTGGTGATGGGCATCTCTGGTAAGCCCGATCGATTGGTCAATCTTGACAAGGCAGTGGACATGGGAGTTCCCATCATCAAGCGATTCACTGGTGGTGGCACGGTGATTGTCGATCAGAGCACACTGTTTGCTTCGTTCATCATGGATATCGATTGGCTCACTGAGCATGCCGGTCTCAAGTCCAAGTTCCCACGTGACATCATGAAGTGGAGCGAAGGTTTCTACCGCCAGGTATTCTCAGACCACCAAGACTTCTCGCTGATGGAACACGACTACTCTTTTGGCGTACGAAAGTTTGGTGGAAATGCACAGGCGGTCTCACGTAATCGTTTCGTGCACCACACATCGTTCCTCTTTGACTTTATCAATGACCGAATGTCGGTACTCAAGCAACCAGAGAACACACCCAAATACAGAGAAGGTAGAGATCATCTTAGTTTCCTATGTAAACTAAAGGACCGTTATGAAAACACAGAGACTATTGCAACCAACATAGAAAATGCAGTTAGATCTATCAATCTAAATATTAATAACAATAGCAATAGTAATAATAATATTAGTAGTAGTAGTATCAATAGTAATAACAATAGCGAAGATATAAACAGTATCCTAATAGATGTAAATAGTGTAGATGACGATAACAGTAACAATAATTATAGCTATAGGTCACCTTTAGTAATCAATGCTAAACTATCAGATGCAATGAGATATCTTGACTTTGAACATAATAAATCAAATGTTTTGTTTGAACCAAAAGATTTATTAAAAGCAGAATTAGAAAAGAAATAAATAGTAATAATAAATAGTAGTAGTACTACATTCTCTGTATTAATTTAAATTTATTTGAACATTGTTTATCCAATTCTTTTTTCTTCTTGCTAATCTCGATGATTCTGTTTCCTCGGTGAGAGTTACGGGTATCTCTGTGATAAGAGTTGGGTCTATACCTTCGAAAGTGTTGATATTGACAACTGCATAGAGATTACCGTCGATTGTGCAACAAGACAATGGTACAATACCACACTCTTTACATACATAGAAATCGGCTGTCTTTGTTCCGAAATTATATAGCTTTAGCAATTCTCTGTCCTTTACGTTGACATTGAGTTTACCGGTTACACTTGATGTCCAAACACCACCATGCTTAAAACAAAAAGTACAACTACATGCTCTCGCAGCTATTGTATCTACATCTGAATTCCAATCAAATTCAAATGTTATATTCTTACAATGACAACTACCTTTAATTAATGGAATCATTTATTATTTTACAAATGTGTTTGTTGTTTTGTTACTTAAAAATTGAAGTGTGTAGTGATCTGACATCACTTCAAAGTTTGTGAATTTTTTTCAAATTATTTAATTTAATCAATATGGTCATAAATTGATTCGAATATAATTGGATAGTTTTGGTTGTAAAGTTTGTGTTGTCTGAATTTAATATCGATTTGGTAATCACAGAGGTTGACGAATTTAGGTAGCGCACTTATTTTTGGGTAGTGGCTGTTGTGGATCGAGTGAATACGTTTGAATGTTTCGAATAGTTTAGCTGCCAAGTCAAAAGGAATTGCAAAGTAAAATGAATCGAGTGACGGTATCGATTCAATGAATTTGAGTATCGATAGACCTTGGTCTTTGGCACTCGACATGATATGAATGTTTCGAAGGTGTCGATAGTCGGTGTAACTCTCAAAGAGTAGATCGAGAGTGTTGCCTGGTAGACCCTTCCAGAAGAACAACTTGATCGTAGTGATACTGCTATTCAATAGTATCGAGTGAAATAATGTTTGATTGAATCTCTGATTATCGACAACGTTTATTTGATGCAAGAACAGTGTTTTTAAATTACTTTTGTTTTTCAACATCCGATGCAGCGGATCGACAATATCATCGAGCAACTTGTTGTTGTTGCAGTCGATCCGATTGAGTTGTTCAATGGTATCGTCCGGTGTCAAATCGTAGATCTTTAGAGAGGTAAGTGTTGGGTGTAATGTTAATTGATCCATAAACAACTCCCATTGTCTAAGTAGTGAGCGACCATCTTTTGTTGTTGCTGTTGTCGTCGGTTTAATCACATGACTCTTTAGCAAATCTTGGAAACACTTTGCATAAGCTAGATATCTGAGTGATGGAAATCGTTGGAGATCAATAAAGAAGCCTGGATGAAGTTCGTCATCGACTATTGCAAGTGATTGTGTATTGTTGCATGCACTGGTTGACTTTGTTTTCTGAAGGCACTCCAAAAAACAGTGGTTCAATGAATAACTCTTTGGATTGAATGCAACTGCAAAGTCAAATGCCGGAATCGATTGATCGATTTGAATTCTCTCAACGATAACTCTTGATCTAACATTGTATTCATTGTTTCGGTAGTACTTAAGCAATTGATTATCTAGTGATATGCTATTATCGAAAAACAATGTTTTTATTGTCAAGCCTTCGATACTACTATCGTTGGTTTCGACAAACATAATAATACTCACACTGAGAGCACTTATATAGGGTATCACCAAGTACCGGTAGTTTGGATAGATCGATCGGAGTATTGGTTTCGGTAAGTTTGATTCCAAAGTAATGATATTCTCATTTTTAACCAAACGGTATGGTTGATTTGCTGTTGTTATTGTTGTTTTCTTAGATTTCTGTAAATCATTTGGTATATAGCATATATTGGTACTGAGTGTTTGATCATAACCATCTTCTGAGTGGAACCAACATTTGATTATATTGGAAACCGTATTGAATAGGTCATGATTGACCAGCGCAAAATCCAGAATTCTATTGCTCCATGTGCTATGACTGAATGATGATTGAATATCATCAACTAAATCCGACAATATATTCTTCTTTAAATGAATAGGTAATTTATCTATCATTATTTAATATCTATTTTTTTTTTCAGAAAATGATTATAATTGGGTGGATTGTTTATTTTTGAAAAGGGTTTGATGGAATAAGATAGATCATAATAAAAATAACAAAAATAAAATAATATTATTATCTCAAAAGAGTTAGGGAGAGACCATGAATATATATACAATAAAAGAACAAATTAAATTGATAAAATAAATTTAATTCATTCAATAAACTTTATTATTATTATTATTTAAGTTGAGTGATATCACTTCAAGACCTATATTTATACAGTGTGGGAAAGTCGATGAGCAATTTGTGGCATTTGAATTTATTGTTGAATATCAGCGAGATTTATAAATTTATAGGGGTATCTATTAAAATATAGTTTTTCTTTGAATGGAAGATTGTGTTTATGGTAACTATAACACACTCCTCAGCCCATTGGTGTGAGATATCTTTTAGGTTTATCTTTGTTAGAACTTACTTAAATCTAAATTTTAATTATTAATGGTGACAGTGGAATAAAGTATTTAAAGAACTGTAAGTATTTCGTAAGTGCTGTTCAAACGATCAGTTACTTATATACATACCGATACTATTGATATAATAAGTGAAAGTAATATAAACTCCTAACGATGAATAGTTTTTGTGAATTTGAAAACCATCTGAGAGTATAAATATATTATACGTTTGGCGTCGATATGGTTTTACTGTCCAAAATAATTCACTACGTCTAATAAAGCAAAATCTCTTAATGATATATTACTCAGTAGTCTGTATTCATTGATTTCGAAAATGATAAACCAAAGAGGTATCTAACTGGTTTAAACCTTTCGGAATAGTTAACTATTCTTCATCTCATTGAATTTCACACACTGAATAAATATAAGTCTGCCCTTATAATGGCATCTTCAGCACTGATTGCATTTGTTCCATTTTGGTCTCACCGCTAAAGCTAACTTTTGATTAAAAATTTTGAAAAAAAAAAAAAAAACGAAGGGTGATGCGTCATCAACCTAAAAATTTTTCAAAAAAATTAAAAGAACTATTTCATTTTATTGTCGACAGAAGTAATTAATTGTGTATCTATATTTATATTAATTTAGTTAGTTATATAAAACAATGAAATCATTTGTGGTGGTAGCATTATTATTATCTTGTATTTTTATAAATTTGGCATTTGCTGACTACGAAGATCATGCAAGTACGTACTTGTCTGTTATTACTGATTTCCATAATATGTTGTTGTTGTTGTTTTGAGTGTAGAAACAGCAAAACAAAACAAAAAAGAACAAAACTAACTAACTACTACCTATCTATCTAACTAAACTATTTTAAGTTACCAAAGTAACCTATGGTAGTATTGTTAAATTAGGTCACGTACCAACTAAATTCAGATTACATTCACATAAAGTATCGTACGGTAATACCGGTGGTGGTAGTGGTCAACAATCGGTTACCGGTTTCCCTGACAACGACGATACCAACAGTCTATGGACAATCAAGGCTGCCCACGGTGAATACAAGCCACAAGGAACCATCGTAAAGAACGGTGATACCATTCGTTTGATTCACTTGAACACCAAAAAGAATTTGCACAGTCATCTCGCTGTCTCGCCACTGACAAAGAACAACGAGGTCAGCTGTTTTGGTGAGAACGGTGAGGGTGACACCGGTGACAATTGGAAAGTCGAATTGATCGACTCTAAGGAGTGGAATCGTTCTTCAGTCTTTAGATTACAACACATCGACACCAAGGCATACATGGTTGCCAACGCCAACGCTAAATATCAACATCCAATCCCAGGTCAATTGGAAGTATCTTGTGTCGCCAAAAAGAATGACGATGGAAAATGGAAAGTAGAAGTAAGTTTTATTGTTTAAAATAATTATATCAACATCTCAAACACCAGTAGAAGCAATACTAACAAACATCATTCATTTTTAGGAAGGAATCTATTTTGAAGAAAGAGAAGATTTATAAACAAAACTATATAAAGATATATTATAATATAACATGTTGTTATTGTATACAATTTTTTGATTTATTTATATGTTTAAATGTTTTAAAAAAGAATTATTATTATTATTTACTACTATAACACAGTTTTGTTTGTTAGTTTGTTTGTTGTAATAATGTTGTTGTAATTGTTTGTTTTGTTTTGTAGTTTAAATTTATATTTGATTTGATTTGATTATTTCTTTGGTAATGCTTGAATGACTTTGTTGAGTGATTCTATCCATTGTTGTTTCTCAGTTGGTGTGGCGCATGAGAACATCCACCATTGAGCTGCCTTTACGATGAAACCATTGTTGATTCTTGCAAAGTCTTCGATCACTGTTGAGTGAGTCAACATGACACTGTAACGGAATTTGTATTCGTTTGGTTTGTTTGGATGTTTGGCTGTCATCATCAGCATGTCGGTGAAGAGGAACACCGCTGGATCCTTGTCCTTGAAGGAACCGGACGAAGAACCAAACTGGATGTTTCCTTCCTTGACAAACTTACGGTGTGGTGCCAAGAAGTTCGATGGGATCTTTCCACGGAGATTCTGGTGAATCGATACCATTGTCATGGCATCCTCTGCGTCACGCTTACGCTCGTTGACGTATGAGGTCACAGCACGAATCTTCTCGAGTGCCTCTACCAATGCTTTGTGATCGGGATGGTCGTCGTTGGTATTCTTTATCAAATCGGCCAACAACATTACGTAACGTGGCAGCTGTTGTACGGGATTGATAAGTAGATTCTCCAACTCTTGATCGTTCATCTCTGGATCGTTCTCGACCTTCTTGATGAATTGGGCAAATGCTGGATTGGTCTTTTTACACTCGTTGTAATTCTTGATGGCGTTGTTGTAGTTGTTAATATAGGTACTGTAGACGGTCATGAAATCGGTTGTCTTTATAAAGATATCACCGATAATGAGTGCATCCTTCTTGTTGTCGGCCAACCAACGTTTGACACGAGACTGAAGACTGTCCGATAGCATCGAGTTGAAATTATGGATGATTTCGACGATCGAGAAGATCGCCTTGATTTTGTCTTGAGTGATGATTGGACGCTTCGAAGCGGCAGCGGAAACCAATGGATTCAAGAACTTCTTAACGATCAATCCCAAGTTACGAACGTAGTTGGCTTCGACGTGCATAATCTCCTGAACGATATGAGTACGTTTGTTGGCACGTGCAGCTTCCTGTGCAGCCTTGGCAGCTTCTTGCGATGCCTTGTCTTGTGCTTCTTGTGCGCGCTTAGCTTCTTCCTCACGACGACGACGGGCATCTTCCTCCTCCTTCTTTCTCTTGATCTCTTCCTCACGATCCTTAATCTCTTGTTCCATACGCTTCAAGAACTCCTCTTCCTCCTTACGACGACGCTCTTCCTCCTCCTCTTGCTCCTTACGACGACGTTCCTCTTCGGCCAAACGAATTTGTTCAGCTATCTCTGCGTCGGCACGTCTCTTACGCTCTTCCTCTTCACGACGAACACGCTCTTCCTCCTCACGCTTCTTACGCTCTACTTCCTCCTTGGCAAGCTTGGCAGCAAGTTCAACGGCGGCAGCGGCGGCGGCAGCTCTCTCCTGCTCGGCTTGCTCCTTGGAAAGCTTCTCCAAACGCTCAGCTTCAGCAGCGGCATCGGCACGTCTCTTCTCCTCGTCAGCCTTTCTCTGTTTCTCCTCTTCCTCCAAACGCAAACGCTCCATCTCCTCAGCCAACTTTCTAACACGTTCGGCTTCCTCCTTTTGCTTACGCTTCTCCTCCTCTTCTTGCTTACGTTTCTCCTCCTCTTGTTTTCTTCTCAACTCGATTCTCTTCATCTCCTCCTCCATGATTCTCTTACGCTCGTTAATTTCTGTCTCTGCTGCCAATCGTAACTCTTCCTCCTCGATCAAACGTGCCTTTTGTGCTTCCTCCTTGTCTTCGTCGTCGTCGTCATCCTCGTGCTCGTATTGCGACTGTGTCAAGAGTGTTGGGAATTGCTCCTCCAATCCAAAGTCCAAACCATCGTACGACTTTTCGTAAGGGAAAGACATGTTGCTGATAGCAACATCTGCTTGTGCTTTGATCTCGGCAGAGCTAGAGTTGAGCAGTGACTTTACGGTTGGAACCAACTCTGGTACGTTCTCATTCATCAACTTACGGTTTCTACCGCTAATAGCAAGATTGGTAACAACCTTGGTACCTTGTAATTGCAACTCTTGGTCGGGTGAGCTCAACAATTGGAGAACAATAGACAATCCACCCTTTTGACAGAATGAAATTCTTGCCTTCTCATTCAACGACAAATTGACCAACAACTTTGTACCCAACATCTTCAAATCCTTCTCCGCAGAATTAATCAAACGAATTGAATGTTCAATACCTTTTGCTTCATAAATCTTTTCTTCATTATGAGCTATAAATTATTAATTAGATAGTTTAGGTTAGTTGGTTAGTTATTTTGTGATCTAAGTATTTTAATAATATTATACTTACTGTTACGTGCAAGATTAACTAATGCTCTTGCAGCTTGTTTAGCAACTTCTTTATCGTTTGAAAGTAGGAGATCCAATGCTAATTCGACACCACCTAATTTACCTACTTCACCTCTGACGTCATCGTAGTATGGAGTTGCATTGGCGAGTGAACGAGCTGCTTCTTTTCTAATATCAACAGATGGATACTTTAATAAATCGATCAATATATCAACGATTCCATTTTCAACTGCACTTTGTTGAACATCCTCTACAATAAATAACAAATTAGATAATTGATTAGTATTCTGTGATTTAGTTGATGATTAATAGTTAAGCTGCAGCCTACCAATTGTCACCAATGCTGAAATGATACATGAAGATTTGATTAGAATGGATTGTTGTGATGTGTTTTGAAGTGGCATTCCTTTGATTGATGGAATGATCTTTTCGACGATTCCATTCTTGGAGACCTCCTCGATGAGGTTGTCCTCCGACACGAGATTCTGAATGACGGTGAGAACCTGATCGAATACCGGTTCGTTGTTGTTCAGTGGGAACAAGTCAAGGATTGGCTTGAGAACGGTATCTTTGTTTTGGATTACATATTCAATGGTTTGACGGTCGACCGCCATGTTTGAGAGTGCTTTCAATACGATCAGCTTGATAGCGTCCTGTTGGTTGAGTATTCCGACCAGCGCTTCGAGACCACCACAACGACGCAATGCCTCACGATTGGCATCGACAATCGTCATATTGTAAATCATACGAACGGCACTATCGACAAGAGTTGCTTTCTTCGATTGGAACAGCTTGATCACCGCCTCGATCGTACCGGCAACACGTGCATTATCCTTGTTGTCCTTGTGCATACAGATGTTGTTGACGGCGGACAACGCTTTCTCCTGGATGGACAACTGCGACTCCTGGTTGGCGGCATCCTCGTAGGTCAACAGGCTGTTGAGCACCAGGAAATTGGCAACCGTTCCCATCTTCTCACGAATCGGTGCCGACGACGCCAAGATTATGAGAAGATTCAACGAGTGTGACAACGCCTGTTGGATGTCGTCGCGCTTCGCGCCGGCAGGCGGTGCAGCGAGTGCTGGCAGCAGTTCACGCACCAACTCAAAGACATTGTCGACTCCGCCCACCGCAGCAATCGCTTCTTTGTTGACGTCAGAGTGGTTGGCGAGGAACATCAAGCTCATAACGGCGTGTTTGGCCATCGAGGCGGCAGTGGCTACCGTAGAAGGACTGATGAACTGAATGAAAATCGGGATGAGGCCGGCCTCACGCGATGCATCCTTGTTGGTCGGTGCCTGATTGGCAAACGCCAAGAATGCCAGCGCATTCTCACGCACCGGACGCTCCTCACACTGCAACAAACGAATCAACTTTTCAGCAGGTGAGCCTGTCTTCACTGTCAAGAGGTCATCGACATCTCCAAGAAACTGATCGACTTGACCACCCAAATTTTGATCAAAAACAATTGAAGCCATCACTTTTTATTTTTACTTTTATCTAAACTAAACTAAACTAAACTAAACTAAACTAAACTAACGAAACTAACCTAACTTATCTTATCTATTCTATTCTATTATTACAAATAAATATATAATTTACAAAAATTAAAAAATGACTAAAAAAGGAAAAAAAAAAAGAGAGTGAACTTTTTGTTTTTTGATTTTAGTCAAAGTTTGATTAAAGATAATGAATGAGACAACACTTGTAATACAACAGTGTTGTTTTGAAGATATACAAATAAATAAAGATGGTGGATATGTATGAAATGAAATGAAAAGTGTTTTTTTTTTTTTGTTTGAAATCAATAATTTAAAAAATTTAAGGTTTTTTTTTTTTTGTTAAGTTTTTGTTTGGTGGTGTGTGTTTTTTTTTTTTAGCCTTTTCAATCAATTATAATAATTACAAACCAACAGAAATTGATTTTTGACCAACAAAAATTTTTTTATCTTTGTTTTTTTTTGTTGTTGTATTTTGCACTTATTCATTCCAAAGTTGGTCAAGCATGATAAATGATTGATAAATTTACATAAAACAAGGAATAACAAGAACAACAGGCAGACCTGACCTGAATCAAGATTATTATTAATCTGATAAATTTTTTACTATATATATATATATTTTTTGGTATTAGTAATAATTAATGTAACAATAAATTATTAAATCTTCCAAAAGTTATCTCTAAAGCAATAATTTGATGATATTATTCAATGCCCAATTTAAAGAACACCGAATCTGTTGAACAATGATTTTTTTTTTTTATAAATTTTTAATTTGATTTTCAAAATTTTTTTTAGTGATCAAAAAAATTCACTGTCTTTGAAATTTAATCATTATTATTATTTTTTAATATTAATAATCATTTAATTTATTTATATATTAGATAGGATAGATATATTAAAATGTCTTTATTAAACAGAGCTCGTATTCCAATTACTCAAACTTCTGTATGATTGATCATCATCATCATCATCACATATTTACCACTCAAGATCTTCATCAACTCAACAGCCATAATCATTAAATATTTTAATTAACTATTCAAAATATGAATAATTTTATCAAATTACTATATTTAGTTTTAGATATCTATAAATAATCAAAGTCATCAAATTTAGCATTGTGAATTACTTTTTTTTTTTTTTTTGATGATCAGTGCTACTTATTTGTGTGTTTTCTAATTATACACACAAATAACACAAAAGAAAAGACACACACAAACACAATCAAAAAAAGATATTTCTTTTTTACTTTTTTTTTTCAATGCAATGTATATATACTAATTTTGGTATATGATTTATTTATAACCATTTTTTTTTTAGGCTTTCTTGAGATTCAGTGCAGGACAACAACAAGTTCGTCATTTGAATCTCCATGAATATCAATCAAAGATGTTGATGGACAAGTATGGTGTCAACACTCAAAAGTGGAGAGTGATCTCCAATGCCTCGGAAGCCCAAAAGGCTGCCAAGGAATTGAATGCCAAGGAGTTGGTCATCAAGGCACAAGTACATGCCGGTGGTCGTGGAAAGGGAACTTTCATCGAGACCGGTTTCAAGGGAGGTGTCCAGTTGTGCACCACCCCACAGGAAGCCGAGCGTCTCTCTGCTGAGATGTTGGGTAAGCACTTGGTTACCAAGCAAACCACCAAAGACGGTACTCTTGTCCAGAAAGTGATGATTGCCGAATCGGTAGATCCATCGCGTGAGCTCTACTTTGCCATCTTGATGGACCGTGCCTCTGGTGGTCCAGTGTTGGTCGCCTCGCCAAAGGGTGGAGTCGACATTGAAGCGGTCGCCGAAGAGACTCCAGAGTTGATCTTCAAGGAGCCAATCGATATCATGAAGGGTGTCCAACCGGAGCAAACTCTCCGTCTTGCCAAGAAGCTTGGATTCACCGGTGACAAAGTTGCCGTCGCCCAAAAGCAAATGGAGAATCTCTACGAGCTCTTTATCAAGTCGGACGCCACCCAAGTCGAAGTCAACCCATTCGCCGAGACAACCAACGGTGAGATCTACGCTATGGACGCCAAGATCAATTTCGACGACAACGCATCGTTCCGTCAGAAGCAGATTTTCGACATGCGTGATGTTGCCGAGGAGGATCCACGTGAGGTTGCCGCCAGCAAGTTTGGATTGAACTACATCGGTATGGATGGAAACATCGGTTGTTTGGTCAACGGTGCCGGTCTTGCTATGGCCACAATGGATATCATTAAATTACACAAGGGAACACCAGCCAATTTCTTGGATGTCGGTGGTGGTGCCACTGCCGACCAGGTCAGAGAGGCATTCAAGATCATCACAACCGATCCACAGGTAAAGGCTATTTTGGTCAACATTTTCGGTGGTATCATGAAGTGTGACATCATTGCACAGGGTGTCGTCTCTGCATGCCAACAAATCGGCTTGAAGATCCCATTGGTTGTCCGTTTGGCCGGAACCAACGTTGAGATTGGTCAAAAGATTTTGAAGGACAGTGGTTTCAACATCATCACCGCCGTTGATTTGGACGATGCTGCCATCAAAGCCGTTGCTGCCATGAACAAATAAATCTTTTTAAAAAAAAACCAAAAAAAAATCTAAACTTAAAACATAAACTTATAATAATTTAATAATTAAATCTCCCCAACCTCCTTACTTTTTTTTTGTTTTTTACACAATAAATTCTTTCTTAGATCTAACAGATTTTAAACCTAAATTATTATTGTTTTAATACCAATGAATCAATTAAAGTTTATTTATTCTTTTTTAAAAATATCTTTTTGAGGAAGAAATAAATATGACAACCCAACCAATCAATATTTAATATGATTATCCTCAAACCATTTAAGCAAGGTGAAAAGTTTATAAATTTTATTAGTATAGTTTTTTCACATTCCTAAAACACACATTCCATATTTTTTTGTTTTTAATTTATTAAATATTAACATATTGACATCCGATTAACTACTAGATCTACTTTCTTTTTTCTGGGAACAAATGCTCAACAAAAATAAATAACAACAGGTTAAACTTTTCGGACGAAAAAGGAGCAGACTTTTGTTTTCGAAAATAATCACTCAAAATTATAATCACCAGGATAATCTGAAACCAAGTATTTTTATGGGCTAAACCTACATGTTTATACATCATTTTTAAAAGTTTTGTTGTTAGTATTTACATCATGTCAATCAATAACAACAGTAATAATGAAATAAGATGTCCAGAACATAAAAAACAATGTAAAATAATATGCTATCAATGTAATCAATTGCTTTGTACTATTTGTTTGACCGATAGATTCAATGAACATCGGAATCATACCATTCAACATATCAATAATATAAAAAATAATCTATTAAGTAGATCATCCAGTAGCAAAAGATCTATTAATAATAGTGATGATGATGATAATAATAATAATACCGCCGATCAATATGATATAAATTCAAAACTGTTGAATGTATGGATTTCTCTAAAGTCATTGGCTACTAGACATCAGCTATTGGAATTCAAAGAGAGTGAAATAGCTTCTTACTTCCGAGAGCTTCATGAATATCTGGTGATCGAGGAACATCGATTGAAGAAGCCCATTGCCCATGATCTTGAAACCATCAAGCAACAAATACCCAAACAAATCAATGAGATGAAGTCTCTCGTAAATATAATCAACACCTCCAATAAACAAGAAATGAACAAACTTAAAAAAGATGAACATTTAGTTGGCGAGGAGGAAGAAGAAGATCAACATCAACAACAACAAGATATAAATTATATTAATACAGTTCAATCAACAATTGAATCGATTAATCAATCCGATACAATGGTTGAGTTCATCGAAAATAATTTATTGTTTAAAAACGATAATGACAATCTTCGAGGTTTTTATGGCAATGTAGATGATCCACTTGAAATGACAAACATTTTAGAATTGGTGAATAAACATTTCTTACAATTTAAATCGGTGGCTCGACAAGAACAGCAACAAAGCCAGATGTTTGATGAATATAGGTTTACCATTAAACCATTTGATAAGAAACAATTTAGTTCGATTATAAAACAATCGATTCAAAAGACAATCACACAAACCTATATCTTTTCAGGACATCAACACCGTGGTGTTTCGCTGATTTCGCTACTTGACAACTCGATGATACCTATCAATGCTGAATCGGAACTCTTCATGACTTACAACTCGTTCGTTGCAGTAGATCGACATATCTATATCTTTGGCGGAGCGAACCAGCAGAACAAAGCGACCAACCAATACTCTAGATTCTCACTCGATCTAATGTGTTTCGATATGCTAGCCGATATCGACGGTGGCGTTGAAGGTGGACGATCCATCTCGGTTTGTTACGACGGTTCCTCACACATCTATCTGGTGAACGGATGCACCGACGTCAACAACCAAGTCGTTCGACACCACCGAATCGATCGTTTCAACTTGAACACTCACAAATTCGAGAAATACTATAGTTTCGTAGCGAGTGGATCGAATCACGTCCTCTCATTCTTCTTTGAAGGACTGCTCTACTCTGTTCCTACCACCGAGCAGAAGCTCTATATATTCAATCCGGTCAGCAAGCGGCTCGATACCTTCTCATCTGAGCGTCTTTTCACACGATCGTTTGCGGCGTGCACCGACGGCAACGGAAACATCTATATCCACTCTACGGATATGCGATTCATCCGGCTCAACGTCACCAACAAGAGCGTTGAATACTTGGCACCGGCGGCGCGCTTCGATTCCGCAATCCCAATGATCTACTATCAATCAAAGAATGAGTCATTCATCTACTTTATGGGTGGTAAAGATATTGGAAACTATCGATACACCATAGCAAGCAACAAATGGAAACCATTTTTAAAACATGATCATTCTCAACGAGTTGCGTGTGGTGGTGCACTCATACTAACATTATAAAAAAAAAAACAAACAAATCAAAAAACAAAAAAAAAAAACATTGAAAAAAAAACAGTTTAAAAAACAATAAATAATTAATGATTGAATTAATCAAAATTAAATTAAACTAGGACTAGTCCAATAAAGTTCATATACTTTACAACCCATATCGATTCTAAATTAATTAAATGACTTTTTCCCAACCAACAGACACACATAAAAATCTTTTTTTTTTTTTTTTTCATAACCCATTTTTTCAACTCTCCACAAAATTGTTTCGAATCGATTTTTAATGGATCTAAAAACCAAGTAGTTTCGATCAAAAACATACACAATACTTTTATTTTCATATAACATAGAATCAATATATTTGATTCATATTAATTATTATTCATAGACAACCAACCAAATACCAGAACAACACATATTAATTGAATATTTTTTAAAATGTCTGTTTTGGTCGTAGTTGCAACACCCCTATAAATATAAATAACAAAGAGTAGTTAGTTATAGTTAGTTAGTCAGTCATTCGATTGTATTATAATACAAACATTAAAAAAACAAACAACAGTCAACATCACCACTACGACCTAACCACGACCAAAACAACTAAACACCTCCCTCCTCGCCTCCTCACCTCCTCAGATCAGCTCATAGATAAGCGAAGCTAAACTAAGCTACTCAATTCACGTCAAGAAAAACAATCATCATCTTCATCATGACAACTTCTATATTAGATATATCATATATTATATTGAAGAATATTCTGTCTTATAAGAACGATATAAAAACACTAGATTGCATATGCTTCAGTCTGACGTGTAAAAAGCTGTTCAATGATCGTGATCGCTACCTGATCTTTGATTACAATGTCGTTCGCGCCAATCGAATTAATTTCCACCATTGGCCATCCTACAGGAACATCTTTGACCGTACTTACGAACTGAGAAAATTCAATTGTGCTTGTAGGATGAAATTGAAAAATATAAAAGGTTGTGTATATTCCGAATATTTTGATTACAGTACATATATGGGTATGTATTACTTACTTACTTTGCAGTTAATTTACATCTTTTATTAAATTAGAAAAAAAATTGGTCAATTTTTATTTTTTAGATGGAAATCCAAATATTGAAATACCACCAGATGTAGGACAGTTGGTGGTACTCGATAAAACAATAAAATATATTCCTAATCTTTCACAGACCAATGTTACTTCGATGTCGATTAGTATGCTCGAACCCGAACAGGAGTTGTATATTGAACCGGGCAGTCTGCCACACTCACTCAAGAGTTTGACGCTGAGTGTGAAGATACAAGATACATTGGAACCCGGTCTATTCCCCGAGGGACTTCAATCGATCACTATCGACGACCGTAACAATCAGTTTTTCAAACCCAACGTACTCCCCGAGTCGTTGGAATCACTGCAACTGCTATCGGAATACGACAAGCCGTTCGAGTCGGGCTCGCTGCCGTCGCGCCTCAAGACTCTGACCATTCTATTTCTCATGGGCAATCAAGATCTTTCGCATCTACCAAAATCATTGGAGTGTATCGAGTTTGGTGAAATCAACACTTTCAAACTGCTGCCCGATTTCAACCAGTTTCATCGTCTAGCCACACTTCAGAATTTCCAATTCGAACACATCCATTTGGTGCCACCAACCGTTCGTAAAATCTCATTCTCTAAATTCAATCTCAATGGCGAAACTATTGGAAAAGGAAAGATTCCTTCGACCATTGACAAGCTTGACTTTGGCGGGTTGACAAACTTCCGACTGGTACCAGGAAGTATTCCGTCGAGTGTCAAGCATCTTAAACTGGAAACTAACATTGCCAATCAACTTGAACCGGGATTCCTTCCAAGCAGTATAATAAAGTTAAAGTTTGGTCTTTGCGTCGATCGCATCCTGCCGGGAATAATTCCCAACAGTGTAAAACATCTCAACCTGAAGACGGCATCTTTCAAGCGGCCATTGCAAGCGGGCTCCATACCGTACGGTGTGGAAAAGCTCACTTACTCTGACATCACACCCCTCAAAATCCAACCGAATATTCTACCCACCTCGATTGTACATTTGAATCTCAAACGATATCCATATTCACTGGGGCCAGGTCTCCTCCCGGCTCACCTACTTATCCTCTGTTGGCACAGCAACAAACCAAAAACACTCTCCATAGAAATGCTACCAATCACTCTAGAAAAACTTAAAATTCGTAAAGCTATTTTCATCAACCACAACAATAACATTAACAACTTACAACCCGACCAACAGCAAATTCAGCAACTACCCTCAAGGAGAATTGACATAAGAGTAGATCTACTATTTTTCGATGAAAACATATTGGAATGCCTACCATTGGAGATTTATAATATAGAGGTCGTCAATCAATTCTCGCTCCGTCGAATCTTTCAGTCTACATTTATTGGAATATCTAATTTTCACAAAGGTGGATTCATCCATTCAGCCAAGACTCTTAACGATATTATATACGCTAGTTGATATTTCTAATAAATAATAGTAACTGTTATTTCATTATTACTTATTCTAAATATCTTTTCCAGGATGATTTATATTTTTTATGGAAAAAAAAAAAAAATGATGATCATTATTTTTTTTGCAATTTTATTTTTTATTTAAAAATGAAAGAACAATAGTATTTAAGACTAACAGCATACTTGTTGACCGACTTGGAGTGCAGCGCAATTGATACCAGCATTCTTTGAGAAGAAAGCAGATTCAATCCATGGGTTACTACATTTAGTTGTCCAAATACCATAACAAGTATCACCTGGTACTGCTGAAAAGTTCTTGCTACATCCACTAGATGATGATGATGATGAAGAAGACATTCCAGAATTAGACCATGGACTACCAGCACCACCTTGATTAGCAACTCCGCTACCTCCACTTCCACCGCAACTTACTCGTTGACCAATTTGAAGAGAAGCACAGTTTAGACTTGGATTAGCTTGACTGAAAGCAGATTGATCCCAATTATGACCACACTTTGTTGTCCAGATTGCATAACAAGTATCACCACCAACAACTGTGACAGTCTGACCACTACCACCCGAAGAAGAAGTTCCACCAATTGAATTGGAAGATGAGGAAGAAGGAACACCACTTCCACCACTTCCACCACAGCTTACTTGTTGTCCAATTTGAAGAGATGCACAGTTTAGACTTGGATTAGCTTGACTGAAAGCAGATTGATCCCAATTATGACCACATTTTGTTGTCCAGATTGCATAACAAGTATCACCACCAACAACTGTAACAGTTTGACCGCTACCACTAGATGATGAAGTTCCACCGATTGAGTTTGAAGATGGAGATCCACCACTACCGCCTCCACCGCATTTAACTTGTTGACCAATTTGAAGAGATGCACAATTAACACCTGGATTAGCTTGACTGAAGGCAGACTGATCCCAACTGTGACCACATTTTGTTGTCCAGATTGCATAACAAGTATCACCACCAACAACTGTAACAGTTTGACCACTACCACTAGATGATGAAGTTCCACCGATTGAGTTTGGGGAAGGAGAACCACCTCCACTTCCACCGCAACTTACTTGTTGTCCAATTTGAAGAGATGCACAGTTAACTCCTGGGTTACTTTGGCTAAAGGCAGACTGATCCCAACTGTGACCACATTTTGTTGTCCAGATTGCATAACAAGTATCACCACCAACAACTGTGATTGTTTGACCACTACCACTAGATGAAGAAGTTCCACCTACAACAGTTGTTCCACTTGATGAACTTCCACTATCACCGCTTCCACCACAACTTATTTGTTGTCCAATTTGAAGAGATGCACAGTTAACACTTGGATTAGCTTGACTGAAAGCAGACTGATCCCAATTATGACCACATTTTGTTGTCCAGATTGCATAACAAGTATCACCACCAACAACTGTAACAGTTTGGCCATTACCACCCGATGATGAACCACTACCAATTGGAGGAGAGCCAGAGGAGCTTGGAGTGCTAGATGATGGACCAGAGCCACGAACATACTCCCATGTGATTTGAATGATTCCTACGTCAAGGTTTGCAAGTTGAGCAAATGCAGGTTTGGAAAGATCAATTTTATTTGGTGGACATGATGGACATTTGTCCTTGACCGGTACAGTGATAACATTGCCATTATAAGTAACTTTAATGTAGACATTTTCAGTACAGAGTGGGTCGCTGTTTGGGTTTCCAGATGTCCAATGAGCAGCTGGTGCAGCAACCAACATTTCAGTACCTGCATCAATTTGAGAACCCTTTTTATTTATTTTTTTAATGAATTAATATTAAATCAGTATTTAATAAAATAAAATTATTAATTTATATTACATACACATGAACCAAGACCTGGATTATTATAAAAAGAAGCAATTCCATTGAATACCTGACCGAAGGGAACTGCTTGGGATAGAGAAGAAATTGATAATATTAAGAATAAAAAAATTTTAAACATTGTTTTTTTTTGTTTTTGTTAATTGTTTTTTGATGAATGATTAACATGTTTAGAATCTTGTATTTATACTTTAGAAAAAAAAGTAGTTCATTGTTTCTACTTTATTTTAAGATATTCTTTGAAATTGTTAATAGTTTTTTATTTTTGTTCAATCAATCATATCTGAATCACATAATAAATAAATATCTTCATGGAATATCATTTTAGTTTGTATATTTATTAATAATAATATAATATCTTATTTTTAATTTTATTTAGATGAATCAAATTATAAAAATAAGTTCATTACATCAATTATTATCTGTTGGATGAATTTTTTATTTTTAATAAATAAATCAAGTGTGGTTGTGTCAGTTCAAAGTAATAATTCAAAAAAAATGATTCAGAAATATTATTATATAAATAATTATTATATGATTGTTGCAGTTGATAATTTACATTATTATTATTAAAAAATTAAAATAAGTGATATTTATTATTTTCTAGTGAAGTTCTTCAAGATAGAATCGAATTGATCGAAATCGTATTGATAAGCGAGTTGGCGGAATAAACTATTGAGTTCAGGTGTTAGTCTTTGTCTTAATGCTTGAGTAACTTCAATACCATCACCTCTAGACAATAACACTAATTTATATATACATTGTGAGATTAAATCTAATGCTATAATAATAATAAGTTAATAAATTAATAAATTAATAAATTAATAAGTTTATATATGTATATTTGTTATAACAAAGTAGTTATTTAACTTACATGAATTATATTCTGGATTTAATAATAAATTCAAAAGTACAGCGATGAATATATTCTTGACTGGAACACTGAGTATAAGTTGAGCACTGCCTGCTTTGGGACTGAGTGATTTCGCACCCGGTGTAAAATGTTGTTGTGTTGCTGAGTCGTAGTACTTTAGGAGTGCTTGCATTGCCGATGAATGTACATCGCTGCTCGTGTTGGCCAGTGAGTGTTCAATCATTTTGAAATAGTTTGAAAGCGTCTCGGGATCGATGATCATCAAGATCGGCGACGTTGCAATGGTGCTCATCAAGTCGTACAGTCTGAGATGAACGGTGTGTGTAGACGACGAAGATGAATGAGCACTCTGACCGGCACAAATAGCGAATGCCGGTATCATAAAGTATTTCAAGACGTAGAGTGTAATATCGGGTTTCTGTGAGAGCAACGAGGCGTGACTACCACAAAGTACACTCAAAAACTGTAGACCTTTAGGAATGAATTGTTGCTGACTGGATTGGTTGATTCTACTGTCCTCTAGCATCACAGCGAGCAACGGTACCAACTTGTGAAGCAATTGGTCATCGGTCATACTGGGAATGTATACCTCCAACAAATCGAGAACAGACTTTTTAATTGTTATCTGATGATTCTGATATGATACATCATTGTTTACTGTAGTAATTCAAAAGAACAAAACATAGTTAATAAATATAATAACCATTAATCAAGTAGCTATTGTTTAATCATTTAATATATATATATTTACATTGATTTGACCATTTGTATAACTCTATTAAACTCTGAATAATACTATTGAATTGTGTAGAGTATGCTGATTTAGATGACTTTGCTAAACTACTATTGTATTGAAGTACAGTACTGATGTTTAATATCCAATTAACAATACCATCTGTTTCTATTCTCTTTGATCCAAGCTATAATAATATAATAATAATTAATAACGATAAATTGAAGGTTTGTATCTATCTATCTACTATAAATATTACCATTCTATTTAATACATCTGTAACTAACGTTACAAATGAAGGTGGAATACTAGCATTTACATTCGATTGTTGGAATAGATTGAAATAAGTTCCTATACATTCATATAATATTAATTTCTATAGAAGCGAAACCAACCATTAATTAATGTAATTTATAAAAAATAAGATTATTATTAATAATAATATTGCATTGTTATTACATACATTTTGTTTTGATATATTTGGTTGTTGTACTATTTCATTCAATGTAATATGTATATTCATATACTCTGCTACTATTTGACTTGCGCGTTGTTGAAATACCGAGAGTAAAGTAAGACAACTCATTTCAGAGAGTGATTGTGTCTTTTCAGACTCTGTCTTGATAAAGTTTAATATTAACTCTAATATTGGTGCCATCTTTACATCTTTACACTGTAGATACTGTTGTGAGTGTCTAATGATATACAAAATAGCAATTGCAACTAAATTGCTATATTCAACAGAGATTGAGTCTTTTGATTTGTATAACAAAGACAACAGATTATCGATATCCGAATAGATTTGCATTCTCTCCAAACAAACACCGAGACACCATACGATTGAACTAAATTTACTTGGTACAAATAGATCTTGTTTCTTTTAGTTTTAAAACGAAATAATAAAGCAGAAAAGTATGTTAGATAAGTTAAAATCAAAGTAATAATAACATTAATAATAATAATAATATCCAACTTACAGATAAAAACTTTAGTAATTTATCGAAATAAAGTTTAAGTAGATGTGATGAATAGATCGTCGATATAGAGTAGAGTGCATCGTATAGTAATGTTGAAATTGGTTGCCACTGTTCATCTGTGGAATCATTAGTGTTCTTAAAGAGAATACCAGCTTCTGGACCTAGCTCTCTTGATTCTATCAACTCTACATCTTGATTCTTCAATATCTTATAGATAACTCTTGATATTGGTTCTATTAGTTGACCGATACTATCTGACATTTCCTTTGATTGTAAATCTCGCAAATTATCAAACTAACAAAAACAACAATTAATATAGAACTATAAGTTTAGTTTATAAAAGATTGTAGTAGATACATACCATAAACTTCCAATATTCAAGACATGCCTGTGATATTGCAGTATCGTTTATCCAACCTAGTAATACTATATGTCTATTACCGAGCAAGATAGTATCTTTAAGTGCTGAGAATGATTGCATAACTATAGGATTATATAATTTGTACAGTGTCGTTAAAAGAGTGACTATATTAGTGCACAATATACCATTGTTTACAAAGAATTGGTTGATCTCTTTGAATGTAGATGGTATGAATCTTGTCAATGATTTAATAATCGTTTCAAATATAACTAATTGTTCATTTGCTGTTGTTGTTGTTGTTGTTGTTGTTGATGTAGATCCACCAATGACTTGAATGAATTCAATTAATAGCAATATACAGGTTCCACGATAGACAGGCATAGATATCATTCTCTCAATGATTAGATTGAATGATTGCAGTAGGATAGATCTGTCTACCAGTTCCATCTGCTCTTTCAATGCATTCAGCGATTCGTTGACCAGCGTATTGGAACTGGCATTGCTGTTGGAAGTGTTTGTCGATTCAACGACGGATCTACACTTTAGGAAGGTATCGTTGAAGAGTGCGTGCTGTGATTGCAACTGGGCAGGCGTCAAACCACCGAGATTGTTATTGAAGAATCGCTTATAGGACAATGCCAACTCTCTGAATATCTGTATGACCGACTCCATTAGATGGGGAGTGGACGATGCACCGACGATAATCGTAATGAACTGATTCCAATTGGGATACTCATACACTAGACATTGAGCAATGAGTGAATTACTCTTTTTTCGCAGTAGATTCGATGGTTGTTGACTTGCTTGTTGCTGTTGTTGTTGTTGTTGCGGTATAAAATTAACAATACAAAGTAATTGATTCAATATCGGATGTCTTTGTTCTGGTTGTAGATTCTTCCATTGCTTTCTAATGACTTGCTCCAGTATACTCAATGCGAAATACTTGGTTCTCTCATTGTTCGATCTACTTAGGATACTATTGATTCTCGTCCATGACAATTGGTGATTTAAGAACTGATTAAGAACAACTCCAACTTTTGGATCCTTTAATTCATTATAAAATAACAAAGTTAACATAAATACCATTCAAACAAATACTATATAGTAACTTACATTCTGACTATCGATCATCCTATCTAACAATGTCACATCTATATCATTTTCAAAGTTTAAAATTGAGTCCATTGGATATCAATTTAACTGTATTGCTTATTAACTGTAGATTTAAAAAAACAAAAAAAAACAATATCTTTTGAAAAAAAAACTTTTTACCTTTTTTAGTAAGAATTTGATGTTCAAAAAAAAAAAAAAATTACCACTTAGGTCTGACAAAGAATCAACCCACTAACAGCTTAGGTTGATAGTTATTCATATCAACACTTCATACTACTAACTTTTTAAAATATAAAATATTTATATATATTATATTAATTAAGTAATCAGATTATTTAAATAATTTATTGATATTCAAATAAAACATATATGATTTTCGATTATTTAAAATATTTTCTTGAAAATACTATAGTATTATTTGTTTTTTTAAGAACATTTATTTTCACAAAAACTTGTTTGAAACACTGATATATATTAATCATTTTTTTTTTTTTATCAAAATAAAGAGATAATTTTTATTTTATATCAATTGTTTTTCAGATAGAAATCAATTAAGGTGATCCTTTTGAAATTTTTGGAATTTACAAAAAGGATAACGTTTGATTGGGGTTTTTGGAAATAGTTTTACCACCAGTTTCCACCACCGCCACCACCTCTCCAGTGACCACCTCCGCCACCACCTCTCCAATTACCTCCACCACCATTCCAATTTCCACCACCACCTCTCCAGTTTCCACCACCGCCACTACCTCTCCAATTGCCACCACCTCTCCAATCAGAATCAGCAGTACCATTGACAGATTCGGTTGAATCAGAACCAAAAGATGATCCTACACTTGAAGAAGTCATACTTTCAAGTGGATGCCCTATTTTATTGAGATTCTCTATTTGGATGAAAAATGAAAAAAAATATTAGTATCAAAGAAATAATATTAATATATAAACAAATAATACTAACCCAATATAGTCATAATTATATATTATTTTAAATTCTTATGAAGATAATGAATTGAATGAGTTTTTAAAATTTCATTGTATTTATAGTTGTTTTTCATTCAAAAAAAAAACATTATTATAGACAGATGACATAATTTACTAAAAATAAATAAATAATTTTTTTTACATATTTTTATCTTCTTTTCCCTAAAATATCATCATATCAAATTCTAAATAAAAAAGTGAATAATTGTTAATTTAACTATCAATCTTAATTAACATGAAGTTTGAATATATTTGGTAAGAAAAAACTATTTTATTTTACCTCTATAGAAATTAAAATTTAAACTTTATTTACAAATTAATTTTTTAAAACAGAAATTCTAAATATTAAGTACAAATATTGATCTATGTCTTTGTCATTATAATCAGATTAGATTCTTAAAAAAAATAATATTCTTCAATAAACAACTTTTAAAAAACAATTTTTTTTAAAGAAATCTTGCTTTTAATTTTATGATTTTGATAAACAAGAGAATTTTATAATAAATATTTAAAAAAATGGCTCCAATCATATAATATTTTGATTTCCCAGTCTACCGAATCTATAACGACATTAAACTATCAATTTTTAAAATTTTAAAGGTAATTTTAGATTTAGTTACAAAACTAGTAAAAGTTTAAAAAAGGAAATATAAAATATAACATCAACCCACTGTTTTCGTTTTTATTAATAATATAAGATTGATGGTTTTCAAGTTCATCTCTTTAGTTCCCTCATTTCTATTCTACCCAAAATTTGATAGATTAGATATAGTTAAAATCCATTTTACATAAAAATAAACAGTTATGTTATGATATCTTTATTAATCCTAATTGTACCTTTAAATTAATATTAATGCTGGTTTTTTTGTGAAAATAATCTCTCCAAACACTTGAACTAAAAAGGTCGTTTTTTTTTAGTTCAATTGAATATCTTTAGAAAGGAACAGATCGTTTTTAAAATGGGTGATGTGTAACCTTGTAGCACTATTGATCTTAAAAGATCTTTAAGGACAGGACATAAAATCATCACACATCACCCACTCTGTTGATGTTATTTTTCTTTTTGTTTATTAAAAGGCACCTGGTTGTTCATCAACCCATCTCATTTAAAAATTGTTTTTTTTTTTTTCTAAATTTAAATTTAGACTTTTTTTTTTTGTTTTTTTTTTTGGATGTCAAGATAATTAATATAAAAACTAATTAATTGAATCGATTGAAATTGATTAATTGATTTGCATGGTTGTTTTATTAATTTGTTTTTTTTTTTTTTTTTGTTTTGTAACTCATGTTTTTTTCTAAATCGTCCATCTCAAATATCAAAATCAATCAATAATATCCAATTTGTATATTAAAAAAAAATTACAAATATTTTTTTCTTTTGGATTTTTATAATTCAAACAAAATATTATTATCTATATCGAATAGATTGTATAAGCACACTTATTATTATTTCTACAATTTTGAAATCTTGTAAAATGAACTTTCTAAATAAATCAAAGATAGAAATTTCAGAAATTGTAAGAACATCCAAGACAAAAACATTGGTTTTCGCTTATGATGGAACTAGAAGAAGTCATTTAATAAATGAAATAAATAAAAGTAAGTATTTTTTCAACTATTATAATTTTTTATTTTATTAATTTATTATTAAATAAAAACAAATAGATAAAGGAACTGATGATAGTTTAATCGAAATAAATTGGAATGATTATTCTTCAAAATCGTTTAAGAAAATGATCGATCTAACAATAATGATGATGAAACATGGTATTCATACAGTAATTTATCCAATGTGGTTCCCAACACTTGGAAAACGTGGTCCTGAATACTATCCGAAATTTATTAAATATTTATGGGGACTCAATTGTCTGATTACCGATAGCAGACTGATGGATATATTTCTTTCACTTGGAATAAGAATAGTTTTCTATGGAGAATGGAGAGAGTTTTGTAGAATAGGTAACGATGAAGAATTGGAGAATCTAATGGAATCGCTGATGTCAAAAACCAAACATTGTACAAATCATCTTTTATTATTTGGTACCAATATAACATCTACAACAGAAATTATTTCTAAGCTTTCAATAGATTATTTTCAAATTCACAATAAGTGTAAGTTCAATAAGTTTATTTCTTAAAGATATATTTTTATACTAATTCTATATTTGTTTTTTTAGTGCCAAGTAAAAATGAATTGATTGAACAATATTATGGTGTTCCAGTTGATTCTGTAGATTTATATATTGGTTTTGATAGATTTTGTACTGATGGACGTCCACCAATTATTTCAGAGGAAGGTTCAGAGAATTTATATTTTACCGTTTCTCCACATAGTTATTTTAATAAAAAACAAGTAAGTAGTACAAGAACAAAAAAAATCAACTATAATATTTTTTAATCTAAATTTTTAACATTCAATTTTTATTTGATATAGTTTAGATCAATTTTATTTGATCATATATATGCAAGATCAGTAGTCAACTCTAAAGATTATGAATTAAAAAAGAGTGACATCATACTGATGAATGAATTTTACAATGCAAACTCAATGTCGACTTTGGGTTGTGGTAATGTCCAAAAAAATGGTTACTATTGGTTTCCAACACCTCAAACTGTGTTGATAGACAAATTCAATGCTACACCTAAATCCTCTATCATTTCTAAATCGAATCACTCAATATTGGGCAACTTTAAGTCATTGTTTAAAAGTAATCAAGGTCATAGAAAGATAACACCAATAATAACCAATTCATCAATTATAGAGAATAGAAATAATACATTAGTTGTAACAAATTAAATCGATTGTAATAATAATAATATTAATAATAATATAGTGTTGTATTTTTAATAAAAAGTAAACTTTAAACTTTTTTAGATTTAAAAATGATTATTCTTTCTAATATTTATTTCTTTTTATTATCTTTAAGAATAAAATGAATATTATTATTATTTATGATGATAAAGAAATAAGTACAAGAAGTTTATTTAATATTTTTTTTTCTGTTTTTTTTTTTAATGTTTAATTTGACATCTTATCGATAGATTGTGCACCACCAAGATTTTCGTGTGGCATGGCGTTGACGTTGGCACAGAAGTTGTAGAACAATGGATAGTTTAGTAAATTGAGATAGTCACTGGTGTAGAGATCTGCGTATCTTTGGACTTGCATCGAGAAGAAGGAAGCGTGTGAACCGGTTTTGAATAGACTACCAAAGTATTTGTTGTAAGAGCTATTCAACTTGTCTCTGGCTTCCTTGATATGGTTGTGCAAAACGGTAATATCAGGTGGTGTTGTACTCTCAGAGTCCAATCCTCTATAGATTTCAGCACGAATGAATTCCAAATTCAACAAATGAATCATTGTATTCTTTTCTTCATTCTAATAGTGATCGGAATTAATAATATGTATATTAGTTGGTTGGCCAATTATTGATTTACAAAAATAAAATTTAAAAACTTACGATTACTTGTAATTCATGTTGAAGCTCTGGGACGACCAAAAGATTTCTCCAACCGTGAGTTTTCTTTGACTTGATGATATCGGCAAAGATGTGGTCACCAGTGTATAGAACACGGCTACCTTTGGCACCAATCAACTTTTGAACCAAAGAGAGGGAACCACCATGGTATACCTTTCCTTGTTCGAATCTATCCTTGACCTTTGTGATCATCAGGTTACCAGTGCTAATGTCAACCTCTCTAATGGTTGTACCTTCAGAGAAGAATCTTGGTTTATCAGCACCTACAATGATTAAATCTAAACAATATCGAAACAAAGTAAAGTTGTTAATATTAATATTTTTTTAAAAAAAAAAGTAACAGAGTTTCCCTCCCTTCTTTTCTTAAACATACCGAAATAATCTCTCCATGATTTATAATTTGGATTTGCATCATTTAAAAGATAAGACATAACATTGTTGGTATAATAATATTCACTATTTGTTAAAAGGAATACTTTATTTCCATTTTGTCTCATTCTATCGAAAAGAACAGATGGATTAGTTTTTTTGATATATCTAGAATAAAATAGTAGAAAATATGTTAGTTTTGTAAAGAATTGTTATTATTGTTTGTCTTGCTTGCTGTTTCTTACCTTGGCATATCATCCAATACCTTGGTTTTCAAACTACCGTCGTTATGAACTAGATCCATTGCTTCACGAACATCTTGGAACAAATTGGTGTAGGAGACGTCACCCTCGATTGCCATGTTACCCTCGGTGTTTTGGTGCAAGCTGGTCAGAGGTGGTGAGTTTTGTTGTTGTTGCTCGTCGGCAACCTCCTCGGTGAGCTTCAAGTTGCTCTCCTTCTCCAGATGCTCAACGAGATCACTGTACAAACAAGCCTCTGGCAAGGTGAACAAGGTGTTCAACAGGTAGAAACGCTTACCGATATCGTCGCTTGGCACTCTCATGCTTGGGTACATATCGGTCGATTCCTTCGAGGAGAGTGTACGTCTACCGTGGACACAGAGAATAATATTACCGAAACTGTCGATCTTTAGTAGATTACCGAGCTCCTTGTCCAAGAACAAACCACGAATTGGGAACGATGGATCGTATTTCAACTTTTTGATGGACTTTGGATAACCGAGTGCAATCAAACGGTCGATAACCATGTCATATGCCAACTCTTCGAAATCCGGTGAATTGTATACTGCAATTGTATAATCCATATCGACTGAAAATAAAGTAATTATTTTTTTTGAAATTAATAACTTTAACAGGTAGTAAATAAAGTATTATTAATACTTACAACCAAAGAATTCGATTCTGTCCAACTTTAGATCACGATTGACATAGATTCTCTTTAACATCTCACGTTTGTGGATAGGTGGGAGTAAGGATGATGGTAAATCCTTATATCTTCTAAGTTCTTCATCAGTTGGTGGATTTGATAAATCATCTGGATTGATAAAAAAAAAAAAAGTAAAATAATTTAAATTGGTTAACAATGAAATTAGATTTCATAAGAATGATTATTACTATGATGATTGATTTAATACATACTCAATGATAATTGATCGAATTTGGTTGATGGTGACTTCTTTTCTTCGGCTAAAGTATCGGTTTCTTGTTTACTAATATAATCCATTTATTAATATAATATAAATAAATAAATAAATAAATAAATAAATAATATATTTTAAATTTGAAAATTAAATTAATAAATATATATGATGTAATGATAAGAGTAGAAAAAAAAGATTCTGATAATTGTACAATGAATATAAAATATTATTACAATGGATATAAAATATGTAAAAGTAAAATGGAAAAATATTGAAATATTTAAAATACAATAATCTTGTGTGTTGGAATATTTATATAAATATATATTTGATTTGTATATTGGTTGTTGATTCTTCTATTGATTTAATATTTAAAATAAATAAATAAATAAAAAAGTAAATAGTGAAATTATAAGTCTGTAATTAAAGTATACTTTTCATTGTATTTTTACTTTTAAAATAGTAATGAATTAATATATGTGTTATATGTGTGTGTTTAATTAATGATATATATTGTTTTTTGTTTTAAAAGGTTACTGTTATATATTATATTATGACCATTTAAAGTCAAATGACATAAACATTTTTTTTTAAATTAAAAAAATTGTAAATGTTTAAATCTTGAAGGTGTGTTTGGTGTTGATATTTGATTTTGGGGTTTGTTTTTTTAAAAAAAATTTGGGGGGTACTTCAGCTTAATATTCATGACATCACCACCTTTTGTAAACAAATTAATTTGTTTTTTTTTTTTTTTTTTTGACAGCTAAATTTGATTGTCAATTAAATATTGTTTGAAGATAAAGATTTTTTTTTTTCTTTTAAATGAAGATAGATAAAATTAATTAATTGCAAAATAAAATGATTAAATGATGTAATATTTAATTGGTGGAGTATTTAAATATGGATTAATGATATGATTGGTTTTTATGAGTGAATATACAATTCTATTTGAGCAATTTGCAAAATGTTTTGAAAGGTCCAAGTAAATCTTTTAAAGATTTATCATGTAGATTAGATTTTAACATACTCTTGTTCTTGTCTTCTCTTTTCCATCAACAAGCCAGAACTAGAGGTTCTGAGACCAGATGACAGCTTTGGTGTGTGTGATTGAATGGGTGGTGTAAATGACATTTTATTGTTTGTTTTTCAAAACTAAAAAATAAATAAAACTAATAACGTAATTGATTTAATTGAAATGTATTTGCGAAAATAAAAATAGTCTAAATAAACTGAAGAATAGAATATTATCTGTGATATGTTTAAAATATGAATGATTACTGTATTATAAAGAAAATAAACAATTAATTTAATTTGTGTATTTTATGTTGATGATCACCACACACAATAAAAAAAAAAAAAAATACAAATTCAAAAAAATATTTCAAAATAAATTAAAAAAAATTATTTGTGTTTTTTTATAATGGTTCATAGAAAATGTTTGCATAATTTCCTTTTTAAAAAAAAATCTTAAGTGGGTAAAAAAAATGAAAGCAAGATGATCATTTTTAATGTTTTTTTACACACTTACATAATTACATATTTATTTAAATTTGGTTTTATTTGATCGATCAAATGGTATATGGTTATGATATTCAGAGTAGATTAACTTATTATAGATTGCTAGATGACCTATATCTAAGTAAGAATAGTAAGTGGCGTCGTGTCACCTCTCAGACTGCACCTGTTGGCGAAACTCTACAAGATACATTAAAGTTAGCCAACGAAAACAATAGTGAAGTTAGTGATGATGTTGATGTACCACTTGTCTTGACAAACCTAACTATCGAATACAACAGAGGTTACACATTCATCAGAAAAGGAAGAGATGATGCCGAGAGAGAAAGATATCAATTGGAATTGGAACAAGGTCAAAACCAACAACAACAAGATACTACTCCCACTACACCTTTGGAGGATGTAACATCACCAATCATCACAATAGATAATGATAATGAAAATGAAGGTGGCGATTCATTATTATTACCATCGGGATCCTACAGTAAAGTGACAGAGTCGACCACTGGATTCATACCGAGAAGGATATCTTCGTATGCCATCATTAGGAATGCAATCAGTGGATATCAATTGCTGACAGATAAATTCAACCTAACGAGAAACCTAATGAATTCAAATTACTTGGTTCCATGTATATTGATCGAACGCTCACAAATCATAGATGCCTATCAAATCGATATTGAGAAAGCAAAATTAGAAAAAGATAAAGGTAAAAAAAGAAACACTATATATATATAGGATAACTAACTAACAAACTTTACTTCAATATATTATCACATTGATTTAGTGTGGTTTTTAAAAGATCCATTATTAAATAAATCACAAGGAATTGAACTATTCAATTCTATCGACGATGCACTTGCACATTGTAATCCAAAGAAACGTTATATTCTACAAAGAGAAATCATACCATCGTTAATCAACAACTTTAAATTCGATGTAAGAATCAATGTTTTATTCGTATTCACAGCAACTTCAAAAAGATTATATATGTTCAATGTAAGTAATAATAATAATAACGATTATAAATATTGTTGTTGTTTTTGTTGTTAACTTTTTAATACTAATAATAATTATCTATCTATCTATCTACATTAGGAAGGTGTAATTAGATGTACAAATACAAAATATAAAGATGGTAGTTTGGATAAGCAACAACAGTTTACGAATTTCTGTTATCAGCTGTCTTTGAATCCAGAGTTTGATAATATAATGCCGTTGAGCGAGTGGGATAGAGATGGCAGTCGATTCAAAGAGTTGGAGGGTGCAGTACTGGATGTCTTCAAACCGTTTTGGTCGAGACTCAATTTTTTGAAACACTCTGGATTCACACTGCTTGGATTGGATTTCATATTCGATCGTGATGACAAACCCTATTTGCTAGAGGTCAACTACTCACCATCGATGTTCATCCAAAGCCACGAGAAAGTAGCATCCATTTGTCGCCGTGCAATTTCACAACTTCCATACATCACTTTGGAACCGCTCCTCGAAGGCAAACCATATGCAACCGACACCGATTGGAATCTAATTCGCTCAGAAATCGATAACTCAGAAAACAACAACAATAATGTTGATGAGGATTTTGATCTTTTCAATTGAATCAAGTTGGAAAAGTAAAGATAAACTAAACTAAATTAATAAAGTTACTTTTAAGTTCTTCAATTGTTACCATATATATATTAATATAAAATTGTTTATTAATTTCATGATCCAATTGATTGTCTGGTGATGGAAAGTAAAATATCTTGACAGGTTTTGTTCTTTCTTTCGATGGCAAGAACAAGTGGAGTTTGACCGAATGAATTTTGAACATTGATATCTGCACCATGCTCGATGAGTAGTGAAATCATTTTTGGAAGTCCAATTTCAGCTGCGTTGTGTATTGGGTATCGTTGATCTGGTGTCGGGTGATTTGCGTTGGCGCCAAGCTCCAGGAGCTCACGTGTGCCACCAAGTTTTCTTTGACGTACCGATAGCGTTAGTGGTGTCTCTCCGCTATTGTTCTGCATATTTACATCCAATCCACATTCCTTCACCAAGTATCGAATCATCTCTGAATTGCCACCTCTTGCCGCTTCATGAAGTGGCGTCTCACCCGAGAGATTGGTCGTCTTCACATTGATTCCGGCGGATTGCAATACTTTCATATCACCTACTTTTCCAGAGAATGCCAAAACATGACCTAAATTATCACCGGTTCCCGGAACTGTATAGTCGATTCTCGCGCCTTGTTCCAACAAATACGCCAACACTTCGCTAAACGACGATTGCGCCGCCAAGAAAATAGGAGAAGCGCCACCAACATCACGGAAGTTGATAGCTTCCGGTTGGTGTTGCAGGATCAGTTTGGTTGCAGCCAGCTTGTTGGATGCGACCGTCGAGTGAAGTGCAGTGTTGGAAACGTCGCGATCCTTTGCACCCGCTGCAATCAGCAGTTTCAACACTGGCAGAAAAGTGTAGAATCCGGCGCGTTGATATGCAGTCTCGTCGTTCCTCTCATTGACATACTCAATATTGACACCACTGCCAATTAGAAATTCTACAACCTCTGTATTCTGGTTGGCAATCGCCGTCATCAGAGGAGTGTCACCTTCGACGTTTGGCCGCTCCAAGTCGGCGCCGGCAGCCGCCAGTCGCTTGCACAGCGGCAGCAGTCCTGTCTCTGCGGCGATACCGAACGCATCGACATTGGTCGG
Source organism: Heterostelium album PN500 (assembly GCF_000004825.1). Classification (NCBI taxonomy): domain Eukaryota; phylum Evosea; class Eumycetozoa; order Acytosteliales; family Acytosteliaceae; genus Heterostelium; species Heterostelium album. The sequence goes on along the minus strand of NW_008805065.1, from coordinate 857,445 downwards.
AGTGAGGATATTCACATCGGCGCCGGCATTCAGCAGTAGCTCTACAATCTCCAGAGTTTTCAGACCGGCATCAGCACGAACCAGCGATGGATCATCAAGTTTCTTGACACGTCCAGGAAAGTGTATTTTCTTTGTGAGGTAGCTGTGGTTCTCCGTTAGACGTTTGTCACGCTCCATCATCATTGTCATTGAACAGTAGTGAAGCGCAGTGAAACCGACTCGATTGACAAAGTTCACCATTGATTGACGACGTTGCGCATCGATCGTGCTATCGTTCAGCAGTTGCGATACCATGTCGGAATCTTGCATTACCACAGCGACTTGCAGTGGAGAGTCGCCTCTTGACTTGTGTTCCTTGTCGGTTGCAACCAAAGATTTGAAACACTCTGTATGTCTATTCTTTAGCGCTACTTGTATACTATAACAATTTGGACATGTACTCAATTTTTTATTACTATTATTAATACTATTTTCAATATCATTTTGTTGTTTCTTTGTTTTCGTTGATGTTGATGTTGTCGTTGATTTCTTTTTTAGTTTATCATTATCTATATTATTATTATTATTATTATTATTATTATTATTATTATTAGTTGTCGAATAAATATTTTATAAAATTATTATTTGAAAGATGTAAACAACATGATGATGTCGATCTTAAACTATTAAAACTATTTACTATTCTATAACTATTATGATATTTTGTTGTTAATACTGATGATATTGTTCTTTTACTCAACATGATTGCAACAAAAGAGTATTATATATCACTTGATTGGAGTGTTTTTTTTTATTTTGTTTTATGTGAGTGTTCATTTTGAAAAAATAAAGCGAGAATGGAAAAAAAGCGATACTCGTTATAACCAATTTTGAAACAATAGTTTATTTATGTCTATTAGATTTAGAGATTGTTGTAAATGTAGATAGAAACTATGTTGATGGTTTACTGATTATTTATTTTAAAAAACCATTTTTTCATTGTTTTTTTGATTTACTTCTCATAGATTTATCTCATAGATTGGGCATCAGCTATTGATTTGGATTCCACTGAAAACTATGAGGGAACTTTCTACACTGCTTCAACCGCTGTATTGCAATCTATTGGTGACAGAGTGCCACATAAATCTACAAAGAAAGACGATCTTGATCATTCTCCGATAAATTGGTCAATGAAGAAGTTCATATTGCTGCAAGAGATAGACCATTACATTTGATCGACAAATGGAAAGAGGTAGAGGACTCCTACTTGGACAGATTTATTTAGACTTACTCAGAGCATCTAGAAATGGTGATATCAATATGATGATGGAATTGCTATCAGATACCGAGCTAGGATTCTAGATTTTAGTTTGTCTTTTGATAAATTATGTTTTCATTGCTTATTCATTCAACTCTCTTTTTCCCTCACTATCCGATTATTTATCTCTAAAAATGTAGTTTCACACTTAAGGGTAAGTTAGTTAACTAATTTCATTTATTTAAAGTAACATTAATTAGAATAATAGATTCCGAACTAAAAAAATGTTATCAAATATTTTTAATAAAAAAAATCAGAATCGGTAAGTTCAAAAAGGAATAAGATGGTGTCATGTGAATTACAAAAAAAATTTATCCAGATTTTTATATATTTTATTTTTTTATTTATTAACATAAAATATCTTTTAATTTTTGTCAATAGTCTTTTGATTGTGTTTAAAACAATTTGTTTTTTTTTTTTTTTTTGGTTAAATTTCATTCATTTTCACACAAACATTGTTGTTTTTAATTGTACATAAAAGGTTTATTAGTTAGTTAGTTTCAAAAGAAAAGAAAGGATGTCAAGTGCAATCTTAGATCGTGATGTATATATTGTAGAATGTGTTCGTACACCAATTGCCAGAGGTTATAATAATGGTGCTTTACATAATATCCAAGTATATATAGAAATCAAATTATTATTGTTGTTGTTGTTTAACAACAATTAGAATGGTATTATTCATTTATTGATTTGTTACCTATTATCATTTATAAATTAGCCAGTTGATTTATTAGCAATGACATTGGATGAATTGATGAAGAGAAGTGGTGTTGATAAAGCATTGGTAGAAGATGTAATCGCCGGTGTTGTATCACCAGTAAAAGAACAGGGTGCAAACATTCCACGTTTCGCTGCATTGAAAGCTGGTTTCCCAAAACATGTTCCAGGTGTTCAATTAAATAGAATGTGTGGTGTAAGTAACTAATTAATCAATCATTTTATTTGTTTGATTCAAACAGTTTATATTAATATTTAATGTTTGTTTTGTGTTGAAGAGTGGACAACAAGCAATTCATTTTGCTGCACAGGCAATCGCTGCAGGTAGTATGGATATCGCTATTGGTTGTGGTGTTGAGATGATGAGTGTCGTTGCAATGGGTTCGGATTGGCAAATGGATAACCCAGATTTCGTAAAGGGATTCGACTTTAAGGTTCTGCATCAAGGTGTTTCGTCAGAGATGATCGCCGAGAAGTACAAGCTGACACGTGACGAACTCGATAAGTTCAGTGGTCGTTCTCACGAGCTATGCGACGCCGCCACCAAAGCCGGCCATTTCAAATCACAGATCATGCCAATCAAGGTCGGTGACAAACTGATCGACACCGACGAAGGCATCAGAGTTCCAGTCGACTATTCAAAGATGAAGAAACTCAAAACACCATTCAAAGAGAACGGTTTGATTACCGCTGCCAACGCTTCGCAGATCTCTGACGGTGCTGCAGCAGTTCTGCTCTGTTCCGGTAGAAAGTTGAAGGAGCTTGGCTTGCGTCCACGTGCCAAGATCGTGACTTGCGTGGTCGTCGGATCCGACCCCGAGTATATGTTGCTCGGTCCCATTCCAGCGACACAGAAAGCATTGAAGAACGTTGGATTGAACGTCGACCAAATCGACCACTACGAGATCAACGAGGCATTCGCATCGGTCGTATTGGCATGGCAAAAGGAGCTAAAGATCAACCCAGCCAAAATCAATCCAAATGGTGGAGCAATTGCACACGGACATCCACTCGGTGCAACAGGTGCCATTCTCATGACCAAGATGGTCAATGAATTGGAACGTACAGGTCAACGTTATTCACTTCAAACCATGTGTATTGGATTTGGACAGGCAACCGCAACCATCATTGAAAATTGTAATTTTAAACCAAAATCAAAACTTTAAACAAACAAATCAAACCAAACCAAAATCATCCTCCTCATCATTGTTTCTATTTCATTTTATAATAATGTAATGTTTTTTTGTTTTTTTCTAAAAAAAAGAGTTATAATCATTTTATTTATTTGATAATATACATTTGTTTTTGGTATCGTAACAACATGCAAATGATGCTTTATGATTTACAAGATAAGGTATGGTTTTATGACCTTTGTGACAGTGATTCGAACATTGTTTGCAGATCCAACTGTAGTTACAATCCAAACATTTGAAATAATCCATTGTATCACCTGGTTTATATGTTGCTGCAAAACATTGTTTTGGTAAATCTCTAAAGATATTGGATAATAGATGCTATTAGTAATGATGTTTGAAAGTAACTGATCGACCGAGATAGCTATCTACTTACTCGTATAGTTGTATATCCCCCTTTAATATGATTTTAGATCCATGTACAATCTCATATAGTGAAAGTGGTTTGATATCTTCATCCAATGCAATCTCTTTGCCACCCGATGCAATCGGTAGTTGAGCAACCAGTCGAGCATCATCCATATACTTTATAAATGCAGATTCTCCACCTTTCTGATTAAATCTATCTATAATCAATTGTTTAATATCTATTATCTATTGAATTAAAAGAAAGAAAGGAAGATAAGTTAGTTTGATTGATTGTTTAGATTTATATAGATAATGAATATAATAGAAACATACTGTTGTTGAGGGTTTCAATGAAATATGTTCAAATGTAATATTCTTTGATGAAATGACGATGGAGACCTGAATGTTCACGAAATTCGGTGCAACAGCAGTCTTTTTTAGATGATCTTCAAACGATTTCAAAAAGAGATCCAGTGTATTCTGGTGGCTTTTCACTAGTTTATCTTGTTTGTATGCAAACTCTTCTTTTACTTGATCCAACATGACAACTTGATTTTCATATTTCTTTATAGATTCCAATCTCTCCTTTTCCAAAATCTTTTTATTCTCCTCTAGTTTCTGTGCCAATTGATTATAGAAATCTTCATATGCTAAAAGTGATGTTTTTAAATATTTCTATAATAATAATGATTATTTATATTAGTTGTTGTTTGAATAATAATAATAATAATAATTAAACTTTAACCTACACTAAATAACTCTTGTACAGGATGTAGTATTGGTTTTTTAGCATTTGATTGTTGTACAACTTGTTGTTGTTGATTGTTATTATATATTAAATTATTAAAATATCTTTTCGATGATTCTTCTTTTTCAAATTCAATGATCGATATTATTTTTTCTAGTTGATGATTCTTTATCAGTTTATCTTTGGTGGCGGGTGCATTACAACATGGACATTTATGATTTCTATTGATACATTCTAGAATACAACGTTCACAAAAGTTATGACCACAAGGTGTCATCAGACAACTCTTTATGTTACTAAAACAAATAGGACATGATATCTCTTCTGCCAATGGTTTTATCTATTGATTTGTGTTGATAAAATAAGTGTTAATACTATATATCACTAAAACAATCAATCATAGTGTAGTCTATACATTACTGGTATTGATAAATTAATTTCAGGATCATCATCAAATTCCATTCTTTAATTAGAAATAAAGTTAAAAGTTATATATAGTTATAAAATAAAATAAAAAAAGTAAAATATTTGTTAAAAGTTTAATGATTTAATATTTAGTATTAAAATTTTGATAATAAATTTCATCTTTGCTTTGAAAATCAGAGTTTGAAAAAGCAACAAAGAAAAAATAAAGAATTTGATTTTGATCTTTATGAAAAATTTTCAAAGAATTCTTGCTTCTCCCTTATGTTGCACTTTGTCAAAAATTAAAAAAAAATAAATTATTTAAATAATTAGATTTATTTGTATACATAATTAGTTCAGTACAGCATAAACACACAAATATTTTTACATATATATATACATATATAAAAAACTATACAACTATTTATTTAGTTTAAACTAGAGAAAGGTTATTTTTAGAAATGGATAAAACATTATATAATTTATATTTACGAAATATAAAAGATAATATTAAAGATATAAATGATTTATTAAATAATAGCAATAGTAATAATAAATTAAAAGAAATAGAGAAAATAAATATCGAATTAAAAAGTGAATGGGATTTATTTCAATTGGAATACAAAAGATTGTACACCAAATCAGAAGATCCAACAGTTTTAAGTTTAAAAAATGAATATCAGACACTACAGAAGAGAATTAAAGAATTGAATGATAAGAATCAATTGGATCGTTTATTAGAGTATGAGAGGAATGGAACTGGTAGTGATAGTTATATACTGAGGAATCCAAATAGACAGGAACAACAACAACTAGATAGAGTTAAACAGTGTAAAGTAGTCGCAGACAACGGTACAAAGATGTTGAAAGAAGCCGTATCAATGTTACACCAGGACATACAGGTAATGTCTGACACCATGATAGAAATGAAAGCACAACGTGAACGATTGGAAAGAATCGATAAGAAATTCGATAATATCGATGCTAAAATTGAAGTTTCCAGTAAATTGATAAAGAAAATGTCATAATACATGTAATAATAAATAAATTATTTAATATATATATAATAATACACAACTAATTAATAATATTGTTGTTATTGTTTAGTTGTTTGATTCTAATAATGATAAACAACCATTATTAAATCTTTGTATTAAATGTTCAATAGTTGATTCATCAAGATTTTGTTGCTGTGATCGTTGATTATGACCATCTTCTTCTTCTTCTTCATTATCATCATTATGATCATGTTGCATATCAATATAATCGAATAGTTGTTTTAGAAATTGTTGTTTATAACTACTTAGAAGTTTAGCTTTACTCCTATACTCTGGATGGCTTGATAGTAGATGATTAACAGATCTTCTAAATTCAAGATCTAGTTGATGAATTGTATTGTTCTTTGTATTATCTCTATCTATTTGCTGTTGTTGAAGTAATTGTTGGTCTAAACTATTATCTATAACAATGGGTGTATTTAAATTCTTGATAATTTCATTATATATTGATTCTCTATATTATTTACTATTAGTATTCAATAAAAATTAAGCTTAATTTTAAGTAAGTAAATAATAGTTACATTGATACTGATGAATTATGATTTGAAGAGTTTATGGTTGGTATTACTACGGTGTTTAATTCCCATTTATGACTTTGTGGATTTGGATCTTCGAATATTTGATTCATTTTATCAATGACATCGTCTGTAACTATCAGTTGTTCAAATGGTTTTGTTTGACAGTTTAATAATTGTTGTAATCTAAGTTTATTATTTAATTTTGATAAATATAGATCTTTATATAAGAACAACTGTGTAAATCCAGTATTATCTTTTGTTTATTGGTTGTTTAAAGCAAAGTTAATTAATTAATCTTGAAAATCTTAACCTTTTAAACCATTGGTTTAGTTTAACTAACTTACATTGCTTCGCTATTTTATAATAAATATATCTCATACTTTTATAATAAAAGTTATCATCTAATAGTATTATTTTATATATTGTTTTATTATTATTCTTATTATTATTATTATTATGATCATTGTTGCTATTATCGTGGAATCTGTAAATTGGTTCGATCGGTGGTAATAAAAGGAATGACTTTAAACTATTGTTGTTTAGCAATGATTCGATTTGATATTGTATTTCTTGTCTTACTATTTTCCAACTACTAGTTGTTAGATTGATGTTATCTTTTGCAACCATTGTTGCCGTTGTTGTAGTTTGTAGATTTCTGTTATTCTTGATAGAATCTTGTATTAAATGATAAATCTTATCATATTCAATATGATAGATTAGAAATGATTTATTATCATCGTTGTTTGATGTAGACTCTAATAATTTTACAATGTAATAGGTCAGTTGGGTGCACAAGTATGTTTTACCTGATGCTGGTAGACCATTGAATAGAACAATATTGTTTTGATGTTCAAACATTTTAATGATCACAAAATTAAGGTTGTTGGTACTACCAACTTGGTAGTTAATTGTTATGATAATATATTGATTGAAATTAATAGCAGAGTAACAGATGTTATAGAAAGTTATTTTTATTGTTCTTTTTGGTCTTCACTTTTTTTAATCTAAGGTGCGTACAAGGTGGCAGTGAGATTCTAATTGGTTAAAGTAATCAAAACAATGTTTTGAGACAAGAACTGTATTAGAAGGAGTTATTTAACTGAAGTAAGTATGCTTATCGGCATAAGGATTAACGAGATACCTTTTGTCATACCGCACCATTACAAAACAAATATTTTTTATATTATCACGTGCTCTTTTGGTGTAGTGGTTATCACATGACCTTTACACGGTCAGGGTCGTGGGTTCGATCCCCACAAGGAGTAGCTTTTATAAGCGAAAAAATACCGCATGCGAGACTAGTGGGGTACACATGTACCCGCTTGTTCAAGCTATCCACTGCAGATGTTAACTCTAGTAAATCGGTTATCATTCCGCTCGGTAACACTTCCACCGCCAACCTTCCGTTCCCTGTCTCCACCGTCCCTGAAAGATACCTAGGTGTCAATTTCAACCCGGATGGTCACTGCTCCAAACTGGCAAGTATAATCAATCTTATTAAAGCTAACCTAGCTCTGTATAAGTATAAAGTTTATACTCTAAGAGCTAAATCAACCATCATTAAATCTTATGTGCTTCCCATGCTCTTCTATCACTTCTATCTTGAATCGCCCACACCTGATCAAATCAAGCTTGTCAACAGACTTATTGTTTGGTTCTTCACCAGTGCACCTGATGCCAAAGCAAAGTTCACCGCTTTGATGTCTTTGGACAGGTCTTGCTTTCACTGGAATGATGGTGGTCTGAATTTGTGGGATCTATCTCTTCGTTCTGCTGCTTATAAGATATAGGTCTCTAAAAGATTCCTGTTGTTAAGTAGAAGCAACTCATTTGGTTACTTCAAAACTTGGTCATCCATGCTTGATTGTGCCAAAAAATTTACTAATCCAACTTCTTCACCATCCTTCAAACTGTTCCATTCGTCTTGGATCGATTTTAGAAACAATCACTTCTCCAGAGTCATACCGGGCAATCCCATCCTTGCTGATGATGGTAGTCTCCTTACTCTGAAGGAAATCTATTCTGTCCTATTCAACCACAAGTACCCCCGAGTCCGCCGTACTGAAGGTCAACTAACCATCCAGATTGGTCACTCTTTGGTTCTCCAATCTCAGTTCCTGCATATATCCAAGGTCAAAGCGCCTATGCTAGGTAACAGCATATTCCGGCTGTACTCTCACACCTTCCCCATCAACCACAAGCGCACTGGTCATGTCTGTGAGTTCTGTGGTGACACCTTCACTGAACTCTGCAACCCACATGAGCATTTCTTCTTCAAATGCAGGAATGTAGTTTCACAGCAGTTCCTTTCCTTTATCAAACATATATACCACAAGTACTGTAACAATAGACTTCGCAATTGGAAGCACTCGTGCATCAAGTTCGACGGTCCTATTCGTACTTCTGTCCACTTCACCCACCTTACTGCTGCTATCGTACATTCGTTATGGCAGGCGCTGTCCTGTAAAATGTTTGGTGATGGTACCCATTACAAGCTGGAAAATACCGTCAAAAGAGCAGTCACCCATTACACCAAATTAATCGATGCCAATTACCACAAGCTTAACTTCACAATAGCTAATTCTATCTCCCAAGGAATCACTGTCGATTGCTCTGCAATAACACGTAAATTTAAATCTGATTGGAATCTAAATCCTTCCAACTACGTGCCACCACTTTATACTGTTGTTCATCAACACTCAACTACTGTTAGATCTATTCTATCCTAATACTACTAAACTTATTAATTAATAATAACTATAAACAATAATAATAATAATAATAATAATATTTTATTGGCTATTTCTCACGGCCTGTGTGAGAATGTATATAATATAAAACACGAACTAGCAGGTTAATATCAATACCTGCAATTTGTTGACTGATCATGAGTCAACAAATCTTTTTTTGCAAAAAAAAAAAATTTATACAAAAAATTTATAGTTATTGACAGGGAAAATAGAAAGGATGGAAAGAGGATAGCTTAAAAGAAGCAGATAAAAGATTCAAGTCTGTAAGAATCATTATAGAAAATGTTTTTGCTCACTTTAAAAAGTGGGCAATTACATGTAACTTTTTCAGTTCAAAGGCTAAAAATATTAAACAATTGCTGCTGTCTCACCATAAAATTTGGTGTTGTGTTGGACTATTGACTAATAGCTTTGTTGATATGAGGAAATAACAATAAAAGTATTTTTTTGCAATAAATCAATTTTTTGTATTGCTTGGCTCATATTAATTTAATGTGGTTCACCTTATAAATTTTACTTTTTTGACCTTAATTTCCCACAATATTATCATGATCCACAAATTGCAGGTAATGTGAGTCAACAAAACTTTTTTTGCAAAAAAAAAAAAAAAAAAAATGCTTGTCGATGATCAAGTTGCTTGTCTGCTATTGAAAGACCGTGGCCACATACTCAAAATCAATTAAATTCACTGCCACCTATTCACCATCCTCAAGGATATGAATACCAAACTACTATGTTGATATGTTCTGCGTAGATTATAATAAATAATTAACTTTATTAAAAGTAAATTTGTAAAAAAAATGTCAATCATATTTTTGTATTTAAGTCATAATGATCATTTATCAATACACTAATCACTAAAAGTTGATATTTTAATTGTTTTCAATGAATTCTAAAATGCTTCCTAAATCCATCTTGTTAATTTGTCCACACTTAAAAAAAAAAAAAAAAAAAAAAAGGTTGTTAAAAACATTATTATTTTTAACTTTTAAAATATTCATCTACTTACAATTTGTAGTGCAAGTTGTTTGCTTTCCAATGCATCTTCAAATTCTTCGATTTCCATTGATTTAACCAAACGATTTGCTATGATTTTGAATAGTTTGGTTGGACCATCGTCATTTTTGACCAGATCTTTTTTCTTCTCTTTTGTCGAGAGTATGCTATTTAACTTGTAGAATGCAAATAGTTTCGGTAGGGTATTGGTAGCATCACTCTTGATAGTATCATCCAAGTCGAAATCGATCAACTTTAACACTTCGGTGGCAATCGATCCGACATAACGATGGAAGAAATCGACTGTTGACTCTGTAAGTACCATAGTCATCTCCATTGCCAGTTTTATATTGTCAATCAACAATACATCACCGGCTTCAAGCTTGGCACGATGTGAAGGATCACTGTGGGACGACATCACCTTTAGTAAATACTGATAGGTAGAATCCAAGTAGGGTTCGAAGCGGTTGCCCAGACGCTGAGCGAATCGCACGTGTGCACGCATATAGAAATCCGTTTGTTTAGTATAGCAACTCGGCTCCAGTTTTCTAATGAGCTGAATCGCTTGAACAACATATTCATCGTATTGCTTGTCTTGTTTTGGCAAGATGGTACCGAGTACACTCATTGCCTCCATGACTCTGCCCTTGAGATCGTTGAATCCATTGACATTCTTTTGGAGTACGTCTATCAACAACATTAAATACTGATCTTTAAACTCTATGAAATCATCGATACCAGCAATATCGACAAGACTTGTGAATACACTAATGGAATTCTCAATGATGGATGATGGTTGATCGATTTTTAGGAACGGCTTAATATAGTTAAAGATCTTTTGTGACATTTCATCGTCGATAATCTCTGTCTCTTTCTCATCGATGATCTCTCCTATTGCCTTGAGAATCGAAGGTTGTATAAAAGCCGATGGATTCTCCAACGCCAAGAGTTTCTCCAAGAAAGTACCAATCAACTCATCTTCCATATCGTCACCCCTCTCTTGGAATACCATTGATGTTAAATTTAAATAGATATTTTGTATCATTTGATTTGGTGGTGAAATAATAACATCTAACATTTCCCTAATAAATTATAATTATAAAAATAAATAAAAAATAAGTTTCTTTAGAATATTTCTATTTAATATTATTTATACTTACATATATAGAGTATCTGTAATTATTCCGATGCAATTTTCATGTATTTGACCAAGAATATTTCCACAGTAATACAATTGTTTCCAATCTTTAGATTTCATTGCTGCATCCCATTTCGGTTTGAAGCAATCAAATACCCAACTTGCTTGAGCATTAGATAATACTACAATTGATTCGTTTGCACTAGATTCTTTTGGAGTTGCTACTGTATCAGCATTTGGCTATATATATATCGGTGAATAAAACAAGAATAGATTAGATTACCAACAAATTGTGGATATCAAAACTGATTTTAATAATTACATCTTTTATCCAAGCTTCTAGAATATCATCATAAGGTACCTGTGAAATCCATTTGAACATTAAACTTATATATTCTTCACGTGGATTCGCATCATATGAGAAATGTGCAAAGAAAATAGCCAATAAATTTGAAAAGAACTGTATTGTTTCTATAGATTAATTATGTGTTTTTAGTATGATTAATAAACTTGTTAGTATGTATATTACTATTATTATTATTAGCTATATATATTTACCAATTGGTAATGTTGTTGATTCTAATGTCTCTATAATTGTTTTAGTGAAACTTTCAGGTTCGAATTCATCTGAAATTGAAAAATCTCTTAAGACCTATCATAATTATAGAGAGAGAAGATATTAATTGATTAGAAATTCTATATTACACAATATAATATATTATACTTACTTCTGCAAGATCAACTAGATTATCAGAGTTATGTAATGGACATTTTGAAACAATGTTCACCAAGAGAATCAAGAACTCCATGTGATACTGTGGTGGTAATGTTTGAACGTGTTTGGTGATTATCGACAACGACGACGCGATATCATGGAATGCTTCACCATATTCTTCATTATCTCTAAAGATCAAGTCAATTAATTTCAAACAAGATCTCTTTGCTTCGATTGTTGGTAAGAATTCGAATTTTTCAAACATTTGTTCAATTGTTTGTTTTATTGAATCTATAGATAGATAGATGTATAGATAGATAATTATTATATTAAAGTAAAGTAGTTAGTTAGTATTTTATAATGTAATGTTAATATTAATTGAATACTACTAATCATTAATAATATTTACCGATTGTATCATAGTTTTCAATAATAAGCTTTGCTATATATGGAATGAATAGATTATGAACGTATTGATTCTTCGATAGGAGTGTCATACAGGCTTCGTTGATTAGTGTTTCTTTCAATTTGATTGGAATCGATGACCATTTAGATTTGGTTGTGGTCTCATCTTTTAACTTTTCGAACGCTTCATTGATTAACTTTTAAATAATAATATTAATAAATATGGAGATCTATAAAACAAAACACTTTACTACTTACAGCTTCATTGTTCTCTGTTTTAATAACTTTATATAATCTATCGATTTCACCAAAATCCATTGCTTCACCTTTTACCTTCTTGTTGTCGATATCCTCTACAACATTAGATTCATCATCATGATTTCTTTTCTTATTGTTGGTAGTCATATAGTTTATTTATATATCTATCTCTTTTTTCAAAAGTGATTAATTATTATTATTCAGACCCTTTTAGCGATTTCATTAAAAAAGTTTAAACAAAAATATCGAGGTATAAAAAATTTCTTAAAATTTGGGTTCCAAGAATCTGCTGTTTAAAATTAATTTTTTGTCGACTTTCAGATTATTTGTTTTTACTAGAAACTAGTTAATTTTGGCAAAAGAAATTTGATCGAGATTCATATCTTTATACAATTATAAAGTAACCTTTTGCAAAAAAAAAAAACAAACAAGATGATGTTCATCAGTAATCTCTTTATTGATAAGTAATTTTTTAGTGTTAAAATGATATTATTGAAGCACCGCAATCGTTATTGTTATTATTTGTATTAAGATTGTTAAATAGTGGTAGAGATTGTGAATGATTGTTTTCAACAGAGTATCTGTGATATTTGTATTGTGTTCCACCCAACAGGTATATATTGTTCTCATGCTCTGACACATTGTGGAATACCATCGATAAAAAGTCATCCACTCTTTGTTCGATAATAGGATTGAGTTTAGTTATCACTTTACTATTGACATTGAATCGAATAAATCTTCCATCATTAGAATGTAAATATATATTATCACTATTGCTATTATTATTAGTTTTGTTAATATTATTATTATTTATATCTGTACATGCAGATATTGTTTTGTCAAATAACTGATCTGATTGATATTTATAAATAGATCGATCGAGTGTGTTGAATATTAATATACTCTTCTCATTTGCAAGTACAGAATAGATCAAACCATTAAGATATACAGAGATGATAAAGTAACTGCTATTGCTACTTAATAAACTAGAAGTATTCTTGTTACTGATGCTTGATGTCGATGTTGTCTGTTGTTGTTGTTGTTGTTGTTGATAGAAGTATTTTTCGAATGTGTTTGTTCTACAATTGAATCTGTCTATTCGGTTTAGATGTTGCTTGTCACTTCCTTTACGACCACCGATCAAGTAGACGTGGTCAAGACCATCGTAACACACCGAAATACAGTGACCACCAATCACACCATTATTGAACTCACCGTTGAAATCAATGACTTTTGTACGCATTGAGACTCTAAAGAAGCTGTTCTGATGGAAGTAACTAGCGAATATATAGACAGATTCACCAATCGTAGCAAAAGAGTTGAATGTATTAGCTAGATTGAATCTGAAATCAATCAACTCTATATTGCCGCTTCTTAAATTTATCAAATTTGCACCGCCATCTCTACGACCAACCAATATATATGTATCACTATCCATTTTATTAATTTAAGATCTTAATTTTGTAATCCAATAAAGCTTGTTTTAAAAAATAAAAAGTAAATAGATTTTGTCAAAAATAATTAGGCTAGCAACACCAAGATAGAAAATTTTATTTTAAATATTTTTCAAATATAGTTAAGAATTAATTCTTAATTTAAAGTAAAAATGGGGCAGCCAAAACTACAGAGGCAGCACCCATGGCAAAGGTCTTCATGTTATTGGAAGCAGAGTTACCGACGTTACATGTGAGAGTGGTACCAAGATTGCAATCACCGCAGTCTTCAGAGATTACGATACCTGCCATTTTCTTTGAGCATGCCTCCATTGAAGGATAGACAAGTCCAGAGACAGCACCTCTATCAATAGATTCAATGTAATATGCTAATATATTTGGAGCACCAGAGCAAACATTAGCAAAAGTACTGTTTTTGTTATAATATATTTAATAATTTATTAATTTTAAAACTAAATTTATTTAAGAAATTTAATATACTTACTAACATTTACCCAATGGGATGGTTACACATTTAACAGAGCCTGATGAACCACAAGATTGGACTTTACCACCAGAACATGGAGCACATAATTCAATTGAACTTGCAGTAGAATAGGCAACAAAAACCAAAACTAAAAGGATGACAGAGATTTTGTACATTTTCAAATAATTATTTATAGGTAGATATTTAAATATATCTTATAGTTATTATTGATTTGATTGTTTGATTAATAAATCTTCAAATTTGAGCAATTATAATCGATTTCTTGCAATTCCCTCATTGAAATGAGGAATTCCAACCGATTGTATTTCTAATTCAAGTCTTTGGTTTAGATTTAAAATCATATGCTTTCCTCGAGTCCCGGAAAAAAAAAAAAACAAATCCACACGTAGACTTTTTAAGGGAATTTTGCGACAGTTTTGACAAAGTATCTATTTTTTTCTTCCCCCAAAAACAAAAAAAAATTGTAAAATCATTGATAACTTATCAAGAAAAATATTGTTTGATCTAATCAGACAAGACCTATGATATATTTATCCCTCAATCGAGTTCCAATAACTGAAAACTTTTAAAGGATACAAAAATTAGGCTTTACAACAACATGTGAATAGATTCTAATTTTTTTTTTTTTTAGAATAGGCAAAAAAAGCCAAAACTAAAAGGAGAAAAGAGATTTTGTATATTTTTAAATATTAATAATTATTTATAGGTAGAAATTTAAATATATTTTATATTTTTTTTAAATTATTTTTGATTTTATTGTTTAATGAATAAATCTTCCTTAATTCGAACTATTTTTTATTCTTTTGATTCCCTCAGTTTGGTGAGGAATTAAATTTTTTTCAAAAAAGTTTGGATAGAGTGCCAGTATTGATTAAAAGATTCTCCATTAAAGAAAATAATCTATTTATTCCTTAAAATGAACAAATGTACAATTAATCTATTTATATATATTATTATTATTATTAATTCTGCTCATATAATAATGCCATTAAGTCTGATTTTGTATTCGTTGCTACAATTTGAAAACACTAAACGATTATTTTTTTTTGTTAATACATTATTTGATTCATATATAAACAATAAATATTATTGAACACTTACAGTGGTTGATAAACCATGTTTGATTTGTTCAATGTCAGGATGTGGTTCAATTTGAATAGACTTTTCTAGTCTAGAGGTGATTATACAATGAAGCTCCATGTACTGAGAGTATCTGAATTTCATTGGATCCGTTATACAGTTGAGTCTGTTGATTCCCAGTAGATAGGGAGTGATTACTGCTGCGCTCTCTCTGATGTCTTCATCGAGTTCACTGTCCATCAGTCTGAGAACTTCAGTGGTCAACATACCCAAGTAGGGATTGATCTCCAAATGAGTGCACCATCCCAGCACCGGAAGTAGATTCAACACCGACTTTATCGTATGATTACATATACTGTTGATATCTCGCACCTTGACATGATTGGCGGGATCCAAATCGTATGTCAAAATCTTCATTATATGTCTAATGGTCAACGGTAGATAAGGTTCGAATCTCGACTCCAACCTCTGAGCAAAACGCACCAACGCTCTCAAATAGAAATCCGAGAATCTAGTATCCACCGATATATCTTCATTCGAAAAGAGATCCAATGTTTTTAATACATAGACATCGAAAGAACTATCGTTCTTTAAAGATAGAGATAGCATACTTATTGCTTCGATTACTCTACCTTTTATATTTGATCCATGAATATTATTGTTATTGTTATCGTTGTTATTATTATTATTACTAAAACTATGTTCCAGTAACTTTAAGAACAAAGGTAGATATTGGTCACGTAGGAAGAACACTTTCTCGTCGTTGTCTGGGATGATATCGATAATACCGGTGAGTACACTGATGGCACCCTCTATGTTATCGGGATGTTGATCCCACTTAAAGTATGGCTCTATGTATTGGAACAATCGTGGTTTGTACATTTCCAACACCTCTGGTCGTCGATCGGCAAAAGCATCGGAAATCGCTTTGAGAAGACGTGACTGCACCACCACCTCAACGACATTTTCACTCAACATAGCATCCAAGAACAACTCTGACATCTCGTCATCATTTCGATTGTCATTCATCATCTGTGACATCAATGCGACGAAATTAAACTTTATAATCGGTGGATATGTAGTATCTTTAAATACTTTTAAAATTTGTCTAAATAAATCATATGATTATTATATAGATTACTTTTAGTTAGTTAAACTAAAACAACTTTTAAAAAAAAAAAAAAGAATATAGATATATTTACTTATATACATTTGGTCCAACTAAATTATGTACATGTTCGTAGATGATTAAGAATATTTGAGATACATTCATTATTAGTTGCCATTGATCCTGGTTGCATGGTAGCATTGCGTTATTCCAATACTTGATAAACTCTTGATAAAGAAGCACAGCATCACCATACGCGCCGATATTATCTAAAGATGAAAGTGAACTCTTTTGTTTATCGGAACTCTCTAAATCACCACTCTTTATATCATTTCATTATATAATTAATAATCTACGAAAGAAATCTAAATGCATATATAAAGTTTACATACAGTCAATTTCCATGCTTCTATATCGAAATTCTCAGGGATATAAGATGCCCAAACAAACATTAATCTGTAATACTCTTGTAGCAACTGTATTGCTTTCGGTGTTGTTAGATTTTCTTTTGTATTAAGAAAAGTTGATACGGTATCATTAAACAATACAACAGATTCTATTTTGAATATGAATAAGAATATTAGTAATACAATCTATATAAAGGATATATTAATAACGTATTATAACTACTTACTTGTCTCTAATGTTTGTGATGTTAACATATCGAAAATAAAGATTTTTAATCTATCAAAACTCTCTTCATCGTTCAGAGGATATTTAAGTAAAGTCTATATACATTGTATTAAAGATATCTTTGTTAATATATATATATATATATATATATATATTGACTACACCGCTAGTTTATCTTTAAAACTAAACTCTCTAATACTACTTACATCAACCAAGCTTACTACTAGTTCAGGTGAATCTATATCACATCTCGTTATAACTATGATGAATTGTTTCAACAGTTCCAATGATTCATATCCATCTGTCTCTAGACTATGTTGAACCATCTCTGTCAGCGATGACGTGATATCGTCGACATATTGATAAGCCGATGGATTGTTTTTAATGATTTGTGAAATGATAGAAATAAATACCATTTGTAAACTATAGCTATCACTTTGAATATAGCTAGCGATTATATTTCTTAATAGATCTCTATATTCACCTGTGATTAATAAATTAGCAGTTTAAAATTATAATTAGTATGCAACTATTTATTAATAATAGTTATTTTTATATATGTATAATTGGTGATATTACTGATTTCATTATTGTATTGATTATATAATTGTATGACCAAAGGTATCAGAGATGTTTGTAATATCGGGTATTTGCCAATTAACTCCATCGATCTGTATAATAGACTAATTTTCGATTGATACGATATACATTGCCATAGTTGAATATTTGCAATAGGTTTTGTTATGTCTACCACTAGTGTTGTTTCATCGATTAAACTCTTTAGAATATTGATATAGATATCGATTGTCACGTTAAACGGTATGGAACCCACAGTTATAGTGTTTGTGGTTTTGGCGTGTGATTCCAACATGAAAAAAACGCCATCGATAGTTTCACCATTTTCAGAGTGTGCGTCGATCGATCTTTTAAACAGTTGACTGTAGACCTCCTCCTGTTGAGCAGCTTTCTCTTTCTTTGTATTTTCAAAACATAACTGTACAGCTAGTTTTATTTGATCGAGTACATCTATTTTTTGTTTCTTCTCTGTAACTATATCCATATCGTTTGTACAATCATCATTACGGTAATCTTTTCTCTTTGTTTGTTTTGCAACAATATCGTTGCTATCGATATCCATTACTGAACTGAAAGAGGTTATATGTAAAATGTAAATGGGTAATAGAGATATGTTATGACTTGAAAGTGTTTCAAATGCTACTTCCAAGAATTTTGAAAAGAATGTCAAAATTTTTGGTGAAAATGAATAGTTAAGATTGAAAGAAAGTTGTTTTTTGGAAGACAAACTGATTTTACAATGAAAAACAACAAAGAAATATAAAAATGAATGTTAGATTGTATTGAATATTTAAAAATAGAATTATTTTGGATTTCCTTTTGGGTTCAACCAAATTCCTTATTGGTGTAGTGGTAACACATTAGTCTTTCACACTGAAACCCCGGGTTCGATTCCCGGATAGGGAGGTTTATTTTTAAAATATTGGTACTGCATGCGGTAAGGTTTTTTTTAAAAAACCTAAAATCATGAATTGATTTGTGATGGGTCGGTCTCTGCCTGTGCAAACATCTCGTAGAATGTGAGGTCACAAAAGAAATCTTGGAACTGACCACCTCCGAATATCAATCTGAACAAATCGATCGGATCAATCATATTCTCATTCATACCATCGAATCCAAACTGATCGTATTTCTTTCTCTTGTCTGCATCTGACAACACTTGATATGCCTCACTAATTCTCTTTATCATTTCCTCTGCATATTGATCATTTCTATTCTTATCCTAAAAAATATCAAAAACAAACTTAGCACAGAACACAAATACTATTTGTATAAAAAGAGTATATATTTAAAAGAAAATTTTAAAATTTTGTTTTAAAAAACAATTAAAATATTGAAAAAAAAAGGATATCAATACATTTTTAAAAAGATAAATCAATAACACTATTAGAAGAATAATAAAGGATTAAGGAATTACTTTCAGAAATAATACAAAAAAAAACTTTTTAGACTCCTCTTCATATTTAAAAATGTAAAGGTTTTTAATTGATTTTACATAACACAGTGCTTTGTTTAAAATAGATATTGTTTTTTTAGAAAAGGAATTTAACAGATGAAAATAAAACAAGGAGAGTATAGTAAAAAGAAAGGTTATTCTTTAAAGGAGTTCCCGATTATAGAACAACTAATATTCTATCATTAAGTTGAAAGTGGTAGATTAAATTCAATCTTTTCTAAATTTAATTTAATATGGAACAGGATACATAGACAAACTATTCCCAGTTTTTTTGGAATTTTAGAGTATGATATAGATCGACTAATAAATAATTTTTTTTCACTAATTTTAGTATATCCACAACTGTACAAGACATCTCACATCAATATACTAAAACACATAATATTTTTTACTTAAAATGCATTCTCAACTAAATTTGATATAAAAACAAACCAGTCAGGACCTGAAGGTTTTTAAAATTCTTGGGTATTCATGAGATAAATATATATACTAGATGATATTCATTCTAAACTCAATAGAGCTCTTAATATTGTTAATAGTGGTGATATGAAATGACACCTGGTTATTGCCAAAAACCCTATGAATCTTCTATGAAACAATTTGAATCAAATAGTCATCATCTAGGTATATCTTAATCCTATTTATTGATTTTTAAGAAAATAAATTTAAATCTATAAAAACAAAAAGTATTTTATTTCAACACCACATAATTTGTTTGTTATTTTTTTTATTTTTTTTAAAAATGATAAATCTCTCAATTTTTTATAAATACTAATCATTTTCAAAGATCTATACTCCATTATATTTTATACTTTCTAAATCAAATAAATGAATATGTGTCTGATGATTTAATACCTCTGTCCTGTTTCTCAGATTTTTGCTGTATTAAGAGCTATCAGCTCAGAAGAGCATGGGAAGTACATAAGATTCTTCTATCACTTCTATCTAGAATCACCCACACCTGATCAAATCAAGCTTGTCAACAGACTTATTGCTTGGTTCTTCACCAGTGCACCTAATGCCAAAGCAAAGTTCACCGCTTTGATGTCTTTGGACAGGTCTTGCTTTCACTGGAATGATGGTGGTCTGAATTTGTGGGATCTATCTCTTCGTTCTGCTGCTTATAAGATATAGGTCTCTAAAAGATTCCTGTTGTTAAGTAGAAGCAACTCATTTGGTTACTTCAAAACTTGGTCATCCATGCTTGATTGTGCCAAAAAATTTACTAACCCAACTTCTTCACCTTCCTTCAAACTATTCCATTCGTCTTGGATGGATTTTAGAAATAATCACTTCTCCAGAGTCATACCGGGCAATCCCATCCTTGCTGATGATGGTAGTCTCCTTACTCTGAAGGAAATCTATTCTGTCCTATTCAACCACAAGTACCCGTGTCCGCGGTACTGAAGGTCAACTAACCATCCAGAGGTCACTCTTTGGTTCTCCAATCTCAGTTCCCAAACGTATCCAAGGTCAAAGCGCCTATGCTAGGTAACAGCATATTCCGGCTGTACTCTCACATTAACGCGTAAATTTAAATCTGATTGGAATCTAAATCCTTCCAACTACGTGCAACCACTTTATACTGTTGCATCAACACTCATCTACTTTTAGATCTATTCTATCATAATACTACCCAACTTATTAATTAATAATAACTATAAACAATAATAATTATTATTATTATTATTATATTTCACGATGATTCAACAAAACTTTTTTTTAAAAAAAAAACAAAAAAAAAAAAACAATTTTACAAACTTATATTCTCCCAGCTCTTTACTCAGTTGTTCATAAACACTCAGCTACTATTAGATCTATTCAAAAATAATAATAATAATAGTAATATTTTATTGGCTCTAATTCTCACGGTCTGTGTGAGAATGAAATATAATAAAAAACTAGGATCAAGCAGGTTAATATCAACAAATCTTGTTTTGCAGAAAGAAAAAAACTTTATATCTCATTATTTCATTAGTAAACAATTTTTCCTTTAATAAATCTATTTTCCTTTCTTTAAAAAAAACTAATAATCGATTTAAATAAAATCCTTTGATACACAGTAAATATAGAATGTAGTGAGAAAGTAAATTATTATAAATTTAATTTAATATTATGTTTATTATAATTTTATATTGATCTTTTAACTCTATGGCAAGATGAATCAAAGAAAGGGGTAGAAATAATTTAATTTAACATTTTCATTATTTCCTTTGCAACCACCCAACCTCCCACTCAAATATCAAATTTAGGTTGTTGTTGTGAATGTGAACGCTGTGTTTTTGTAATTTTCCTCAAACCTGAAGATATGTGTTTGATTTTTTAAAAAAAGTAACTTGTTTCTAACAAATATTTTGACGTTTAAATTATTAAAGTGAACATCACATTTTTCATTGTACACACTCCTAAATAAAAATCATAAAAGTTTATAAACAAATTGCTTAAATCAAAAGTGGAAAGATTACACTACAATGAATGAGGAATTCATAAGTTTAAAATTAATAAATTTTAAAATCACACTCCACATTTCCAAACACAACATCTAAAATGAAAATGAAAAAGAATAATGAATTCGTTCAGGACAAATTACAACAAAAACTGCAAAAATGATCAAGATATCAAATTTAACACCTTTTTTTTTATTTGTTTTAAAAGTGTGTTCACTTAAAAATGATCTTTTACAATACTATCGCAACACTGAATTACGATGAAAGAGTAACAGTTTTAATTAATTTGTTAAATTCAAAACAAAACTGGCTCCCAACCATTTTCGCCTGCTCATTAATTTTAAAAAAATGTAAAAATTAAAAATTAGTGGGGTTAATGTGATCAGAGGTTTTTTTATTCGATTTATATTATTGGCAAGCGCCAGTTTTGTTGTGGGGTTAAAAAATTAACAAATTACAAAAATTAATGGGTGAAGTTTAATTTTAATTTGATCACAACAGGACAAAAAAACAATGATTTTCATCTTTCTGGCCAGAAAGAAATCCTATAAATTCCAATAGTTCCTGATCATTTTGAAAACCAAACCAAAATCCAAAATTATTATTAACATTAAACTTTTATAACTTTAATTCTATAATCTTAAACTATTTTTTGTTAATTGGAAAGAAAAAAAAAAACATGTCATCTCAGCTTGTTCAAGACGATCCAGCCACTCTCCAAACCTACCAGATGTTGGGTTACCACCCAGCTACCTCTGTCACTGGAACCAGCAAGACCTCCGCCAGAGTAATGAAGCCAGTCTACAACACCTACAACAAGAATGATTTCAAGGTCTTTGGTTACTACACTGATTGGAGCCAATATGACGGTAGATTGGATGGTATGACCGATCCAAACCAAGCTGGTCGTGGTTATGATTTGGCCAAAGTTGATCCACATGCCGTATGTATAAATAATAAATATTTTAAAACATTAATCCAATTGACAATTAATTTATTATTTTTTTAATATAGTATGACAAAATTGTTATTGGATTTGTTGGTATTCTTGGAGACAAGGGTGAGAAGCAACAACAAATCACCAAAGCTGCCAGTGACTTTGGAATCACTACTCCATGGGCACCAACTTTTACTGATTCCTGGGGTGATGTTCTCTCCTACAGAAACTGTGGTTTCACAGGTTGGGTATCGAACGATGTACAAGCCTACTACAACCAAAAAATGGCACAAGGTGTTCTCGGAGGTCTTCGTAAATTGAAGGATGCCAATCCAGACTTACGTCTTTCATTCTCTGTTGGTGGTTGGACCATGTCTGAAGCTTTCCATTTCATGGCAGCAAATGCAACCTATCGTACCAACTTTATCAATGGAATCGCTGATATCTTTACCAGATTCCCAATGTTCACTGAGATCGATTTGGATTGGGAGTATCCATCAGCAGCAGGTCATCCAGGAAACACCTACGATGACAGTGATGCACCAAACTATGCTTTGTTGGTCAAGGAGTTAAAGGCCAAGTTGGTAAGCATCAGCCGTCCTGATGTTCTTATTAGTATTGCCTGCTCTGCCGATGTCACCAAATTGGCTAAAGCCAACATCCCAGCTATGATTACCAATGGTGTAACTGGTATTAACTTGATGACCTACGATTTCTTTGGAACTGGATGGGCAACTGAAGTCGCTCACCACACCAATTTGAAGACCTATCCAAATTCGCCATTCAGTACTGACAGCGCTGTCTGCTATCTTCTTGACAAGGGTGTCAATCCCAAGAATATCTACATTGGATTTGCCGCGTACAGTCGTAATGCAGCAGGTTGCACTATTACCAGTACAAGTCCACTCAAAGGAAGCTACAACCAGAGTGCACAAGTCACTGGAATGTTCGAGGTTGGTGTCTCTGAGAATGCCGATATCATGTACAACTACATGGACTACGAGAAGAAACAAGGAAGAAACGGTTTTACTCTGTACACTGATGAAGTAGCTGATGCCGACTACCTTTATAGTTCCAGTTCGCAGATGTTCTTGTCGATCGACACACCAAGAACCGTCAAAGACAAAGCAGAATACGTCAAATCCAAGGGATTGGGTGGAATGTTCACCTGGACAATCGATCAAGATCGTGGACTCTTGGTCAACGCTGCCAGAGAGGGTCTAGGTTGCACTGTCAAATCGAAAGTAATTGACATGTCCCAAATGTATTTCAAGGGTCAAGTAAAGAAGTGATAAAAAAAAAAAAATCAAAGTAACAGCATTCTGATTTTTCAGACACTATTGTTTTTAATTTAAATTAAATATTGTTCTTTTCTATCAATTTTATATAACAATTTTAATAAAACTTTAAAAAGTATTGCTATTATAGATAAAAAATATAACTAATATTATTATTGGTTGTTTCGTTTAAAAATTAATATATTTTTTAATCATTTTTATGGTGGTTAAAAAAATTGGCTTAAATTTAATTAAAATTTTGTATAAAGCTTTGATCGTTTATTGCAACACCCTTTTTTTCATTTTTGATATTTTTTTTAAATTTTTTAAATTAAAAAGTTATAAAATCTGATCATTAATAATTAATATTTATTTTTATGGATTAAATAACATATATATTTATAATAATAATGGATCCTAAAGATAATAGTAGTAATAATCATCTAAATTCATCGACAGCTTCATCACAGAGCAGCGTAATAGCAGCAACAACTTCAATACCATCATCACCACAAGCTCAACAACAACAACCAAGTAGTATTACACATACACATTCATCCTCAGTATTATCAGGTCAGCTTCAATTCTCAATACTCGAGAATATTTCAAACACTGTCGATAAATCAACTATCAAAGATCATCTTAAGAAACATGGACTGAATCTAAAGAATAGTCGTGATCAAACGTTATTCCATATTGCTGCAATGAATGGAAATCAAGAAGTTATTAGACAATGTTTAAAGAAAAAAGTAAAATTAATCATAAACACCACCACCATGATTTGACAAAAATCAAATAACATTTATATTAATTGCAAATTAAAACAACAATATTTAGTATGTAAATTTAGATGAAGTTAAACCACTGACATTAAGAGATAAAGATGGATATACACCGATTTTGTGTGCGATCAACTTGGGTCACTTGGATATTGCTGAGAAATTGCTATTGAAAAATTCAGATCCCAATGCAACCACTGTCAGTGGATCATCGTCACTTCACTTGCTACCACGACACTACAGACATCCGAAAGCAAACAAATTGGCGACACTTCTTATTGAAGCGGGTGCATACGTCAACCATAAAGATTCCAGATTCGAAACACCATTACATCGTGCAACTCTACAGAGGTAAATAATAATATTAAACAGTGCAGTAGATATGATAACATTGGAAATTAACAAACATATTCATTATAATCATGAAAAAATAGTAATTTAGATTTAATAAAATTATTATTGGAACATGGAGCCAATCCAAATATCTATAATAAGCGAGGAAAGACATGTTTACACTTGGCAATAGAAAATAAACGGGTCGATCTTTTGGAAATGTTTTTAGAGTATGGTGCAATCTTTACAAAGTCATCTTCCAACTTTCCATCACCCTTGGAATTTGCAAAACAATCTGAAGATCCAACTATTTTAAAGTTTTTCAACGGTTAGTTTTAGTTTTAATTTAGTTTAGATTTCAAATTACCCATACACACATATTAATTAACGGAATAACAAAACAAAACAAAACAAAACAAAACAAAACAAAACAAAACAAAACAAAAACAGAGAGAATAGGTGCATGTGGAGAATACATTCTACAGAGTGAGAAATTCAATTGTTTTATTGGAAGAAGTCAACTTGGATACTATCAGAGTGGCGATCAGTTTTTGAATAGCAGTGCAACGCAGTTGGTTACAGGACATATTTATATTACAAACTATCGAGTGGTGTTTCGTGCGGACCACTCACAATCACAGGTGAACACAGATACCTACTCAGCAGGATGGCCATTCGGTGACAACGAAGAAATGATGATACCGCTAATGTCAATCGATTCAATATCGATCGATAATCACACACCTGGACAACAAACAAACACTCCCAACAACTCAACGACAACCACCACCACTCCAACAACACTAACCCCAACATCTTCACAATTTAACATATCAATTAATAACAATACCAATAATAATAATAATAATACATCTGGACATGTAACACCAAATGGAGGAGGTACTCCAACATCAAGTTTCCTTCATCCATTATCAAACATTTCATCTGCAACTGGAACTGGAACCATTTCATCTGCGAATCAATCATATCTTTCAGCGATTGCAATGAATGCAACATCGAAACAAAAACAAGAAAAAGATAGAGATAAAGAAAGAGATAGAGATTTACAGGAATCAGGAACGACATCAAACTACTACACAATTACAATACTATCAAAGGATTTTAGACATTCGAAACTCTATTTCACTAGTCAGATGCTGAGAGACAGCCTGATGGACACGATCGTTTTCCACTCTCGCACCAAACTAGAGAGAATACTGAAACACATAGAGACAAACCGACAGCTTCAACAAAAGATTGCTCACGACAACATGAATTTGGAGGTGGAAGATAGAATTGACCATATCGATAAATTCGAGTATTACGGTGTTTTCGAAGAGCCTCTGCCCTATTTGTTTGCACATGTTTTCCGACTGCCCGCTGACGCCCTGCAGCTGGCAGAAGACGGCTGGCAAATCTACTCACCAAAGAGGGAGTACGCTCGCTTCGGAATAAGCGAAGATAGCAACAATAGTACACGTTGGCGATTCACCAATATAAACAAGGATTTCAAGATGTCCGCAACCTATCCGTCGTCGTTGGTCGTCTCCAAAACTCTGACCGATCAACAACTGGAAAAAGTATTTGGATATCGAAGTAAAGGACGTATTCCTGCGCTGGTCTGGAGGAATCCATTGACTGGTGCTGTCATTGTGCGTTGTAGTCAACCGCTAGTAGGACTATCGAGTGCTCGTTGCGTAGAAGACGAACTGTATCTCAGTGACTTGGCGACGAAATCGTCAAACATCTACCTACTTGATGCACGTCCAAAGTTGAATGCCATTGCCAATACAGCGAATGGTGCAGGTTTCGAAAACATTGCAAACTATCCGAATTGTAAGATTGTTTTCCTCAATATCGCCAATATTCATGTGATGCGAAAGAGTCTCGAGAAATTCGTTTCAACGCTCTCGCCTTGGAGTGCACCCGATTCCGACTCGAAATACATGACGTTGCTCGAAGAGAGTGGTTGGCTGTCACACGTGCGTCAGTGTCTGGCTGGCGCTGTCTACGCTTCGGAGCTGATACAGAAAAACATCTCCATTGTTGTGCATTGCTCCGACGGATGGGATCGTACTCCACAACTGACTTCACTAGCGCAAATCCTGCTCGATCCATACTACCGAACTATCGTTGGCTTGGAAATACTGATAGAAAAAGATTGGCTGTCGTTCGGACATAAATTCGCACACCGTCTCGGACATCTTCATGAATCGGACGATGAACAATCGCCCATTTTCATTCAGTTCCTCGACTCGATATTCCAGCTGGTCAACCAATTCCCCTTGCTCTTTGAATACACCCCGGCGTTGTTGCTGTTCATCTCTGAGCATCTTTTTTCATGTAAATACGGAACGTTCCTCTTGAACTCTGAGAAGGAGCGTTTGGACAATGAAACGAAAACCAAAACAGTATCGATCTGGACCGATGTCAATAAGAATCTACCATATTTCAGTAATCCATTCTATCAATCACAACAAGAAGGTATTGTTTTGCGACCAAATCTAAATCTACGTTGTATTGAACCGTGGAAAGCACTCTATCAACGAACAGACTCACAAAATACATATATTCACAATCTATGGATGATTCAATCACATCAACAATTGAAATCATCAACATCGATATCAACAACAAACAATCAATCTCAATCTCAATCTCAATCTCAACAACAACAACAACAACCTATCACAATATCCAACAATTCACCTTATTTACCTGCGACTGCCACTTCAGCTCATTCACCATCAATAACACCTACACCATCACCACCAGCCACTATCAGTAGAAGCAGTAATGTACAGCGAACATCGAGATGTCATAAGAAATCATATTCCAACAACTCTACTTCATTCGATGTGAAGAGTAATCAATCTTTCTATAACAATGAGAATAATAACAATAGTAACAATAGCAATAGTAGTAATAGTAATCTGACGAAATCCGAAAGTTCAACAAGCAGCAACAAATCAAGCTCCAATCCAGGTATTCTCTTTATAAGAAGTAATGAACACTCCAAAAGTCAGAACTCTCAGAAACAACATTTCCTCGCATCACATCGTCCACCCAGTAAAGATCCATCACCCAAAACATCGATGTCATCGATGAGTTCACTTGCACAATCGCTACCCAGTAACCACCAATCAACAATAACAACATCACTCACAGTTAACAATTCCGATTTTCATTTAGGTGGTCCATTAATATAAATTAAATTGATTATTAAATAGCTTTATCATCTTTTTTTTTTAATATGTATTATAAAACAAACAAAAACAAAAACAAAACAAAATAAAATAAATAAATGAACTTGTAATATTAATAATATCTAACATATTATTTTATTTTAATTTATAATTTATAATTTATATACATTGAATTGGTTTATTTTGAATACCATTCTTTATGGAACGATCTACTATTTCGTTGATCTCTTTTGAAACTTCTTCGATTGGCCGATTGGCGTTGATGACATTCCATGAGCTGTTGACCAATTTAGACTCGTAGACCTCTTTGATCTTCTTTTGAAAGTCTACCTTCTCGTAACGTTCATTACCATAGTCACCTCTCTTTGTAGCGTCTTCAGTGTCCATCTTCAAGTAGAATATCAAATCTGGTGCTGGCAATCCTTTCTCACAACCGAAACACCAATCGAAATCAATACCTTTGGCGGCGCTATATGCCACACCTGAATATGAATATCTATCTACAACCAAACTATTACCTTCATTCAAATGTTTTAATAATGTATCCCTAATTATAAATATATATAAATATAAAACATAATATAATAACTAATTAGTTTCTATTTTTTATTTTTTTTTTTTCATTCTTATTCTTCTTCTTTTGTTTTTCACACTATTATTATTACTTACTTTGATTCCCAACGATTTGCAGAGAATAAAAGATGAAGTGCTCTATCATCTAATTGTGTTGAGTTTTGAAGATAACTGTTAATGATTGTACCGGTCTGTGTAGTTCTATCGGGGAATCGCAACTGTTTGGTGGGCAAACCGAGTGTAGTTGAGAGATGACCAAACAATGATTGAACTTGTGTTGATTTACCAACTCTATCAGCACCTTCAAACAATATGAATATACCTCTTTTCATCTCTGTTGTTTCTGTTGTTTTATGTTCACTATCCATTTATACGATTTATAATATTAGCAATTTTAAATTTTAGCAAAACTAATTAGATCTTAAATTAATCGATGATAATGTTTATAACTTACATTCTTCAATAATTTAAAATACATTTTAAGCGCGCCAAAACTTTGGTGGACCAAAAAAAAAAAAGTTAACCCTTTTGTTTTTTTTTTTCAAAAATAAAGGGTGGAGATTAGGTGTATCGCCACCTATAATTTATGATAATTTTTTATAACAACTATTTTCTCATTACCTGTACAGTATGCATTCAATAATTTAAAATTTTATTACATCCAAAAAAATTATAAAAATTAAAAAAAATCAAGACAATTTCCTTTTCTGATTTTAATATAAATCAAAAAGTATAAATATCTTTATTGACAAAAATTAAGGAGATTTTCTTTTGAAAACAATTGAAAAAGGGAGAAAAATATAGTTCTAAAGTTGTTTTCTAAAATCTCTTGTGATTAATTTAAAATCCACCGAGATATTTATAATGCGTTTTTTTTTATAGTTGTAGGATCAAGAAAACTTTTTGGTGTTTTTACAAAAAAAAAAAAAAAACAAAATTAATAGGAAAGTCCATCTTACCATCAAATCATAGATCTCAAATTTTGACAAAATTTTATAAATTTTTTGTGGTTTTTTTTTTTAAAATTTTTTTTTTCTGTTTTCTTTTTTCTTGCTTTGCAAACTACTGGTTTGTTCTTGATAATAATGTGGGCAGGACAAACAAATCAATTATCATTGAGATTTTAGTGTAATATTATATATATTTGTATAATAGTTTCATATAGTAAGCAATTCAATTATCAATTATTAAATAATAATAATATTTTGAAAACAAAAAAAAAAAAAAAAGAAAAAGTCGAGAGGTACCTCTTCTTTAGACCACAAAGTAAGTAAAAATGAAAGAAATAAATAATAATCATTAGACAATAGTGCGCATAATAATAATAATAGTAATAATTCTCAAATCAATTTTATTGAAATTCGAAGTTTGATTTTGTTGTGTGTGAGAGTGATGTGTGAATTTGTATAAATAGTTAACAGTACTATCACAACTCATAGAGATATAGCTATAGATAAATTATAGATTTAGCAAACAGAGCGATTGAATTGAATTCTTTGTAGATGTTTTGATAACCACAAACAACCAATCTCAATCGAATTCTCATTCAAACATTCAAACAAGGTGCAAATCTGTTCCATACTCTGCTCTGAGAACATTCAAAACAATTTTACTTTCAATTCATAGCACGGTTTGCCCCACAATAATTCACCAAATTTAATTTTCAGAGTTACTCTGTTCACCACTACCACCACCAACAAATAAGTGATCACATAACTTTCATTACTTTCACACACACACACACTACTCTCTTTGTGAACCCGCCAAATAATAATACAACCAATTTCAACAACAAGCTTATAAGCTTGTTTTAATGTATATCGATATTGTGTGACATCACATACCTCTTATATTTAAAGGTACATACAGGTTTATTATAAAGAATAACAATAATTAAAATAATAATAAAAAAACACAGAATTGAAAATAGAGAGGTAAGAAAGTAAAAGAAAATAGTACACCCATATAATTGTCAACCAACATATAATATTAATATAGAAATAATATTGTCTGGTCTTCATCTATCGAAAGTAATATCAACTCTATTGTTGATAGCAACAACAATTGGAGTCAAGCAATTGAAACTATAAAAATAGACAATAATTAAATAGATGTCAGTGACTATAACAACAACAACTTAAGAATAGCAGTAACCATTTATACTCAATTTTATTTCCCCCCATTAAATCAAGGCATCATATCATACACATACATTTAAAGAAATCAACAATCATTGATTAATTATCATTGATAACCATACATGCTATATTATATAATATATCTATTAGTACAAATAACAAATAAAATAATCAATTCATACATTATAAAAATTCATTTCAAATCACACATACACATTCACACATTAACACACATCACAAAACACCATCTAAAATCACTTAACTCGCTACACAAAACACACCACACCTCACCAATTCAATCAGTTGGTCAGTTAGCTTGGTGATCAACAACTCAGAAACTAAATTAAAAATATACTTGAGAAAGAATGGTGGTAGATGCTTAGCGATTGATACTTTTTAAAATAAAATAATAGAGAGAAAATAATTAGATCATAATAGTTGTGTATCGTGTCGAGTGTATTGGTGTCTACCAATCAAGTTTTTTTTTTAATTTACTTTTAATTGTACTGATTCTCTCTCTCTACAACTATTTTATTGTAACTACTACCATTCCTACTACAACAACAACAACAATACTCTCTCTAAAGTAATACTGTTGAGAAATTACTCTTTATAGCTACACTTTCTTCACTTCAATTTCTAAAGTACATTGCACTTCACTTCAATATTGTTACTCATTCATCAACCTTAACAACTTCACTTCATCTCACCTTTATTAATTAAAGATTTTCGTGAATAGTTTAAAGATTATCATCATCACCCATCAAACAAACACATCACAAATATTTTATACAATACACTCATCTTTGTTAACTTTCCTTATATGTAATATTTTGAATATTCCAAGTTTGAAAAAGAAAATTATACATATATTTAAATAATATATTCATATATTTAAACCAAAATTATTATAATAATTAACAAAAATTAATTTAAATTTAAAGATTTATTTATTCTATTGGATATTTTAGAATCATCAATCATCAAATCAATTTAAATTCGTTGTATATTAATTAATTTAGAAAGTGGTTCAGATATTTTGTATTATAATCAGTCGACATTTTAAAAGATGATGTACTTGGTTGCAACAGCCGATTACAATGGAGCAACAGAAAATCATCTCACATTTGTAAAAGGCACAAAGATCGAATATATAGAGAAAGCTGAGAATGGATTTGTCAAGGGCAAATTAGATGGAAAGATTGGATTACTTCCTTCTTCTCATATTACAATTGAAACTCGTCCATTATCTGTAGGTATTAATTGATTAATTATTATTTTTTTTATAAAGATAATTAAATATGAAATTTCTAATTAATATTTGATTATTCTTTTTTAGATTTTAGGTGGTGGACCAAATACCAATCCTTTATCATCGTCATACGATGGAAGTAGTACATTGCTGTCGTCGTCACCGGCATCAAACTCAATGATCAATGTCAATGTTACCACTGGATCACCATCGACTACACCCTCCAGTGGAAGTTCGTTGAATCTCTCACATCTGCAAGCAGAGCGAAAGAATAGTACTGGTTCGGCCGGTGCCAATGATGGAAGCATTCCAGATTTCATTAACAATATCACCGGTGTCGACAAGAAGAAGAAGAGAGAAGAGTCAGAGGCAGGCAATGTCGGTCTTTTCCACCGTTCGCGTAGTGGCAACACCAGTTCCACTGGAAAGCGTCGTTATGCCAACAGAAAGAAGTGTCCACGTCTCTACATCAGTTGCTTCGAAGACATCCCTAGCGATATCATCGATGATCTACAAAAAGAGGAGGTTGCCATGAGCGAGATCAGAGCGAATCTCAAAGTGTTCCTGACGATTCTCAAGTTTCTCACTCGTCAGAAAATTACATTTGTATATCCCGATGGCGAAGGACCACAATCCGACGATGAAGACGACCAAAATCAATCGTACCAATCGCTATTGGCAGGCAGAATGGAGGAAATAAATATTATAAACAGTAGTAAAAAACAGTTGGAAACAACTACCACCACAACATCGACATCGACATCTTCGTCAGCAACAACAACTCCAACTCTAAATGGTGCCGATGTAAAGAAACCAACAACCAAACCAAGATCGAAAACAATGGAGGAAATTCAGACATCTTCTATCGAGGTCGATAAAGAACAACTGGCGGATATCAACGACGAAGCGGAACTCAAGAGAAAGACACTGGAACTCAAGCTACAGCGTAAGAGAAGATTGGCAGGTGCATCAACAGAGTTTTTGGCAGAGGCATCGCTTTCAATCAAGACATTCTCTGACATCAAGAAGAAAATTAAATTTGGAAACCTCATTGGAAAGGGTGGATATGGCAAGGTTTTCGAGGCACACTACGAGAAGAAAAAGGTTGCAATCAAAGTGGTTCATTACCGTTCACCGAAGGAACAGCATAATGTACTCATAGAGATTGGATTCCTCCAGCGATGTAACCATCCGAATATCATTGAGTTCAAGGCAGCGGTGCTCCACGACAACCAGCTATTCATCGTCACAGAGTTCATGCAGGGTGGAACGTTGGAACAGGCGGTAAACAGTGCACACATTTTCAAAGAGACACACATTGGTTTCATTGCCAAGGAAATCCTAAAAGGTATAGCATATCTTCATGAACGTAAATTGGTTCATCGTGATATAAAGAGTGGAAATGTAATGATAACAATCAATGGTGATATTAAATTAAGTAAGTAATTACAATTGGTTAATCAATATTTTCATAATATGTTATGGATGGATGGTAATTTAATTAATAATATTTTAATATTCTAGTTGACTTTGGATTATGTTCTTCAGTTGAAAAAGGAACTTCAAATCATATGGTTGGATCGCCATATTGGATGCCACCGGAAATGATCAAGGGTGATCCACATAGTTACCCAGCGGATATTTGGAGTTTTGGAGTTTGTGTATTGGAAATGATGTTTAGAAAACCACCAAATAGAGATTCACGTTTAAAGGCAATGTTTACAAATGCAACCAAAGGTATCGACGTCACTAAATTCAAATGCTCGCTAGATCTCAAGGATATGTTGTGGCAATGTTTCGAAATGGATCCAAAGAAGAGATCAAGTGCTAATAAATTATTAAGAGTAAGTAAATAATAGTTATTATTTTTTAGTGAATGAAATCATATATATTAATCATTTGTTTTTCAGCATCCATTCTTCCAAAGAGCAGAGTCAAAACAAGGAATGAAAGGATTGTTCGATAATATGTTCTTACAGAGAAATTTGAATACCTCTGGATTCTTCAATTAACCAATCAATCAACCAATCAATCACAAATAATTAACCAATCGACTTGTTACCGATCCAAAATATAATTAATCAATTCACCTAGATTTTAAAATATTTAATTTAATTCAAATCTATTATTATATAATAAATTAAAATGTATTATTATGAATAAACGTTCGCACATGTAAATTAAATCGATTATGGATTAGCAAAGAACAATTTATTTGAAAGAAGAAAGATATTTTCAACAATATGCTTTTTGAGTAATCCAAAGCAAACAATGTAGTAGATAACCAACGGATAATCAACTAACACTTGTAAGCTTCAACCCCAACGATTCAAAAAATGTATTAGTTGTAGTGTTAGTTTGTTGGATAATTATAAAGCAATAGATCAATCACGTAAATGTTCTTAGTACGTGCAGTCAAGTAGAAGTCAGTGAAGAAATTCACTCTACTAATGAAAAACGAGGTGAATCATCTACATCATGGAAAGATAATAATTTGTTGCCACCGATGAATTGCTTTTCGGCAAGCAAAAAAAAAATTTTTATTTGAAATTATTACTGTCATAAATATCTGTTTTTTATTGATGATCATACGTGTGATCATTTATTGTACAATTACAAAATAAAATAAAATGGAAATGAATGTAAGTATTATTTGTGTTTTAAAGATTTAGATAGATATGTCGCCAAAGATCATGATTTTAATTAACATTATTTATATCAATATTTAATTTACAAAGAAAACGATTGATTTAGAATTTGAAA
Organism: Heterostelium album PN500; assembly: GCF_000004825.1. Taxonomy (NCBI): domain Eukaryota; phylum Evosea; class Eumycetozoa; order Acytosteliales; family Acytosteliaceae; genus Heterostelium; species Heterostelium album. Next base: position 822,400 of record NW_008805065.1, on the reverse strand, counting down.
ATATCAGATCGAATAGCGAGTATCTAAGAAGAACATACTTTAAGAATATCGATAGATACTATGGAACTAGAGCACACCTCAGAGATTACATTGAGGATGGTATTATTCTGATGGAACGTGATGGTATTCTGAGTCAAGGTGATTACTTGGTGAGCGACGACGGTTCACGAGTCACTGTAACCGCTATTAAACGTGGTATATCATTAGACACTTCATTCAACACCGATCTCACCAAGAAAACCACTCTTTCAATGATCAACCCATTCGGTCATGGTGGTGAATTGGGTGGTGAAGCATCCGTTGGTATTTTCAAAACATTAAATGGTTCAGTATGTTGTTTGTCATATTCATATATATAGTTTATTTTAGTTTAGTTAATGTTTGTAATTAATTACTTATTTGTTTTTTAATATTAAATATAGTTATATTATAAAGATAAACTTGGTAATAAATTAGAGATATCAAAGAAATTAGAGAATCCAATCGAATTGTATGTTAGTTATATATATATATATATTTACTTGCTATTAGGTTATGATATATTAATGGTATGATGCTTTTTTTGTTAGAAATAAGAACTTACAGGTCGAAGAGACATGTATTACATTTGCACCAAAGAACTATGGTCGTCATTACTTTTCGTTGTATGCAGGTGATAGAAGAACATTTATAACAGGTGAAAATAAAGATGAAGAGTATGTATTTTAGAAACCTTGATAAAAGATAATAGAATAAACTTACTAACTAACTAACTAACTACTCTTTTATTCTTTCGAAATAAAGAATGAGAAATCATACAGGGCTATCACATAAATTAAGTTTATCACATAGATACTTCTACTTTAAAGATTGGCCATCGAGTACCGGTGCAGGTTTGGGTTTAGGTTTATGGGGACGTGTTAGTAATGAGATTGCAGGTGGTTTACTTAGTACCAAGTTTTTAAGATCGGAATCATTCACTCATCTATATTATCCACTTTCAAGAGGTTTCGTAAGTATTACAATGATTCACATTAGTATTTGTATTTATATAACTGATTATTAGATATTCAATTAAAAAATGATTAGAATGTTGAATGTATGATTGCTGGTGGTGCACTGGTTAATCTATCAAAGGGAATGTCACCAATGATCGATAGATTCTATAATGGTGTATCATATCATTTCAAAGGATTCGAATATAAAGGTTTAGCAACAACAAAGAGTAAAAGTAAGTATATACGTATATACATTCAATGATGCTATGCTGTAGTATACTATTAAGTTTTAAACTAACTTTTTTTTGTTTATTTTATACTTTAGAACCATGTCTAGGTGGAGATTTCTATCATAATACAACATTATATATTACCAAGGATCTAAATGAACATCCAGCACAACTATTTGGATTCTATTCACTTGGAAACTCTGTTCTCAACTATAATAATATTGGAGAGAGTGTTCGTAGTTTATTTGACCCATTGAATTTCAGACACACTGCAGGTTTCGGTATCAGAGGTGCTGCAGGTCCTGCTTTGGTCGACGTTTATTTCTCACATGTCTTGAAGAAATTGCCTACCGATCAATCTTTAAGATTTGGTCTATGTGTTACTTTGAAATTCTATTAAAATAATAATAATAATAATTTATTAAAACATTAATAATCTAAATAGTAAACAAATAGTAAATAAACTAATAATAATATAATATAATATTAAACCAAAATATAACTATTCTTTTTTAGTTTACAGTTTATTTTCTTTATATTTATTAATGAAATCTTTTACTTCATCGATGGTAGATAGATTTATATATTCAGCGGTTGGATCTATTTGTTTGAGAAGTTGTGTCAATACTTTTTGCGGACCTATCTCAATAAAGTAGCCTTGTTGTTCTTTTTGTTTCCAGTCATCTATACAATATCTAATCGATGATACCCAATCAACTTTTGATACCATCTGTTGTGATAGATACTCTTTAATGTTGTTACTATTTGTATACTATATTATGATATACGATGATATTATTGATAAATGTTAATTATATTAATAAAAAAATTAAAGAGATAGAATAAACTTTTAACAAACTTACTGGTTTACCTGTAACATTTGATATAACTTGATTGGATGGTTGTTTGAAATCAATATGATTCAAATAATCATTGTTGTATTGATCTGAACTGTCTTTCATCAGTTGACTATGGAATGCAGCACTAACCTCTAGCTTCACTGTTTTATTGACCAGTTTGTTCTGCTTTGCAAAGCTAATCATCTTATCAATGGCACTCTCGGTTCCACTTATCACTATTTGATTAGGTGAATTGACATTCGATATATTAACAAGATCATTCGTTGGATCGATTCTTTCCAACTCTCTAGCATATTCTTCTAATCTTTTAAATGCACTACCACCATTACTGCTATTGCTATCTGCAACAAGAAAGTCTTTCTTTGATAGCAATGCAGCCATCGTACCATGTCTAGCTTGTTTCATTAACATTCCACGTTGTCTTATCAACGGTAGAGTACTCTCGATATCGATAGATCCTGCTGTAGCCAGCGCAGAGTACTCGCCCAGTGAATGTCCGAGCATATGATCTACTCTATTGTCTTTGAACAATGTTGTTTCATTTTGTAGTATCTTTACTATGGCCAATGAATGTAAGAATACAGCTGGTTGTGTATTTTCAGTTTGTTTCAATTGTTCCTTTGTTTTTTTTTTTTTTAAGATTAAAGTAAATAAATAACCGACAATCATTAATTAAATGATAATGATTATAATCATACCATAGGACCATTAAACATGATGTTTGACAATGGTATCTTTAATATCTTATCAGCATTGTTTAGCAGTAACTGTACTTCGGCAAACTCGGCGAACAAGTCTTTAGCCATACCAACAAATTGACTACCCTGGCCAGGGAACAGTAGTGAAATTCTCTTTAACATGATGAGATGATATGATATGATATATTATTCGCGAACGTTATATATTATCGATAAAATCTATAGAATTGTTGATGAGCAACCTACAAAATCTTAAAATCTAAAAACAACAAATCTACAAATTATTTAGTTTTTTTTTTTTTGATTTATTTTTAGGTTGTTTGATGGAGATAAATTGACGCGTTGATGGTCCTTTCAACCTTTAAAAGGTCGTTGATTTTCATTCGGGGTGACCAATTCAACGAAACTTTCAAAAAAAAAAAAAAAAAAAAATTATTAACAAATCTATAAAAACTGACAACAAACCCCACACTTTTACATCATACCCGTAACAAAAACCACAAAACAAAATAACAACCATAAACAAACCCTACCCTTCAATATTCCAACAACATTTATCATTAGATGTAAAATAGACTTATAGGAGTAACCTGTGTGTGTTTGTGGTTGTCTGTCTTTGTTTTTTTTTTATTTTTATTTTTTTAGTTTTCATTTTATTTTATTTTATTTTTTTGGTTGTTTGTTAGTTACCTAATATTAATTAATAAATATCAATCAACCAATAAACTAACCAAAATAAAAAAGTGAACAAATAATTCTTTAGATAGATTAGATTAAAAAATTTGAATGGATAAACAATTATTCCTTCAAGTTTTTAATAATATTGTTTTATCAAAGAGTATATTTAATTTCATAGTATATATTCATCGTTATTGTTTCAACCATTTAGTTCGTCTAAAATGGAATCAATTAATTCGGAATCCAAAAGCATTAGTTGGCAATGGTTATATAAAGCTTTTAAAAGATTATTTAAATACAGTTAATAATAACAATAGTAATAATAGAGATAATAGTGATCGTATTATTGAAATAAATAAAGAGCAAAATGATATAATAGTAAATATTACAGATGCTTTGGTATTTTGTATACGATTCGATCGATTGGAATTATTGGAGATTATCATTGGAATGTTGACTGCGCCACCTTACAATTTGGAATGTATTAAACCATTTAGAATTATTAAAGTCAAACAATATCTGAATATGGCTTTAAATAATTTCAATGTGGCTACCGAAGAATCTGGAAATCCTTCGAGCGACGACCTAATGTATTATGCTTCATTGTATGGGAGATTGGATATTCTGAAATATTTGGATGCCAATGTGGATTTTAAGACACTGGTCAGTGATAATCAGCGATATTTCAATGATTCCAGACAGTTTCAAGTTGGATGGGATTACTACAAGGCAATGACAGTCTCTCCCGCGAGTGGAAGCATGAATACCCTAGTTTGGCTGTCAACGAAAATGAATGAGAACGGTGGAATTCAAAAATATTTCAATATGAAAATCATACATACAACTATCGAGAATGCAGCTCTCTATGGACGATACGAAATGATTCAGTGGCTTGTCGATAACAGGATATCGGAGCGACGAACTTTTATGGTACCGAATGCTGTCTGTGGTGGCCATATCAATATTCTCGAGTGGTTGGATCAGAATAACTATGATTTTGGATTCAGTTATTTAATGGACAGTGCTGCGATTGCCAATCAGTGGGAAGTATTGAAGTGGCTACACGAACACGACAAAGGCGGAATGTGTGTCCAAGCAATGAATTATGCAGCTGAAATTGGGAATTTAGATATTTTAAAATGGATTCATTATAATCGTACAGAATCATGGACTTCCGATGTGATGGATCAAGCTGCAACTCGTGGCCACTTACATATTGTAAAATGGCTGCACCAAAACCGAACAGAAGGCTGTACTACTGATGCTATTGATGGTGCTTCGATGTTCAACAGGTTGGAGGTGGTAGATTGGCTATACAAGAATCGAACTGAAGGATGTACTGGTGCTGCCTATAGTAAGGCAATTGCTAATGGAAGTTTGGATACATTAAAATTCTTACACAAAAACATACCGAAAGTAACATTCACCAAAGAGGACATCTATGAAGCGATTCAGAACCATCATTATGAAACTATCTTGTGGCTTTTGGAAACTTTTCCTGAAAGATTTGACATTGATCAAATTCTAAATATTTCAAAACAACATAATTTCAATGGTATATTTGAAATTATATCGAATTTAAATTTAAAATCAACTATAAATATATTATAGCTAATTTATTTAGTATGTTAAATAGTTTATTATTATTTTATTTCTTTTGTTAAGGGGGAGTGGAGTAAATATATTTAAATATAGAAATTAGTTTATAATTTAATAATTATATTATTTCTATACATTAAATAGGCAATTGCATCGAAAAAGACAAACCACATTATACTGAATACAGTCGATGCCAAATATCCATTTCTTAACCATGTTAGGTACATTTTCTCATAGCAGGCAGTCCAGAGAGTTGTTGAACCATGGTCAACGGTAATGTAGAACATTAAGATGATCTCAATGAAAATCATTAGTGTATAGATAGTAATTGGATTGGTTCCAATCCAAATGAATGGTTGAGCGGCAATCTCAATGTAGTGACGAACTGTTTCTGGCCATTTAGCGACATCCATTGAATAGTAGAGTGCCGAAAGGAAAAGAGCTCCACATGCAACTGTTAACATTGCAAAACTGAATGACCAAATGATTTTGTTGAATTGTATGACGTTGGTTGCATCCAAGAAAAGTCCAATCATGGCGCAGACCATTCCAATGGATAGCCATCTGATCAAGATGTCTTTCCAACCATCGGCTGATCTGGCATGTGTAGTTAGAATGCGACCAAGTTCGACACCCATCCAAGTTGTTATGAATGCACTAAAAGTTGAAATGAAACCCTCTGGATCTGTTGGATGAATCATATTCTTTCGGAGAATGAGATTATCAATGTATCCAGCTGCATTACATGAACGTGTAATATTTCCACGTCCACATCCAGGCACAGGGTAAGCATACATCAAACACAAATAAATGGTAGCACTAATTACCAAAGCAACTCTTTGTGCCCATTTTGGTAATAACATAAAACTACAACAACTAAAGCAATAACATAAAGATATTCTTTGTAAAACACTATTTAAAAATGGTATCATATTAGTTAATTTGATACACTATTAATAAACATTAGCTATTCTTACCCCATAACTCTAAAAGTAGAAAATACAAATTTATGTGCCATTAAATTTAAGAATAATTGTATTCCAAATAATAAAATTGTTCTTCTTATAATATTGATCCAAGCTAAGTAAAAATAACTAACTAGTTAGAAATCAATAAGATTTAAATTGTATTTGAAAATAAACATACTTGGTCTATCATTTTTAGCATTTTTCAAAGCCAAAGAGATGGAGAATCCACAAATAAATAAAAAGGATGGGAAAATCAAATCAGCTGTAGATATACCGTTCCAATCGGTTTCTTTTAGTGGCTATAATGAAATGAGCTGTTAATATTAAAGTAATGTTTATTTTTAAACAAACATATAAATAGTTACCCAAATAACTTCAGGTCCACCTTGGTTATCAACCAAACTTTAATAATAAGTTTTTTTTAAATTAGTTTAATCAAGACCTAACATTATTATAAAGTTAAAATATTTACATCATTCCGAAGATTGTTAAACCTCTAGCAGTATCTAAACTTAACATTCTCTTTTTGGGTGGTGGTTTTGAAGTGGTATCTTTATCAACATCTACATTTATAGAGGTATCGGAAGTTATTGTACTACCTTTTACCAAAGGTGTTTCTTCATCTACTTTCATTATTACTAAAACAATTTATTTACTATTTGTTGAAGTTGATTCTAAGATGAAATGAATTTATAGTGATCCTTTGGGTATGATTTACTCCTAAAATTTGATCAAAAAATAAAATTTAAAATAAAAAAAAAATCTTTTTTTAAGATTAAGAAAAAAGGATATTTTTTTGATTGTTTTTTTGGGATTGGAATGGAGAGGGGGACAAAAAAAAAAGGATATTTTTTCAAAAATAAAATCCGCAAAAAAAATAAAAATCGGTATTTAAATTGTTGGTGTGACCCTGGGGTTCATGAACAAAAATCCCATTTATCATAATTTTGAAAAAAAAATTAAGATGAATAGTTTTTTGTGTTGATGATCATCGGTATTAGGAATTAGCAATGCCCCCTTTTAATTTCATCTTAGCAACATTTTCATTCGAATTATCATGTTAATAGTAAGATTAAGTTTCGAATTTTATTTATTTAAATTAACATTTGTTGTAATTTGGTTGTTGAGGTTACGAATCCACCATCACAAAAATCCATTGCTAAAAAGGTATTTCCATCGAACCTTTTAATTGTATATTGATTGGCATAATCAGTGTTAATAATAACTTTGTCAATTGACTTTGGTAATGTTTCAATTTTGTTATTGAAAGCAAAGAATGATATTCCAACTTCCAAAGTCAATCTGTTATTATTACTATTGATTTGTTGTAGTTGTTCATTATTATTATTTGAAGTTGAATCTACTATTTCTTTAGAGTATGAATCTGATAGTTCCAAGAGTTTGAGAGAAGAAGGTAAGGCTGCCAAGTCAAGAGAGATATCTTCTTTTACCAAAAGATGCAACTCTTCCAAGTTTGGTGGAAGTACATCCTCTTCAAACGCGTGACGATATTTAGTATTGTTGATAGAGAGAATTCTAAGAGAATGAGGTAAGCAATTCTTTTGGAATTTCTCTACTACACCAGCATAGATATAGAGCTCTTCAAGTGTATCGGGAAGTGTATTCGATTCAAACTTGATTGGCTCATGGTGTTTACCAAGATGCAAAACTCTAAGACCGCTTTGCAAGAATGAAGATTCGAGCAAACCAGAGTTGGTAAACTCTCTGGCGAAGGACAACGATGTGACAGTTGGTGGGATGACATGGGCAAGCTGACTGGTGATTTTATTCAATAGAACGAGCGATCTAACTGAAGCTGGAATGTTTTCTATTGTATTGTCAGCTGAACATATGAGTTGAAGCGACTTGACAGTGCTCGGAATCATAAAAGTGAAATTGGCAGGCCAGTAAATAAGTTCCTCAAGACAAGGAGTTTGTCCCAAAAGATTAGGAAGGAAAATACGGTTTTCGGCATCACTTCTTGCAATAATGTTCATTTTGAGCTTTAGTAACGTGGCTGGTAGATATTCCAGTCTGGCGATATCTGGCGCTTGGAAACACAATGCTTTCAGATTCGAAGGAAATTGAGATTGACGATCGAATTCCCAAGAGAAACTACCTCCAAATGTCAGATTCTCCAATGAATTCGGTAAAAGTCCATCTCCAATTGGTTGATCGAATAGGAATCCAAACTCAATGGTTTGTAGACCCTCTGGAAATATTCCGGCTTCCAACGGTTGGTTAAAGTCAAATCCGAATACCAATTTCTTCAATGACCTTGGAAATACACCGACTCTGATTTCACTATTGTAGGCATGTGGCAAATGCAACTCCTCTAGAGTCTCTGGGAATAAACCACTTCTCAGATAGAGTCCCTCTACTTTGCCAAATTCAATACAAACCAAGCTTGTACTGGCCAAAGACATTGGAAATCCTATGGAATCAACATTTAATAACTTAATATTGCTGTTGGCTGTTAACTGTGATAACATGTCTGTTTTTGTAGTCAGGACTAATATAGTTTAAATTATTAATTAGTATCTATATATCTTTAGATTTTAACTTAGTAAAATGTACTTACCTTTATAATCGTATGTAGAATTCTTAAGAATAAAAGGGTCATTACTCTCTTCATTGTCTTGCACAACGTCCAAGAAATCAGAGTATTTCATTGATCTGTTGTTGTGTAATGATAATGCATATTCAAACATCGATGAATATGATTTCATCGATAGTTTACTGACATCTTTAACTTTAATATCTTTTGGGTCGTATTCCAAATACTGCGATCTATTGACAAACAAAGTCTTACATAATAGACTAACACTGATTCTGTCAAACCATGAAATATCTTTATTTGATAATATATAACATTTTATAAGATATAAAGGTATTTGATCTAACATTACAAATGATTTGTATGAAAATAGTTTCTTTGTTATTTATTTATATAAATAACAATCGTGAAGAATCAACTGTTTTATTCTACTAAATTTCGCTAAAAACCATATCATTTTGTAAATAAGCAACAAAAACAGTGTTGTTTTACAATTTGTAAATTTTAATAGATTTTAATCAGATCTTTGTTATTATTTAAAAAGATCTTTTGATTTTTATAAAAAATCTTTGAAAATCAAGGTCAAAATTAGTTTTTTTTATTTTGAAAATGCAAAAAAATAGTTTGGAAAATTCTTTCTCTAAATTTAACTATTCTTTAGTTTTCTAGGATTATCTATTGATTTGTTTTTTTTAAAATATATATATTTGATTAAAAGAAATAATATATATATTATTATAAATTATCTTTTTTTTTGTTTTTTTTAAAGGTAAAAAAAAAAAAAATTAAAAACAATTTGAAGAGCATTTTCCAATCTGCAATTTCAAACACTTTCATTCTTTCGTTTTTTTTTTTTTTTTTCATTAAGATATAAATTTTAATTAAAACAAAACGACATATCATAAATAAATTAATGTAATGTTTAGAAATCATATCATAATTAGATTCTTTAAAATATTGTTGCTATTGCAATTGATAACAACAATATCGATCTATAACTATGACTGTGGGATGAGCGGTGTTTCAGCGGGTGAAGCAAGTCACCAATATCAGTTCGGTGAAGAAGTGACTCTGTGGTACGACTATATAGGACCATACAGAAACCCAAGTGAATCCTACTCATTCGAAAGTCTGCCTTGGTGTAGTATCGGCGGTTACTCAACCAAGTCATTGACATTACTAGATTCATTGCTATTCGGTCATAAACTTATAGATAGTGGATTACCTATTCTCTTTGGAAGTATGTATTAGCATTATTCTTAATTTTACCAATTATTAATAAATAAATTTAAAAAAGAGAGTGTTTCAACACAGAATATATGTAATACAACACTCTTGACATTGAACCAAAAGAATAGATTCATCAATGCAATTAGACACGACTATATCAATAGGATGTATATAGATGGTTTATCTATCTTCTCGAAAATAGGTGAATTCACAAAAGTAAACGATGATAAAGCAGCAGCAGCAGCAGTAGTAGTAGTAGAGCCGAACGACAACGCCAAAGATGATAATCCAACTTTAGAATATTATTTATTTACACATAAGAAATTGGTTATTTCACATAATAATGATAAAGTATGTATATATATTACATTACAAACAATTGTTTGTTTGTTTTTATTGTTCTTTACTTTAGTACTAATTTGTTGGTTGTAAACTTAAACTACTACTACTACTACTACTTTCTAACGAATCTAGATTGTTGGTGTAACATTGATACCACAGAAACCAGTGACCTTACATGTTGGACAGAATCTTACATTCAGCTACTCAGTACAGTGGTATTCAACAGTGGAGTCATTCGATGATCGTAATAGAATCTACGAGTTGGATCCATCGTCAGAGACCAAATTGATATCGTTAATCAACTCTTTTATTGTATTGACCGTATTGACATTCCCATTGATTTCGATATTTATGAAAACTCTAAGGAATAATAATAATAATGGTACAAACAACAATAACAATAATAATAATAGTAATAATAGCAATGGCAGTAGTGGTAGTGGTAATAGAGGTATTAGCAATAAAATTGGATATCAATCTAAAACATCATCAAATAACAATATAAAGAAAGATAGAGATAGTGAATATGAAGATAGTACAACTACTGATGAATATTTCGATAATAGTGACAATAGTAGCAACAACAACAACAACAGCAACAATAACAATCAAGATTATATAACAAAAGCAACCTCTACATCTTCATTAACATCTTTATCTTCCCAAGATGATTTAGATATAGATGATATTGATATTAAACAACAACAACAACAACATAGTAATAGTAATAGTAATAATGATATTACTTTAAATATAGATAGTTATAATAATAGGGATGAAAATTATAATATTAATAGTTGTAAAGAAGAAAAATTTAAATTAAAAGAGACAATAGGTGAATTGTGTACAGATATATTTGGTAGAGATTCATCGAATTGGAAGTTAATACAATCCGACGTAAATAGAGCGCCACATAGAATGCTTTTATTTAGTTCGATGGTCGGTGTTGGATTCCATTTGTTTTGCATGTTTGCCATCTTGTATCTGGGTGTGCTATTGGGTCTGCGAAGTGGAGATCGTGGAAGTGGTCTTGGTCATCACAATATATTCAATGTACTGTTCATTCTGTTCCCTGTTACTTCGGGGCTGGGCGGTATGTTTGCCGGCGGTCTGATAAGCAAGCATCCCAACCAGAGTTGGATACGTGCGTGTTGTTTCTACATTGTGTTGCTACCTCTGTTGATTCTATCGATGTTTGTTGTGTTGTTGGTCGTTGCATACGACGATCGTTCGCTTACCTCCATGTCGATACTGCACTTGCTGCGAATGCTGCTACTGTTCTCGCTGGTTAACATGCCGGCAACGGCAGCGGGTTTCTACGTGGGCCATAGGTGGCGTCTGTTTGGCTGGGTATCTAATACGTCGGCGTCGAACAAGCATCTCTCGATTGCAAGGCCGATTGCACCGTCGGCAGTAAAGAGCCGACTCCTCTTGATTCCATTTACAGGTATACTTCCGTATGTCGTTGTTCACCTGTATACCGAGCAGATCCTGTCGTCGCTCTTCAACTACAAACACTTCAACCTATTCACTCCGTTCACGCTCATTGAACTTCTGATATTTGTGATATCGATCGTGATGGTCAGTATCATTGCAACGTTTATCACACTGAACCGCGAGGATCACCAGTGGCATTGGACATCGTTCTTGGCGTCGGCATCCACCTCACTCTACATCTTACTTCACTCGATCATCTATTATTTCCTACGAACTGAAATCAATGGATTCATTCAACTATGGTAATGTATCTTTATTAACCTAAACATATATATATATATCATTATTATAAATACATTAACTAACATTACATTTTAATGTAACTTGTAGCTATTTCTTTTCATATTCATTAATGGTATCAATGATAATTGGATTCTTTTGCGGTACAATAGGTTTCATTTCTTCATCTGTTTTTATTCAAAAGATATATAATTGTATAAAGATAGATTAACTTTTTAATTTAATGTGTGCTATGATTTCATTAATTTTTTTTAGTAAAAATGATTGTTTTTTTTTTAACACACATCATCTGATTCATTGATCACCCCCATCAACAACATACTTTTATTTTTGGAAATTCATTCGTCAACAAGTTTGAAATAATTTTATTTTTTTGTATAAATTTATCAAAGATATTTTATATAGTTTTTTTTTTTTGCTTTTTTGTTTTTTTGTTCACTAGTATTTCAGTTTGTTTGTAATAATAATAAAATAACATCAAAATAGATAGATAGATCGATTAAAAACAATAATTTTTAGATTATATAATAAAAGTGAAGATAAGATAGATATGAATTCAAATGATACAGCAGCTGCAATAACATCCAACACTCTAGAGAATTTGTATCATCACATCAATAAACATCAACATTTCCACAGTGATTGCCTACTTTCTGTAATCAGAGGACTTAGAAATGGTATATTAACAGGTGTCAGAATTAGAATACCCTATATATTTCAAGCGGTTATCTATGCCGCTATTTTTAGAGATGCAAAGTAAATATTTATCAAACTATATAAACTATCTAATAGAATTAATATTAATAATAATAATACTTATATATTCAAAATTATAAATATTTTATCAATCTTTAGATTATTATCACGTGTAAAATTTGTAGTTAAACAAATGTTTTTCCATGGTAGAAATCTTGGAATGTTTGTCGGTATCTACAAATTGATATGTTGTGTGTTTAGAAAATTCGGAATTAAAGGTGGTGTTGAATCTCTGATTGCTGGTTTCGTCGGTGGTTACTATGCATTCGGTGAGAGCAAAGGCACCAGTGGCAGTGTCAACAATCAGATCGTACTCTATTTATTTGCTCGTGCACTGATCGGTTTCATTCAGAGTGGTGTCAAGAGAAAGATCATTCCAGAATCACTATCTACCACCACACCAACAGGTTTCAGAATATTCGCTGGTGTAACACTGTAAGGAATTATAGAATATACTATTTATCAGTTTAATCAACCAATCAACCAAACAACCAACAATATTTATTAATATTATTTATCATTTTTTGTTAGTGCATTAATATTATATTTAACAGAATATGAACCAGATACTTTGAATTCATCGTTCATGGGAACAATGACATATCTCTATCACAAATCCGACTCTGGACCAATGTTACACAATGATGACAAGAAGTTTTCACCAATTATATTTGTAGTACTATTTAGTTTGTTGGGTTACATATATCCTCCACTACAATTAGATAATATATTAACAAAATTAAAATTGTAAAACCAATTTACATTATAAACATTATTTAAACAAACAATATCAACTTTATTTTTCTTTTTATTCTGTATTATTTTTTTATAAAAACTTGGGATCAATTCAATAATGATAAATTGAAGAAACACTTAGTTGAAAAGAACTTATCAACATAAAATATATTCTTGATTATCAATTTACATTAAGTGACATTACCTTTTTCGCAATGATCACACACTTCGTTTTTCTCAAAAAATAAAATTAAAAATAAATAAAAAAAAAGAAAAAACACGATTTATTTAAAAATAATTAAATTTAATTTTTGATTTTAATAATCGAATCGATTTGAATGTAGTAAAAGTTAATTTTTGATTTAATTAATAAAAGTTAATAATAATAATAATAGATTAATAGAGAAAAAAGATAGATAGATAGATAGATCTATAAATACTGTAATTATTTATTATATATAGTTATAAAACAAAACAAAAACATGTATAAAGCACCAACAAAAAAACAATTACCAAAGAATAAATTTGGATTTAAGAGACCTGAAGAACAACCATCTACAGTAGCAGAGGCAGAACAACTGAAAAAACAAGATAGTGCACTCAACATTATAGTTCAATTCAAGAGCAAAGATAATGAAAATGAAACAACAGGTCCACCAATCAATATTTCACAGAATGTTTCAACTGAACAATTAGAACTTTTAATTAATAATCTTTTAAATAATGTAAGTTTATCTAAATTTATATAAACATACTTACTTTATTAACTTTAATTATTAACTTTAATTACATTGTTGTTGTTGTTGTTATTATAAATTTGTAGGAAGAACAATTACCATATTCATTCTTTGTTGGTGAGAGTGAAGTTGTTTCAAATTTGAAGAATCATTTGGAAGGACAATCGGAAGAGACAACAATCAATATCTATTATCAACCACAGGCAGTGTTTAGAGTTACTCCAGTCACTCGTTGTAGTTCTTCGTTGGAAGGACATACTGAGGCGGTGTTGCATAGTGCTTTCAGTCCGGATGGAACCGGTCTAGCATCGGTGAGTGGTGACACCACTCTCAGACTGTGGGATCTCAACACTCAGACACCGTCGTTCACCTGTAAAGGACATACCAACTGGGTTCTCCAAGTAGCTTGGTCACCCGATGGCAAGAAGATCGCTACCGGTGGCATGGAAGGTGACATTCGCATTTGGAATCCACTCACCGGCAAGCAAGTTGGAAGCACCCTGAAAGGACACACCAAATTCATTACTGGACTGGCATGGGAGCCGTTCCACTTGAATCCGAAATGCGTGCGTCTTGCATCGTCCTCGAAGGACGCAACCGTAAAGATTTGGGATACCGAGTCGAATCATTGTTTGATGACGCTCTCCGGTCACACCATGTCCGTCACCTGTCTGAAGTGGAGTGGTGAATCGATGATCTACACGGGTTCGCAAGATCGTACCATTCGTGTTTACAATACAAATGAGGGTAAATTGATTAGGGTTTTGGAGGGTCATGCACATTGGGTCAATACACTGGCGCTCAACACCGACTACGTCTTGAGAACGGGCCCGTTCGATCACACCGGAGAACACCAAGAGACACTGGAGAAAGCACAACAAAAGGCGTTGGAGCGTTACAACGAAGCGAAAGCATCTGGTGCCAAGTATGGCGGTGGCGATATTCTCATCAGTGGCAGTGATGACTTCACCGTGATCATGTGGAATCCTTCGGTTTCAAAGACAGCAATCTCCAGACTCACCGGACATCAACAGCAAATCAACTTGGTCAGTTTCTCACCGAACGGTCGTTATTTCGCGAGTGCATCTTTCGATAAATCGATAAAGCTGTGGGATGGTCAGACCGGTAAGTTCCTCGGTAATTTCCGTGGACATGTCGGTGCCGTCTACCAAGTGTGTTGGTCGAGTGACAGCAGATTCCTAGTCAGTGGCAGTAAAGACAGTACTCTCAAGATTTGGGATATCAAAACAAAGAAAATGACACTGGAATTGCCAGGTCACGCCGATGAAGTTTATACCGTAGATTGGAGTCCAAACGGTGAGAATGTAGTTTCAGGTTCAAAAGATAGATTATTGAAAATGTAAGTATTATTATTTTAAACAAACAAACATTACAAACCAATCAATTATAATTTATTAATATTTAAAATTACTTTTTTATTTCTTTTTTTTTTTACACAAATTAATTATTTTTATAGATGGAGAAATTAAATTTAGAAATAAATTATTTAAAAACAAAAAACAAAAAAAAACAAAAGAATTATTATGATTGTTCTTCTGATTATGATTATATGTTTACTTTAAAGATATTTAAATATCTTTGGATGTCCGAGATAAAAACAATTGAAATTCATCTGTTTGAGATATTTTTTTACAACTCAACAAGAAAATTTCTTCCTCCAACAACAAAATCCACCAACATTTTGAAAAAAATACGATATTTTAACATCGATGGTGTTTTTAAGTGCCATTATGTGAAAATTGGACTACCCCACCCAAAATCTAAAAAAAATAAAAATAAATTTCAATAAACTGATGAAAGTGTTTGGTTTGTTGTTTTGTTAGCTGTCAAAGATATCAAATTTTTTTGTTTCTAATCATTTCTTATTATTTATTTATTTATTATTTATTTATTTATTTAAAATCATTAGTGATATGCATTTGCTTTTAAAGTTTTTGAACTACGAAAATAACAAAATAACAATAAAATATATTATCAGATTATAAAAAATTAATAGTGTAACAGTAGTCATCATAAACAAACATAACAAACAAATTGTTGTTTATTATAAGTAACTAGTTAGTTGCAATATATTTTAATATATAATCTAATATAAAATTGTAAGTAAATCAATCATTCAAATGTGGTTGTCCTATATATTTTCATTGCCATCACATTAAAAAAAATCATACATATTTCACACATTATTCAGTTTTAAAAAAAAAAAAACCACACAATCACACACAAAAACAAAAAGTGTCCATACACTAGATATGACATTCAACACATTAATGATGGATAAATGATTGATATATAGTAAAGAGAGATGATAGACGATACATAATAATGTCTCCTAAGTATTGAATAGGATAGGAATTGGATTAACAATTGTTTATCATAGGAAGTAGAGAAAAAAAGAATAGAATTTGCATTGGTGTGATTTACTTTCGAGCAAACATCTTAAAATAGTGAACACCCCTAGATACTCAGATTCACAAATGAGGAACTAGTGGTGTGGTTATTTAAGATGATTTCTTTTTTTCTTACTTGATTCAAAACAACACAGTAAACAACAATAAACCAAAACACAATTTGACACAACAACCAAAACACACATACACATAATTGTTGTTGTTGTTGTTGTTTTAACATGATATTCAATTATCCGCTGAGCAAAAACACTACCTTTTTTTTTTTTAAACCAAACCAAAAACCAACTTTTTGTTTAAATCAACCCATCAATTTTTTTTTAAAAATAAAAAAATAAAAAAATAAAATATTAATAATAAAATAAATAAGAATAATAAAATACATTGTATGTTGTAAATGGAGTATATCTAAATCATAATCATCATTGATCAAGAATTATAAACCAACCAAAATAAAACAAATCAACCAATCAACTTGATATATAAATAAAACAATAATTATAATAATAATAATATTTAAAAACAACAAATATTTAGTAAATCAAAATTTTAATCAATCATTGTAATAATTTATTCGTCCAATTAATCGGATCAATCACTTTCCCACCAAAACCAACAAATTTTATTATTAATATTTCCATTTCCAAATTTGAAATATTTACAGTAATTTATAAAAAGAAATTAATTTTTTAATTTTTCTTTTTTTAGCACAGCAAAAATCATTGTATTTTTAGAAAATCAATAAAACTGTAATAATAGAAAAGGAAAAGGAATAGTAATAGTAGTAGTAAAGATTTGGTTAATTTAATAGTAGTAGGAGGTATTGAATCCAATTGAATATAATGGAAGATACTTCAGTAGCCGCTGATGTCCCAAGCACTGAGGACTTGAGTGTACTACAAGCACAGGTCAGAGAGTTCCTACAGGCTACAAACGACGAGAATGAATATGATTACGACGACGATCAGAATGACGATGAACTACTCGATGACAGTTTCAACGCTGACCATGGTGGTGTTTCTGATGAAGACGATGGACAATTGACTAATAACAACAACAACAGCAGCAACAACAATAACAATCACGAAGTGGACACACCGACTGCTGCTGGCGCTTCTTCATCTTCTTTCGAATCGGTTGCACCAGGTCAGAAAACACTGAAGCGAAATCGTAGGAAATTCGCTATGCCTGCCAACGGATCGGACTCGGCGTTGGATCATCACTCCAACTATCATCCGGTTTCACCATCGTCGACACTGACAACCACAACCAGTGGAAACAATCACCATCCAACATTCTCACCGATTGGATCATCGTCGGTCGGCAACCTTTCACCATCGCCCAACAAAACAGCGACACCAACATCCTACCCTGCTTCACCCTCGATCTCTCCCAATCAATCATTATCGCCAGCATCATACAACAGTAAGCCAACAGTTAGTTTTAGCAGTTTATTATATTCACCAAACTCCAGAAACGATGAAGCACCACCAACTCTAGGTAAATTTGTAAGTTGTCGGTTATACGAAAACAATATTTTCAACGTGGAAAATTAATAGTTTTTATTTTTAATATCTAGCAATTATTACATCATATTGGAAATGGATATTTTGGAAATACATTTTCAGCGGCATCACCAGATTCCAGTGAGTATGTGGTGGTGAAGCTGATCGATTTGAATCGTGTGACAGTCACCAATCAGAATATAATGAGACAGGAATTTGAGATATTGAAATCATTATCGAATCAATCGGTGGTGAATTATCAGACGATGATTGTCGATCACAATCATCTCGGAATCGTACAGGAGTTTGTTGAGAATGGATCACTCTCTGATATTTATAAGCGATTGGGTGCATTCCCAGAGTCGTTACTCGTCAAGTATGTCATTCAGATTCTAGAGTCACTGCAGTTCATCCATCAACAGCAACTGGTTCATCGCAATCTCAAAGCAAACAATGTATTGCTAGCAAAGGGTGGAAGATGTAAACTCTCGGATTTCGGACTGGGTTGTTCACTGGGAAGTTCGTTCCGCGCCATCACTGGCGAACCTTACTGGACGGCGCCAGAAGTCTTGCTGTTGCGCGACGTCAGTCCAAAGTCGGACATTTGGTCACTGGGCTGCTTGATTATAGAGCTACTCACTGGTAGTCCACCATTCGGTAAATATTCAGCGATGGAAGCACTCGTGCATATCATCGACGACCGCGTTCCAGTGCACATTCCCGACGACGCTTCACCAGAGTTACAATCATTCCTCCACCTTTGTTTTATTAGAAATGCAGCGTCTCGTTCGTCGTCCGAGCAACTGCTGAAACATCCATGGCTAGGATTCACTGGTGTACAAGACGCCGTTGCCTTTTCTGCGCTCCTCAATCAGCCACCCATGAAATTCCAACAGAACACCAGAGAATCCGCTGGAAAACCACGATCGGAAAACTTCTCAATCGACTTTCTCTCGCAGATGGAGAGCAACGAGCATGATATATCGCAGCTGAATCCGGTGCCGCATCAATCCAGCGCTGACTGGGCAGCTATGCAGCCACGCCACTATAGTAGCATCGACAAAACGCTACCGCCAGCCAAACAAATTGAACAGCTACATCAGATGATCGATTACAATTTGGAACAAACGCGTCAGTTGAAAGAAGTAATTGGACAGTTGGAGCGTGAACAAATCAATCGCTACCATCTCCAGGTCGATATGAAGTCGAAACTTCAAGAGATTCTCGATCAGAATAAAACGGGTGCGCGTATCTCTGCGCACAGTAACATGCTGCTGAAGCGTACCAACCAGATGGCATCGGAACTCACCAGAAAGAATGAATATTTCCGTCACAACATCAAGCGTCTCGAAGATTATCTGCTGACCAAGGACGACTGCGCCAAGAAGTTGGCCAACGTAGTCTACAAACACAAGATATCGTTTGACAATTTGCTGAATCCAACACTAGCTGCACCGGTAACCTATCAAATCGGTTCGAAACTCTGGAAGAAAGGACAAGAGAAGAAAGCGTTGGGCACTCTCAAAGACAATTTTATTTTCTTTTTCAAAAACGACAAATCCAAAGAGCCACTCGACGTCGTCTATCTGAACGATAAGAAATCGATCTCAGTATCGAGTTCACAGGATTCCACCAAGAAGAAAACATTTTACATTTGTATTGGCACACTTATAACCTCGGGCGAACACGACGCCGAGTCTGGTAACGCAAACGGTGGTAGTGGATCCAACGGAAACGGTAGTGGCAGTGGTTCAGGTAATGCCGCCAACTCTATCAATAGCTCATCGAAAGATCTCATCTCTTCGATGCCAACACTGCTCTGGTGTCTACTTGGTTTCGATAACCAAAAAGACATGGAGGCATGGCTCGGTGTTCTGGAGGCATCGGTATCGTGGTACGAGCGTAAACCCAACGAAATTTCCAAGCCAATCCTCGAAAAGAAACACACCAAGCAAAAGAGTGTCGATCGTGCCAAAGAAGAGTCGATGTCATCCACCTGGAAGAAGGAGAGTGGCGGTATGAAATTCCCAGGAGTGTTTGGCATCAAGTTGGACGATGTAATGGCACGAGAGAATCCAAATGCAGAGATTCCTTCGTTTGTAACGAAAATGGTAAATTTCCTCGAGCGACACATTCAGGAGGAAGGAATTCTCCGTATCTCTGGCAGTTCCACAGAGATTCAGGAGATGAAAGCAATACTCGACAAAGGTTCCAACGTTGAATATCCAGCATCGCGTGACACCCATGCAGTGGCTGGATTACTCAAACTATATCTAAGAGAACTTCCAGATTTACTAGTACCAACAAGTTTAAGAATTGTATCTGCTGAAATTATTGGTATGTATAACATAAACTACTTTTTTGTTAGTTTCAATGATATTTTCCAACTAACTAACTAATTTAATCATTTTATTTTTTAATAGCTGATAGAACAATGTCAGAGGATGAAAAAATCAGTTCAGTTGTAGAGTTATTCAAACAAATTCCAAAGAATGAACATAATTTATTGAAACACATGATAAGATTTGCAAAGAGAGTGACAGAGCAGAGCGATCACAACAAGATGGTTTTAGCAAATGTGACAACATGCTTTGCACAATCACTGAAAGGATTGATTCCTGGACTATTCACTTTTTGTGTACAGCATTACGAGCAAATCTTTGTTAGTGCACCACCAACATCACCCATAAAATCATCTGTATAATTAAAATAAAAATATAATCATATAATAAGTATAAAAAAAATATCAAGAAAAAAAACTATTTATCTCAAAAAAAAAATAATATTATTTTATTTTTAATCAATTAAGAAACTCATATTATTTTATTTTTTTTAATTTAAATTCGACTCATTAATGTTATCTTTTTAATATTAAAAAAAAAACTCATCAAATATTTCAATAAAGATGGAGTGTTAATGAAATTTTATTGGTAATAATTATTTTGTTTGATTGTTTTTTGTTTTTTAAAGATGAGAAAAAAAGGGGGTAATGTGGAAAACCAATATAATTGTCAGTGGATAGGTATTTGACTTCTATTAAATAAAAATAGTAATTTGCAATATTCGAAAAAGTTAATATCAATAATTATTGACTTTGAAAATTCAAAATATGTATTATTATTTAGTAGTTTAATAGATTAGCAAGTAACAGTCCAATGAATGAATTTGATTGTTTATCCTTTCCCCAATCAAAAACGACAAAAATTTAAAGTACAATAAATAAATTTGTAAAATCTATTATATTTTCAGTCAACTGATTGAAGAATTCAAGTATGTTTATTATACAATGAGTATTCATACCTTTAATTAAACATACAATTATTATAAATAGACCTTGTTTTCGTCATCAAATTGATATCTGATCCACCAAATTGGTAGATTGAATGAGGGAAATTATTAACCCTAGTATGATTGTTTGTCAGTATATATTGAAATAAATAGTTTTTTCTTATTACAAAAACAATTGTTTGGATGATTATTAAAAACATCACCAAAATTTTATCATCTTATATAGTTCTGTATATTACTCAATCCAAATGTGTTATGTCATTCAATTCCCCCACAAGAAAAAAATAATGATTGTTACAGATATCTATTAAAGTGGGTTAGTTTTTTCAAAAGATGAAATCTTAGATTTTTTCATAACCACCAATACACAGTATGTCATTTGATAGTACAAATACATCATAATGGAATACTACAAAACTATTAGATTGATTAGTTGTAAAGAGATTATTTCTTTAAAAGATAAAAATAATAATGTACATTATTTGAAATAAATTAAAGGAATAATTAATAATATCCCTATTTAATTTTTATCTTTAATAGGAACTGATAGCAATTTGAAATCTATAAATATTGAAATTTCTCAATCAGTTTATTCATCAAATCATTACTCAGTATTCTAAATTAACTGTAAAATCTAAAAGTACTAATACAAAATGTTATACAGTAAGTTTTTAGATTTAAAAAAAATATAACAATTCTCGTGTAAATATTTGATTTACTAAAAAAATTTCTTTTTAATCTATTTTCTCTTTAATTCTATAGAATCAATTGCCAACTTATTCTCATCCTCATCCTCCTCAGTCTCCCAAACCGTCTCTGGTCAAACTGGATCAAAGATGATGCAATCTGGAAACCAAACTGCTTTGTTGGATCTCACTGCTACTGATATTGATGTCCTTAACAGAACCGTCTACATCCCATGTTTGGAAGTCCACCTCTAAACCAATTGATTAAATCATCAATTGTTAGCTTAGTTATTCAATATTTAATTAATATTTTTGAATAAACAATCATGTTTTTTTTCTATTAATTTTTTTTTATTCATTTGATACAATTTAATAACTAAAAAAGATAAAAGTAAAGATAACAATCAATATCTAAATAAATAAATATTTTCTAACTTTTTGTATAAAATCATTGATTAGATTTCAATTTTCTTTTGTTCCCACACTTGTTTTTACATAAATTTATTATAAAAAAGAATTTAAATTTTAAATTATTTTTATTAAGATCTATATAATTGATAAATATTATTAGACTTGTTTACAGAAACATCCATTAGCAGTGTAATAACAAATTTCTCTTCCTAATTTGACTGTAAAATTACTTTGTTGAATAGAATCAATGTTTTTAACAGAAGAAAATTTCATTTTACTATCGGAAAATACATTATTTGAACTTAATCCAATTTTTCCTAAAGATGCTAAGAATATAAGCTTTTTATATTAGAAATAAAAAGAATACAATAATAGTATCTATATTAAGAATACTTACAAAGAATAGTCATTTTTTAATAATTATTTGTATTTATTCTATAGAATTAACTATATTCAAATTGTTTTTATCAAAATAATAAATATTATTGAAATCGTTCAAACAACTATCTTCAATAATTCAATTGATTGTATATTGAATGAAGGTTGACTCAAATCAACAAGTATTTATAGTGTAGTTTTATTATTTTTTATTAATAAATTAATTTATAATAGATTTATTTCTTTTGTATTATTAAAAATGATAATAACTTAAAACAATACCACAGATCAGTTTAGAAACAAAAGGGTTTCAAAACTTAAACACTGCTACCATTATCCAATCAGTGGTAAAGAAATAGTAAAACAAATTTGCTTTTAGTGGTAATAGTGTTTTTCCAAATGGAGAAAGTGATTGATTTATATTTTAACCACTACATTTTAGCCTCTTTTGGTTCTTAAATATTTATAATTGATTTAACAATCCAAAAATGTTCAAACACACAATTAAAAAGGGGAGATACAGTTATATTGATTTTTGAAAATGGTGCATGTGTTCATGTTTTTTTGAAAATAAACTAAAAAATATATTTAAAAGATATTAAAAAAAAAAAAATTGAAAAAATGACATTCGTTTTTAATTTATTTACGCGCAATTTTGTGTAAACTTTAAGATTTTAATTAAAAACAAATACGTAAAGTAATATATTTGTATTGTTTTTGTGTTAATCGAAGCGTTAAAACAAAAAAAAAGTAAAAGCAACAACCAACATAATGAATAAAGAGATAGAAGAGTTTCTGAAACAACATAACGATTTTGTTTTTGATAGCAAGATTAATAAAGTATGTATCGATTTATTAATAATATGAATTGAATCGTTTAACATTCTGTTTTCAATCAATAATATCTATCTATATTATTTTTATTATATTTATATTCTACACACACACTCACCACACATGCATAGAAGATTGACACTAATATATTTACTTTACTTTATTTAGATTAGATGTGAAACAACTAAACATGAGATACCATTGAGATTAGATCAACTAAAGATTCATTTAAATTCAAAGAGTTACAAGAATGCTATTATCGATCAGTACGACTTTACTAAATATGCACCGAATATAGTACCTTCAACATCACACGAGTAAGTAAACAACAAGATTATCTAAATATAAAATATATTTGAGGTTATTAGAAAGATTAAAAAATAACTAACAAGTGTATCAATTGTTTGTTTTTATTAATAAATACTATTATAGGAGAAGATTATATTGTAAAATTACAAAGAAAGAGTTGAATAAAGTACCAGAGGAGATAGAGAGACACATCAATGGAAGACAATATAAATCAATCATAAACGAAAGACTCAATGGCAAGAAAAAGAGAATCAATCACGATAAAGATGCTGAAAACGATGGTGCTGAAGGAGAAGAAGCCAGTGATGACGATGCTATCTTGAACTTCAATTCCGACAGTGAAGATGAAGTTGAAAATAAGCAGAATGAAAATGACGATGACGATGATGAAAATGATGATGATGATGAAGATGATGAAGATGATGGAGAAGAGGATGATGAAGAGAATGATGAAGAGATTAACTCTGATGATGACGAAGACGAAGACGACGATTCAGATGATGATGATGAAGAAGTAGAAGATTTTGAAGGTTTTGATCATGAAAAAGATATGATTAAAAGTGATAACGATTCAAGCAGCAGTAGTAGTAGTGACGACGATTCAGAAGAAGAAGAAGAAAAAGCAGCAGTAAAATCAAAAGCAAAATCAATTCCAAAAAGAAGCAACCAAGAACAATCAAATAAT
Source organism: Heterostelium album PN500 (assembly GCF_000004825.1). NCBI lineage: Eukaryota > Evosea > Eumycetozoa > Acytosteliales > Acytosteliaceae > Heterostelium > Heterostelium album. The sequence goes on along the minus strand of NW_008805065.1, from coordinate 797,771 downwards.
AATAATAATCAAAAGAAAAAGAAACAAAAGAAATAAATATATTTTTGAAATTGTTAATTTATTTATTTATTAAATAATAGAAATCAAAAAGATAATCTTTTAATAAAATAATTTCAGTTGTAGTGGTAGTAGTAGTGTTTTGAATCGTTTAAAGACCCAACAAAAACAATAATCCAATGAGTTGTGGAAGAATTGTTGGTTTATTACTTGTTTGACCAACTTCCATGTTGTTAGCACCTTGAATTCTCAGATTGGTAGTGTCAATACTCGAGCTCTTCGAGATTGGTGAGAGATTTGCCATTGATTCTAATTATTTTGTTTTGTTAAAGTTAGTCAGTTAGTTAGTTACTTTCTTTCATTCTTTAATTGATTGACAATTAGAAAACTTACTGTATAACATTTTCTTTGAGTTTAATTAATTAAATTAGTTGGTAGATTCCAAATTGAGATACTTACTGACTGATTGATTCAATTGATATTCAAAAAGTTACTATTTATATTAGAGGAAGTTAGAATCATAAACAAACCTAAACGTTGTCAGAAATGTCAAAACAATATAATTTATTACAATTTTATTAAACTAATGGAAATAACATCAAATCAAAATACAAATTCACAATAAATGAAAAATGAAACAATAAAATTGAACATCCACCGATGACGATTCGCCGTGATAATTTTAACATATCCATCTGATCAGATGATGAATTGTTATCAATGACAAGTTAGAATTTGTATTTTTGTTTACTTACTTATGTGTGTTATTTCATTTTTTTTGCACAGCTTTTTTGGTATTCTCGCATTATTTTTGCAAAATGTTTTCATTTTTTTGGGGGAGGGATAAAATGAAAATTACACATGTTAATGAAATCATTATATTTTTAATATTGGTATCATCCATTAGTAAAAGAGTATATATTCCAATATATAACAAGATTGTACACGGTGATGATCTATGTTAGCGGATTAAGAATATCTATATATCATTGGTTTTGATAAAATAAAATTGAAATATTCGAATTGATCACCATTTAATCTAAATATAACTAAAAATAGTAGTTAGTAATATTTTTTGTGTTAATTATTTGTTTTTTTTCTTATGTGATAAGTTTTTCATTTCACACAACTAATAAACAAAATTATCTATACATATGTATTTTAATTTGTATATTTAACAAATAATTTTTGGTTTTTTTTGTCCAATAAATAATTTAATATTGATCTTTTTTGACTTTACCTCAAAAATATTTTTCTGAGGTTTTTGAGTAAAATATTTCTTTTATTTTCCTTTTAAAAAGAACTATTGTAGTATCCTATTGCAGTCGAAGTAGAAATTAATAAAAGATTTTTAAATCAAAAAAAACTTTTAAATTTTTAATACATTTAACTATTACCAATTTAATTTTTAAATATTCAACTTGGTAGCTAAAAAGTTTAAAAGAATCACTTCTCACTTTTCTCATTAAAAAAAACCAAGTACTTAAAAGAAAAATATTAAAGGTAGAAGTTAACTTTTTAGTGGTTGTGTAAATGAAATAAATATATTTTTTTTAAGGAGTTTGAATTTGTTATTATTTAACTTTTTCTATCTTTATACATACACTGACATATATAGATAGATGGATAAATAAATAAATATATTAATTATCTCTTAAAAGAGTTAATAACTTACGAATTAGAGAAAGAAAGCAAGATGAAATTGAAGGGGGATCCCAATAAATATAAAAGTTTGAAAAACTTTTAAAGTATCGTGGCTTCGATAACAAATCCATTTTCTAAATTTACTCTATTTTAATAGCTCAATCAACTTAATTCGTCCCAACAACTCAACTTCATTTGCAATTAACCTGTATAACTGTAATAATTCATTTCGATTCAATAGGTTGTGGTACAAATTTTCTCTCCATTGGCTGAAGGAAACAAAAATTTTATTTCAATTAAAATTAATATTATACTTTGAAGGTATGTTTTACCTAGGTTAGAACGGTAATACTTTTTATTTTTTTGATTAATAAATATATTACCTTTAAATATAATACAGATTATTTTTTTAATAATAAACAACTTAAAAAAGAATATTTTTTTTTGTTTCAATAAAAAATTAAATGAAACAATATATATTTTTAGTAGTTTTATTCTTTGGAATGGTATTTTTCTATGGAGTGGAATCTAAAAATTGTTCAGAAGCTCTTGCTCCTTATTTCGACGGTGGAAATCATTTAGTTCAATTTTCAGGTAATTTGTCAACTATAAAATATAAAAATATAATATACCAAACTAATACGATTTATTCAAACAGCTGTTTTAAGAAATGGTACTGTGATCTACACAAAACAGATGCTATACAGTTATTATAGTACACTTACCAATGGAGATCCTTTCAAAGTAGTCAGAAATGATTTTACATCTTGCAACGATAACTTGATTCAACCATTCTCTGTCGAAAAACAACAGATTAGTTTCTACGATGCTCATGGTATTGTTCTATACAAAACTGGTGCTGTCAGTATCAGTCCACTATGGAAAATAGAAAATGATACACAATATTCATTCAACTTGATATGTCCTGACAACAGTCAAGTTCTCTACGCATTCAGTCAAGATAATTATTTTTCATTCTATTTCGGAGAAAATTTCTATGATAAGTGTGAATAAACTATTTAAAGATTTTATAAAATAATATTTTAAATTGTTGTTGTTTTTTTTGATTAGAAATTTAATTTTTGTTAATGGTTTTTTTTAGTTAAAAATAAGTTAAACATAATCATTTGATTCCAAATGTAAAAAGATCGATGTAATTATTATCAATTAAATTTAGTAAAGCATGAACCGCGGTAACCTCCAAAAGAAAGAAAAAAATGGTGAACTCTTTCTTTCTTTTTAGAAGATAATAGGTAGGTATCAAACTACTCATCACCTCTATGTTCAGTTGAATGATATACCCTAGTAACTTGAGCAACATACTTACTCAAAACAACAAATTTCTCTAATAATATACTTGATTCAAAGTAGGATTCATTCATTAGATTTGTTATTTCTTTCTTTTTTGTTAATTGTTTATTGTTTTTATCATAATTATGTGTTTTCTTTTTATTTTTATTTTCCAATTAATTGGGACTGGATGTGATGTTGTAATGAATCATAACCTAGCATGAAAAACAATGAATAAAATTTATGTGTAAAAATTAAATTAATTTTGATTTTTTTTTATTTTTTTTTAATTTAAATTTTTTTATATTAAAAGCTGCAGTTCACTGCCTTTTTAATATCACAATAATCAAATTAATTAACAAATCATTACACTGCTCATAATAATAAGAATAGAATAAATATATTTTTAGTAAGATGAGTAAATTTCAATTAGCAATTCCAAAACGTTTCGATGAGATCTCGAAATTCCTCACAGACTACATCCATGATCATCCCTACAAGTCCGCTCAAATCGCATTGATGCTCGGTTGGATCGGTTTCAAACAGATCGTAAAGAAATACCGTTCAATCATTCCAAACAATACTTTTATTGAAATAGATCTTGCCAATCTACTTGCTGTTACCGTATGTAGTTCACACACCGATAATTACACAATTAAATACTTATAATTGACTTGTCAATATTTATTTATCAATTCAATTAGACACCTTTAACTTCAATTGAACAATGGCTTGAACCAGCATCACTATACTTTAGGGATATTGTAGATGGTATTCGTAAGGCTGCAGATGATCCCAAGGTCACCGGTTTGATCTTCCGTATTGGAACACACTTTGCCATGTCATTCGCCCACATTCAAGAGATTCGTGATGCCGTACGTTACATGAGATCCAAAGGTAAGAAAACATTGTTCTACGCTGATTCCTTTGGTGAATTTAGCAATGCAAACATTACCTATTACTTGGCATCTGCATTTGAGTAAGTAAAATTAACTACTGTATTACAATAACTAACAATAAAGTTGAACTAAAACTAACCAATTATATCTTATCAAACAATAATAATAATAGAACAATCTATATGTCACCAGTTGGTTCTTTATGCATTGTAAATTGGGGAATTGATGCTCCATTCATCAAGAAAACTTTAGAAAAACTTGAAATTGTTCCAGAGTTTTTAAGAAGAAGGGAATTCAAAGTATGTTATTTTATAAATATCATATATGATATGAAGTTGTTTATTGATTTACTTATTCATAATTATTATTATTTTTTATATTATATAGTCTGCTGCTAATATGTTCACAGAAGAAAAGATGACTCCATCGGAAAGAGAATCAATGCAATCGATTTTAGATAGTTTGTTCAATCAAATGACAGAGGGTATCGCTCAGGATAGAAATCTTTTGGTGGATGATGTCAGTCGTTACTTTGCGTCTGGTCCATTCACCGCTGCTAAAGCAGAGAGTTTAAAGTTGATCGATAAACTAGCTTACTTACCGGATGCCTACGATGAAATCAAGGGAGTGCAACCCGCAGCAGCAGCAGCAGAGAAGACTGCCAAACAAAGAAAATCACCAAAGGTCAATACCATCTTTTTGACCAAGTATTTGTCGTTGACTGGTAGACTCAATGCACCTGGAAATTCGAAAAAGAATCGTATTGCCTATATCAATGCAGAGGGTGCAATCAGCTGTGGTAAATCGCTGACAAAGATGAATGGTGGTCCAACTATCGGTGCTGAATCACTCTCGTTGGCAATTAGAGCTGCAGTACTCGACAAGACTATCAAGGCAATTATTATTCGTGTTGACTCACCGGGTGGAAGTTATCAAGCGAGTTGCATCGTTCACTTCGAGATCGAGCGAGCAAAGAAGGCTGGAAAGAAGGTGATTGCTCTGATGGGATCGGTCGCTGCATCCGGTGGTTACTTTATCTCTTGTAATGCCGACAAGATTGTCGCTCAACACGGTACCATTACCGGTTCGATTGGTGTACTTCTTGGTAAATTGAATATTAGAAAACCACTCGAGAAAATCGGTGTTTCCTTTGACAATCTCAAGATCAATGAGCGTGACGATACCGTCGGTGACAACAGTAACTTGTTCTCCAGTCTTTACAACTACAGCGAGGCGCAACTTAATACTCTCAACCATGAACTCGATGAAATCTACGGTGATTTCAAATCAAAGGTTGCCCAAGGTAGAAATCTCAGTATGGAGCAAGTCGAGGAGGTTGCACGTGGTCGTGTCTGGTCTGGACAACAGGCTTTCGAGCGCAAGTTGGTCGACAGAATCGGTGGACTCAACGAGGCAATCGAAGAGACCAAAGAGTTGCTCAAACTCGGAAAGGACGACAAGGTAGAGTTGATTCCATTCCCAAGAGACAATCTAATCAAACAGTTGCTCTCATCATCGGCACCATACAACTCCGATGAACTCGATAAAAGAGGTGTCCCACTTGGTATCTCTGCCAGCTCTGTTGGAATAAGCACACTCGCCACACCCATCAAAATGATTGGAACCATCTTTTCACTTTTCAATCATTCCTCATCCCTATTACCAGGACAAATCATGTCATGGCTAAAGAGAGAATCCAACAGACAACATATTTCACTTGAAATGGATTCATCTGTACAAAATTTCTTATAAGAAAATGAAAAAAAAAAAAAAGAAAATATAAATATTATTATGTAAATCAACAACCCAAAAAAAAGTTATATAAATATAAATATTGTTTTTGTAAATCTATTATTAATTTCTTTCTTTCTTTTACAATTAAAATTAATTTAATAATATTTTATTAGTTTATTATATTATAATGCATCTAAATTTATTTCACTAAATGAGCTGGAAAATGAGGAATTAAGTTAATTATTTGTAATTAAAAAAAAAGGTTGAATTTGTTATAAATTACTTACATTTCAATGGCATTCTTAATAAATCTTCGTCGTTTACTGTCACTTGGTGGAGTTTACCTTGGAAGAAATAAGAGACACGAAGTTGTTTGTGCTCTCCGATGCATGGATCGTAGAAACCAAGCATGTCTGATTTCTTGTTGGGATAGAGCTCGAGTTTGCTGTCTTCCACTATATATTGGAGTGCGATGGTGACATCGATCTGTTGATCTGGTGTCGAACCGTTGAGCACACCGTACACCGCTTCCTGTATGATGAGTCCATTCTTTGATTTCTCGTTGGCAATCTTCTTGTCGACCGTTGGTTTCATCAGTTGGACATCGATCGCTGCACGTCTACGCGATTCCCCTATGGCTTCGGCGTGTTTCTCCTTGCGTGCCGCCAGTCTAGCTTGGTCGCTACGTCGACTGAGCGGATCGATAACCAGCAGCTTTATGACGGCGCCAATGACCGATGGCACTGTAAAGAAGAGTACCGATGTCAGCCAATGTACATCGGTGTAAATGGGAATTGGAATCTCAAACGATTGATATTTGTGATGAACGCCAATTGAATAAACATATTTTTTGGTATCCATTGCCAGTGAAAAACTAAATTGAAGTACCGGTGAGATTCTACGCGAAATCGATGCTGTAACACCTCCGAAATGCTGGTTATTCGTTGAAATTGATACACCCAACACTGTTTTCTTGGAAATCGGGAGTTGTCTACTGATACTCGCTGTAACACCAGAATGACTGGCAACCATAACATCGCATCCTAAAATACGATTCTCTATATTTCTGCTAATACTGAAACCTATTTGACCTGCTATTGGTGATGCATGTGCTGATATTCTTGCTTCTGTCGTTGGACTATAATAGTTATAATATAATTATTCCATTAATAAATATAATTCAATAACACTTTATCACTTCTTGTTATTTATTACCTTAAACTCTTTGATAATGAACCTGAAATATCCAATGGTTTCAAATATGTAATTGCTTGTGTTGATGCTATATGTGCACGACTAGAGTGAGAGAGAGAATAATAATTAATTTAAAAGAAAAAAGATAAAGTGCTGCTTTTTTTTTCCAAATTCATTCAAAACACTTACATATTATGTCCAATTATACCTTTAAATCCTATTGATGATAAAATTGGAAGTGTCTCACTGTAGTGAAGTGAAGTAATCATTTGGACTCTATTGAACATCACCTTTTTGTGTGTCGCTCTACATTCGAAATTTGAGTCATAACGTCGCTTGATTACGGTTGGTGAGACTTCCAATGTTCCCAATTTCGAGCTGTTGATTTTGAAACTCTGTGTGGTGCTGATCTTCTTGATGAAACAAGAGTTGTACTCTGGCACGATTGCCACTGACATTGCTTGGTATCCATGTCCATTAAAGAAATTCAGCAGTCTTTCTTCCTTCATTGCTTCGTTGGCACGTGCAAACTTTGCGAGCAGACTCTCCACGCTCGTCGTCGACTTGATGATCGACTGTGCATTCTCCAAGCCGGCAACACCGTAGTTGTCGTAGATGGCACGCTCTTTCTCGTCGGACAACACCTCCTTGGCACGCTTGATCATAGCAAACTTGTGCTGTGAGAGCTGTCGCAACTCCTCGGACTGATGTTTGTCGGGATGATAGGTCATCGCCAGCTTCCTATAGGCATTCTGAATATCCGATGCCGATGCATCACGTGGTACATTCAACACTGCATAGTAATCGATATTCTCTGTTGGATCGCCATCTTCATCAAAGTTGTCATCTTCATCATCGTGTGCATCTCCAAACTTTTTCTTATTCAATTCGTTTTCATCATCACTATCAAATTGATCATTCATTTCCAACAACAATCTAATCTATTTTGTCTATATATAGTTTATTATTGTCTATAAAAAATATAAATAACAAAAAAAAAAAATAGTAAATTAAATGAAAAAAAAAAAAACAAACAATCAGGTGATTCATAATGAGATGGTGATCAAAAAAGGCGCAATCATCAAAATTTCAATTTAAAATTTTCTCATTTTTTAAATTATAACTAAAGTAATTCAAATTTTTATAAACAATTATTAACCGTTGTTATAAACATATTACCAATAATCTAGATTAGAATTTCTAAAACTACAAGATTGACAGATTGAAATTTCTGAACAATATTATTTTTATTTTGTTTTTTTTTACAACCACATATTAATTTTAATCGAACTTCATATTTTCAAAGGTCACAAAATTTTATTTTTTATTTTTATTTTCAGACACACACCTTCACAATTCGATGATGATCAAAATAAATAGTGTTTATTTTTTTTCATTTTTATTTTTAATTTTTAATATATTAGTTTATTTATCAAACAGAACTAGAACAAATATGACTATCACAACAAAGATTGCTGGTGAAGCTGGTACTCCAACTTTCCGTGTATATTTCTTGAATGGTGAAGCCGTTGTCTCTCCATTCCACGACGTTCCACTCTGGGTCAATGAGAAGGCTGCCGTCGCCAATATGTTGGTCGAGATTCCACGTGGAACCAACGCCAAGATGGAAATCTCCACCAAGGAGTTGATGAACCCAATCAAGCAGGACGTCAAAGACGGTAAATTGCGTTTCGTTCACGATAAATATCCATTCAACTACGGTGCACTCCCACAAACCTGGGAGAACCCACACCACGTCCACCCAGACACCGGTGCCAAGGGTGACAACGATCCCTTGGATGCCTGTGAAATTGGATCCGCTTTGGGTGCCCAAGGTGAATTCAAACAAGTCAAGATCCTCGGTGTCTGGGCAATGATCGACGCCGGTGAAACCGACTGGAAGATCCTCTGTATCGATACCAAAGATCCAGTTGCCGATCAAATCAACACCATCGAAGATGTCGAGCGTGTTTTGCCAGGAAAGATCAATGAAGTATTCACTTTCTTGCGTGACTACAAGATCCCCGACGGAAAGGGACCAAACAATTTCGCTTTCGACGGAAAGTTGCTCGACAAGGAATTCGCCATTAAAATCACCAACGAAACCAACCAAGAATGGAAGCAATTGGTTTCTGGTAACACTGAATCACCACTTGCCATTGAATCAACCTTGACCGAAGGTGTCAAGAAATCTGTCTGCGGTAAAGAGACCAAATCCAAGTTGTCATTATGAATTTCCAATAGTAATCCACAAAATAACAACAAATCCAATGGTATCAAATCAAAGCTTTAGTTGTACATAACAAAATAAAATAAAAATAGACTAAAACTTTATTAATTACTTTTTGGATTTGAAAAAAAAAAAAAATAAGATTTATAAATGTAAATCAATTCTAATCATTTATTTATTTGTTTTTTTCCTCTGAATCTTTTTTTTTGTTTGAAATTAATCTATTCGGATTGAATTTGAAATAAATTAAACCTTTTTAAATATTAATATATATATATTAAAGGTGTTACAGGAATTTCTAATAATACTGGTTGATGTTTTGTTTGTTGATAAATATGATCTAATTTGATATGAATTGAATTGATTTCTTTGATTCCAATAAAAAAAAAGTAAAAAAAAAAAAGAATGAGATTGGTTTATTGTGCTGTGGTGGTTGGTTGAAGAGCTGCTTGTTGTTGTTTCAAAACATTCAATTCCTCTCTAAATCTACTCTCATTGTGAACCTTTTCAATTGCAGTTGGTGGCAAGTGTTCTCCTATTTCGATCTTTGTTTTCAGTTGTTCGATTTCCTTTAGCTTTCTACCCAAATTCTTAATTTTCTTTTCCAACTGCTCCTCAGGTGTGTATTCTCTGCTTGGTGGTGTTGGTTGTGATGCTGTCGATGTGGTGGTGGTGCTGGTTGTTGAGGTCGATGGTTTGGCAGTGGCTGGCTTCTTCTCCTTCTTTGGAGCACCGGCTGGACTGCTTCCGCTGCCAGTGGTGGCGGCTGACGATTGACCGGCAGCATTGGTACCCGGTGCTACGTAGATCTTGAAACCTGGTGGCAAGTTGGATACAGGTGTTGGTGGTGCTTGTTGTGCCGCCAATCTTTGGCTGGGTGGAGTGTACTTTGTTGGAGGCGAATTGGTCACTTTCAGCACGGATGGTGGTGGGAAAACGATCTTCTCGTCGGGGAAAGCGAGTGGGTTCTGTGGACGCCAGAATGCTTGATACAACTCTGGAATCTGTTCTTGGTAGACAGTAGAACCATCGTATTTGATCACACGAATTCCATTGTCGACACGAATTCTCGGTGAGAGCACCGCTGTCAAAAAGTGTATCGAGTCTGCAGCCCACTCACTGTAGGTTGCGCAATGGGCGTGAGTGGAAACAATCTTTTTGTAACGCGTCAGGTCCCAGAAATCCATGTCACCCTGTAGATTACCGAATCCACCGAGACAGAGTAGTTTTCCGTTCGGTGAGAATCTGATGGTGTTACGTGGCAACGATCCGAAATCGACGAGTGGTGTTCCCTTGATGTTGAAGAGAGTGGTGTTGAACGGGTTACCGTAGCACACAACAAACTGGTCGAGGGTGGGCGACCACTTGACGTCGTGGATCGGACCCTTAATGCCAAGACTGAAGCTGGTGCCATCGAGTGAGAGGAACCACAGTCCGGTTTCACCGTAGTACGACTTTCCAGTCTTGTCGGTGTCGGTCGATGTGTGAATCAGTATGTTGGTACCTTTACGGTTCCAAAAGATCTTGGCGTCGTTTGCCTTGTAGAAAGAGATGTGTGAGGCGTGTTCGCTGATATTTGGATAGATATAGATACGACAGAGTCCGGGACGCTCCTTCTTCTCGGGAACGAATGTCGAGAACTTGTAGGGTGATTCACCGGGTGCAAAGTCAAACTGTTGGATATCTGGAAGTTTCAGTTTCTTTGCGACCATTCCAATGTTTCTGCCGTTGAAAAAGTGGATCTCGTTTTGCACGAGACGACCGGCCAGCATCTCGTCGTCGGTCCATTTAATGAGTGGCCAATTCTCAGCGTTACAATGTTTCTGTGAAGTTCTGTAGGTGATTTGAGCGTTGCTCAAGTCCCAGACCAGCAAGTTGTTCTCGTTGTTGTTGGCCTCTGAGAAACGCTCCCATGTCAGAAGGAACGAGTTGGCCGGTGAGAAGCTAACATAGACAACGTTGGCGCGCTCAATCTTGAGGAGTGCCGCACCGTTGTCGGCGCGATGCACCACGATGTATTGAGTGTGGACGTATGCGATCAGTGAACCGTCGCGACTGTACTCGACATGCTTAAAGTCGGCAGCACCGCCGTCAATCGACAAGAGTCGTCCGTCTTTTCCATATGCTGGTGAAGTCTGTGATTGAATGATGTTCTTTGAACGCAATGATATCTGTAGGGTCGGTGTAGAAGAAGCTCCGATTGCTGCTGATGTCGAAATCGCTGCAGCAACCGACGAAGTAGTAGAAGTTGAACTAGTTGTTGATGTTGTTGAAGTCATTTAATTTTTGTTTTGTTTTTTGTTTTTGTCCTATAAAATCGATTGATTTCTTATGTGTTTTGTCTGTCTTGACTGAAAAATGATAAGAAAAAAAAACTTTTTCTTGAAACGAAAAATTAAATGAAAAATAATATGATTGTGTTTTGGTTTTGTTCTTGTCTTGTCTTGTTTTGTTTTAATTAAAACTAGATAATATATTAATATATTGTTCTTAATCTTATTATTATTATTATAACTATTACTATTAAAAGTAAAATTATATTATATTACCTTTTTTTTGTTTTTTAAATTGTTTAAACAATTAATAATTTAATATTATATGTTTATTGATTTAAATAAAGAGAGTGATATATTTATTATTGATATTCTATTCTATTAATACAATCAATCTTTGATGATTACTTTTTTATTGTTTCTAAAATAAAACTTTTCTTTTTTTCTCTTTATTTATTATATTAATTTTAGACTTTGAAAGAAAATAAATATTAAATTTGATTTACGATCTAATCTATCTATCTATCTAATTCTATCTATTTAATTATTCTACTACTACCTCTTACTTCTACACTGCACAAAACGTTATTGTTATTATTGGAACAACAATTAAGAGTGTATTGGATAAAAACGTCAAAAAAAACTAGTTGTTTTGAAAATTTTTTTTAATTTTTTTTTTTTTTTTCAAACACACGAAAACCCACTCTTTCATATTGATTCTGGAACTTCAAACAACATTATTATTTGATTGTGATCTCCTAATTAATTAAAAAAAAAACAATATTTTAGTGATTATCAATATTATTTATTAATAATCACGAATATTACAATGATTATTATCATATTTTTTTTATTTCCTTTAATTTAATTTTTAATTTTTAATATATTTCTATTACTTTGAATATTAAAGTTATGTTATCATATTTGAAATTGATCATATTAGATATCTAATTTATTTTGTTCTCGTCTTGCATTCCATTTTTGGAGTAGAAGTTGCAAAAATTCATTTAAACTAATTTTATAAAAAAAAAAAAAAAAAAAAAAACATAAATGAAATTATAGTATGTGTATGTTTTTTTAGTACACTTAATAAAATACAATAGAAGAATATAAATGTTCAATTCATTTAAAAATCTATCATTGTTTTCAAGTACAGTCACTCCTGTGAATCAGTCACAACAGAGTACAGATGAGTTGCTGAGCGCAAACAGTGAAGATGTTGACAATCAATCTCAATCTCAATCTACTGACTCAACGACCAACAACAACAACAACAACAACAATGATAATAATAATAATACTTTAAATAAATTAACAAATGTTGTTTCGAATTCAGGTGATACATTTAAGATGTTAGGCTGTATGTATTCATAGATTTCAAAGAATTGGAACATTGCATACATTTCAACATGCATGTTGAAGAGATTAATTTATTAATTAATTAATGACCAATCATTGTTTTGTTAGCTAAATTCTCAATGTGGACATCGAATGTAATTACAAAGATAGATGAAGAGCGAAAGAAACTCATGGAGGAATCAGAGCAAAAGGAAAAGATGAGTCGTGTACTCAAAGAGCGATTACCACCATGGATGGATTTCAAATTAACCGATAAAGTACTACATAAAGAAGCTGTAGATAAAATATTAGATATTAAAATGGTATGTCAATTGAGAGAGAGAGAGGTATATATATTGATAGTTATTGTTTAGCTTACTAATCTAAATTTAATAATTAATAATTGTTTATAGAGTAAAAAGACATTCTTACAATCACCACCGATCGACTCTGACTATTGTCAAGAGTTTGATGACTTTCTCATTCAGATAGCAACGGCATCTTTGAAATACGATAAGCAACTTGAAAAGATTAGATTTATTATGGTACCAAGATTGTATGTCTTTCACCATTGTACAATATCAAAAAGATAACTAACTAAATTATTTGATCTATCAAACAAAGTATTTCGGAGGAACAGTTTTGGAAGAATTGGTATTATAGAGTAACTTTGATAAGAAAGGAATTCAATATTATTGATGGTCTCAATGATAGAGTTGTAAAGAGTACTGCAATTCAAGAGGATGATAGTGAATTAACAACAACAACAACTGTAGATAATAATAATAGTAATAATAATAGCGCAACAACAACAACAACAACAACATCAACATCAACAACGAAAATTACAAAACAAAATAGTGAAAATGATATAAGTAACTGGGAGAAAGAATTACTTAGCGAATTAGATGGTTTTAACAATGAAGAGTTGGTAGTGGATCTATCGATGAACAATGATTTATTAGATGATTTAGATAATGATAATAATAATGATAATAATCTTAATGTAAATAGCAAACAGCAACAACAACTGGATGAAGATAGTGATTCAATAGATTCCGATACAATTATAGATGAAGAACTAAAGAGAGAGGCAGAGCTTTTGAAATTGACACCACCTACAATAGATTCAGATGATGAATTGATGAAAGAAATAGAATCAGAGATATCATAAGCACAACAAGTAATACCTCTGACAATCGCGTTGTACCTTTTTTTTCTTTCAAATAACATTTTTAATAAATTTTTTTTTGTTTAAACAATAATAATCTAATTTTATCGTATAAAAAAAAACATTAAACATGTCAAAAAACCTGGATCAAACAAAAATTTTCTGCGAACTTGAATGGATGAATTTTTTTTTTAATTAAATTTTTTGATCAAAAATTCAAAGTTTTATCTCTCAAAAAAAAGAGAAAAAAAGAGTACAAAACAACAACAGAAAACAAACAATTATAGAATAGGAATTTAGATTTTAGATTTTAGATTTTAGATTTTAATTTATATTAACAAATTTAAAATACTTTTAAAAAAATCAACCTAAAACCTTCATTATTTTTTGAAAGGTCAATAAATTATAAGTAGGTAAAAAGTGAACAATTCAATTATTCATTCAACAACAATTTAATTAAATTCAAACCAAATAGAAACTATCTCTTTTTTTCTTTTTACTTTTTAGTTTTCATTTATTGCTATTTTACCACCATGAACTACTACATACTGACATTTATTTGTTGATGTGTTTGTTTGTAATTAATTTTCCAATTTTTTTTTTATTTTTTTGATTGATTGATTTTAACACACACCCACACAATTAACGATTCTTTTTTTTTTTTAATGACGCTGACATGTTTTATTAGCTACTCCACTTTGATATTGATTTGGACCACCTAGCTAATTCACACTAACTCAGTGCGAGCCACAACTAATAATTATTAACCATGGTTAATAATTCGCTCATATTAAGCTTTAAACACAATAGTTTATTTATTATTGTTTTTTTTTAACGTTTATTTATAGAAATTTATACCTTTCCACTATCAATCCAATATACCACATTATAAAGAGTATAAAGCCATCACCACAACCAACAGTAACACATAGTAAACTAGTTTAGTTTTTTACCTATTATAATTAAAATTAAATAATAAGGAAGAAGGAGAGAGTTCACTGAGAAATTCATTTGATTTAGAGTGTGATAGACATATATTAGAGAGAGAATAGAATCAAATTTTTTAAAAAAAAGTCAAAATTACATCTTTATTTAATAGCTATACAATCAATCAACAACAGTTGTTATTAATTGTATAAAAGGTTGATTTGTTTGTTTGTTGTTATGGTTAGTTAAGTCATATCACACATTCATTCAATATCAAAAATTGTGTGTGGTTAGTTTGTGTTTGTGTGTTTGGTGTTAATGTTTATATTTATAAATATATTTATATATATTATTTTATTTTAATTTTTTTAAATAATTATTACATAACCAAAAAAAAAAGCATTTCCAGTTAAGCTTGAACATTAAAGTTTAATCTAATCGGTTAAATTTACTTGGTATATATTTAATATCATAGAGAGAGTAGTATATTTATAATTGTTTTTCTTTTAAATCTCAATTTCCAGAAAGAAAAATGATTGAAATTGTATCGGATGGAAACCAAACCGATATTATTAATAATAACGGGTGCAACGACCAACCTGTGATTAGTAGATCAGTGATTCCAACTCCACCACCACTTCCACCGGTTTCCAAAGTAAATTTTACATTTAAATGCAATGGTAAAAGAAATACCAAGAATGAATCATTAGCATCAACAACAACTACAACAACAACAACAACAACAACATTGACATCAACTCCAGAGAATAGAAAAAATAGTTTTGATAGTTTTCTGAGTGGTCTTCATCTTGGTTGTATTTTAAAAGAGAGAGATTTATTGAATAATTTTCCAATGGATTCCGATATTTTCTGGTCCGATGATTTCCTTGATAACAGAGATTCCAACTATCAGCATATAAAGCAACAAACTACCATTACAACTACAACATCATCGATATCGACTTCCACCATTGGCATAGAGTTGTCCGATACCAGTGCGACAAATACTAGTTGTTGCAGTAGTAGCAGTAGTGTTAATAGTAGTCCAGCGGTGGAAGACGATACCTCCTACCAAGCCAAAGGTGGAGAGTGTCCAATTTGTTTGGACACCTACGATGTCATGGTTGAATTTCCCGTCTGTAATCATACCTATTGTTTATCTTGTACAGAGTCTCATCTTCGTGAGCAAGTTTGGAGGTTCAAAGGAAAGAAGCTTTCCTGTCCCGATCCAAAATGTAACCATTCTCTTTTAAGTGATGAAAAGTTTAATGTAAGTGAATAATAACTTTGATCAAACACAATCTTTATTCTAAATATTAATAACTTTCAAATTATAGTCAAAGTTTTTAGATAAAGTATCACACGATAAATTGGAATTATATAAAGTTATCAATAACAAGCTGTTTGGTGATAAGAATATTATATTCTGTCTGAGTTGTTTTCATCCATTAAGCAAACCGAGTGGGACAGATATGACTATTATCTGTGACAATTCCGAGTGTAAATTAGAGTTGTGTTATGAATGCGCCACAGAATCACATCATGGAATGACATGCGAAGAGAACAAGAAATATATATTCGATACACTATCGGAAGACGAAAAGAAATCACTGAAATATTTAGAAGCGGAGCAGTACAAAGCCTGTCCAAAATGCGGAATAACCACCTACAAAGAAGATGGTTGTGAATATGTATATTGTTTAGCATGTGGTCATCAATTGTAAGTAGATAATTAATTAGAAACAATAATAATTGTTTAGAACAAAATTAATATGGAAAATTATTTTTGTTTAGTTGTTATTTTTGTTTGGAACCTCATGATCATAATTTATCGACACATGTACACGGTCCGAAATATGTTGCACCGAAATACGATAACTATTACAACTATGCATATCATCAAAGGCGTGGATTCTTCCAGCGACACTACAAGATCAAGCATGCAGCCACCTGTTTTGCACTGGGTGTTGGTGCGGTCATCGTGGGTCCACCGGTGATCGTGGTTGGAGCGATTCCCTATGCAACCTATCGATTGGCAACTCACATCCGAAAGGTAATGAAACAGAGAAAGCTCACACAAAAGAAGTGTAATTTCGACAATTGGGTACTCGAAGAAAAGAAGAGAAGAGAAGCGTTGGGTCTCGAAGTTTCTGATTACATCAATGAAAACTATAACAAATTAAATGTAAAATCAACATAGACAATTGATTTTAAATGTTTTTTTTAAATCCAAAAAATCTAAAACTATTTAATGTTCTCTAAGCTTACTTTATATATACAAATTTCTTTCTTTTATTTATGAATTGATTTCCAAACTTTACCATCTTTTTTTCTTTTTCTTTTCTTTTAATCTATCTCTCTCAACCAAATATCAATATAAAGTAATCGATCTATATATATATATATGTATGACTGTGTCTATTCTATCTGTTTATACATTTGTCTAATTAATCGATTAATAGTTAACGATGTTGTTGTTTTGATTCTGTAAAAAACAATTGATAAAAAACAATTGATATCAATTGTTATTCGATTGATAGTCTTTAGAAAGCTGGGAGTTGAAGAGTGGTAAGAGTAATTGTGTTGTAATGGTTAATGATTGATTATATTACTACTGATCATTGTTTGATGGTGGACTATTGCTATTGAATTGTTGTGCCGATTGTTGAAGATGTGGAGGTGGATATGGATGATGTGGATTGAAACTCATTGGTTGTTGTTGGTGTGGTGGCATGCCACCCATTGGTTGACCTGGTGGTGGTGGGAATGGGAATTGTCCTGGAGGCATCATCGGAATATTGAATTGACCTGGTACCATATTTGGTGGTAATAGACCTGGTTGCATACCAAATGGTGGCATCATAGGTACTAAATATATACAAATAATAAATTTATTTTATAAGTTTAAACATTAACTAAAATTGTTTTTATTATTAATAATAATAGATGTAATATAAATGCTTACCTTGACCACCTTTTTGTTGCATTTGACTCTTAAACCATTCTGCTTCGAATTGTTTATAATATAGTGTTACAGCTTGTTGATGCACCTTACCAATGGTGTGTGATTTTCTAACTGATGGTGAATCATGTGTAAGATACTTATCACAATATTCACAATAATATTTTGGCATAGTTTATTATACTAAGATATGATTTAGATATATATAAATAGAATAAAAAAGGATAAAAAGATGAAAATATTAATGAAGAAGGAGGATCAATCAATCTACAATCTATTCACACACGAAAATTCTTTAAAGAAAAATTTAAAAATAATCAAAAAAAAAAAAAATTAAAAAAAAATATATATTTATTCCCTTTCGTTTCTTTCGTTTTTTTAATTAATATCAATCAATATAATAGATTAAATTCTGAATAGATAGAAATGAGTACAACAAAAAGAGTTAAACCAAATATTTTGGTATGTCATTTTATTTAGTTGTTTAAAACATTAATATGTTAGTAGTAGTTAGTGAAAGTTTTTAACAAAATTTTGATATGTATTCATACAGATCACAGGTACACCAGGAACTGGTAAGACTTCACTTTCAGAGATTCTTTCAAATACACACGATTTTAAGCATGTTGATATCTCTGCTTTGGTGAAAGAGAAGGAGTTGCATGATGGTTGGGATGATGAATTCCAATGTTACATTTTAGATGAAGATAAGGTTTGTGATGAACTGGAAGAGACAATGAATCAAGGTGGTATCATTGTTGATCATCACGGTTGTGAATGGTTCCCAGAGAGATGGTTTGATTTGGTTATCGTTTTGCGTACTGATACAAAGATTTTAAATGAAAGATTAAAAAAGAGGTAACTATTATCATTCAAAAACGATGTTTGTGATTTACGCTGATAGCTGCTGACAAATCAATTTCACTTCATGTTTAATAGAAATTATAATACAGTAAAGATTGAAAACAATATCGATTGTGAAATTTATCAAATGATTTTGGAGGAAGCAAAGAACTCTTATAAACATGAAATCGTTAAAGAATTACAATCAACAACCATCGAGGATAATGAACATAATCAACAGATCATTGGTGAATGGATAAATTCATGGAACAAACAATAAAAATGATAATGATAGTAAATTTATATTTATAAAGAATAGTTGGACTACACTTACTAGTTTTGTTTGTCTTTTGAGTTGTACTTTACTTTCTTTGATAACTATTACTATTTAAAGTAAGTTAATGGATTTGGATTTATGAATCAGAAAAATTGGTTTAAGAATATATTAATTTATTTGTTTTTGTATTTTATAAAAAGTAATATTATATATATTGGGGTCGGAGTTGTATTGTTATATTTAAATAAAATGTGAAAAAAGCTTTATGGAGATGGAACAAAGTTTGCATATTTAGCGGTCATGGCAGGTAAATCTAAATCCATGGCTTTGGCGATAAAGTTGGCGACATCGATATTTTCAACGTTGGCACGGATGTGATCTTCTTGCAAGTCTTCATCATCACCACTGTAGTAGTAGTAGAGATTGACATCGACACCAGTGTGTCCACCGGTTGTGAATCCGACCCAGGCACGTCTGCTAATGTATTGTCCGAGAAATTGTTCGAAATTCCAAACTTTTTCGTCGTTTCTAGGTGTGGCGAAAAACATGAGAAGATTCATCTCGTCACTGGTGAAAGTAATGTTGAGTCCATCAGCATGTGCATTGACATAGTTGGTAATGATGGTTGCATCGATAGTTGGGAATAGAGTTGTGTTGAAAAGTTGAGTCGCCATGTAATGAGCGGACGCGTTCAGCTTCAAGAGTGTCTCTGGATGCCACTCGTACTGTGGATACTCTTTTGGATCTGGTTGCATTCCAAGAGTGATACCACCGGTTTCGTGATCGGCAGTCACAATTACCAAAGTGTTTCCATCCTTCTTGGCGAAATCAATAACGGTTTGGAATGCCTGGTCAAATTGGAAGGTCTCCCAGATTTGGCCGGCGGCATCGTTCGAGTGAGCGGCAATATCGATTTGCGATCCTTCGACCATCAAGAGGAATCCGTTTTCGTTGTTCTGGTTGATCAACTCCAACGATTTGACAGTCATTTCATTCAAGGTTGGAACATCGATCTTCTGATTGATACGATCGATTTCATATGGCATATCATAGTCGACGAACACACCAAGAATCTTTCCCTCAGTGACGTTCAACATGGCTTCACGGTCACGAACAACCTTGTAGTTATTATTTGCGTTGGCAGCATTCTCAAAGACGGTCTTGTTGAAATAGAGAGCACCACCACCAAGAGCAACAGTAAGGTTTTTCTCGAGTAGCTGGCTGATAATAAAGTCCTCTGATTTTCTACTGGTGGCGTGTGCAAAGAAACAGGCCGGAGTGGCATCGGAGATACGAGTGGTAACTGCAACACCGGTTCTGATTCCCTTGACCTGAGCGGCTTCAAATAGAGTTCCCAAAGGTTTCATTTTAATCGGGTCGACACTGATAGCGCCATTGTATGATTTGTGACCGGTGGCGTAGGCAGTGGCTCCGGCAGCAGAGTCGGTTACCATTGAACTTGAGGAATAGGTTCGGACTGTTCCAACCAGATATTTATCCAAGTTCAACGAGGTTATGTTACCATTGGTACGTTGTTTCATGGCAGCTCTTGCCATGACGGCCGCTGCCGGTCCAAAACCATCACCAATCATAAAAATGATGTTCAGTGGCTTACTTGCAATGTGATGTTCATCTTTATCTCTGGATCTTGGAATCAAGAATGCCAACAAACAAAATTAAAAGAGCAACCATCAATATTGCAATCACTGCAATAATGATTTTCTTCTTCCTTGATGATGATTTGTGACTGGATTCAATGTCAAATTGATTAGTCATTTTTATTTTTTATAAAATTAATTATATTAATTATGAATAAATGATATTATATAAAAAGAAAAAGGTTGGAGTTGAAATTTAAGATTAAATTTGATTTTGGAATAGATAGAAAATAACACAACAAATGTAATAATACAATATATATATATTAAAAATGTTTAAATTAAAATAAATTTCAAAAATATATTAAAAATCAACTTTGATGTATATTTGATTTATAAATTTATATGTATATAAAATTTGTAGTGGTTGTGATGGTATTAATTAATCAATCTAAGAATGATTAGTGGTGTTTGTTGTGTGTGTGGAGTGTGAAAATATATATTATTTATGTATGTTTATAAATTATAGAAATGAATCGATATTTATAATAATCAAAAATTAAACAACATACTGGTACTCTTCATCATCGATCAGGAAGTGGGAGACACCCAACTCATCACCAGACGATATTTCATCAGCCAAAGTTGATTTCATCCTAATAATTATGTAGCAGAATGCAATAGGCAGTGCCACCGGTTCTGATGCTTTCCAAATTGGGACTGGTTTGCACTTCTCTAAAAATAAATTAAATTAATTAGAAATATAAAAAAAAAAATGATGTTATTAAAATCAGTATCTAAAAATAAAATATTTAATAAAAACAAATCAAGTGAAACTTCAACATTCCTGCAAATGATTTATAGTTTAAAAGTTATATATCATCTTCCATCAACAATAACAACCTTTAATTAATTTGAATAATAAAGAAACATCAATTTAATCAATATCTCACCCTCTTTTTCACATTATCTGTGTACTTTTTTTTTTTGTTTTCTAATTGATTGATGTTGATTCGTTCATACTCCAATAAAGTATTCTATACCGTTGTTGTTATTGTTCTTGTTGTCTCTGTTGATTATTTATTAATGGGTCTGCATATGCAACATTCGTTTGTTTTTTTTTATTATTTTTTTTGTGGTGTGGTGTGATGTGGGGGTGGTTTTGTTGAAGTGGCAGTTTTGAAGTGTTTGTCGTCTATATTAGGCAATGCTGTATACCTCTTTGTTTTTGTAGTTTAATAATAAATATATATTGATTTTATTGAAATTGAAATTGAATTTATTGATTTGATTTGATTTTGTTAACATTTAAGTTATGTAATTCCATTTATTAAGTTTGAAAATGTTGTTGTTTTTGCACCTCGTTGTTGTTGTTGTTGTTGTTGTTGTTTTAATAAAATTAATGGGGGGACTTACTTGAGTAAGGTTCCACCTGGTGATACGAATGATTGTTTGTTTTTATTGTCTAGTTTTTTTGATTTGATTATTATTATTTTAAAAAAGTAAAATGAAAGTGCAAATCATCTATCTTCATAACCTCTTAGATTATAAACTTAAAACGATAAAACCAATCACAGCTATTTAAAAACACGAAAGCAAACAGACATCTACAGTACCTTTTTGATTTGAAATTTCGGTAATAGCCGCTTGCTGCCCAATACCAAATCAACTAAATCAATATAATTTCAACCTAATCTAAAACTAAACTAAACTAAAACTAAAACTAAAACTAAAAACCTTTACTTTTCTAGATTAGAATAAACAAAACAAAAAATAGGTATCGTAGTATTATAAATAACTAATGTAATTAACAATATTATAACAGTATTATAACAAAATTTAGATTAATAATGACAAAAAAAACTAATTTATAATAAAAAAACTAATTTAAAATAACACCCACAAAAAGTTTTGGGGTAACTCAACAACTACCACACCAAAAAAACATCAATTTCTAACTTTTTTTATATTTGACACGAGAAAAAAACGAAGGTTATGCGTTGCTTCAGTCTGATTTTTTAGAAAAAGGTTCTGAAAATTGATGATCTGCAAATTTGCTTAAACTCCGAAAAATTGTTGACGAACTTTAAAAATGATAAATTAAAATTACATTTATTTTTTTAATGATGAATTATTTTAGATTTATTTAAAATTAAATTTGTGACCACCACTTCGTTTAGATAGAAAGATTTATAGAAAATCAGGATCACAGAACCAATGTGGACATCCTGATGGCGCGGACGGTACACTTGATGGGCTATAGCCTTTATTACACTTTGGAACGGAATTAGGACAGGCACCACCAGTGGAAACGCAACTATTGAAAATGTTGCATCGGTCTTTGTTTCGGGTATAGGTAGCCACTTGGTTCGCTGGACATATTTGGTTGTTTGTATCGCAACGACTGGAAACGAGGTCCGGTACGTGAACATATATTTTCTTGATTCTAAGTATATCGTTGTTGGAAGCGTCCGCATAGACTATCGCTGACTTTGATAGCAGTCTGGAGTACAACCACTGTTTGTCTAGAAGGAATACATCACTAGAGTAGCTCTCTGTGAAGGAATCAAAGTAGTAGACTCTTTCAGTGTTGACTTCAATGGCGCCAATCTGTTCCTGTGAGCTAACGGACTGGAGGAAGAAGAATTGATTCAATCCAGCTAGTTCGGCGGCAGCATCGTTGGCAGAAAAGATATTGTTGAAATCGTCAATGATCGTTGCTTCTGCTTCCAACTTTCTAATTCTAGTTGGATCGGGATGTTCATCATCGATAATCTCTACTTTCTTTCTAATTAAATTACCAACGCTGTTAAGTGAATTGAAGATACTCTGTAGATTGTTGGGATCACCATTGCCATTGTAGTTGAAATTAAAGTTTCCACCTTTGCCATCACCACCTGAACGGTTGATTTGTATTTGATTTTGACCCGAAGATTGACCAGACTGACCATTACCACCGGCATAGTTAATATTGACATTGCTATTCTCATTGTTGTTGTGGTTATTGTTGTTTTGTTGTTGATTTTGATTATTTTGTTGTTGGTATTGATTGTTTTGTTGCTGATATTGATTGTTTTGTTGTTGGTATTGGTTATTATTGAAGATTGATTCGACTATTTGGGCAGGATCCATCGGTTGAATAACATTATCAGAAGATGCAAACCATTGATTTCCTGAGGATCTTCCATTGAATTGGCTCTGTGTTTGTGATTGACCTTCTGGCTCTTGGTTCTGTCTTTGACTTCCACCGAATCCAAATTGGCTTTGTGATTGATGTCCATTTCCTTGAGTCTGGGCTTGCCATTGTCCAAATCTATCTTGATTCTGACTCTGACTTCCACCGAATCCATTTTGACTCTGTGACTGTCGTCCATCTCCTTGATTCTGATTCTGTGATTGTCTACCATTGGATTGATTTTGATTTTGTGATCTGCTATCTTGATTCTGATTCTGTGATTGTCTAGAATCATCTTGAATCTGATTTTGTTGTTGTCTACCATTTGATTGATTTTGATTCTGTGATCTATTATCTTGTCTAGAACTACCTTGACTTTGATTCTGCGATTGTCTAGAATCATCTTGATTCTGACTCTGACTTTCACCGAATCTATTTTGACTCTGTGACTGTCTTCCATCTCCTTGATTCTGATTCTGAGATTGTCTACCATTGGATTGATTTTGATTTTGTGATCTACTATCTTGAATATTATGTGATTGAATTGTATCATCTTTATTATTCTGTGATTGTCTAGATCCATCCTGGTTTTGATACTGAGACTGTCTACCATTTGATTGATTTTGATTCTGTGATCTACTATCTTGGTTATTTTGTGATTGTCTAGAATCACCTTGATACTGATTCTGTGATTGTCTATCATTGGACTGATTTTGGTTTTGTGATCTGCTATCTTGATTATTGTGTGATTGAATTTTATCATCTTGATTTTGATTCTGTGATTGTCTACCATTGGATTGATTCTGGTTTTGTGATCTACTATCTTGATTATTATGTGATTGTCTATCATTGTATTGATTTTGATTTTGAGGTGTTTGTGATTGCGACTGAGATTGTTGGTTTAGATTTTGATTCTGATATTGATTTTGACCAGGTCTGTTCTGACTTTGGAATTGATTGTTATTATTGTCTTGGTTTTGATATTGATTGGAATCGGCATTATGATTTGCTAGTTGTTCAGCTGTATTACGATTTTTCTCATAGATATTCAAATCGAAATTTGGGTTTCCATTTCCATTACCACCACTATTATAATAGTGTAAATTAATATTTTGTTGATTTTGTTGTTGATTATTATTATTATTATAGTTATTTATATTTTGTTGATTTTGTTGTTGTTGATTCTGATTATTATAAATATTATTATTTTGATTATTATTATTGTTTTCATTGTTTAATTGTGGCATTGAGAGTAAACGATATAATTCACTAACTAAGAGAACAAGCTTTCCATTGTATCGATAGATATCACCACCCACTACATTGTCAATATCGATATCGCTAAATGAAGCAGGAGAAATACGACTGGATCTATTGAACACAATGTCCTCTACAATGATTCCATCTTTTATACCGCTGAATGATGGATTCAAAGGACTTAGAACATAACCATAGCATCCACGTGGTAAGTTGCATGGTGCATCGGAAGCAAGACGTTGATAGGTAAAATAATTTAAACTTGGATTATTGTTGTTGTTGTTGGTATTTTCTTTATTATTATGTCCATTATATTCTGAATAGCCATAAACTCCAACTTCCAACACAAAAGCAATATATACTAAAAATAATAAACTATAAAATAGTTTCATAGTTATATAAAAAAATCTTTTTTGTTTTGTAAACAAATCTAAATATTTAATATTTATATCGTAATTTATAAATATCTTGAAAATATTGTCATCGTCATGTTCAAATTTGAACATAATCAATCATTGGGCGTCTACCAGAATAATTAAATAAAATTGCAAATGGAATGAATAAAATTGTGTGTGATCATGTACATACAATGATATATATAGAAATAATAATATTTATGGTTAAAGAAATGGATTTCCGAAAGATTGTTCAACAACTGTGTGAAATTATTTTAATTCGTGGGAAATGAATAAACTTGGGTGATGATGAAATGTGGTATGTGATATAGTGGAAGAGTGGGGTGTATTATTTTCAATAAACAGATTTATTAGAATCAATACATCATTTAACATGGCACATGTGCATTTAGTACAAATTTATTACAATGAACATGTTGATTGAAAATTTGTGTAGGAGTGGGAGGGTGATTAGATAGATCTATTTTAATTTAAATAAATAAGAATAGATTCTGTTTAAACGTCTTGAATTTGATCAAAGTATAAATCGACAGATAGAAGGACATCCATACGTATTTTTATTGCAATAGATTCTTCAATATAAAAATTAATATATTTTACCGAAACAATAAGAAAATGCAATATTCTCTTGATTGATATAAGTGTTTATCAAAGTTGAAGTTCCAGCTGCGACGATAATCTATTAATATTAATGAATTTGTTAATAGAATTGTTTAAATTAATTAGTTTGTTAGTTAGCTCGTTATTTGTACATAATTATTCAAATGGATATATATATATTTACTTGATTTCTTGAGTGTGGATTGCAAGAGAGTGTATAGAGAATATCAGAGGTGGATGGAACACGCATGAGAAGCTTGCCGTCTAGAGCATAGTGGTTGACTACACCTTCACTGCCACACGCCATCACTCTATCCTTTTCAAAGACAACCGAGTGGTAGGAAGCGAGTGGTTGATTCGAGAGTTGCGCAGACATCGTATTCAGCTTGCCAAGATACCACATCGTCAGAGAACTACCACCTACCACCAACCAATTTCCTGTGACATCCAAATCAATTGGACCAGTCCAACTGCTTGACATTATTTTATTACTATTAGCATGCTGAACACCACTACCACTAACACTACCACTACCACTACCACTACCACTCTTTGTGACATCAGATTGTTTTATTGACTTTTTCAATGAGGGTGATAAAATGTTTTGACATTGATTGGTGTTACAATCCCAGATTCTAACTGTTGCATCTTCAGAGGTAGATAACAGTGTATTATAGAAACTATTGTATTTAACTTGATGAACGTAATCGCTGTGCCCAACAAACGTTGATATCATTTGACCTCTTACAACATCCCAACAATATGCATTGGAATCACCACAACCAAAATATAATCTACCATTCTAAAATAATAAATAAATATATATTAGTCTATTAATATCCCATTCATGAATAACTAATTGTTGTAAAAGTAAGTTATTTAACATACATTATCAACATCTAAACCATTGATTTCACATCTCTCTGACAACGAACCTCTAACACCTTCTTTCTGTGGGGAAGGTATAATAAACATTGCTTTTGTATTTATATTATCAAATGAGTAATTTATAAATTCATTATCATTATTGTTGTTGTTGTTTATCTCTTCTATATTTATATCTATAATAGATTTAAATAATTAATTAGTTGTGTTAAAAAAAGAATAAGTAATAAAATTTGTATATACATTTACATACTTATTGATTGTTTAATATCATTCCAATTCCATGCTTTGATTTCAGTGTCATCCGAAGATAATAATTGATTCTCATTGTAAAATAAAATACAATTGATTGCAGTGTTGTGTGCTTTGAAACCATAGTGACATGAGTTTTCATTACAATAACTATTTATATTTGAAGATGTAGAGGATGTTGATAAAGATATATTTTTCCTACTATTATTATCGATTGACATTGAATCATTTATATTATTTAATTTGTTTGATGATGATGTTGTTGTTGTTGTTGTCGATCTATGAAGTGGTTTGGTATTAAGATACCAAACATTGATATAACCATAGCTGTTCGATGCAATCAAGTAGTTCCCACACTTGGAGAACAACGTACAAGTAATAACTATCTCATTCTGTAAAACTTCATTGATTTGTTGTTGCTGTTGTTGTTGTTGATATGAAATCATTACAAAAATATATAATACAAGATGTGATTACAAATGCAACATGAACAACCATTTTTTTTTTAATTACCATCAAAAAATTTATTTATTTTCACCTTTTTTTTCAATCTGATCAAAACAAATACTTTTTTTTTTTTAAAAAGATATTTAATTAAAATTAACAATTGAGATAACTTGATTATCCACTAGGACTAACACTATAGATATCTATGATCAAATTCTCGAAACATTTGAATATATAATTTAAATTAATTTATTTAGTTATACTGTAATTAATTTTTGGAAAATCAAAAGATAAATTAAATTAATATAAACAAAGATTATAAATTGTAACAAATATCAATTGATAGACCCAAGAAAAAAAAACAAATTAATAAAAATTAAATAAAATAAAATCAAAAAAATTAAGAAATTGGGTGGAGAAAAACGAACGAAAAAAATAATAATAAATTTAAACTTTTTATTTTTGATTAAAATAATATAAATATTTTTATAGATAGATATATAGTTTTAATTAAAAATGAGTAGTGGTAATCATAGAATTGTAGATCTTCTACAACTACAGAACTTAACAAAGCGTGATCCAGCAGCTTATAAAGAGGAGTTCTTGTTACAACACCAACACTTTTTAACACAACTACAGATCTTTCAATTGAAACCAACCAAAGATTTCAAACCATTCGCTCAATTAGTTAGTTATTTAAGTCATGTAAATATTTACCGAAATTAATCAATCAATCAATAAAAAAACAAAAAAAATTAACTTTTATTATTTTGTCTATTGCAATTATTATTTATAATGCTATAGGTTTGTTCTTTATATCCAAAGGAAATGGTAGATTTCCCAAAACAAATTGCAGATCTCTTGGAGAATAACTGTAACAATTTGGAACCAGATCTCAGACGTATTCTAGCAAAGTCATTGATTCTCATGAGAAATCGTAATATGATGCAACAGATCCCAATGTTGACTTTGTTCTTCAAGCTCTTCCGTATCCACGACAAACCACTGAGAAAGTTGCTCTACTCTTACATCGTCACCGACATCAAGAACACCAATCTCAAACACAAGAACGTAAAACTCAACAAAACACTCCAAAACTTTATGTACACAATGATGAACGATAGCTCTGAGATGGCAACTCTCATGTCATTGAAAGTAATGGTTGATCTATTTAGAAAGAAGATTTGGTATGTCCTACATATATATATATATATATAATCATAAATATAAAAGTTGTAATCAAACTAACATTTAAATTAAATTAACTAAATATTATATTATATTATAAAGGCATGACATTAAAACAGTTAATGTAATTTCAAATGGTGTTTTCTCAAAGAATTCAAAGATTGTTACTACTACTTTGAATTTCTTTTTGCATGTTGATAATCCCGACAAGGAGGATGACAGTGACCGTGAGGATGCCAAGAGACAAGAGGATGCAAAACAACAGATGAGAAAGGCAAGTCTTGCCAACAAGGTTGCCAAGAAGACCAAGGCACGTGGTAGACGTCTGGGTAAGGCCAAAGAAGACTACAAAAAGATCATGGAGGCCAACGAGAAAAAGACCGATCCAAACTTCCCTGCTATCGAGTTGATTCACGATCCACAATCCTACGCCGAACGTATCTACTCTGTCCTACGTCGTACCACTGAGAAATTCGAAACACGTCTACTGATGATGAACTTTATCTCTCGTCTCATTCACGTACACAAACTTTTAGTCTATAACTTCTATCCATTCCTTCAAAAGTATATTCAACCACATCAAAAGAGTATGTTTTCTATGATCATTAATATAATAATAATTTAAAGTTACAAACCTTTCTAACTAATCTATTTTCTATTCACATAGATATTACATATATATTGGCAGTATTGGCACAATCTTGTCATGACTTGGTCGATCCAGAGATTATTAAACCAGTTATTAGAGCTATCGCTACCTATTTTGTTAATGATGGAAGCAATCCAGAGGTGATTGCAATCGGTTTGAATACAATTAGAAATATCTGTCAGCGTTGTCCACTTGCAATGGATCCAGTGTTGTTGCAAGACTTGGTGATGTACAAGGATAAGAAGGAGAAGGGTGTCATGATGGCCGGTAGAAGTCTTTTGCAATTCTTCAGAGACTACTATCCATCGATGTTGAAGAAGAAGGATCGTGGAAACAGAACCACCGATAAGGCACCGTTGTTGTTCGGTCAAACCGTTGTATCTACAGGTGTCGAAGGTATCGAGTTGCTCTACGACGAAGAACTCAAAGCTAAATTCGAAGCCTATCAAGCCGGTGATTTCGATCTATCCGATGACGATGAAGATCAAGATGGAAGTGACGACGATGGTGAATGGGAAGATGTTAGTGGTGTCGATGAAGAAGAAGAAGAAGATGAAGGTGAAGAGGTTGAAGAGGATGAAGATGGTGATGAATGGGTTACTGATGACGAAGAAGATGGTGATGAATGGGTGACTGACGATGAAGATGAAGAAGGAGAAGATGAAGACGGTGAAGGAGAATGGAAAGAAGTAGACGAAGACGAAGAAGAAGAGATTCCAACTTTAGTAAAGAATGGTGAAAAGGCAACTTTAGTACAGAAATCAATTCCAAAGAAACCAGAACCAAAGAAATCAAAGAAAGTTCAGAAAGTAGTAGAGGAAGAAGAGGAAGAGGAAGTTGAAGATGATGACAGTGGTGAATGGTTAGATGTTGACGAAGAACTTATTGATGAACTTAATAATGGTGAATGGGAAGAGGTTGATGAAGATGCAGATTCAGATGAAGACGAAGAAGAGGAAGAAGATGAAGAATCAATTGAAAATGAAAATGAAGCAATTGAAAACGAAGAAAGAGAGAATTCTAAAGAAAAGAAAGAGAAACCAAAGAAGGAAGAAGACGATTTAGGTATCAAGATCTTAAGTGATGAAGATCTAATTTTAATTAAACAACTTAAACAATTTAAAGAAGCTTTAGAAAACAAAAACAAACGTAAAGAATTGTATGTATTGAAGATCTCTTAAAACAAATCAAACATTTAAACAAATTTATTAATAATTACTTTTCAATCATGTATCATATAGTACACAAGAAGAAGACTCTGATGAAGATGAAGAGAATGAACTTGGTTATATCGATGCTTCGGATTTGACTGGTGATCACAAGAGAAAGAGAGCATCAAAGGCAGAGAGAATGAAGTCTGTTTTGGAGGGTCGTGAGGGTAGAGAAGACTACAAGAGTAAGAAGGCCAGAAAGGATACCTACGGTAAATCAATTAGAAACGAACTCAAGGCTAAGCTTACCAAACCGTTCCTTTTGACTAAACAATCTGAATCGGTCAGAGCCAAACAATTCATGTCGATGCGTGACAAACAGATGGCAAAACAAATTCATGCTGTCGGTCAAAAGAATTACTCAAGATAATAATAATAATATCAATTTTATAAAAATATTAATAATCAATAATTTAAATAAATATATCATTTTTTTTTTTAAATCTAACTTTCTTTTAAATCTTATCATACAGTTGTGATTTGATTGCTGTTGAATTAAAGTTTCCATCTTATGTACATCATTTGTTGTTGTGTTAATGTTAGAAAAGATAAAATTGCTCTATTTTTGCAACAATATAAAATTAAAAGTGTGCAACAGTTGGTTTTGGAAAAATAAAAAAAAGGCTACTTGGTATCAGATCTTTTCATGATTACTTTTTGGTTTGTTCAGAAGTGTTGCCACTTCCAACTGTAGTGATTTCTATTGAGACGAATCTCTTTAGATTTCACAATTTTAGGTTGTTAAATGTTGCGATACAATGTATCGTAATATGATGGAGTCTTCACAATTGTTGAACAGATGTCGCAAGTAGCCCAAATTAAAATAACATTATCATATAATGTAAACATTCCTAAACAAAGAGTATCACTCGATTATGGTTTTAGTTATTACTTTTTTCTCAAAAAAATTTTTTAAATGTTTTTAAAAATACAATAAATAATAATATTCTGCACTTCAATCGTAAAAGCACCAATTGAACTTTCATGTATTAATATGATATGTTTGTAATTACAAAAGATGAACTTGTTAATAAGTGCCAATATAGCTCTGTGGATCTTCTCTTTCCACCACACCACGAATGTGTAGAAGAGAGGCAATTAGAAATATCATTTACGGAGTATTACATAATATTCATTAAATACTTTTTCTTTTGAAATTTAATATAATTCTTGTTACCAGAATAAATCTAAATCGCTGATTATAAAATAACAAATAATTTGAACCCTCAAAATAAATATAAAAATGATGTAAAGACCATGTGATTGTAAGATTGATCTCTATTTAACAAAAACCAATGTTTCTATATAATATCCCCACTTATATGATTAAATCTTAGAAATAAATATATATACCCTTAGCATAAAACTAATCCTGAGATAATTAAATAAATAAAAAAAATAGAAACGATTGATTATAAAATTTTCTTAAAAAATTATCAAAAACTTCAGATTGAGACAGTTAAATTAAATTTTGATAAGTTTGAACAATTAGTTAAAATTTTTATTTACAAACAAAAAATAAATGCAATCAAATAAAACTTTATTAAGCAATGGCAAAGAGGATATCTATTCTAGATCAAAGGATATTGGGAAGACTCTAAATGAATTGTTAGAGGAAGCAGAAATCCCAGCATCAGATTTGAAAGATCATAGATACCATGAAGCCACAACTATCTTTCCACATCTCTATTTAGGTGGTGTTGGTGCTTGCACCGCTCAAAATCTTCAAAAGCTAGGTGTAACTTTGGTTATCAATGTTGGTATGTTAACTTTTTTTTATAAATTTTTTTTAAATTATTACAATTATTTTTTGATTTATCTTATTTGATTCTCTTTATATTAGCTGAAGAATGTAGTATTAAAAAGTACGATCCTAACGAAGGAATCACTGAATTAAAGTTGATAATCCATGATAGGGTTGACGAACCACAATTTCAATCGTTTCATAAATTATTTCATGAAATCGGTATGTTTGAACCCCTTTATTTATTTTTTGAAATACAATCTTTAATTTTGGTGTAGAGCAAACGAATCAAACATATTTTGTTGATTATTAATATCTTTATTTTATTTATCAAGACCTAGTAGAAAAAAAAAATACGAAATGTATTGTTCATTGTATGAGAGGTAGATCCAGAAGTGCAACAGTTGTTATTGCTTATGTAATGTATAAATTAAAGTTGGATTTAAATAATGCATTCCAATACGTAAAGACTAAAAGAACAATCATCGGACCTCACGGTGATCTGAAAAAACAATTATTACAATTTGAGAGATACTTTTTGAAAACTGAGTCAAACACTCTGTGGCACTACCTTTTAACACCGGTGGAATCATCCAATCAAAATCAGCAGCCAAACAAACCCATCAATAAAGAAAACAATTAATTTGTTGATTTTTTTTAAAATAAATATTAAAAATTGTTTATTAGAGTGATCCTTTTTTAGAATATGTATACCTTGAAATACACAAAAAAAAAATAAAATGTTTTACTTTTTAATTTTATAAAGTGTCATCTCAAAAGTACTGAGGGAATAAAAAAATATATATATGTACAATATTATTAATAGTTGATTACAGAGGAGTCGAAATTTAACTTCATTGGACTACCATCGAATTTCATTGACAATGCTCTCAACTCTGTTTTTCTTGTGATACTTGGTGACTGTCCATTTCTAAGTCTTGGTGTCTTGGGTGTCAGTGGTTTGGTAATTACATTGTTTCCACTGGATTTCATATTGGAAAGACTGCTGTTCAATATGTTGGGATTGTTTTCATCGACCACTGATTGCTGTTGGTTATTGTTGTTGTCGGAACAGTTGAAACCAGTGAGCTTGGTTGAAGTAACTCGACGACTGATCGATGGTGATTGTGAGAGTGGAGTGGAGGAAACCGATGGACTTGAAGAGATGTTGAGCTTTCCAAAGGCTTCTGTGACAGAGCTACGTTTCGATGAGGAGTTTGACAGCTTCAAATCCTGAAGGACTGCATTGCTGTAACGTTTCGGAGAGTAACTGGAAAGTGTTGGCGACGATATGAAAATATCACGATTCTTCATTTGTCCCAATCTCATTTGGCTTCTTCTCTTTGGTGTAAGATCGATTGGTTTTGTTGGAGTATAAATCTTTACCTCCTCAACAAAATCAAAGTCGAGGGTAGTTGTTATCTGTTGATCTTCTCCTTCTTGGCTATTGTATTCAAATGGTAATAAAGCTGGTAATATATTTACTTCTGCATCGACATTAGTTGTCGTGGTGGAAGAAGTAGTGGTAATTGTATCATTATTCTCAACCTCTGCTGTGATTGTATAGTTATCGGATGATTCTTGTTCTTGTTCCTCTTCTTCTTTTTCCTGTTCTTCCTCTTCCTCCTCTTCTTCCTCTTCTTCTTCTTGACTTGTTGGAGTAATAATATCTTTTGGACTTGATTCAAATTCGTTGTGTAAAGTAATTGGTTCAACGCCGGTGTTGAATGAAAGTGGAATTGGTTCGTTGGTGATTGGTGTGGATGGAATGTTTGTTTCATTATAATATTGGACATTTGGTGTCTGAGCTATGGCATCACAATTGTCATTGTGGACGGTGGAGCGCAATGTTATTGGAGTTCGAGGAATTCCAAGAGTTGGCGATCTTGGATCCAGTAGCCGTTGTGCATCGGCGAGAATGACAGATTTTCTGAGATCAGAAGCGACCACCGGTGTTCTTGGAACGTTGAGTGTTGGTGAACGTGGATCGATGATCTCCTGCTGCTCATGAGTAGTGGATCCTGCTGTCAATGAGAATTTCAATGGCGAACGGGCAATGCCTTGGCTGGGCGATCTCGGGTCGATCAGCGAGATGGAACCACGACGGTTGAATCCGCTTGGAATTGGACTGCGAGGAACGCGCATCGATGGTGAACGTGGATCTTCGAGATTCTGAAGTTGTTGAATGACACTACGTCTTCGAGTCGGTGTTCTCTTTATCGATCTACTTGGTGATCTTGGATCGTCCCAACTTTGATTTTCATTAGTATTCTGTTGATTCTGTTTGTTTTGATCACCATCTTGTTGCTGATGATGGTGTGTCATATTCATATAACGTTTTTTAATAAATGATATAACCATTTTTATTTAACTTAATTTTCTAAAAATAAAATAAAATATTTATGTGTTTAAACTTTTAAGATTGGTTGTATAATAAAAATAAAATAAAAAAACAATTTATCTTTTTATTTATTTATTTAAATTTATTTTTAAAAAAATAAACACTTTAAGATGGAATATAAGATATGATGATAATGTTAATGTGATATGTTATGTAATTACTTGGAAACTGTTATTGTAATATTAAATTAATTAATATAAAAACAAAAATAAATAAAATAATAAAAATTAATTTTAGATAAAATAAAAAAAAAATACTAAAAATTATTAAAAGTTAGATGTAAAAAAACTTGTGATAAGAAAAAATAACAACAATAACCTTTAAAAGGAGTATTAGATTACCAATATAGGTCAAATGTATTTCTGCAATTTTCATTTTTTTTGTTTTTTCAACGGTTACCTCCTTTATTTTTGATTGCAAAATTTTCAAAAAAATTCAAATTCAAATTTTTGAACTTCAAATAATAACACCCAACTGTTATACTTTTACAAATTTATATGAATATTTTATTATTTATCTTTTTTTTTTCACTTTCTTTTAATGTTATTTTGTTTTACTTGAACCAATAAAAGAAAATACACAAAACAATAATGTTGTAATTGTAAATGAAATAATAAAATTTGTATTTATAAATGATAGTTTGTTTTCCTATAAAGAGAATAAAATAAAATAAATTAGTTATATTGATATTATTATGTTATTCTTATATGATTATTATTATTGTTGTTGTTGTTGATTGATAAAACTTACATTGTTATTTATATTTTTGTTATCTAATGATATTTGTTTCTCTGTTATCTCTATTGATTGTGTCTTTGGTTGAGTTGCGAGAGGTTCCTTCGACGCTTCGATGGTCGGTGTGATGTCAGCTCTCATTACCGATCCGAAAAAGTCGGTGACAGGCACCTTGTCCAATGGTCTTGAGAATAGATCACTACGATACTCTGAGTGTGAAATCAACTTTTGATAATTGTAGGTTCCAAACAACTGTAACAACGAAACATTATGAGGATCTACATTCTCAAAGAATTCAAGTGTATAATATGTGAATCTATCGATAACTGTCAATCCTAATTCTGGATCAGAGTGATGCTAAATACATGATATACATAAATTATTTACAAATTAGTTATCAAGATCAAAATAATAATAAATAGCTAATAACTTACAGAATATGAATTCTCACCAAGTCTACTGCTACCGATTGCCAGAATATTGGGTGAGTTGAATCGTTTGTACAATGTATTGGCTTGGCATGTATCTACCATGAACAATATCTCATTGTATCTCTTCTTTTCATACATCTGTTTGAATGCATCCGATAAATCATATGATGAAATCTCTTCATTATCTTGGAACTAAAGAAAGTAGTAGTTAAGCAGAGTAAGTAAGTAAAATATACTTGTTAACAATGTAGATAGATAGATAGATAGGAGTAATATTATACATACTTTTAAGAATTCATCACCACCATGACCAGTTAAGAATATTAAAATATTACTCTTATCATCGGTAAGTAATCGCTTTGATCTCGATACTTCAGGGTCGTGTCTACCTGTCAATACACGAATGAAGTTCTCGACGTTGACTTCGTAACCTCTATAGTCTACTTCTATATTATCGCCATATAGATTCATCTTGTGATTCTCATTGTTAAACATTACGCCTGCATATGAATTTCTTGGATTACATGCCATATCATCTGCTAACATCAAAATAACTAGATCGATCGATTTAATCAATAAATTGATGAGTGTTAATTAACAAAACACTGAATGAATAGCAGCTACTTGTGTTGTTAGTTTACAACTAAACTACTACTACTACTACTTACTTTGAGAATCAGGTATACCCAATTTCTTTACGGTTCTATAGAAACCAAGCACGTTGGCAATATGTCGGTAGTTGAACCAGAATCTAGAGGTACAAACTAGAACTGCCCAATTATTGGTATGTTTACCTCTGTACAGTTGTTCTAGATTCTGATTCACATTATTACTATTACTATTATCTATTATTTTAACATTTTGTGGTGGTGTTGTTGTTGTTTGTTTTGTTTGTTGTGAATGTACAGTTGGTATTTGATTTATAAATATTAAACATAACAATAATAAACCTATCAATAAAAACCTATAGCTATTATTATTATTACTACTATTATTCATTTTTCATATATATATTAATATGTTTATCAATTTTTTTTAAAAGTCGAATCAATCTGATTCAATTTTTTTCAAAAAAAAAAAAAACTAGGAGATCGTTGATCATTTAAAATTTCTTCAAGTGTAATAATAATAATACTTATTTTTCTCAGATTATAAAATAAATCTATTTTATATTGTTTTTTAATTTATTTAAAAAATAATTCCATTTATTTTGTCTTATGGTAATACTTTATCTAATCTCATGATTTATTATTGTATTGTTAAATAATAACCTTGGTCATTGACACGTCTAGTAGTTCGCACCATTCTCATATATCTATTTGAAATCAAGTTGGTTAGTATATTGAAAATGGATTTTTACAACTTAATTTTAGTTAAACCTACCCTCCTTCTCCCCATCCAGTACCCCAACTATTTCTAACCTGTTGACATTTTAGCAAATATTTAATTGTTAATTCCATAAATTGAAGATAATCACTTATAAATTGACAATACATACAATATAATATTGTTTTCCACTCTCTTCTCCCATACCCACAAGTGCTACGATATGATCTATTGGACCTGCTCCACATGTATCATCATAATAGACACCACTTTTGTACATCTGGAATGATCTTACATTGGCCTGTAAAGCAACAGCAACTGGTCCTACGTTTGTTAAAGCATTTTCAATTCCGCTTTGGTCGAAAAGAGTCACTTTATTAACGACTATACCATATTTAGTTCCAACAGGTTTACATTGTTGAACAACACCTTTGTAGGGATATGATGATTCTGAACTTACACCTCCTGCATCTGAAATATAATTATAAACTTTTGTCATCCATCCTCCACTACAACCTTTATTGCCATAACTTGCTAAAAATTTGGAAAAGATATTAAATTAATTCAATATGTAATATATGTAATAAATTTTCAAAAAACAAACAACGTACATGTACAATCAACAATTTCTTGTTCTGAAAGAGATACTCTTTGACCTTTTATGGCCAATGCAGTTTCAAGCTGAGCTAGCGGTCCAAATGCATAACAACTTCCACATGATCCTTGTTTTTTAACTGGAGGTAGATAACTTCTCCAATCTACAGTGACAGCCATTAAAGTTCTAAGAGATGATTTTGATGGTTGAGATGAACATGTTAAAAGACCACCTAACAATCCACCACCACCACCACCAGATGTAGATCCTCCAGTTCCAATTGCTAAAACCCTTGTTAATAATCCTCCTAATAATCCACCTCCTGTTGTAGTAGTTGTACTCGAAGTTGTGGAAGTGGTTGTGTTTGAATTTAATGAGAAATTTGATAAATCTTTCACAAGGAAAGTGTTGGCGAATTCATCGAGTGTCAAATCAGCAAATACATTCATTCCCAATCTCATGGCATCAGTATCATTTCCAGTCAATGAATTGAATTGATTGACATAAAGCAGATTATCAATAAAAATATGGAATCTTGTCAAGAATTCATTGTTTGTGTATGATTTATTGTTTTGAATCATCCAATCTGTGAATTGTTGTTGATATTCTAAAAAACTTGAAGTTGAAATTATTGTTGTTGATTGTAATTTAGTTGTACCCGAGGTGCTTGAAGATTTAGTAGATAAAGATGGAGAAGGTTGTGATGATATTAAATAATTAATCTCCAGAAGTGAAACAAATAAAATCAAAAACGAAAGCGAAAAGAAAAATAATAAGGAATTAATTTTCATAGGTATAATTAGTGTGAAACAAGCAAGATAAATAAGAGATCAAAATAAAAAAGTATGATGATCACAAAGAAATGAAATGTATTATACATATTTATGAATCTTAAATAATATATGTTTGAACTTTAAATTTTAATTTTTTCTTGTCAAGCCTACTTTCAATAGAATATAGTATATTTTATATTCATATTTATTTTTCATTAGTTTAATAAAATATTTA
This sequence comes from Heterostelium album PN500, assembly GCF_000004825.1. Classification (NCBI taxonomy): domain Eukaryota; phylum Evosea; class Eumycetozoa; order Acytosteliales; family Acytosteliaceae; genus Heterostelium; species Heterostelium album. The sequence continues at coordinate 759,074 of NW_008805065.1, read as the reverse complement.
TAGCTGCAAAACCATTCCTTTCAGAAAAACTCCAAAAGAATAAAAGTGACACTTTTTTACAGTTTTTTGTGTTTATTAGTTTTTAAGATCTCGAGAGAAATTTTATTTTTCGTTTTTGACAAACTTATAAGTTTAATTTATATATATGAATTATGATTCATTTTTATCAATGGAAAGAAAAATAGAAAAAATTAAAATTTTAAGTTTTGAGGGTAATTTTTGAATTTTTTTAAGAAATTTGATCCTATATATTTGATAAACTACTTAAATTTAATCAAACAATAGAATGAAAATATTTATAGAATTACCTTTTTGCGGAAAGATAACGATATTAGAAGTTGAAAATAATTTCACTATTGAAAAAGTAAAGCTTATGATTCAAGAAATGGAGAATTTCCCAATGAATAGACAAATTCTTAATTTCCAAGGAAATGAAATAACTGACAACAACCAAACTCTTTCAGATCTCAACATTCAAAATGAATCAACTATCAACGTCTATCTCCTAATGACACAAAGATAAAAATTTTCAAACAAATAAAACTCTTTGATTTGTTATAGGAAAACAACTTTTTATCAATATAAATAAAATTTCTAAATAATAAAAAACATATTTTTTTTTTGAAAATAATCTATTAAGTTTTCAATATTTAATATCTATTTTTTGATCAATTATAAATATATTACAACAAGAACTAATGGATGATACCAATATGTTGTTATTTCATTTTATAAGTTGGGTTTTATTTTGCACAGCTTTTTTTGTATTCTCGCATTATTTTTTCAAAATGGACACACAAAAGCTGTGCAAAATTTTTTCATTTTTTGGGGAGTCACAAAATGAAATTGTACAATTAAAATGAAATAAAGCGCGTATCATCTCCAGTATTTTATTATTATCTTCACCCTTAGCCCTATCTTGATAATCTGTAATAATATAAAATATCAAACCTTTTTGGGTTTTATTAAAAATTAGATAAATAGAAAGCATTTTTATAGTAGATTTAGAATATAAAGTTGGTTTTATTCTTTTAAAAAAATTTTGAAAGAGTTTGGCCTCTATTTTTCGATGGGTAAAATGAGTTTTCAATTAGGATAATGTATAAAATATTAGTATCAATATATTATTTTATCCTTTTTTATTTAAATTGAATTAATATAATATTTTAAAAATGAATTTGAGCTTCAAGATCATTAATTTGAAGATTAGTTAAAGTTGGCTCTGCTTGTTTTGATTTTTTTGGTTGTATTGGTTTAAGAGGTACTGATGATTCCTTTTGAATTCTATTCATGTATTTTATGCACATTCCGACTCTGACTATTGCGAGGATAAGGCAAACTAAACAACAAACAAAGCACACAAGACAGAAGTAAAGTCCAACTCTTGGTCCCCATTCATCTCTTTCTTGTTTCCCAGCCAAACTGGCACACCATTTTGAATGACAATTATATCTTTTTCTAAATGAATTGGGTAGAGTAATAATATAGATAATCGTTACTATATGGAGTGCAAGAATAATAGCTGTAGTCATTACTGCCAATATAGAAGCGACAATTGCTTGCTTCGGTTTAATTTCACAATATTGTGAACATAATACAAATATATTCAAAATGAGTATAATCCACATGCAATTGAACATTAAAGAAAAAAGGTCTCCAAACAATTGAGGTGGTGGTCTTTCCATATGACTATAAGTCTCATTACTTTTGAATATTCCAGAAGAATTATGCTAATTTGTATTAATTAATAAAATAGTAGAATCGTTTTCCTAAAATACATACTGTTTCTGTAAATACCCAAACTGAATCATATGTAGTTAAATTAAATGCACCAGTTTTAGGGTCTATCTCAGTTTTAATAGAATACCATTTTGTTTGAATAGAAGTAAAATTAAAGGGAAACAAAGATAATGAGAAGATCTGTAAAATTACTAAATTGATTAAAATATGTTTTAAATTAATCATTATTGTTAACTAATCTATTTAGTTTTGAAAAATGTTAAAAAATTAATAACTACAAAAAATTATTTATTATTATTTATTGAGATTAACACTATCATCAAACCCCTCTCACTGATTAAAATTAACTTAAATTTTTAATTTATCAATAAATAAATTAATGTAAAAAATCTTTGATTAATTTGAGGTTTGCTTGGAACCCAAAATTTTATTAAATCTATTCTAAAAGTTAATAGAATTATCATTCTTGTTGATCGAAAATAAATTTAAAAGATTCAAAACAACGATTAATCTCCTCGTTTTGGTAGATTCCATAGATTAACTTATCGGGTCTCACCACCACAATAACCTTCGAAGTGATATCATGTACAAGTTGAAGGTGAGAGTGTAGTTGGTTGTCGATATCCTCTATTTGCGAGTAGTATTCCGTAGAATCGTCGATGTGCTTCATACAATCGATGGTTTGGTTCACTCTTAAAACTTGGAAAGCCTTGCATCGGAATCAATATATTTATCAATGTTATGAAAGGATTCAATCAAATTCTCAAAAATCTTCAATCAAAAATTTTTCCCTCCTTTTTTCTTGTTTTTTTTTTTTTAATATGATGATCATCTTTTAAATTACTTTACTGGAGAGAATTAATATATATATTTATACTTTAGTAGTAGAATAATATTGATTATGGATAGAATGACAGATACACCTACACCAGCATTATCAAGTAAAGAACAATTGTTTCATGATAGACTACCTTGGGTTGAGAAATATCGTCCAAAAGATTTGAGTGGTCTGATTGCACATGAAGATATTACAGATACAGGTAATGCGTGTTCCTCTCTAGATTGATTAAATATAATATTATATCATATTGTAATGATAACAAACTAATAATCTATTAACTAAAAATAATCTAAACAAAAAGTTAGTAAATTAATTGCAAAGAATTCATTACCACATCTGTTATTCTATGGACCACCAGGCACTGGTAAGACCTCAACGATTCAAGCGATTGCACGTAAACTCTATGGTGAGAGCTACTCTCGTATGGTATTAGAACTCAATGCATCTGACGATCGTGGTATCGACGTAGTAAGAGAACAAATTAAAACGTTTGCAAGTTCAATGTTTATGTTTAGGTAAGTCTGTTTTATACTGATAATAGATTAACATGTTAATCATAATGAAAATGCGATAAGATAAGATTAGAAACAATATACTAACTTGAATTGTTGTTTAATTACTATAGTAACTATCCTTATAAATTGATTATATTGGATGAAGCAGATTCTATGACCAATCCAGCACAGACAGCATTGAGAAGAGTCATCGAAAAGTATACAAGAACCACTAGATTCTGTATGATTTGTAACTATGTATCAAAGATATTACCAGCACTCCAATCAAGATGTACAAGATTTAGATTCAGTCCACTACCAAGATCGGCAATCACCAAGAGAATGAAAGAGATTATTGAATGTGAATCGTAATGTATCATATATATATAATATAGTATATTATATCATAAACAAATAAACTAACTAATTAACTATCTACAATATTAGATTAAAAGTAAATGATGATGCACTCAATTCAATTATTACATTGAGTGAAGGTGATATGAGAAAGTGTTTGAATATATTGCAGTCGGCGTCAATGTCGATCGATGTTGGCACAACCATCGATAAAGATACCATCTATCGTTGTACAGGTCAACCATTACCAACTGATATCAAGAAGATCTTAATGTGGTCATTAAATCAAAGTTATATTGAGGCATTAAATAGTATGTTAAGTTTATAAATGTTAATAATAATAATTTATAATAGTATTAACAAAAATTATTTATTTAATTAGATATTCTTGAATTAAAGAAAGAGAAAGGATTATCGTTGACAGATATCATCAAGGAAATACATTTTATGACATTGAAAGTACCAAATATAGGTGGACCAGCTCTTTGGAATTTGGTAAAGGAACTGTCGGACATTGAATACAATCTATCGTTTGGTGCAAGTGAGAAACTACAACTCGGTAGCATGTTAGGTAGCTTTCAAGTAATAAGAGATGAAGCTGTAAAAAATAATAAAGATGATTGACCAATCACATCAATCAAAAATAAAATAAAAAAAATCGAATAATAACAACAACCTAATAGATTTTGGTAGCATTCGTTTTACAAACACAAACCAATTATAAAAACAAAATACATTATTATTTTCTTCAAAAGACTTATTTTTAGAGATATACTAAGTTATAGTTATAATTAGAATCAGAAAAATAATAATGTGTGAATCTATGGATCTATCTGTCTTCGTCAAAATATATAAAAATAAAATAAAAAAAAATCAATTTGAAAAAAAAAACGACAAAAAAAAAAAAAAAAAACTATTTTGACGATTAATTAGTTGATGATAAAGTAATACTTACTTGAAACCATCTATTATTACATTATTTATTGTTTTATAAAATAGTTTGTTTTTATTGTTTGTCAACATTTGTAAATAAATAAATAATAGAAGAAAAAAAAAAGATGGCAAAGAAATCAAAGGAAAATGGATCGTCATCAGCAAGTAATAATAACAACAAACAGGATCAAGATGGATTACCAGATGCATTGTTAGAGAATCAAAGAACAAGAGTTAGAGTTGGTAATGCTGGTAATGAAAATGTATGAAAGTAGTACTTTTGGTGAAACAACAACAAAAACTATTATTATTATTATTATAAAATTGTACAATAAAATAGAATAGATTATTAATATTTTTGATTGATTGATCGATTGATCGATTTCAGACAAGAGGAATATATTATAGTGGTGCATATACATCGTTGGGATACGATAACAGTTTCAGTTTAGATAAATTCAAAAAGAACTTTAAGATTAATGTACTTTCAGATAAACCGGATCATCTTGTTTTCGAGATGATCGGTGTCGATGCACCCATTGCCAATGCACTCCGTCGTATTCTAATCTCGGAAATCCCGACGATGGCAATCGAGCGTGTCTTTATGATTAACAATACATCGATATTACAAGATGAAGTATTAGCACATCGTCTAGGATTAATCCCAATTAAAGTCGATCCAAAGATCTTTAATTACAAAGAACGTAAGTGTTAATCAATCAATCTTATTAACAAATATTAGCATATTAATACTAAAACAAAAAAACAAACAAAATACAACAGCGGGTAAAGAATATACAGCAGAAGATACATTGATTTTTACATTAAAGGTTAGATGCTATAAGGATGCAAATGGTGAGACTATCAACGGTACTGTTTTGTCGAAACACTTGACATGGGTACCAACAGACGATCAGAATGAGATGTTCCCTAATGAAGCCGATCATCCAAGACCGGCATACGATGATATTCCCATCGTAAAGTTGAGACCCGGTCAAGCACTCGAAGTACAGTGCTACTGCGAGAAGAACATTGGTCGTGAGCACATCAAGTGGTCACCGGTCGGAACTGCATTCTACAAGATCCTACCGGAGATCAGTGTCTCTGACAAGGTCACCGGTGAGAAAGCAAAGAAACTCAAACAGTCGTGTCCAATGAACGTATACGACATCGAAGACTCGGGCAAGGCATTCGCTGCACGTCCAATGGATTGCACTATGTGTCGTGAGTGCATCAGAGATCCAGAGATGGAACCATTCGTAAAACTGGAAAGAGTTAGAGATCATTTCATTTGTATGTGTTTAGATTTGTTAAATCAACAACAACAACAATTCATTATTCATTCATTTCACTTCAAATCAACTAACTAACAAACTTACTTTTTAATTTTACTTTTAGTTTCAATTGAATCAGTTGGTACTATTGCACCAAAGACATTGTTTCAAGATGCTATCAAGATATTGATTGACAAATGTAGTACAGTTGAGAATTCATTGAATACTCAAATTTAAATAAAATAAAAGAAACGAAATAAATAAAAGAAAAAGAAAAGATAAAGATATATAACAAAAAAAAAAACAACAAGATAAATTATAATACATTTTAATTTATTAACATTTATTATTATTATTATTAAGATTTCTTTTATATATTTGAATTATCAATCAATCTATATATTATATTATCTTAATTTGATATTGATTATTGATTACTATTATTACTTTTGTTTAAAGCTTGGCAAATGGTAGTTGTAATTTTGAAGATTCACCAAAATCACCGGTTTTCAATTTATCCATAGCGCTTCTGTAGAGTTCTCTCTTGAGTGCACCGAATGTAAATCTATCTTTACCTTTTGGTGCTATTTTAGTTGCTAATTGTATAGCTTCTGGTAACAACATCTCTTCGGTAGTTGCTTTATCTACGATTCTAAGCTTTGATGCTTCTTCACCAGAGAATCTCTTTCCTAACAAAACAGTATCTCTATAAGTTGACGCATCTGTTATCTTTGCTCTAATATATTAATAAAAAAAAACAAAAAAAAAAAAAAAACAGTTAACAAATAATAACAATATTATTATATTAATAACAATAACCTACTGTAATACAGCATTCATACCAGGAGTTAATGGAATATGAATATCGACTTCAGGAAGACAAAAGAAACCTTTATCGTTTCTCATGATTCTGTAGTCGTGTGAGCACGCCAACATTGCACCACCTGCAAAAGTATGACCGTTCAACGCAGCAATTGTTGGCATCGGGAATGTAAGGAATCTAGCCAACAAACATTGGAAGTCTTTAATGAATGGTTGGAATCCTTCCATTCCAATGGTCATAGCCCACTCTAAGTCCAAACCATTAGAGAAATACTTTGGATTCGTACCTGTTGTAATTAAACACGATGCATTCTCTTGTCTGAAATAAAACAAAACAAAACAAAACAAAACAAAACCAAATCAGTATTTTCGCGCAAAATAACAACACTGTAAATAAGATTACTTACTTTTCAATGAAATCAAGTGCATCATGTATATTCTTTATATTCTTATTGTTGAATCTATTTTCATTGTCATTCAACTTTAAGATATAAACATCATCAGTATTCGGTGCCAATTCAATGATACAATGTCCAAAAGTAGCTACACTCATCTTTGTTTTTATTTAAATGATATAGATTTTAAATATTATAATATATAGATATATGAAAAATAGTAATAGTAAGTTATGAATAAAAAAATAAATAAAATGACACAAATTAAATAGAAACAATTAAAATTTCCAAACAAAAAATGAACAATCGATATTTTTTACCAAAATTGGCTAAGCATGCTGTGTGTGAAACAACAAGTAAATTTTAAATTTTCACATAACATTTATATCGTCATTAAATGAGATTATTGTGTTTCACCAACAAAAAATAAACTAATAATTTAATATCAAGATAAATAAATAAGTTGAGATCTTTATTGCATTTTATTTTATTTGTAAAAATAAACAGCAGAATTATAATCAGTTTCATAGTGATAGAATTTACTTTTCTTCCACTTGTTGGTTTCGATTGAGTAGATATAGTCACCGTGCTTCTTACCACCAAAGAAGTAGATGAGGTTATTGATGTACAACATCGGGTATTTCGCGTTGTTGTAGAATGCAGTGATAGGGAATCCAATGGCTTCTTTCGTTCGCTTGCTAATGGAGAGTCTCATGAATTCACCGTATTCATCGACCACGTAGATCAGGTCGCGACCATCGAAGCAGAACGACACCACAAAGTTGAGACTACTGATATCGAATACCAGTGTTTCTATATCGCCGGTGTGTAGGTTGAACGTCGCTATCTCGTTGTAGTCACGATCCATGATGTAGATCGATTCGTCCAGGTAGAAACTGCAGGCGTTGACCAACGTTCGTTTGAACTCGCCGATGCGCTGGAATGTCATGTCGTGCGTGTCGAACCGGTCGATTCTACGGAGATCGCCGAGTGATGTGCGACCGCCAATCAAATAGATATAGCGAGTGCCGTCGTAGCAAGTGGAGATGCCTTCACCACCGTCGGTCGTAATGTTTCCAACATGATCCCAAGACAGCGTTTCAATGGAGAATCGTGAAAACGACGTCGATTTCGGTCGACCTCCAAATACATAGATGAAATCATTGGTTGAAACAGTGGAATATACATAGTGATAGTGATGTTGTAATGACTTGGCTGCTGCAGAGCCGGTGGTGGAGTTGATTGTGGATGAAGGTGAAGAGTTAAGGTTGTTGTTGTTGTTAAAATGATTGGTATCTTTAAAGTTTACGAATTTCAATGTTCCGAGATCAAGTATGTTGGAGCCATCTCTACCAGTCATAAGGATATAGAAACGTTGATTGAGAAAAGTCGAACAAGTCATGTGTTGATTTCGACTGTCTATTATTTCATAGGTGTTTTGGAATTGCTGTTTCCATTCCTCGATCTTTAGCTCATTGAATTCAATCTTGTATTGATTGGAGTGTCTTGATATCGAGCGATTCTGATTGATAAGATTTACATGCTGTTGTACAAGATTGACAAGTAGATATTTATGTTGATTGATATTGAATAGTAATGAATTCTTAACTAGTACCTAAAAACTGGAAAAGTGGACTACTTCCATAACCATTGTTATTATTATTATTTATTGATTGTACAGTACTGCTATCATTACATCCATTGCTGTTGTTATTATTAATATTAATAGCAGCAGCAGCAGTTGATTGTTGTTGATTCGTTGTTGTATCGAAAGTTAGTTGAAATTGTTGTTCTAATTTCTCTGATTGTTTTATCTCTGGAGTCTTGGAGCCTAGTTGATGAAGAATTGATTTTACTACTTTAGTCTCTGAGAGTAGTACATTCATATTCTGTTCTGCCTTTTCACGTTCCTTGTAGAGTGCATTCAACAGTTTACTTTCTTCTCTGTTGAGAAACTCTCGTAGCAAATGAAATTGATATTTTACATGTTCTTCAGTTGACTTTGAACTTTCGATAGCCTTATTATTCTGTTTTAAATATTTCCAAATCTCTGATAATCTTTCTGTATATAAATTATTTTCTTTATTATTTTGATTATTCTTATTATTATTATTATTTATTAAATCTTCATTGACAACACTAATATTATTATTTTCTTTTTCGTTTTGTTGTTGTTGTTTGTTGTTATCTTTATCTTTATTATAGATTATTGAAGATAAATTTAAAACACTACCACTACTACTTAGTATATCATTTTTTAAAGTGTCAGAATCTACTATTTGATGAGTCTTGTGAGTGTTATCTGGACTTGCACAGCCTTTCGAACAAAGAAGTTGATTGCAATCAACACACAAAAATTTTAATCTTTTCGTAGAGTGTGATTTGCAAAATCTTTGACTCAAATTTGTACTACTGTTATCAGTGTCCATAATTTTATTATTATTATTATAGTTTATTATTCTAACTTGTTTAACTATTTGCAATATACAAATAAAAAAAATTTTTTTTAATTAAAAATTAAGATTATCTTTTTATATCATTTACTATTTTTGCAAAATGATTTATTGATTAGGTTAAGTTAAATAATAATAATATCTGATCATTAATTCGTGAAATCATTGCTTATGATAGGTGTCAAACCCCTACCACTGCTGGTCGTTTAAATTAAAATTAAATTATTTTTATTTTTATTTTTTTTCTTATTCATAAAAACTTTTTCATTATTTAGAAAAAAACAAGTGTTTTTTTTTTTTCTTTTTTTAGACAACTTTGACAGTCATTTTATAACCGCAACAATAATCTTTATTTATTGATGTTATTTATTCTATTTTTTAAAATAATAATAATAAGGTAATGAAGATATAAACTTAGTAATCTCTGTTGTGAGTAAACGAATAGAATAAAAAACACTACCGTCATCCTTCGTTCAAACTAGTTTGCAAAATGAGATAATTAATTTTTAATTTATAAGTAATTCATTATTTTTTATAATAAAATAAATAATAGTGCTATTTTGTTTTGTTCTGAATTAGTACACTAGTAGATTTAGTATTTTCATTTTCTTTTTTTTACAACAATTACTTTGTTTGTTCACAACATTCCAACCGACAAACTTACCAATCATTTTGTATTTCTATTTTATTTACTTTATTTCTTTCATGATTGTTTTAATAATATGATTTGGTTACTTCAATGGTAATTAATGTAATGTTTGTTGTTTAACCACATTATTCATATATAACCACTACTCTCATATTATTTCATTTCAACATTGATGATTTCTTTTGAACATTATGACTTTGGCGACATGTGGACATAAAAATTAGTTACCACAAAATCAAAAGGGATTGAATTAGTAACTTCAAAACTATTAGTATCTTGGATTATTTATTTTTTATTGTTTTTGGGAGTCGATACAAATTTCAGATTATAATAATAGGTATAGATCAAAGATCATTTTGGAAAAATGATAAACATTAAAATAACAAATCTATAATCATTCATCCATTTACAAAGTTGAAGAAAAGCATGTTGTATGGAAACACAGCTCAAAATATCACTATAAATATCGAGTTCAATTTCAACAAAATTAAATATAGTTTTTGATCAATAAAAAAGAAACTATAAAACAACAACAAATATATAAATAAAAATGTATAGAAAAACAATTTTACTAGTATTTTCAGTTTTGATGATCGCTTCTCTATGCCAAGCCGATGACATTACTGTAGTGGCCGGTGACACTTGTTACGCTATCTGGACATCAAAATGTGGTCATCCTTGGAGTCAATCTGATTTTGACAAGGTAAATCCAGGAGTTAATTGTGCTGCTCTCCAAATTGGTCAAAAATTAAAATGTGGTGGCGGCGGTGGTGGTTCTACCTCTGGTGGCGGTGGTGGATACACTGTTGTATCTGGTGATACTTGCTATGGTGTATGGACCTCTAAATGTGGTCACAGTTGGAGTCAATCTGATTTCGATAAAGCCAATCCAGGTATTAATTGTGCTGCTCTTCAAATCGGTCAACATCTCAATTGTTAAAAAGGTGTTTATTTCATTTAACTAAAAATGATAGGTGAAATAAACACCTCATTTACAACAAAAAATGTTACAGTTTACAATAAATTTCTTTTTTTTATACTTGTTTTTAACACTTGGGCTAAATATTCATACCATTTAGTTTTTTGATTGTCAAACTATTATGTTTATTATAATGAATTGACATTTAGTTTTCTCTTTTTACATTCTTTTCCCAAAATATCTATTGTAGTTTGATTTTTTATTTTTACATTATTTAAATTCTTCAACCGACAGAACTTACCAATCGTTTTAAATATAAAATAATAAAAATAATTGTTTGTTTTACTTTTATATAAATCATATTATAGCTATACCTTTTCTGTAGATATTTGTTTATTAAAATTTTTTATCACCACTAATTAATATTCAATATTATAACCACAAATTTTTCATAATAAATGATGAAATTTAAATTTTAATGACTATGGGTATTGAAGTAAGAATGATTTTAAATCGTAGTAACTTCAATTATTATGATCTTAGATTGGAGGTGAGAAGGTAAATACCTTGAAATTATCATAATGCACAAAGATCAAGATTATTTAGAAGATTACTTTACATACCTATTAACATATTCATACTATTATATTGCTAAAGAAATGAGAAGATGGTTCTACTTGAAACACATTCCAAAACAACACTATAAATATCATGTTAATCATTAAAAACAAGTAAAATTATTAATAAGAATAATATTATCAACAAAAATATATATTTTATTTCATTTGAATTTTAATTAAAAATAATGTATAGAAAAACAATTTTAATTGCATTAGTTTTAGCGATCGCCTCTCTATGCCAAGCTGATGATGGGGATATTACTGTAATGGACGGTGATACTTGTTATGCTATCTGGACAACTAAATGTGGTCATCCCAATTGGAGTCAATCCGATTTCGATAAGGTCAATCCCAATATTAATTGTGATACTCTTCAAATCGGACAGACAATAAAATGCGGTAGTGGTGGTACTTCTGGAACAACCTCTGGTGGTACTACATCTGGTGGTGACGGTGGTGGATACACTGTTGTATCAGGTGATACATGCTATGGTGTATGGACAACTAAATGTGGTCATCCCAATTGGAGTCAGTCAGATTTCGATAAGGCCAATCCTAATGTTAATTGTGATACTCTTCAAATTGGTCAACATTTGAATTGTGGTGACGACAGTGGTTCGACATCAGGTGGATCCACTTCTTCTGGTGGTATTACCGTTGTTAAAGGCGATACCTGCTATGCAATTTGGACATCTAAATGTGGTCATAACTGGAGTCAATCTGATTTCGATAAAGTTAATCCAGGTATCAACTGTAATTCTCTTCAAATCGGTCAACATTTGAGTTGTGGTGACGCCGGTAGTTCGACATCAGGTGGTTCCACTTCTGGTGGTATTACAGTTGTTAAAGGCGATACCTGCTATTTGATTTGGACTTCAAAGTGTGGTCATCCCTGGAGTCAAACTGATTTCGATAAAGTTAATCCAGGTATTAATTGTGCTGCTCTTCAAATAGGTCAAAATCTGAAATGTTAAATCTAATAAAATTTCCCACAAAGGGGCATGCGCCTTTTAGAATTAAAAAGGGATTGCTATTTTTTTTGTCTTGTCAAAACTATTTTGTTTATTTTTGTTCATTTTGTTTCTTAATTGATGACAGTATTTCTAAATAAAAAAACTTATTAATTGATTATTATTAAAATAATGTAAAATGAAAGGTATAAAATCATATTAATTATTTATTAAAATAACAAATAAAATGAATAGAAATAGAAATTCAACAAGAATTGAAGGTAAATTGGTTCAAGACTATCAATTAACTATGGAGACCTACAAAACCACTGGATTCATTGCTGCCACTGATTCTACCAATTTTCTCAGTTTTACATCATCCACAGAGATGAATCCCATATCATGCGAGCAAGTATCAGTCCATTGTCTGGATCGTTTGAACCAGCATTGGTGGAATATGTAGACATCAACAGATAGAAATGGATTCATCTTGTACACCGATCATTTTTGTGGGTTGTTAATTATTCACACATAATTGTTAAATTTCAATAAAACTTTGATTGCTTATTATTTTTTTTAATCCAATAACATCAAACATGTTGCTAAAAAAGTTAAATTTCTTTTAGTTTTAATAACCATTAATATAACTTAAAACACAATACAAAAAATTAAAGTTTATGAAATCCCAGGCTCCGATTCCTTCGCTGACAGTGACTTTTTGTACAATCCAGCCACCAAAATTTGGATCTGGTGTGAAACACCAAGAATCGATTTAGATCGTGGACTTTTGATCAACTCTGCTAGAGAAGGTTTTGGATGTCATATTACGAACAAAACAATTGATATGGATGGAATGTTCTACCAAGGAAGATCATCTCTTTGAAATATTTTCCTTACTTTTCTTTTTGGATTAAATAAATAAAATATTATCATATACATTTTTTATTAAACATTGTCTTGTAGCTCTTTTTCATTTGCATTCTTTATAAACTCTCTTACCAGCTCCAATGTCTTACCAAGTTGATTTCTACCACTATATATATAATTAGTTTAATTAATTTTTATTATATAAATCTGCATCTTCATTTTAACAAATTAGATTTTATCACTTACTTTCCATCAGAACCATCACCCCAATAGTCATCACATCTCGTATGTTCCACTATTTTTGATATACCAGTATCTAGTAAAACTATATTTCATTTTGAATCAGTATAAATAGATAAAAGGCAATTTTTTTTTTTAAAATATATACTTCTTTGAATATCTTTATTTTGTAGAAATTTATTAAGGACTACATCATACATAACCTGATCTTTTATTTGATTCCAGTCTCTTCTTTTGTCATGTGCATATGTATTTCCCATTTTAAAACTTCTTGCTGGAGATTCTGCATCTCTAATTTGATGGTAATACTCAATATCTGTTGTTTTGAATTTCATTGCCTAGCAAATAAAAATGATTTCATAAGTTTTTAAATTTGGAATGATTCTCTGATTTTCATTCTTACTTGATAGTAATGTTCACTTGTTGGCCATATATATCCATCCATCATTACAGGATGATCTGAAAAGTTACTGAAACAACCATATGCATCAGCTGCTCTATAAAAATAAATTGTTGGTCTAACCATTTTTATATTTTCTTACTTAATTTATTTATTTATTTTTTTATTTATTTATATATTTATATTTTTTAACCAATTGATTTTGAATTTGGTTAAGCGACTGTTGAAATATAATATAATATTAAGTTCATTTTTGTGAAAAATTGAAGAATGTTTTATTTTATAACCTTTTTCATTGTTTTTAAAAAGCAGTCTATCTTGTTGTTGCTGATAATACAAAAAGAATGTATAATACGATTAATGTAACAAATATTGATACTAAATAGAGTAAATTTTTGTTTGGAAGCTTTTAAAAATCAAAAAAACATTAATATTATTTGATCTTTTATTATTTTTGGTTTAAGATACATACTGGTTTTTTTCTTACTTTGTTATCATCTTTATTTACTGCATAATTTATTATTGGAATTGAGTTTACACTTCCCATTTTATTTTTTTATATGTAATATATATCTTTTGAACAAATAAAAAATAACTATTAAATAATAGTAACAAAATTGTTGATCATTTAAAAACACATCAATTGATAACTTTTTTTAAACCCCAAAAAAGTGTTACAACCTTTTCTTTTGTTTAAAGTCAAATCAAGTCAACCTCATTATTCTCTTCTCTTTTCTTCTTCTCTTCCATTATCTCTAATCAGTTATAGCTTACTAGATAGATGTATCTGATTTATTTCTAGATATGAAATTTGATTTTTTTTTTAAAAGTTGATAAAAAACGAATGTCATCTATGATCTACATTTTTATTTTATTTTTGTTAACATATTCTTTTATTTAAATGACAATACAAATACATGTTATTCATTACCAAATAATTGATCACCTAATAGGTAAACGATTGAATTGGGCAGAAAAAGAGTTTAGAATAGCTGTTGTAAATGATAGATTTAAAAAGTTGTATTCAGAAAAGATCAGTATTGTAGATTATTCGTTGGTGTGTAGAGAGTGGTTCAAGTATATCAGTAGAACACTATGTAGATCATATCTAGTAGATATAGAGAAAACTAAATCCTCAAAGCGAGAAGATGTACTTTTTACAATTGATCAGCTCATACCAAATCTATCGAGCACCACATCGCTCTACCAGTATGATAACATCACTAGTCTATCAATTCGATTGCCTTTTGATGAAAATCACTATGAAGATACCTTACAGTTTCTGGAGAGATTTAAACAACTTGAAAGATTGGATATCTTTACCACCGATACCAAACTACTAAAAGAGATAATCAATCGATTCAACAATATCAAAATCAATTATTATATTGATAATTCGATATTTTATAAAGAAAGCAAATCGATTTCCTTTGAAGACGTTGATCGATCTGTATTGCAATCTGTTAATGTTCAAATTGTCGATTTATCATATGATAGTGACTATGATGATCGATCAATCATTGACTTTTCAGTAATAAATAAGTGGCGTGTCAATCATATCTACTTCCAGTACGATAATATTGGTCCGATATGTGGCGGTCCACACATATCTTTTTCAGATTTATTTGGAATTAAGTCACTACAATCTATCGAAATAAAAGAAATCGATTATATAGATATCAAAGACATAAAGTGGATGGTTAACGATCATTTGGAATCATTCAAAGTCGCGGCAGTACTGAGCCTGATGGGTTAAGAAGATGGAGATCGTTTGAATGGATGTGTATGTATGCATGGTGTTCATCAAGAAGATGGCTTTATCAATAATCTTGCACTGAGGAATCACACAACTGAATGGGTAGATCTATGTCAACGATTGTCTACCAACAAAACACTTAGAGAGATGAGCCTATCCAATTTATGTACCAATCATAAAATCATCGATCCCGTAGCACTGGATCTGGTTTCCGAACAATTCAATCTAGTTCTAACAATGAATAACACGATTACCAAGCTATCGATATCATGTGATGTTCTAACGGAATCATTCTATTCAACATTGAACAAATCGAACCAATCGATCAAGTATCTCAAACTTTTCAATATGAATAGACAACATTTAGGATGGACTGGTGAAATGCTTGTACAAAACAAACATCTAAAGAAGATCGATGTTCGCTCTTATTTTGCACATAAAGGTTGGGAAGAAGATTTCGAATTCACAGACATCTTTATCAATAATATCAACAATAACTATACACTATCAAAAGTTTTATTAATCAAAAGCTACAACTATTTAAGCAAATTAGTAAAAGAAATTCAACAATTTTTATCAGAAAAGTCATACAACTTTAAAATGATCTATAACTCCTCGATTAAAACATATGTATTAATAAAATAAAACAGATTTATAAAAAAGACATAGATTTGATTGAAAATTCAATATAAATATCCAACAACAATGGATATTTATTATTCACAATCAGATAAATTAACTCAAAAAAAAAACTTAAAAACTATTAATTAAATCAAAAAAGAATGAATAAAGTAAGAAAGTAGATTTTAACTTAATAATTAATTGTTTTATTAATTTTTGTTTTTAAAAAATCTTAATAAAATAGGTAAATTTAACATTTGGATTCTTAATGATGTCGCCAGTTCCGGACAATGCTCATCTTGGTTTGTTCTTGGAGATATTCCTCAAAATACTTGCTACGGTATGGCTCAAGGATGTGGAGTCTCTTTATACCAATTCATGCAAGTCAATAATTTGGATCTTAACAGTTGCAATTTCCTTTAGAAAGGAAATAAATATTGTTGTAATTAAGTGAAAGCTAATCAGGCTAAGTGACAAAAAAAAATAATAAAATTAAACATCGTTAAACATTTAAGTTTTGGTCAGTTTGCAAAAAATTTGTTTGTGAAATCAAATACAAAAAAGATAAAAAGGTCAATCAATGTAATAAGAGATTCGAATGATATATAAGATATTAATGATATGATTGTTCCATATAGTGATGATGAAGATGATGATGACTATAATAACAATCAAAATATAACAACAACAACAACAAAAATAGATGATCAACCTTTATCTAGCTCTTCTACTTTAACAGATAATAATACTACTAATAATAATAATAATAGTAATAATACAAGTAGTAGCAGTAATAAATCTAATAACAATCAAAATCAAAAAAAGAGAGAATTCAAGAAAATATATACAATTAGATCGATCTCTTCATTTGAGAAGTTAAATGTACTCGGTGAAGGTACCTATGGTATTGTTTGTATGTCATTTTTATATTAAATTTATTATTATTATTTATTAGAATAAGCAAACCAATTATCTAATTACGAATCATTCAATTTATACTAAATTAATAAAAGATAGAGCAAAAGATAAAGATAATGATAGAATCGTTGCTTTAAAGAAATTGAAAATGGAGAAAGAGAAACAAGGAATGCCTCAAGTTTGTATTTATTCAAAAAAAAAAAGAATAAATTAATAAAAAACTAACCTTTTACTTTATTGTTTTTTGATATTTATATAAATATATATATATAGACATCATTAAGAGAGATAGAGCTGTTAAAAGAGATAGATCATGTCAATGTTGTAAAGTTGCTTGAGGTTGTCACTGGTTCGAGTGAGAACAGTGTCTACTTGGTCTTTGAATATCTCGAGAATGATCTCGCAAGTCTGGTCGACAGCATAAGAACGCCATTCAAAGAATCGGTTGTAAAATGTTTCATAATGCAACTCTTGAGTGCTGTTGAGTGTCTACATTCTAAATGGATTGTTCATCGTGATTTAAAATGTTCTGTAAGTTGTTTATAAACAAATCAATCGATCAATTCCAAACTAAATAACTTTTATTTAAAGAATTTATTGTATGGAGAATCAGGATTTCTAAAACTAGCAGACTTTGGGCTGGCACGTAAATATAGTGTGCCCAATATTCCTATGACTCCAAAGGTGGTGACGTTGTGGTATCGCGCACCAGAGCTGTTGCTGGGAGATACAACGTATTCTGCACCTATCGATATATGGTCGATCGGCTGTATCTTTGGCGAGTTGCTCTTGTCCTACCCAATGATAAACGGTGTCAATGAAATCGATCAAATCAAAAGAATCTATCAGACACTCGGCTCGCCAAATGACTCTATATGGCCACAATACTCGTCACTTCCACTCAGTAAGAAACTAGATATTCCCTATCAACCGTACAACAATCTCAAACGTAAACTTCCAAATCTATCTCAAAATGGTTTAGATTTGTTAAATAGATTATTGGTATGTAAAAATAATAATTATTCAATTTTGTTGGTCTTACTAATCGATAACAATAGACATATGATCCAAATAAAAGAATAACAGCAGCGGAAGCATTGAAACATCCATATTTTTTAGAAAGTCCATTTCCACAGTCGATTGATAAGATGCCAAAGTTTCCAGTGCTTCCGTTTGAAAGTAAGAGTAAAACCACAAACAAGGATGACAATTCTGCTAAAGTTGGCGTTGGAAAGAACAGTTCTAGCATGACAGGAGGAACAAGAACCTATTCTCAGAATTCAAATATTAGAAACATACCGATATCCACAACAGTAACGACAACAATAACCACTTCAACAACTACAACCACTTCAAACAACCAACCCTATAAGAAACAGAAATTTGATGCAAATCTTTTAGATTTGGCTAAAAAGAAATCTACTGGATATTCAAGATTCGATTTAGATTAAATATATTTATTTATTAAAAATAACTTATACTTCTTCTTCAGATTCCTCAGATTCCTCAGATCCTTCAGATTCTTCAGATTCTTCTTCAGATTCTTGATGTAGGCGGTATTGAATTGGTGCAAAGTCAACGATATATCTGTATGCCAGACAAGATACTTCATGAAATAAATCTTCGCTCCACCAATCACCATTCTCTCGAAGTCTTCTTTGAATTTTGTAAATGAACAATCTTTTCTTTTCGTTAGTGGTGGGCGTGTTGATATAGTGTTCTGCCATTTCTATATAATCACATTTGGCTATTAATGTTGCCATCCTCGGAATGTATTGCTCAAATCTGGCAAGGTACTGACTGAATCTCGGATTTCCAAAGATTTCGCCAACAAAATAATATCGATTGAGTCGTATTGCCCGACGTATGATTTCTTTTATTCCCAACTTTCGGTTTTTGATCAACAATTCGAATGCATCTGGATCCGATGTATCATGCACTGCTTGAAAGACTTCGAAATTGATGGTATTCTTCAAAGATAGTTTCTTGGCAACCGAAATCAAATACTTGGCCATCTCGTAGTGACAATAATAGATTGCTTCTTGAATGAATTCCCGTATGTTGTTTCTAATGCTGAATCCAATGTTTTTCGGATTTCTTGCCAGTGTCTCCGTAACCATATATTCAACCATTTCAGAGAAACCCTTCCGGATTGCGAATATCGTGGTTGACAACAGATGTGGTCTTAACTCTGATTCAATCATCGTTGAGTTGTTTTTCGAGTGGACTTTACTATCGACAAGATATTTAATGATTGGAAGTTGCCACTCTTTTTCTGGAAGAAATGGGCAATGGCCTTCCAAGACAAATTGATAATGAGTTTTCATAAATAATTCCATATCGGTAAAATCACTAATGAAAGGTAAATTGTTTCCTACTTGGTTCAATACAATGTCCTGAATAGATTTATCTTGATTGCTGAGTGTATTTGGATTGAACTCGAAATGATTCATTGGCAACTCTGAATTTTCTTTTCCTTCTTCATCCATTCCATCACAACTTCTCGAATCATTATCGATAGAAACTGGTTTTTTGTAATCAATACAATGAGATTGGAAAATATTAAGGATTTGTTGTGTCTCTGCAGATCTCTCTACATTGATACAATAGAATATCTTTTCCAACATAGATACGTCGATAGTAAGTTGATAATTTTCGAAAAAGTAATCAATCACTTTGATATCATAACTATAGACCAGAAACAACAAGGTGTTGTATAATTGATTCGTTACTGACGAAAGAAATCGCTCTCTATACCTAGATTCCAAAAGAATAAACATCTCCAATCCATATTTGAAGGCTCTCTGTAAAAGTTGTATTGGGTGAAAATCATTGTCAGTTTCGTCCATCGGAAATTTGAAAAATGATTGTATCAATTCCACACTGCCATAATCGAGAGCCATTAGTAGATTCGCCATTTTAAAGGAATAGTTGGTAGGGGTGTATGTGCTAAGACAAAAGATTATGAAATCCTTATCAAATTTCTTCTTTAATAGTTTTCTGATTACCTCATTCTTGCCATTCTCTTCGAAATCATCGGTTAATCTTTGATAAAGAATTTTGAAAATATCCAGTGGAATATCGGTCTTGTAGAATAATTTACTACGAAATGTTAACAAATTATCATCCTCTATATATTTTCGAACTGCTGCAAACATTTTGTTGTATAACATAAAGATGATATCATAAGGTGTTCTATATAGATTCAGATATCGAAAATAGATTGGTGATTTTGCTTTTCGTTTAATTGGCTTTGGACAAAGAAAATAGGTGGGTGCAGGAAGTGGTGGATCGAGACCTATTTTGATTTTAATAAATCGATCTTTGAATGGTGGAAGAATGAATCTTGTGAAATCCAAAATGATAGACAAAAGATTTTTATTCATCAAAACCTTTTGAATTGGTTGACAATCATATTCATTTTCAACCACTTCCATTCTTTGTTTTTTCAATCTATCTTGATCATCCTCTGATTTTCTTTTTATTATTTGAACTTGATCGAAAATAGATTCCATCTAATTTTACTATTATTAGGTTGTCTATAAAAATAATAAATATAGAATAATAAATAAATAAAGTAAGTTTATTTATATTATAGATATAGATTTAATTTAGTTAATAAAAAATGATAACTTTGAAGATTAAATGATTAATAAATTTTATTAAGATAAGTAAAATTGCAGATGTAACCAATACTCTATGAGGAATGTAGCAAATTTAGTATAATAAACCACTGTGGTAATGTTGTGCTAAATTTTAACATTAGTATTTCAACCCCCAAATCAGATGATTTCAAAATAAATAAAAAGTGTGATCATTCATTTAAGATTAACAAGTTTCTTTTTTCAGATGTGGTTAAAAATCACATTAACCCACATATGTGCTTGTAATTCTTACAAATTTAGCTTGAGTTAAAAACCAAATTAATAGAGTTATTTTTCATCAACAAAATTTTTTTTAGAAATAATCATTTATTAAACATTTTAGTTTAGCTATTTCATTTCTATTTGTATAGTATCTTCTAACAAATCGATCAGTCAAAAGTCAACTTCTGTTCGAGGCATACCAATAAGTCGATCAAATGATAGAGAGTGAGTCAATTTGGTATAAACGGTGTTAGTTCATTATGTTATATTATTATTTTAAATGTGCCTTTGTTATTTGTCGATGATCAAATAACAAAAAATATCAATTATTTATTTAATATAATTAGTAATATAAATAAAAGTAATATATTTAGTAATATAGTATAGTCGATTCAATAATTAAATAAAAATGAAACATTGATCAATAATGAAGATAAATAATTAAAATTTTAATAATTATGAACATCATTAATATTAGATATTATTTATTAATAATACTACAGCTTACAATAAAGATATTTCATTTTTATCATATAAACTATCAACCTAACTAATTGATTTCAATCATTTGAAATATTAAAGTAACACAGATCAAGACATCAACAACGATGCCAATATAAAGAATAGAATTGATCGGTTCAAAATCTTGATAATCATTATCTGTACCATTTAGATATGTTATTCAAAGTTTCATTATATTCAACAAAAAGAGATCTTCACAGTGAATACAAATTATGACAAATTGTAATTTGATGTAGGTATCAGTTTTAATTTTGATATTTAAATATTTATGGTTTGGTGTAATCTGGATTGATTAATTAAATAATTATTTTTATAAAAAATCGGACGAATTGGAGCATTAGTCTGAATATCTATAATCTAGTTGCTCTTTTTGAAAATAGATATACCCCTCTAATGATTTTAATATATTTTTAAAATAACTAATCAAGAATATTGTCAAAATATTAAACGTTATTATATTATAAAAGATTTATATATTAATAAAGATGAACCCACAATCTCTCTTTTAAAAAAATCAAGTAGTGATTTAAAAGTGTTTATACACATTTTTCAGTAGACATAATGAATTAATCAAATTTAAGATTTATCTTTTGAATATTACAAATTATTTTTGGACGATTCTATTTTCAATCTGATACTATTCTTTTATATATTAAATTTTAATTTAATTTTTAATTTTATTTCTTTATTTAAATTTTGGGTTCCTCTATTTAATCATGAAATTATGGATAAAAAATATAAAACAAATTATTAAAATAAATCCAAAATTATAATGATATTAAATAAAAATATTATTGGTTTGAAAAATCAGAGATTTAAATCACCTCAAATCTTAAAATGTATATTATTATCTTTGATAATTCTAATGGTGATTAACTATAATTTAGTATTGGTATTGTTTTGGTAGAGTCATGTCCTGAGTATCCAAAACCGATTCCGTTGGATCAATCGAATCCACTTCTGATCGAGGCATACCAACAAGTAGATCAGATGATACAAAGTAGAATGAATCAATATGGTATCAAAAGTTTTATTGCATCTATTGTATACCTTGATGAACTGGTATGGTATAAAGCATATGGACATATCAATCCACTCGATAACAGTAGCACTCCTCTAACAGTTGACAGCAAGTAAGTTTGTTATAATATTCTTTTGTATCTTTGTGAATGAAAACTAAAAAAATAATTATTATAAAGTATAAGAATAGCAAGTATTACAAAGGTTTTCACTGATATTATGATGTTCCAATTGAGAGACAAAGGATTGTTGGATTTGGACGATGAACTCGTTAAATATATTCCGGAGTTTAATATGAAAAATCCGTATCCAACAAAGCGTGGAATTACTTTACGCCAGTTAGCTTCACACCAAGCTGGACTTCCTCGTGAGATTCCATGTCAATTTAATGAAAGAGCAACTTCTTCCTGTACTGAAAAGTTGATACTTCAACGTTTATCCAACCAATATCTTATATTACCACAATACTCCACCTCTCATTATTCTAACCTTGGCGTTTCACTACTTGGTCATGCAATGGAGCGAATCAAAAGAGTCAACACCTACGAACAATATATCAAAGACAATATACTTGTACCACTTGAAATGAAAAGTACTACATTCAACTACAATAAGATTAAAGATAATTTAGCTGGTGGAACAATTAAGCTTCCGAATGGTAACTATATAGAATCTACTCCTTTTACAGTTGGATGGGGTTCTCCTACCGGTGGATTGTTCAGTACCGCTCGTGACATGTCAAAATTCATGATATTCCTGCTTAATACACTGGACGGTAACAAGAACAACTATGTAAATGTAAATAAGTACTCTAAAGTTCTCGATCCATCTACTTTAAATGAAGCTCAAGAAGCCATTGCTTTGATTGCAGATGGTTCCTCTGCAATGGGCACTCCACTCAAGATGTCCTACGACCAAACCAATCAGTTATGGTCAAAGAACAAAAATGGTGCTCAAAGTGGCTACCTCACTAACATGGCACTGATTCCACCATTCCAAATTGGTCTGTTCTTTGGTGCTACACCCAACATTAACTCTGAAGATATATTTACCAGTGACGCAGCTAAAATTCTACTACCTGTTTATCGCAAATTACTTTCAACAAATAATAACTGTACCCTATTGAAAAAAGAAAAAGATAAAACAAGTAGAACTCAAAGATTTCGTATGTGGGATTATATAAAGATAATAATACAGGTACAGAATGTAGAATTGGAATGAATAATAATCAACTTACTCTGAAGTTCTCTGGTTTACTTTATAGTGTCAATGAGTTCAAGTCATCGCTGCAATTGATACAAAGAATATTGCCCATTGATAGAGATGTACAATGCAGAACTGTTATTGGTTCACACGACAATGAACTCATTTACTTCACTACCGACACCAACAACCCTACTCGTTGCAACAGCGTATTGATAGATGGACAGATTTTACCACTAATCTCTGAAGATTCAAAATACCACACTTGACAACCAAGAAAAAAATATCGATAATTATCGCTAATTGTCAAATTTTTCCTTGGTTGTCAACTGCCAATAAACAACATTGACAACATGATATACATAAAATATCATAAAGATTTCACAAAAAGTATTAGTTTCTTATCTTTTTTTATTAAATTAAATTTTTTTTTTTTAACAATTAATTTTTCATTAGATTTTTATATTTGCAGATTTTTTTATTTTTATTTTACCAAAACTCATCATCAATGAAGAATAATAATAATAGTACTGCTGTTTATGATTTGAAAAATAAGAGAATACCACCACAACTAATCTTCAAATGTATATTTTTATCATTGTTATTTCTATGGGTGGTCGATCATAGTATTGTTTTGGTAGAGTCATGTCCTGAGTACCCAACACCGATTCCATTGGATCAATCGAATCCACTTCTGATCGAGGCATACCAACAAGTAGATCAGATGATACAAAGTAGAATGAATCAATACGGTATCAAAAGTTTTATTGCATCTATTGTATACCTTGATGAACTGGTATGGTATAAAGCATATGGACATATCAATCCACTCGATAACAGTACCAATCCATTAACAATTGACAGCAAGTAAGTTTGTTTATTTTTTAATGTATCTTTCTTAAAGAAAACTAAACAAAATAATAATGTATATTTTAAAATAAAGTATAAGATTAGCAAGTATAACAAAGGTTTTCACTGATATTATGATGTTCCAATTGAGAGACAAAGGATTGTTGAATTTGGACGATGAACTCGTTAAATATATTCCAGAGTTTAGCATTAATAATCCGTATCCAACGAAACGTGGAATAACACTACGTGAGTTAGCTTCACATCAAAGTGGACTGCCTCGTGAAATTCCGTGTCAGTCAAACGAAGAAGGAACATCAGCCTGTACGGAGCAGCTGATACTTCAACGTCTTTCCGACCAATACCTTATACTACCGCAATACTCTATCACCCATTATTCGAATCTCGGTGTTTCACTACTTGGTCATGCAATGGAGCGAATCGAAGGAGTCAACACATACCAACAGTATATCACCGAAAATATTCTCGAACCACTTGAAATGAAAAGTACAACATTCAACTACACTGAGATTCAAGATAATTTAGCGCGTGGAATCATTCAGTTTTCGAATGGCAGCTATATAGAATCACCGGTTCTACCGATAGGATGGGGTGCACCTGCCGGTGGATTGTTTAGTACCGGTCGTGACATGTCGAAATTCATGATATTCCTGCTCAATTCGCTGTACAGTAACAGCAACAACTATGTGAATGGCAGTAAGTACTTTAACATTCTCGATCCATCTACTTTAAACGAAGCACAAGAAGCAATTGCTTTGATTCAAGATGGTTCATCGGCGTATGGCACTCCATTCGAGATGTACTACAACCAAGACAATCAGATATGGTCAAAGAACAAACTAGGCATTCAAAGTGGCTACACTGTCAACATGGCACTGATTCCACCATTCCAAATCGGTCTGTTCTTTGGCGCCACTCTCAATATTGACTCTGAAGATGTATTCACCAGTGACGCCCTTGATATTCTACTGCCTGTTTATCAAAAGCTACTATTAAACAATTCCCTGTCACATAATAATAACCACAACAAAAATAAGCATAAGCATAACAAAGAAAAAGATAGAGCAAGTACAAGCTTAAAGATGTCATATATGGGATTATATAAAGATAATAGTACAGGTATAGAATGTAGAATTGGAATGTATAAGAATCAACTTACTCTGCAATTCTCTGGCTCACTTTATAGTGTCAATGAGTTCAAGTCATCGCTACCACTGATACAAAGAATATTGCTCATTGATACAGATACAATATGTAAAACTATTGTCGACTCATACAACAATGAACTCATCTACTTCACCACCGACACCAACAACCCTACTCGTTGCAACACCATACTGATAGCAGGACAGACTTTACAACTCATTACTGAAGATCCAAACTACATCACTGGACAGAAAATTAGATTGACGCAATAAATGCTGTGACTATGCTTTGTTGCATTTTAATTGTGTAATTTCATTTTATCCCCCAAAAAATGAAAAGAATTTGCACAGCTTTAGTGTGCATTTTGCAAAAATAATGCGAGAATACAAAAAAAGTGGTGCAAAAAAAAACATGTGTTGTGATATTCATTGTAATTGCGCTTGTGTTTGTTGTGATTGACCTTGTTGCTCAATATATATTAAAAACAAAAGGAGCTCTCTGGACTGTTACCACTAATTTGGATTAAGTTTTTTTTTAGGTGATCATTTTTCAAAGTTCTTGTTAAATTTTTTTGTTAATTAAAAATTAATTAATTAATATGACTTTGGATATTTTTAGATCTAAAAGTAGATCACTCGTTGTAATTTCGAATCTACAATTAAAAAAAAAAAAAAAATCACCCTCTTCGACACACACACAAAACATCACATATTCTCCGAAACAAACAGTAATAATCATTTTTAACGAAGGAAATCATGCACCATTTGAAATCTATAGAATATTTAAGGTTGTCACTTTGTTCCTTTATCATTCATTTTATTTATAATAGTGTTTCTCTCAAATCATAACGATGAAAATTAATTATCTATTATTTATCTTTTCACTTTTGTTGTTGACTTTGTCAGCTTCACAATTGGAGAATAATGAATTATTATCAATTACATTGACTCTTTCACCAACATCAGCATCGACATCATCACAACCAACTTCGTCTTCGACTTCAACTTCCTCGACAACTACTACCAGCACCACTGGTACAACAACAACTTCACCAATATCAACAGGTATTACAACATTACCAGCAACAACAGTAAGTTCAACAACATCAAGTAATTTAGAATATCAACAATTCACAGACTGGATGATTCAAAACAATAAATCATACACAAACAATGAATTCTTGACAAGATTCAATATTTTTGTTGATAATCTGCTTTATGTAAATCAATTTAATTCGTTGACTGGAAATGATACTGACGCCATGAAATTGGGAATGAATGTATTTGCTGATTTGACACTCGATGAATTCACCAACACATTCCTTGTGAAAGATTTATCAAATTTCTCATTAAATTCAAACACAACCACTTCTACAAGTACATCAACTTCGAGTACAACTTCAACAACGACAACAGGAGGTGGATTATTAGGAGGATTACTAACGTTAACAATTGGTACTGGAGGATCTACATCTGGTGGTGGTGGTGGATTGTTAGGTGGTCTTTTAACAGGTTCATCTCAACCATCAAAATCATCTCTCAGAACTTTAATGGCCACCGTTGTAGATTGGAGAAGTTATCTATCAGGAGTTAAAAACCAAGGATCATGTGGAAGTTGTTATGCATTTGCATCGTTAGCTCCACTTGAAGCTTTATTGGCAAAAAAAGGTCAAATAGTATCTCTTTCAGAACAAGAAATTGTTGACTGTTCAAGTATGTTGCTTTGTTTTTTGATTAGAAAATTTATAATTTATTTACTTATCAGAAATTTATAGCAAGCTATGGCAATCATGGTTGTAATGGAGGTTGGATGACAGGTGTTTATAATTATATTTCAGATGCAGGAGGTGTAAGTTCAGAATCATCATATCCATACAAAGGTGTTGTTCAACAATGTAAACCTGTTGGAGCTAAATATGCAAGAGTGGCTAAATATGTTTCAGTATCCAATCGAGCAGCAATGGAAGATGCAATAACAAAGGTAGGACCAATTGCTGTTGCTTTACAGGCCGGTGTAAGATCATTCCAAATGTACAGTGGTGGTGTATATAATGATCCAGCTTGTGGAGCAGGTCAAATAGATCATGGAGTTACAATTGTTGGTTCTGGAGAAGCAAACGGAATGGCATATTACATTGTATGTATTGTCAAATTTTATCAAATAATTATCTTTAATTAACAATTGTTCACTAAAATCTCAATAGATTAGAAATAGTTGGGGTTCTGGATGGGGAGAAGCAGGGTAAGTCTTTTATTAAATCAAATATCTATAAAGAAATTTCTATTATTTTCAACTTACAAACAATAACAATTTATTTAGATATATGAGATTGGCGCGATCAACAAAGCATGTCAATAACTATGGATACTACCCAATAATATAAAAATAAATCAATAGACTTGCTAAAGTAATTGATTTACAAACATTGATATATTTAAATAAATAAAAAAGTTTTTTTTCAAAATAGATTTAGATTATGCGATCAGAGAAAAAATATATATACTAAGAAGGACAAGAAGCAAATTCTTTTTAATTGAATATTGTTCTTCAGATTTTGACCCTGAAGATGTATTACCATAAAAATTACAATAACAAATAAAAATAACAATCATTGCAAAGAAAAGATAGAACAATTACAAACTCAAAAATATCATGTGGGATTTTATAAAGATAGTAGTACAGCTATGTAGAATTGGAATGTATAAAAATCAACTTACTCTACAGTTCTCTGGTTTGCTATAGAGTGTCAATGGCAACGAGGACTGTCAATATTGACAACCCTACTCATTGCAACAACATACTGATAGCGGGACAGATTTTACAACTCATTTCTGAAGATTCAAACTACTCTGACAACAAATAACATAATGAAATACATATAATAATATTAATATTATAAGTTGAACAAAAAGTATTTGTATCTTTCAGATATAAACAGGTAAAATAAAAGATGTTTAATGATAAATCATTAATAAAATATTAGTTTTTTTTTTTTTTTTTTTGAATATTGGACAAAATTTATTCGTTATTTGTGTTGTTTTTTCAAAAAAAATGAGTTACGACACTCTTGAATGATGTCAGTTGTCAAAGACATTTTTTTTTAATTTAAATTGTTGTTTTTTTTTTTTTTAAATTCAATGCTTTTAATTTAATATATATATATATTAATATTTTTATAACATTATTATATTATAAAACCAATTAAAGATAATTTGTATAAACAAAACAAACCAAAGAAAGATTGTAAGTTTTTAAAACTTGTATATAAAATAAATATCTTGTTGTTGGTGATATATAACACATAACAACCACAAAAAGAAAAAAAATTCTTTGGAAAATCACTTTGTAAAAAAAATATAAAAAAAAATTACCAAAAAATTAACAGCTAAATTCACACCCCAAGTTATCAATTAATTAACTAAAAAGAAATATTCAAATAAAAAGGGTTGTTTGAATTTTACTTTTAATTTAATAAATCTTCTTTATACATTTACTTTGGGATTCATATATAATATATATATATATATATTATATAATATAAAATAGTAATAGTAAAATAACAATCAAATAATTAAAAAAAAAAAAAAAAGCTTAAATTAATTAAAAAAATTTTAAAAAAAATTTTTTTTGACAAATTGTTTTTTATCATAATTAAAATAAAATAGTTTGGAAAAGTGAAAATATCTTCTTCTTTTAAAAGACAAATCAATCAACCAAATCAATCAAATCATATCAAAAAACAACATACAGTCAAATCTAAAACTTAAACTAAATTAAAAAAATATTATAATAATATAGATTTAGGATTTAGATTTAACAGATAACAATTAAAAACAGATGGCAGAAGTAGCACCAACAGATTCGTCATCGACTGTAACAACTACTACTACGACAACTACAACCACCACAACTTCAGCAGCAGCATCATCATCATCATCTAATAATGGATCTACTCTGACAGGTAATACCGGTGCCTCAAAGATGGCACATGGTTTGCCAATGATCGATCCACAGCCACAGCATGCAGAGGACGGTCACTTGATCGACCCAATTCCAATGCCAGCGACGATTGTCGACGGTTTCGAATATACATTGCAGCGATTCCCACATAACCTCGCTCTTCAAGTGAAGCGTGGTGGTCAGTGGCGCAAGTGGACTTGGACAAAGTATCGCGAAGACGTCTACTCTGCAGCAAAGTCGTTTGTCAAGCTCGGCATGAAGGAGACGAGCGGTGTCAACATCATCGGTTTCAACTCACCAGAGTGGCATATGGCACATCTCGGTGCTATATTCGCCGGTGGTTTGCCAACCGGTATCTACACAACCAGCTCCACTCCACAGTGCGAATACTTTGCTGAGCATTCCGAAGCGATGTTTATCGTCGTCGAGAACGAGCAGCAACTCGCCAAGTACGCACCGATCCGTGAGAAACTCAGCAGCACCGTGCGCGCCTACATTATCATGGAACCGTCGGATCCAGCCGCCACTCACCCCGAGGGTACCTACACCTGGGAGCAATTCATGGAGTTGGGTCGTGCCGTTCCAGACTCTGAGATCGACCGTATCAGCAAGAGCATCAAGCCAGAAACACTCTGCACACTTATCTATACCTCCGGTACAACAGGTAAGCTTAGCTAATCTATTCACAATAATAATAATAATAATGGATAGCCAGAAAATATAGACTAAATTATTAATAATTCATTTATTTCTACACAGGTATGCCAAAGGGTTGTATGATTACACAACGTAATGTTGCATGGACAGTACACACACTCGGATCATTGGTACTCAGTCCAAAGTCAGGACATCGTGAGCGTATGATTTCCTATCTTCCATTGTCTCACATTGCCGAACAAGTCGTATCACTTTATGCACCACTTATTTTTGGTTTTGCCATTTCATTCGCTGATAAGAATGCACTTCAAGTAATTATTATTATTAATTTTCTTTCTGTGAATATTAAATTATTAATTTATTATTATTTATTTTTTTTAGGGAACTTTATTAGATACATTATTGGAAGTTAAACCAACATTGTTCTTTGGTGTACCAAGAGTTTGGGAAAAGATTCAATTAAAGATAAATATGGTCATGTCGACAAAGAAGGGTATTGCAAAGAAATTAGTGGGATGGGCCAAACACAAGGGTTTGGAAGGTGGTTATAAGATTCAACATGGTGAAAAGAAACCAAAGGGATATGGATTGGCACGTACATTGGTATTCAAAAAGGTTCTCAAAACACTCGGTTTGTCGAGCTGTCGTTTCATGGCATCGACTGCTGCCCCCATCTCAAAGGACACTCTTGACTTTTTCCTTTCACTCGGTATCACCATCACTGAAGCCTACGGTATGTCAGAGTTGACCGGTCCACAAACCATCGGATATCCAAAGGCCAAGACAGGATCGGTCGGTCGTACTCTTCCAGGTTCGCTAATCAAGTTAAACGAGGGTGACAATGAGATCTGTGTCAAGGGACCAAACTGCTTCCCAGGATACTATAAGAATCCAGAGGCCACTCGTGAGACCATCGACGACGACGGTTGGGTACACACCGGAGACATTGGCCACATCGATGAAGCTGGCTATCTATTTATTACCGATCGTAAGAAGGAGTTGATTATCACTGCCGGTGGTGAGAACATTGCACCATCGTTGTTGGAGGGTTATCTTCGTCAGATTCCAGGTGTCAACATGGCTGTGGTCGTAGGAGATCGTCAGAAGTACTTGGTTTGTTTGTTCTCGTTGAACGTCGACTTCTTCAAGCGTCTACAATACGGACATCCACCACCCGTCACCTTGGAGGATGCCATCAACGACCCACACTTTAACGAGTATCTCCAATCCAAGATCAACGAAGTCAACTCGCGTCTTCCAAACGTATCGACCATCAAGAAATATAAGATATGTCCAACCGAGTTCACCGATCAAGGACCAGATGCCGAATTGACTCCAACTCAAAAGTTGAAGCGTAAGATTATCTTGGCCAAATATGACGCTGCCATTCGTGAGATGTATGGTGACCAATATGCTGAGGGTACCTTTGTTCAACCACCAAACGGTTTGGTTCAATCGACTGTCGTTGACATCAAATCCAAGCCAAAGAGCGAGGAAATCCCACCAGTTGCTGTCGTCGCACCAGTTGCTGTTGTCGCCGCTGCCGTTGTTGTGCCAGCTGCCGTTGTTGTCGCCACTGAAAATCACAATCACGAAAACACTTCAAATACCACTACCGAAACCAACCCAACACCAGTCGAGTCTGCTCCAGTCACCGTTGTCGAGGAAAAGACTGTAGTCACTGAGGAGGTTGTCGTAGCCCCAGTTTACAATCCATTGGGTGAAACCGGTGTATTTGCTCAACCACCTGCAGTTGTCGAAGAACCAAAGACTGAAGTCATTCAAGTTCCAGTTGAAATTATTCCAGCTCCAGCTCCAGCTCCAGTTGAACCAGAACAACCAGCTCCAGCTCCAGCTCCAGTTGAAGTTGTTGCACCAGTTGAAGTTGTGGCACCAGTCGAAGTTGTTGAGGAACCACCAGTTGTTGTTGCCGCCGCAGTCAGCGAGCCAGAAGCACCATCTGAAATTGTCCAAGAGGAAGTAGTCAAAGTTGAAATTGTAGATACATTACCAACAGAGCCAGTTGCTCCAGTCGAAGAACAACCAAAGCCAGTTGAGGCTGAATCACCAGCACCAGTCGTAGAGAATGTTGAAGTTGCCACCGATTTACCACCACCCTTGGCCAAAGTCGAGGATGTAGTTCCATTGGTCGCCGCACCAGTTTCAATTCCAGCCGAGGTTGTTGTCTCTGACCAACCAACACCAAAGGAAGAAAGCAATGGTCAAGATGACAAGCACGAGTCTGGTTCATCTTCAGACAGCTCTGAGACCACCTCATCAGATTACACCTCATCCAGCGAGAGCGACGAAACAAGTGACAGCGACGACTATACTACCACAAGTGACGAAAGCGAAGAACAAGCAGCAAAACAAGAACAAGGACAAGAATAAAACAAAAAAAAAAAAAAAGAAAACATAAAATCTAAATTAAAATAATAAATTATGTATAAAATAATAAATAATAATTAATGAATAAGAATATTATTTTTTTGCATGTAATTGATTTAATTTATTGATTTGATATAAATAATAAATGATAATAAATAAATTGGAGAGTAAACTATTTGTTTGTTTTAATATTATTATTGTTTTTTCGGATCCAAGTTTGTTGTTATTTTTTTTCGCTTAACTATACTTTTAACTTTCTTCCTCTCTGAGTTCTATGGAGTATGGAGTATCCAATGAATTACGAGAATCATATTGAGAGGGAGCAGATGGGAAAGTTGTATTACTGTTATTTGTACTTTGTGACACGGTGGAAGAAGTCATCTTGCTTGTGAATGATCTCAACTGTTTGACTAATCTGTTGTTGAATACAAAGGATTCTCTCCAAATCTTTAAGGATCTACTAGAAATACCGTTCAAAAGGAAACAAACCAAAGCAAACACTCTTACACAGAAAATGAAATATCCCACACCGGCTGGATTCGGTCCTTTAACTATACAACTGTATGGATCACCTTTTCCACCCTGTGCCTGAACAACACAATTGAACCATTCAGGAATTCCAGCAATGAATCGTTTGTAATTATCTTGAACGTATCTTGTATAGATAAACAAATAAAGAAACAGTGAAAAGTATAAAATTACACCAATGATTGGTTTAGCTTCTACTTTCAATATTTCAATTTTTGCATTCTTTCCTTTTGAACCTGATGATGCTGATACAATCTATAATCATACAAGTTAATATTTTACGATTAAATGGGTATTATTTTTCTATTTACTTTATAAATTTCATGCATCAATAAGAACATAAAAGTAGCTCCTACCAGCAAGATTACACCAAGTGGTACCCAAAACAAAGCAACCTGATATTTTCCAGAATCTATCCAACAAAACACATTGGCAAGTCCAGAGTGATATTGCTTTTTACCAATGGCAATTAAAGGAAATATCCAAGCAATAACAGATGTTCCGGCAGCATAATACCAAAATAGATCTTTTCTAAAACCACCAACTTTATAATAAAAAAACAGTTAAAAACATGTCAACTTTCTTTTAACAATATTTTCCTTATTTACCTTTTTTAATTCCCCACCAGATTTCAAAAGCCATAATTGCCCAGTATAAAACTGCATAGATAGCAAAAATATGAAGAATGAAAGCTGATGCTGTACATGGGGCATCGGTGAATACTGAAAATCTATAACTGGTAGGACACAATGTCTTCTCGGTTCCATTGAAAGAAACAATAAGACCAGAAACACAAATCATACAGACGGCAGCAATAAAACAAAGATTGATACGGTCATATCTGGACTTCTTTGGATTCAAGAAACCGTAGGTAATCACCAAGAAAATCGAGGAAGCAAATGAAAGATAGGTTAAAGTATCATTCATTGCATAGATTCTCTTCCAAGTTTCTCGAGTAAAAATTGGGGCAGGACATGTAACGGCACAGATGGATACGTTACTTGTGTATTGGACACCGTTAGCTTCTGCAAAGGCACGATCCGAGGTATTGTAAGGTACAAGTGGTGCCAAGCAATTTGAAAAGTTTTCAGTCTGATTCGAATTGGTTAAGTTCAAAAAAGCCACGGCTTGACTGACATCTTCGCACTGGACAGTGAAATTTGAGCTTGCTGATTTATCCACGGAAGAGAGGTTATATGAACTATATTGTTCAACAAATATTTTTCCAACTGGAGGATTCTCTTGTAAATCACAATTTAAAAGTGGATTTGGTGTAATCTGACAGAAATTAAACATCTCTGTACAAGAATGTTTACATGGTCTAACTGGGACAGCTATTTTTTGATTTGTTGACAATGTTACATATTCACATTCTCTTAAATACTATTTTTAAAAAAGTTAATATCAATGAAAATTCATAAAATGACATATCTCTCTTACCATTGCACAAATCCCAACAGTAGTATTTACAGATTGTTTACATTCATCTGAACCTGATGTTGATAAAAATCCAAACAAAAATTCGACACTCTTCTGTAAATCTTCTTGAGTTTGATCACCTGCAACATAAATAGATTCTAATTTTATTTGATTAATTTTTGATTTCCGAAAATATTTATTTTCATATTACTTACTTGGATTTACAATTTTACCATCACATAGTTTTTTTGATGGAGGATCTCCGACGTATGGTTCACATCTAGCTTTTTGATCAACAGGATATTGATCTTGAGCAAATACAATATTAAATAAACATACTGATAATAATAAAAAGTAAATTATTTTGAAAATTGTCGACAACATTATAAAAAAAATAAATAGATATTTATACAAATAGAAAAAGTTGAAAAATAAATAAACAAATACTCTATTTACAAATAAATAATTAAATTATTTACAAATAAAATAAAATAATTATTAAAACCCTGTAGAATTTAAAATATTAGATTAATCAACAAAACACTGTTGTTGATATTTATTCTCAAAGTTTCCTAAAAGAAAAATATCGGTTCCATCTCCATAAAAACTGACCCTGTCTCCAGCCTACCATCAACAATAACAATATTCAAATGATCAAAAATAAGAGTTTTTGTGCTTTATTCCTAAAAGTCTCTTATTTCAATAAAAACTATGGTTTCCTAGTGGTTGGTTTTATTAAGAGATAGCCAACACGCGCTAACCACCACAGAATATTATTCCTGATTCCTCTAACCCTCTAGCACAAGACTTTGTGTAATAATTGATTTGGTCAAATGGTGTAAAAAAAAATAAAAAAAAACCAAAAAAAAATTGCTAAATCAGATTTTCAATTAATTTTAAGGTGTTATAGGTGATCAGGGTACTGTAGATTCGCAAAAAGATTTTTCGAATCAAAAAAAATCAAAAAAAACAAACACGTTTTACAATTAAGATGATTTCTTTTCTTTTTTGCAAAACCACAACTTGATATTTTGTTTTTCGCAACAAATAATGCGGTTGATTACTAAAGGTGGGTTGTCCTGCAAATATTTAAATTATAAAAAACCAATAAAAATTAAAAAATTTTATTTTCAAAGTTGATATTTTACGGATCTTAAACAAATTTGCTGAGGTTCAAAACTATCAAACAATTGACACCTGGTCTCTAATAAACCAATAAATATCTCTTCATTTACGATCGAATTATTTATTTTTTTCCACCAAACTTTTCATTTCCGATAGTTATTTGCACTACACTCAGAAAATTTCTGACTGGGATGGGATTTGAGTGTTTGACAATAGTGTCATGTAATGGTAAGATGAATCAACAACAAAATGAATAAAATAA
The DNA here is from genome assembly GCF_000004825.1 of Heterostelium album PN500. NCBI lineage: Eukaryota > Evosea > Eumycetozoa > Acytosteliales > Acytosteliaceae > Heterostelium > Heterostelium album. The sequence continues at coordinate 722,859 of NW_008805065.1, read as the reverse complement.
AGGTGAGATTTTAATTGATTTATAATTTTTTAATTGGATGTTTTATTTATTTTTTGTTTTTGTTTTTTTTAGATTTGTTTTTTTTTGTTTTTGTTTTTTAGATTTCTTGCATCTCTATATACCATTATGTTGTGTTGTTGGATCTTATTTTATGTTATGTTACATTGTAACTTAGAAGAAAGAAAATGAATTTTGTGAATTGGTAGTTGCGGGTTGTGGGTTGTTGAAATCGCCGAATGGAGATGACTGTTGATTGTTGTTGAAAGATTGCTGTTTAGTAGGTTGTTGATTAGAAAATTGATTAAATTGGCTAAACTGGTTGTTGGCACCACCACCACTTGCAGCTCTCGGGGGAACGCCACCAGCACCCTGTGAGTTTATTGTGGCTGGCATATTATTATTATTGCCAAAAAAGTCGTTTTGGTTATTGAATGGGTTGTTTTGGTTGTTTCCAAGTAATGTTCCTGAGCTTGTAGTTGCAGGAAGTGCAGCACCGCCATTTGCAAAAGGATTTGACGAGGTCTTATTGCCGTGACTGCTTAGAGGCATCGATGGATTCACATTAAATGTAGATTCGAATGGGTTCACCTTGTTACCACCTTGACTAGAGATGTTACTGTTATTGTTTGCCTTGAACGAGCCTGTTGGCGATTGATTGGCAAATGCATTTGGAGTTGATGAGTTTGAATTTACATTAGCAAATGGTGACAAATTAGCAAAAGCTATAAATTTAAAAAGATTAAAAGTAAATAAACAAAGATGTTATTAGTATTATTATTACTATTACTATTATTATTAATATTTAATACTTACCAGAGTAATCTTTCTTTTCAGGTTGTGGTGAGAATGGATTGTTTTGGTTTTGACTTTGAGCACCCTGTGGTTGTATTGGTTGTGAAAAAGCAGCATTGTTGTTTGCATTGGGATTCCAGTAGTCAAGTCCCATACTTGGTTGCATTTGGTTTGGTTGTTGGTTAAATTGTTGTGGTTGTTGGAATTGATTGAATTGTTGCTGTTGATTGTATTGTTGTTGTTGTTGTTGTTGTGGGAATTGATTGAATGAATTTTGAGAAGTGAATGGTGGTGATTGATTGAATGGTTGTTGGAATTGATTAAACTGTTGTTGTGGTTGTTGATTGTATTGCTGTTGTTGTTGTTGTTGTTGTTGTGGGAATTGGTTGAATGAATTCTGATGATTGAATGCTGGTGGTTGTTGAGCTGCAGGTTTAGCTTGAGTTGGCCATTGGTTATTATCCCAAAGACCACCACCACCACCACCATTGATATTATTATTACTACTATTATTACTGTTCATGTTATTGCTACCCATTCCCATCATTGGATTACTATTGGTGGTAGCCCATTGATTGCTCGGATTATTGTAAGACTGTACCTGTGGAGTGGTAGCTGGTGAAGAGAATATATCATTGAGATCCAACAGCGATGTCGCAGATGATTTCTGTCCGTTGGAGCTACCTGGTTTATCGGTCCAAAGATTAGGTGATGTTACACTATTATTCTGATTATTCTGATTATTATTATAAACTTGTGTATGTTGAATTGATTGTGGTTGTTGTTGTTGTTGTTGTTGATATTGTTGTTGTTGTTGATTATTATTATTATTACTATTTATATTCTGATTATTATTATTATTATTATTGAATAAATCTTGTTGTTGGAATTGTTGTGAATTTCTATCGTGTGCAACACGGATAGGTGGAATGTCAGGTCCGAGAATATTGGAGAGTGGTTCAATCTTTGGTTGTGAGATACCACCGCCACCACCACCACCAGAGTTATTATCGACCCATTGTTTATTGTTATATTTCAACTCGATGAACTTTCTGATACGTTGGGAATCACCTTCCTCTGGTTCTGGATAGTCGTCGGGTCTCCAACGAGCCAACCAATAGGCACGAGCAGCCTTATTTCCACCGTTTTGCAACTTTTGAATTTCCTCTGGTTTGAATGATCCCATCGATACTGATTTAACTCTTCTACCCATGTTTGAACTAATTAATAATAATAATAGTTTTGTTAGTTTTTATTTTGTAAATTACTTTAATATTAATAATTAAAAACAATGAAACTTACTGAATACCACTACATGATTGACAAACAAAAGTTGCGAGATCTAAACATGCATAGACAGGACCTTTGATTGGACAATCCATACATTTCATATTCTCTGGTAACTTTAAGAGATCACGAATGACCTTCTCATTCTTATCTGCTGGTCTGCTCATAATACTTATCTAACTAACTATTTATTGTTATTTAAAAAACTAAACTAAACGAAACTAATCTAAACTAAACGAAACTGACTGTCAATGAATTAAATTGAATTGAATTGAATTGAAATGAACCAACACTAGCTACTAAACTATTATTAATATTAAATTATAGCTATCTTTGAAATAATTTATTTATTTATTTGATATCACAATATATAATATAATTAAATCTAAAATGTTATTTTATTTTTTAAATCTTTTTTATTTATTTTGTTTTTTTTTTTGAATATATAACCTGTTTTTTTTTTATTAAACTAAAGTGGTGCCAATATGATGTTAAAAAAATTTGTTTTTAATCAGTTGCCAAAAAAAAAAAAAAAAAAAATCAAAAAAATGAAAAAAAAATCTTTGTCTTTTTCAAGATTTAGATCTAAAAGGAAATAATTGTTTTATTTGATTTAAAATGTAAATAATTCAAATATTGAGTTTTAAAAGTTAAAGCTGATCGTAAAATCATTTATTTTACTTATTCAACATTACAACTTAAGCATAATAAAGAATAAAAAAAAAAAAAAAAAAGAAAGTCAACAACAAATAGCATTCGATCATAGGTTATGTACAAGTAATCTATAGAGTTACAACAACAACAACAACAACAACAATAACAACTACTTAATAACTATTCAGTGATTTAGAACATTACGAAAACAACCTTGTTGTTTAAAAATTGATTTTAATTTAAAAAAAAACAAGAACGAATAACAAAACAACCAACAATCGATAATGTTGACAGAAAGTAGAAGAAAAGGTTATTTTTTTTAACGAGGATATTATGAATAGTCAGTCATTGTCTCTTAGATTTATTACTCGATATTATTTGGAAGCTATAGTATAATATTTGATTAAATATAATGCACTAATGGTTGGGAAGGATTAGAACAAAATCAAAATTCTAATGTGGTTTATTATTATTTAATATTTATTTTAAATGGTAATAGCTGGTGTCCATCCGGTACAGAAAGTTTCCAAGTCGTTACCAAAGTATCTTCTGTGGAAGTAGAGGAATTCATTCATGTTTAGAATTGACCAAATATTAATATGAACACTGTCACTGCAGCTTGGATCTTCAGTTGTTGGACAATAGACTGCTGCTGGTGGTGGAATGCTGAATGGAGTACCAGTTTGGTTGGTCGAGATCCAGATCTCAGTGTTTACATGGATGTAGTCAGTACCCCACTCGAATGGAAGATGTGGGATTGAATCTTGATAGTTGACAAATCTAAAGGTATTAATGACTTCATTGTTGTAAGCTGTGGCGAAAGCGGCATCTCCAACACGAGGTGATCCGAATGTTCTAACAGAAATGGTCCATCCTGGATTGAGTTGACTCAAATAGAATGCAGCAAGAGCTAATTATAATATCAGTATATCGTTGTATTTAATTATAAAAAAGAAAGATATAATACTTACTTGAGATTGCACCACCCAAACTATGACCAGTAATAACAAGGTCGCAATTTCCAATGCAACCAGCTCTGGTAAGTTGAGAAACTACATCGTCTTTGAGATTGTTCCAAACAAAGTTAAATCCAGACTCTACTTTGTATGGAGAATCGGTACCGTCTGGGTAAATATATGTAGAGTGAGTGACGAAAAAGTCTTCTGCCCAGTTCTCAGTATTGTTAGATCCTCTAAATACAAGGAAATCTAATAATAATAGTAATTTATAATAAAAGTAATTTTTTAGAGGTATGTTTTAATATTCAAAACAACAATTAATAAACTATTTAAACATACGTTGACTTCCTTGAATAGCAACATAATGGACAACATCAGTAAAAATGCTATCTGGTAGTCCTGGGATAGGGCTCTCCTCAATAATTACTTCTGAGAGATTGGCACTAGCGACATGGAAATTTCCAGTGTTGAAAAATCCACCAGTTACACTGCTTTGACAGATACCAGTTGGACATCCCCATGAATTAATTTGGTCTAAGGAACAATAGGAGGCATAACTCATAACCAAAGAGTTATAGGCAAGAGTCCATTGAGCATTGGTAAGTGGTGTTTGGGCAGATACTTTGAAGTGACTGCCCAATTGCATAATAAAAAATAAACAAATAATTATTTTTAACATTTTTTTTTTATAATTAATATTCTGATTATTTACCAGTAATGAATTCATTTGATATTTATACTCATCTACAGATACTTTGTACCAACAACTATGGATGATCATCATCCTCAAATCCCTCAACCACGTGGTACTCGTCTTTTAAAAAAGACTTTAGGGAGATAATCAATAGTTATAAACGATTCACAAAAAAGTTATTCTAACAAAGCTTGAGATTTTATTAAACAAAACATATTCATTATTTTGTCCGCCTGTGTGTGAAGTCTATCAAAATAAATCAAAATCTCTTGCCATTTGATTGAAAGATTGTAAATCCAATTCTTTCCCCAATTAAAATTATCCTAATATTAATATTGAATTGTTGTTCAAACTCTCATATGAAATAAAATAAAAAAATTTTGGAATTTATCTGAATCCGGATTTTCTTGCAAAGACATAAAAAACAAAATATCTTTTTTTTGGTTTTTTTAATGAATCAAATTCCAAATGAGGGAAGATGTCAAAATGCAGGTTACAATCATGTTCATCGGGTGTTTTGTCTTTTTCATCAACGTTTTATTGTTTTTTTTTTTCATTTTTTATTTTTTTTTTAATAAATATTTAAGATATTTTAAAACAAGACAACAGTAAACAATAGTTTTCTTGATTCATCTAAAGTGTTTAGTTATCAACTTTTCCTCAAAAAAAAAAAATGTATTTAGTAAATAAATTGTTTTTATTCATTGTAATCACCACGGTCACCATTGTTAACTTTGTTGATTGCAATCCAACATCACTAGCCACTTTCACTCTCCAGGGTGGTTTCATCGAACAGAACTTGACTAATGGTGTAATTTTACAAAATCGTCCTGATTATACCAATAGCTATTTTATAAACAGTCTTTTACAATGTATAGGAGATGACTACATTGTATTGACTGATGGATATGACACTCAAGATAAACATTATAATTTATCAATCTATAATGGAGTTGTAAGTAATCTTTATTGATTAGTTTTTTTATTTCATTAATTATTTATTAAAATATATATTACGTTTTTTTTTCAAGTCTGGTTTAATGACTACCAAGGCACAATTCTTTACAAACATTCAATTTGATTTTCAGTTTAATTCTTTCGATTCTTCCAGTGGACTTGCTTTCGCTTCAATATGTAGCAATAGTGTTTACCCAAGTTTAGCCATATTCAATGTCAATGAAAAAACTGTGTAAGTTTAAAACTAATCCAGTTAAATACACCTTTGTTTTTCACCAACTTACAATCTTTTTTATAGGAATCATACTGCTTTTGACCAAACATCTTGCCAGGATTATGCTTATGGAGCTTACGATAGCTCTACTCAAATCTATTATATTTACGGTAATCAAGTTGGCAAGCATAGTTCTTTGACATTCGCTCAGTACTCGCTTGCCAGTCAGACAACAAAGTATGTCGAAATCGCATATAATTTAGAGGATATCGTTCAACAAATTTTCGTTTACCAATCAAAGTTGTATGTCTGTATCATTCAAAACTCCTACATTGAAGTTGGTATTGCCAACTTTAACTCGAAATCCATTGATAGTATCTTCCAGTTTAATTACTCTGACACTGGAAATGGAAATTGCCAGTTTGTATATGACGAAGCCGGTTATATTTTGGCGTTGATGACCAATCAGAAATCTGAAGTAAATGTGATCGCAATCGATCTCGAAACTCTTCAAACTACCAGTAACACAATACCATCCAATCAACAAATGGTTCAATCATTCAATTCAAATATGTTTTGTGCCCAATGATATGTCAATATTATAAACCTATTTTTGTATATAAAAATATTATAAAAACTTACTTTACTTTGGTGAACTTGTTTTACTCTGAAATAGCATATTAGATTAGATTATATACAAGATAAAGCCATTGTTAAATTCACTTTTTTCAATTCTTAAAAAAATAAGACATATTAATAGAATACTAATACAAAAAAGTTATAAATTTTTGTGTAGTGAGTTGAAGAAGTTGATTAAGAACCTCGATAGTAAAAAAAAAAATTTCCAATGATCTTTTGATCATAGCCAGATCTTATTGCCCAAGAAGCTGATTTAATTGGTGTCATTGCTACCAATTAAAATGATCCTGATCGGTTTTAAGTTAACACTATACCACTATTTTCAGTATTGGCTTTTAATCAGTTTAATAATCGAGGAATCAAACTCTTATATACACTCTATTTAAGAATAATAAACCAATAAGAAAGATAAAGTATATTTAGTTTATTTAACAACAATGAAAGAACCAAGAAAGAAAGAATGATGACCAATCCTAAAATTGATTTACAACCGGTTGTTTTTTAAAAAAAGTAAAAAAATAATTCAAATATATAGATCTAATTCTGTCATCAACAATATTTAAAGACCAAAATTGATCTGATAAATAAATCTTTTCTTGAAAATAAATACTATTAAAAGGGTCTGATTAATAGAGGTGGTATCAAAAAAATAAAATAAAAATAAATAGTTTTATATTTTTGGTGAAACCCAATCAATTTCACATGAACTTGTAAAAATAATCTAATTTTGGAGATTCCAATTAATAAAAATAACAAACATGATAATGATTATAATCATCATATATTCTATACAATTTTTGTAGACTTTATTTCTTTATATCTCTTTCTATTACTTATTCTTGTATTTTTTTTCATTTTTCATTTTAATATAAAAACAATTAAATAATATAATATAATATAATTAGTAGAGAAAGAACTACTCATGGAGACTACTACTAATAATAATACCAAAGATGAACATTGTAAAGAACTTGATCTTGGAACTTTTATCAATGATATAGTGGCTGTCGATCATCATTGTCATAATGTATTGGGTGATAAATGTGTTCAATTGATGCCTTTGGCTGCTTCTTTCTGTGAAGGTGCAATAGATAGTAATCAACATTTCATGAATCAATCAAAAGTATAAATAAGAATCTCTTTATATTTATTATATAACACTATACATAGCTAACATTAATAATATTGCTAAATAGAGTACATTAATATATAGAAGATCTATTAAAGAATTGGCAGAGTTATATGGTATCGATTTAATGCTGGAAAGTGGAAAGTCGAAATCGTTCGACCTCATAGATAAGCAGGTCGAGTTGAAACGACGTGAACTAGGTATATTTTCAATCACTCAAAAGTCATTTTCACTATCAAAGTTAGAGTCGATTATTTTGGATGACGCTCTAACTATCCATTATGATAACAAGGTAATCGAGGGTCAGTCATCGAGTTGGCATCTACAATTCACAAAGGTCTACAAGGTTGTACGTTTGGAAACAATTCTCGAGCGGTCGTTGGTCCTAGCGAAATCCGACGGTGGCGACTGGAGTTTCCAACAGTGGACAGAACATCTGAGATCGAAGGTAACGATTGCTCCGGGACAGTTGGATACCGACGGCATTGAAATCATTGGTTTCAAATCGATTTTGGCATATCGTGGTGGTTTGGGTGTTGAATCGAGTCCAGTGGAAACAGTGGAGTCGGAATACAAACGAATAATGACAGAGGACAGTGACAAGCTGGCATCGGGTAGCTATAGAGTTTCTTCAAAGGTACTGATTGTCTATTTCCTGAGAATGACAATGGAGATCAGTTCACAGCGTTTCCAACCACTACCGATTCAGATACACACTGGCTACGGTGACAGCGATTTGGACTTGGAAAAAGCGAATCCACTACTATTGAAACCGTTGATTGCCGACTATCCAACGGTGCCAATTGTGCTGCTGCATTGTAGCTATCCGTATTTCAGAGAGGGTGCATTCCTCTGTTGGATCTATCCCAATGTATACATTGACATTGGACTGGCGATTCCACTGCTGAGTCAGCGTGGAATGTACGATACACTTGATTCACTCCTAGAGGTATGTCCAATCGACAAAATACTGTACAGCTCGGACGCACACCACATTCCAGAACTCTATTACTTGGCATCGAAATGGGCAAGAAAATGTCTAACAGAAATATTCCAGAAATGTATCGAAAACAATGAGATCACCTTGGAAGAAGCAAAAGAATTCTCATTGAAAATATTTAGAGAGAATGTTTTAAAATTATATAATATAAATAAGTAGATAGTCAGTTTGTTGTTAATATAAGTAATATAAATATCGTTATTGCAATTTATTCATTCTTCTTTTTTGAAACTGAATAAATGAATGATCATGTTAAACTTTTTCGATCAACATATTTGTCGTAAATTAAAGCTTTAAATCGTGTCCATGTGTATCAAAATATTTAGCTACCATAGAGTCGGTAACTTGTTCCAATGTTTCTGGTTTCCATTTTGGATTCTTATCTTTGTCGACCAATAAAGCTCTGACACCTTCGAAAAAGTCATTGTTCTCAACAAAGGTTTGTGCCATTCTCAGTTCCATTTTGAGACAATCGGCCAAAGTTGGAAGTTGTCCACCGTTGACGATCTGTTGGTAGACTACTTTGAGAGATGTTGGCGACATCTTTGAGAGTGTTGAAATGTTTTGTTTCGACCAATCGCTACCGTCGGCCTTCAATGCCTCGATGATCTGCTCGACCGATCTCTTTGAGAATGTCTTTTCGATCAACTGGAATTTACTGCTAATCAACGAGTTGTCGTTGATATCGACCTTCTCGTGGAAACTGTCGAGTACTTCGTTGACGGCACTCTCGGTTGGCGAGCTGAGAGCGGCCAATGCCTTCTCGAGTTCCGGCACTCTTGCATTTGGGATATAGTGAGTTGCGACACCGGTTATATAGCAATCCTTACCCTTGATTTTGGCACCTGTCAAACCGAGATACATTCCAGTGTGGTGAGCAAGACGTGGCAAGAAATAACTGCCACCGACATCGCAGAAAAATCCGATTCCGGTCTCGGGCATGGCGAAAACAGTGTTGTCGGTGGCGACACGGAAACGACCGTGAATCGAAAGACCGACACCTCCACCCATTGTGAAACCATTGTAGATCGATACCTGTGGTACTGGATTGGTTCCGATCATGTTGTTGAGCACGTATTCCTCACGGAAGAAAGTGTCGTCGGGTCTGACCGATGGATTTCTGGTCTTTGGGTTGTTGGTATCGTAGATACTACGGATGTCACCACCGGCACAGAACGCTTTACCACCGGCACCTTTCATGACAACGACAGCATCGCCATCCTTTGATTGATGTAGACGTTGGTAGAGTGGTGTCAACTTTCTAACCATTGGAAGACTCAATGCATTCAATGCCTCTGGACGATTCAATAAGATATTAATCACCTTTCCTTGTTCATCGATTAGAACTTCATTTGTCTAAATATACATATAAATAAAACTAATTAATTAACAAAAAGATATTTGATTGTAACTGTATTTGTTTATTCTTATTCAACTTTACATTTGTTGAGTAATATCTTTGACATTGGAATTGATTTCCAATCAATCTAGTTAATCTATTTATTCTGTTCATATCTGATATCTATGAAAAAAGGAAAATGAAATGATTGATCATTTTGCCAAAAAAAATAAATAAAAATCAGATTTATTATTTTAGTAACAAATCAAAAGTAACAAAATAATAAATAAATTATTTTAAAAATGACAGTTAAAATAATAACGATAGATCAGTTCAATGATGGTGCGCTTAATAATTTGGTTACATTATTAATTGATAGTGTTCAGAGTGGAGCATCTGTAGGATTCATAGCTCCACTACCACGTATAGATGCAGTTAGCTATTGGTTATCAGTTCAGAATGATTTGAAAGAACGATCGAGATTCATGCTAATTGCAATAGATGAAAATACAGATGTCAACAGTAAAGATAGTTTAGAGATATTAGGTTCTGTGCAACTTTCACTCTGTATGAAAAAGAATGGTTTACATAGAGCTGAAGTAGAAAAGTTAATGGTGAAATCAACACATAGAGGCAAAGGAATAGCTACAGTTTTAATGAATGAAATAGAACGACTTGCAAAGAACAATGGTCGTACACTTTTGGTTTTGGATACAAGACAGGATGATGTTGCCTCTCGTTTATACACTAAACTCAGTTATATAGAGGCTGGTGTCATTCCTCAATATGCATTAAGTTCAAATGGTGAATTATCAGGTACAACTTATTTCTATAAATTACTGTAGATCATAGGTCAATTATTATTCTAATAAATAATATAGATAAAATTATTATTATTATTAATATTATAATTTTATTTATTTTTTTAATGTTTAATTATTAAAGTATTGACAGTCTTCGACATAACCATCTAAAGAAATAGTTGCAATACCATCTATACATGGATGACCAAAAACACCATAGGCAAGTGGCTATTTATATTTAATTCGATGATATATTAGTTTTAATTAGTTTTAAGATTATTAAAAATGGTTTGTTTTACATACATATTCCATAGTTTCATCGATTACAATTGGTACATTATAAATAACTTGATCCATAATGAGGGAAGTCGATACATTAACAATTTGAAGTGAAGCTGGGATAGCATCAATATTAAAGGTATTTGATTTAGCATAAAGTTCGTTTTTGTTATAAATGAATTTACCACCAGTTAACTTTGAATAAGCACTTGTAAAATAAATAGCACCTGCTTCCATTGAAGCTTTTTTTAAAAAAGATAAAGGTAAGAATATATATTAATGTTGCAATATTAAATTCTATTAATTTCTTTCGATAATTACCCATATTCTTCTGGAATACTGATCCAAGTAAAGATATTGTATTATTTTCAGTAAAAGACTAAAATAGAAGATCTTCAAATTAATATTTTTAACAAAGAAAATAGATAAAAATAACTTACGATTGCACCTCCATTTGTGGCTTGATTGGCAAAGAAGATGGAGTTTGTTATTTCAATATTGGTGTTTGTGTTTCCAATCGTAATGGCACCACCATAAAAAGAAAGTTGATTAACAAATGTGCAATTATCAACATTGAGTGATCCGCCAGAGAGAATAGCACCTCCATAGTCTAAAGCTCTACAGGTGCTGAATGTAGAATTTGCGACCACTAACTCTCCATTTTCACTGTAGATGGCACCACCTGATCCTGCAGAGTTCAATTTGAATTGACTGTTGGTTACCGATCCCATTGCGATATACAAAGCACCTCCTGAACCTTCTTCATTGACAACATTTCCAAAGAAACCACTGAATTCAATGGTATTATCATTTCCAATTGCATAGACAGCTCCACCATCTAGTTTAGCGACATTCTCAATGAAAGTACTGCCAAAGATATTGACTGTGTTAGAGGCTATGGCTCCACCAGTTAATGCTGAATTCATCGTGAATGTACATTCGGTTGCCATTAATTGGTTATAACTGTAGATGGCACCACCCAAAGCAGCATTATTTGAACTAAAAGAAGAGTTTACAATGCTGATAAACTGTGTATTCTCACCAGTAGAAACGGCACCACCATAGGAACCTGATTGACAGCCTGAGAAAGTAGAATTTATAATAGAGAGTGAAGCACCATCTACATACACACAACCACCATCACCAGATGTTTTGGAATTTCCAACGGTTACATTGTCGAAAATAACAAATGGACCAACTCCGGCACCTTCATATGTGATTGATATGAGACCACCATATTGGTTACCATTAATACCAAAGCTGCTCAAATTAAATCTAGCAAAAATGATATTGGTGTTGATTTGCAAATCTACTGTAATAAAACTTTCCTAAAAATATTTAAATAAATCATTATAAGACAGGGTTCTTTAAAGAATTTAAATTCTTTTACTCTTACAAAACATATATATTCAGTGTTGTTTTGTCCAATGAAAATATGAGTTTCGGACTGTGGGAATGTAGTGACATTACCCGGACAATCTTGAGAAACATCATCGGCCAAAACGATTATTGTTGTAGTAATCAATGGATTGTCTTGAACTATTTCAGCTTGATAATTAATACATTGAACAATTGTACCACAAACTCTTTTAAAAATAAAAATAAAAAAAAAGTTAGAAAAAATAAACTAAAAAATGAATTTCTTGTCGTATGATATCTTACTGATCTACATTATTATAACTCTGACACGATGTAAGGGTTTCATTCACCAAACAGGTTACAGTGCCCTCATCTGAAACTATTTTATAAGATTTCGAAGTTGAAAAGAATAATATAAAAATAAAAAGTAATAAAATATTAAATGTTTTCATTTTTTTATAATTTTAAATAATAGTATAAATAAATACTTTCTAAAGAGTATTTATATTTTTTTTTAAAAGTACCAATAAAAAAAAAATCCTTGGTACCAGCGAACCAAGGATTTTTTTCGACTTTGTAGGTTGGAAACCAAGATAAAAAATCTTTTGAACGTCATCATTTTTTAAATTTTTCTCTTAAAAAGAAATCGATGGTACTCAAAATTGATCTTAAATCAACACCTTTAATCCAAACTTCTCTTTTTCGCAAGAAGGATTTTTAAGTTTTTTTTTTGTTAAAAACTTAAAAACCAATTATTTAAATTTTTATTTATTTTGGTCGCAAATTTGATCTTTCTTCTTCTTTATAGCACTTGAATCACGGTATCTAAGTCTTTTTTGTTTATTATTCATTGGAGTTGGTGTTTGAAATAGCAATAGCACCACCAATAGGAGAGTTGATTAACGAATGTGCTGTTATCGACAATGAGTTCTCCACCTGAGAAAATAGCACCTCCTAATTCATATCCTTTACACGAGCTGAATGTTGAGTTGATAACCAACAACTTACCAATTTCGTTGTAGATGGCACCACCCAGACCTGCGGTGTTAGATTTGAATTGACTGTTGGTTACCAATCCCAAAGAGAGATAGATAGCACCTCCTGAACCTTCTTCGTTGGCAACATTCCCAATGAAACTACTTCCTGTAATGATAGAGTTATATTGACCTTCGAAAACATGAGTTTCTGACTTTGGGAATGTAGTGATATTACCCGGGTACAATCTTGAGAAATATCATCGGCCATAACGATTATTGTTGTAGTAATCAATGGATCTAGTATGAAAAAACACCATTTTATTCATTAATTCATCTTTTATATTCAAGATTAAGTTATCGAAGGTTCCAAAGAATTGTACAATCTTAAAAAGACAGGACTGACACTTTAAACAAAAAACATCATTTTTCAAATATAAGTACTAGTTTTGGTAAATATCAACAGTTTATTTCAATACTCTATAGATAACTGAATACATCTTTTCTCAGTTGCTCAAATTGTTTTTCCACCATGTTTTGGAAGTCTTGGTGCTGTGGAGAAATGAGACCTTTGTTCAACTTGATGGTCCAACCACAATAGTGAATAAATCTTTCCATTGCCTTCTTTAGTTGATCAACATGTTCACTATTATACTGTGAACTATTGCTCTTACTTAAAAATACTTCACAAATCTTCAATGGTCCTTCATTTACCACTATTAAATCAATAATTGATTAGTAAAACCATCTTTATCAGAATGATAATCATTAATTCCGAAATATACATACTTGGGAAAACACTTCCTTGAATGACTTGTTGTAAAAGATTGATTCTTGGAGATGGTGTTTGAAGTTGTTCAATGAGTTTGACGATACGTCCTTTGATGAGTTCAATTGCATTCTCAATGGGCGATAGAATGATCTCGCGTTTCGAGGTGACATCGATACGATTCTTGAGGTAGGGGAACGATGCTGGATCGACAGAGAAGATCGTCTTCTTTTTCAGTTGCTTCGATAGATCCTCCTGGATTGCTTTGCCTTCATGACTGTAAGCAGTCTCACTAATGAATTGCGAAACACCAAAGTACTGGTCGAATTGCGATCCGTTCGCCAGTGGATCGGCAGCGGGCAGCTGCAACTGCGACAATTCAATGTATGGCTCGACAGTGATGATCTGGAAGTAGAGTTTATCGTTATCGAGTGAAGCGCGATCGAATGGAGTATTCGGCAGAAGAACAACAGACTCGTCGCTCTTACCAAACTTCTCAAAGAGATGTTCACGAATCTGCGTTTGAATGTGTTTCAAAAGACAATCGGCCGGTTTCTTGTAGATGTATTCCTTGCCGTCCAACTCCTCGAACTTGGCACCTTGGAAACTGATACGGTAGTACTTTGGTTGGAATCGTATCTCCTTCGTTTTCTCAATCAGTGTCTCACAGACAACCTTTTGATTGGAGAGAACACTGATCAGTGATTTATAATCCTTCTTGGATTTATAGATCTTTGAGATGAGTGAATAGATTTCAATGGCGAGTTCATAACGATTGGCTTTGAGAGTTAGTGAGATTGCATTCTCCAGTAGTTCAACCATGTATTCCAATGTCCATGTTTGGAAGAGCGATTCATCTTTGAGTGGCGGTAGTTCCAACTCCTTTGGAATGTTTGGACAGATGGCGATAAAGTCTGACTGTCTGATGTGCAGCTTTGACTTTTGCGTTAGATAGCACGAGATGAGGTATGCACTCTGTATGAGACACTGTGCACCCTCGTCAAACTGACCGTTGTCACAGTTCTTCTTTGAGAGATTCTCCAGCCAGGTGACACGCAGGTTCGGACTCTCAAAGTAGCTATTGGAGATGTTGTAGTACATCTCTGCAACCATCTCGATATCGGTACGATTGGCATTGATCGTATTGCTATACTTTATCAACGTGTTGATACGGTTGATCACCTCTTCGATCTGGCTCTTGAAGACACTCGAAGGATGTGTCTTCATCAACTCCTTCACCTTGTTCATAAACACGATGATATTGCTCGAGTTCTCCAGCTTCAACTCACCGACCAACTTGGAGATGGCGACGGTCGACTGAATCTTCATACGAAGAATATCGTTGGTGGTGCGAGCAAAGTTCTGCTCCAACAGGAAGTAAAACAAGCTGGCCGCTTCCACCGAGAGTTTCGGTGAGTCGGCAGCACACAGCAACTCGTAGCAGAGAATCTCACAGATGTTGTTGGTGTTCTCAAAGAGATGCTGTGGGTGTTTAGGTATGAGAGAATCGCGTATCAACTTGTAGACCTCCGGCACGATGTCACTGGCCGACAACGATAGTGCTCGTTGAATGTTGTTGATGACCATATTGAAGAGTTTATCGTCGATCGACTTGAAATCATCTAAAATGATCTTACAGATTTCAATGTCTAACAAGATGATCTCATGAATCGATGGTTCATCCTTGAACGTCTCTAGCGACAACAGAATCAGTGAGAGGAAGCTATTCTGTCTTGTCTCTGTTTCCTTTGTAAACCAAACTCTCAGCAGATCACGATTACAATATTGCAACACCCAAATAAAGCATGTCAACCAATCAGGTACTTCAACAGAATCCAATGAATGTTTCAATATCGAATAATGTTCAACCATCTATTATTATTAATAATATTATATAGATATTATTTGTTAAAAATATAATATTACTATAGGTAAAGAATAACAAATACATACCATTAAAACGAATGGGAAATAGATAGTTGCTATCTTCTCACGTATCTCTTGTTGTTGATAACGAGGATCGAAATGATGTTTCTTGAGTAACTGTTTCAATGTTTGAATAGCTTGATTTCTGATGGAGCTCTTATTTTGTTTAAGACATGCTTCAACTTCATTCAACAATAAAACAGCAATGAAATGACGTTTACTAACAGTATATAAAGAAACAAGCAAGTTAGTAAACAAATTGTTAATAAACAAATTATTAATTGGTTATTTTAATCATGTTATACATACAAGAACTTTGTAGTTAAATCAGCAATTGAATCTACTACTTTGATTGGTAGCGGGAAGTTCAAAGGTATATAATGATCGTAGTCGGAAATGATTCTTAAAAAGTTAAACTTTATAGTTATCATTGCAATGGTATCTTTATCTTTATCTTTATCATCTGTGAATGTTGTTACGATTCTAGCTATATAATTATAAATCTAAATATTTATATATTGTTATTAGTTTTGCTAAGCTAATAAAGAGGATAACAATAATAATAATAATAATAATCGTGTTATTATTAATTACATACCAAGTTAAATAAGAAACCTCTATCGATTAATGGGAATAGATTGTTTATGAAATTAGGGAATTTCGTAAAGAACTCCCAGCTTTGAACGGACATTCCATTGGAATCGGATTGTGGAAGTAACTTTAGAACTAAACGATTGAGATTCTCTTGGAATTCAATCTTGAATCGATTCTCTCTACCAATGTCACTCTCCAACTGACCTGAATTCGCCAAAGATAATGCCATTGATTTCGTCATAATATCAAACAAGAACCAATTTAATCTAAAATCTTTAACATAAATCTATAATAAATTAAAAGATATTAACATGTTAATCTTAAACTATAATCTAATAGATGTTTGAATTATTATTATGATTATTATAATTATTACATACACCTGTATTAATTGCATTGACCCATTGTCTACATAACTCTTCATATACATTCTTTGAATCCGGTACATAATCAAACATATACTCTGAATAGTAAGTTAATAATCTACTCTTTTCTGTACCTGCTTTCTTTTCATAACCATCAACACTATTATTGATATTTAAAGAATATTAGTTAATATATATTTGTTGTTATGAATCATATGCAATCAATTAACATACATTTTAATAACATGTAAGATTGATGAGAATGCTTGTGATGCAACATCATTGGCACTTGAACACATGATTTGGAAGAGTTGATCTAGAATGCTTGGGAAGAATTGTACGCAACTCAATCGATCGATCTTTTGAATACCTTTGACCACTTCGAATGTCTTGCCAATCGAATCGTGAGTACCGCTGAGATGCTTGAAGAACTGCGAGAGATTGGCATCTTGCGGTATGATACTGGATACCAGTTTCGTTCGGAATGTAAAGTATGCACGTTTCTCTTTTTTGCTTTCTTCATTGTTGAGCAGTGTCGTATCCAAAGCGTTGGTGAGTTCCGTTCCGATTGGGATATGGTAGATGTCGTCTCGTAGGATGTTTCCGGGTGCGAGCGACACCGCTGCATAGCCGATCGCCGTCTTTTGATCTTTCTTGGCGTTGATGTTGACGTGATAGAATGTGAATAGCAGATGGTGCGTGGTTATCTTGGTGGGCAGTTTCACCTTGAATTCCTCGGCAAAGTGTGGACGTTTGTCGTGGAAGGAGACGGCGGTGTGCGCCATGAATTCGAGTGGCGGGAACGGGACTGTCGGTGCGGGTCCGGGCTGTCCGGGTGCCGGCAACGATAGGGAATCCCAGAGGTTAGCGGGAATGTATGGCGGTGTCGAGGGATAGATACAACGCAACGCTTTCAGACAGCCGAGATCCTCAATCAGCTGAACCTGGATCTGTAGGTTCGGGTTTTTGTATTTGATAAAGACGGTCTCTGGGTAGATATAGAGATTGTTAACGTAGTCGACAAAGGGATAGGGTGTCTCTGTGAAATCTTGAATGTCGCGAATAAAGCTATCACGCTCACTCGAGAGTGGGAGCATTGGGATGAGCGAGGGAGAGATACGTCCACGACATTCGTCGTCGGCGTCGAGCGAGCGAATCGACATTGTGAAGCTGGCTTGTACTGTTTTCAGCTTCTTTAGATCTTTGTCGTTGTTTAGCAGTTCACAAATGGAACGATCACTGAGGTTCGGTGTGCATGGAACCATTCCAACGATTTCAATGTTTGTCTTGTTGTGTCCACCACTACTGACGGTGCCGCCGCCATTGGCGACTCCACCTGGCGAACCCGGCAGAGGAGGTGGCAAAGGAACTTGATTGTTAATTGGAGGTGTGAAACTACGTGCCTTAACAGAACCAGTTCCATTGTTAAGATTCAAAGGTATACTTGGCACGAGTGGTGGTGAATAACCATTGGGGTTTGGTGAAGGTGGAGTTGAGCTTGGATTGGAATTTGAAGAAGAATTTAATTGTACAGGATTGTTGTTGTTTGGTGATAATGTTTGACTTGATAAAGTTGGTGTGCTATTGCTATTGTTATTATTTTGTTGTTGTTGTTGTTGAAGATATTGTAAAAGATTGGCAGAGGATGATGAGTTTGAAAGTGTTGGTCTGTGGAATACTGGATAGGCAGCCCATGCGAATGGCTGGAGAATCTGAGATTGCTCAGTGGATCCCCAGTTTGTGCATTTCTCGACGATCTCTGATTTGAATTGTGTTATTACATTCTGTTTGTTTTGTTTCTTGTAGTCTTTGATGTAGGGTTTGATATCCTTCTCGATGTCGCCGCGGAATATATGATAGACACGCAAAATAAAATACATATTCGGATGGTATTTGTTCAGTGAGAACAACGCCTGCTTCTGATTGGCCCATCCATTATTGAGATCGTCACTGATCTTCAACGACTCTAGCAGTCCCTTTGAATTTAAATGAAAATTGAAATTCTCTGATATTCTTTCGCGCTTCTCCAAATCTACAATATACAAACTACAAAAGAAAGGTTCTATTTCCTGAAGGAATTTCAATTCTTTTACTTCACAAAGTAATTCCAAACCACTGAAAAAAAAAAAATAATTATGTTAATATTCAGTTTTCCACTTTGTTTTCTTTTTTTTTTTTCATTCAATTTTAACTTACAATCTTTCTGGAATCAATTGTTTTAATGGATCTATGTTGTTGGTAGATAATATGTTGGGTGAAGATTGTGTTGAATTTATGTTTGGTGATAATGGTGTATTGATTTGGATGGATGGTGACATTGGTGACATTGGTGACATTGGCGTGTTGTTGTTGATAACATCATCGCCAGAATCAGAGAGTGGAAGTCGTCGATTCGAAAGTTGTTTGTTTATCGACTTGCCACTGGAGAAGAGATGACTGCGTAGTTGAGGTTGTGATCCGTTGAGATCGTGTGTTGCAATCGAGATGGAACTCTGTGATTTTGTTGCGCTTGGTTTGCGCACACCGAGCGATCCACCTACGCCGCTGCCGCTGCTGCCAAGATTACTCTTGTGCTGAACAATCAGATAGTCTTTGTAAAAGTGTTGAATCATATCGCGAACATGCTGTTCGAGGCCGCCCATCACCAGACCAACGGTCGGTGGGAATATATAGCGTGGAAAACGCTCGATACGCCGCACAATTACCTCACCCACTGGGAAGGTGAGTGCCGCTGGCAGACTGTCGCGTTCACGCTCGTACTCTACTTCAAAGTCGTTCCATGTCATGCGCAGCGGTAGTTGTGGTGTGTCGGCGTCGTCTTTGTGGTGGATCGAGAGGAACGATGCCATTGCTAGGTATTTACGCTGTGCGAAATTACGGAGACCGTCGACAGCTGTTGTTGGTCGCGCGGCAGATGAAGACGACGCCGACAGAGTGCCGTTGGGTGGTGGTGCAGCCAGGCCGAGACGCGCCGGAACTGGTGGTGGTGGAGGTGGTGACGCCTCCGATCCCAGATGCAGATTACTGGAATTCTTACGCTTCATATCCGGTGATGGATGTGGTGACAGACTACCGGCATGGCTTCTTGGCGATGGAATTGGTGAACCGTCCAACGTCGAAGATGATCCAGCAACCGACAAAAAGTCTGGTGTTTGTTCACTTGATGACATTGATTATCTATATATATATATATTATATCTGTTTAATATTATTCTATTATTTATTAACTAATTGCTAATATTTGGCTTTTGTTATTTTTTTGTTTTTACAAAAGCCACACAAAAAAAAAAAAAGTGAGTGGGTGTGTGAGCAAACCAATCAATCGATCTAAGAATCAATTTTGTGGTATTGAATTGTTTATCTATATGTATGTATGTGTTTTAACAATGTTTGATCTTAAATCTAAAAATTCATCTAATAATATCCAATGATTATTGATTTCTAATTATTCTTTCTAAAACTATTCTGATTATTAATATTTTTTGTATTCTAAACTTTTATATTAAATTGTATTCTATTATATTCTATTCTTTATTGTTTAATCAATCATATGTATTTGAATTGAATTGTTTGATTGATTCTATTCTTTTGAAGCAATAAACTTATTGTTCGTTGGTTGGTTGGTTATGTTAGTTTAAGTTAGGTTGGGTGTTGATTTTGTCCCAAGTATGTATATTTGTGTTTAAGTGTGGGTGTTTTGGTTTGTTTGTTTTAAAAAACAATAACACCAGTGTATTATTATTATTATTATTATTGATATAAATGCAGAAGTTGTTTTACTGTTTTCTCTTTGTTGTTGTTATTTATGTTTAATATATACTATAAATAAATAAATTAATAAATAAATAAATAAATATTATACAACCAATGATTTGATAACTTTTGTTTAGCGCCTTCCTGAAATTGGGGCTTTCAAAAACCAAAAAATAAAAAAAACCAAAAATAAAAAAAATGAAAATAATTGAAATTATAATCTGATTAAAAAAACCAACCAAGATTTTAGATCGATCTAAAATCACAAAAAATTTTATTATAAGCAATGAAATGAATAATAAATAATACCCCACCCACTTACAGACAAGATAATAATTATAATATTAATAATAATAATAAATTAACAATATATTACTATTATTATTATTTGTTTGTTGATTATATAAATTTGTTGTGTCGGGATGAAAATAAAATAAAAATAATAATGTTAAATTAATAAAGATCAGTAGGATCACTTACTTAGAGATAGACTAAAAAGACAGACATGTCTTCTCTGAAGGTGATGATGAGTGATTCAGAAGTAACAGACCACATAGAATAGTAATAACTCATCATAACAGTTTGACTGGTGGAATCACAAATGGTCATCATACCGACACAATCTTAAGATTGGTGTGGATAATAGACAAGATGCACCACGACTACTTATACATAGGATTGGGTTATGTGAAGTTGCAAAGATCACAGTTGTAAAAAGAAAATTTCTTTTTTTTTTTTTTTTTTTTTAAAAAAATTTTTTTGTCTCTTCATAGCTACTTTTTTTTTTTTTTGTGATTAACTGATTAATTTGAATACAATACAATACAATACAATAAACGACAATGACAAGAGGTAAACAAAAGGTATTTATCATTGATCAATATAAAACCTTATCTTTACAATGCTATTTACACAAAAGTTAACTTTGTATCATGATAGATCGACGCTCAAAAAAGAAATCAAGAGAAGAATCAACCAGCCAAAGGTAGTCAACTTGAACATAGAGCTGCTGCTTTTAAGATTCAATGTAACATTTGTATGGTATGTGATTGATTAGTGTTAGTTAGAAAATGAATGATAATCAAAAAGATTGAATAGAAATATACTAGATAATAGAATAATTTGAACAAAATATAGTATACTTACTAACTAACTAACTAACTATGGTTTCTAAACTACAGGCTATGCTTACGCATGAAAATCAGGTTAACCAGCATTATGAGTCAAAACATCCTGGTAAACCGATAAATCCGAAAATGGTTCAATAACCATTAGTAGTAGTAGTAGTAATATCATCATATTTATTTAATCACCGCTTAAAATCATACAATATTAGAAAGAAAAGATAAGATAAGATAGGATTTGTTATAATAATTTGTAAAAAATAAACAATCAAAAACAATATATATACACTGTGTAGTTAGATAATTTACATTTTATTTGCTAAAATTTACATTCGCTATTGTAATTAATTAACTAATCTCTTGTAAGATTAAAGATAGACTATATAGTTATGGTTGTTTAAAAATAAATCAATAAAGTAGTAATTTCATTTCTTCAAGGGAATTAACTTACGTTTCAAGATTACTTTCAATATTATTTCGATGACTATCATAGATGATAGATTGTACAGTGAGCGACTCAATGATTACTCTTTTGAAAATTCGATAGCCAGCAATCACAATGGGCTGAAAAGAATTCAAATTTATCAGATAGTCCATCATGTTCTGTATGATTCTCAATGATTTCTTGAAATTCGACCAAAGTGTTACGAATGAATTGAATGCTATTCTATCTATATCTATATCTATATCGGCATCTGTAGTAGTAGTAGTAGTCGTGTTGGTGTTGGTGTTAGTGCTAACATTTCTTCTACCGCCGCCGCCGCCGCCACCACTGCGTAAATGTTCAAAAGAAAGTTGCTCGGCTATTGCCATCTTGAGATAGTCTTCGATTGCCACCTCTATATCTTTATAGAGTACACTATGATATTGTTCAGTATCTCTTTTAGTAGAGCTATAGGATGCCACAAAATGGTGAAAGATCGTATATTTAGTCATATATTCTTTCGCATTGAAAGTATTATTCTCCAATATCTCTTTGATTACATCCAAACATATTAGTTTTTCATTATTGTAAATTTCATCCATATAGCTAATATCACAGTTTAGTTTTTCATGAATATTTTTTCTTTGGAATCAAAAAAATAATGGTGATGATAGTAATCCAAAGAAACCAGCCCAAAAACTTTTCAAAAAACTAAAAAGAAAAATACCCTCTCCAATATTGATTTTTATTTACACCAAAGATGAAAAAATAGACATTATTTTTTTTAGAAAGAAATATCATTGTGTATTTAGTTTATTTATATAATAAAATTATTTAATTTATTTTTGTATTTTTTTTTAATCAAGATGGATGATTTTGAATATTTAGGATATAAAACCAATTTAATAACCTATGGAATCAACGATGAACATAAAAAAGTGATTGATGAATTTGTTTCGAGATCATCAATACAAAGACTACACAATCTTTTGTTTTTCAGTAGAAATTCAGTTGCATGTTTCTCTGTCGTTCCAAATGAAATCTTTGATGAAAAGCGATGCAAGAGTCTAACGCGGTACCTTTGTCAATCTCCGAACGAATCACACGACCTTCCCCACAAAAAAGTTTATGATCTACTCAAACCTCGTTCTGACATCGACTCTGGAACAAAGAACTTTTTTCATACAACTTGTCGAAAGAGTAATTAATAATAATATTAATATCCTATTTACTTTACTTTACATTAATTTAGATTAATAATTTACATTACATTACAATATCTTATCTTATTATCTTATTACTATTGTAGAGTTAAAGTTGATTGAAATTAAAAAATTTAAAATTCCAAAATTGGATGCCCTACAAAAGATATATTCTGAAACTCTAGAGGAAATGATGGAGAAAACATTCAAGAGTTCAAAGAGAAAGAGTGAATCACAAGGATCTAGAAAGAATTCAATTGATAAAGATAAAGATAAAGATAAAGATCAAGATAAAGATCAAGATAAAGAGAATGGACAACATATAAATAACAATATCAATCACAATGATGATTATCAACTACAATCACAACTACAATCACAACCAAATCCTTTTAATAAAGTAACAACAGCACCTATTATTATTAATCAACACTATGATGTTGACAACAGCAACATTCAATCAAGGATTTCAAGTGGAACACGCACACCTTCATCGTCAGTCACAACTTCTCCACTAATATCATCATCATCATCATCAGCTGCTCAACCATCTCAATCACAATCATTATCATTATCATCATCATCACCAACTTTATCTAAATCATTACTCTTTCCATCATTACCACCTAGTATGAAACCACATCCGCCTTTATCAAAATTACCATCTACTACTAGACCATCATCATCACAACCATCGACAAAATCACAACCAACAACAATATCAACTACATCGACATCATCGTCATCATCAACTATATCAACTATATCAACAACTACAAGTGGTATTGTACATTCACAATTAAAATCAAATGGTTTAATAGTCAAAACAGATCTAGTTAATCTACATAGCGAAGATGATGAAGTTGTTCAATCAAAAGCACAGACCGAGCAGAAATCAATCTTATCTATAGCAGGAATTCTCAATATAATCATTTATTTATTATTTATCTTCATTTGAATCCACAATCTTGTTTTGATTTGATACATTTTATTTATTTAATTAATTAATTGATTCTCATTATTTCATTATTTCTTTATAAATTTTTACTTTGGTTAAAAAAAAAGAGTTAAGGTTTACCTATGGACAAAGAGCAGGCATGTATGTTTAGTGATCGCTTTACTCAGCATTATATCATACGTAGATTTGTGAAAGAAGTTGTCAAACACATGATCTTTCAATTGAAAGTTAATGGGAGCCTATTATTGACTATCTATTTCCTGTAACATTGATAAATACCTATATATTAAGAATGAATGAACAATGTAAAAGTATTTATTAGTATTTATTGTAAAAATGATATATGAATACAATGAATATTAATACTTACATTTCATTGTTTTCAAGGTTTTGAATATTTATTCCTATCGATTGTAATGATATCGATTCAATGATAATATGTTTGAATTGAAAATAACCAAAGGTAATAACATTCTTTTTTCCTTCAAAGTAATGGTTTGATCTTGCAAGTGGTTCCAACATATTCTTTAGTAGTTTTATAGATTTCTTAAAGTTTAACCACAACGTAATTAATGAATGAATTATTTTTTCTTTATCTTTTTGTTCATTTTCATTGTTATTGTTGCTATTTTTATTATTGTTATTGTTGTAAGATGTAAATGATAAACAAAGTTGTTCAGATTTGGCAACGATCAAATAGTTTTCAATGTTTGATTTTATTTCATTATAGAGTTGATCATGATATTGTGTCTCACCTGCCATCGACACGAAATTATAGACATTCTTGTAGCCATTCATATACTCTTTTGTATTGACATTGCAATTCTCTAATATTTGTTTTGCAGACTCTACACTCAATGCTCGATATTCATCCATTTCCTCTTTATAAGTAATTCTCTTTCTTTCATCCATCTATATATTCTTTCTATTTTAATGGAAAATAAACAAAAACGAACAAACTATTAACTATTAATAAATAATTTGTTTGATGATTGGTTGTACCATTTTGGTGGGAATGAAAGGAAAGCTTGCTTCCCTCATATCAGCACCATCAATAAAAACAATTATTTTTTTTCTTGGGGAATTTTTAAAAAATTCAGTTTCTATGAGAACTTGTTCAAGCTAAATTGTAAATTGTTTAATTTAATTTAATTTTGTTTATTTATATATTTTTTGTCAATATATCTGTTTGTTTATTTATTATTTATACAATTTTAAACAATGTTTAAACCAAATACATCATATGTTACACCATATGGTAAAAATAGTTCAGAGTGTCACTATTGTTATCAATCCGATATCGGTAGAATATCATATGGTATGTTTATATAGATAGAAATAGAGATAATAACTAGCTATTAACATTTATTATATTTTGTTTTGTTTTATTTTGTTTTGTTTTATTTATTATGTTTGTTTTTTTTTATTTATGTTAGGTATTGACGCAAAACAATTGACTGTTGACGACTATCAGGCGTTGTGTGACACGGGATGGCGCAGGTCAGGGTCATACATCTATAGACCTGATAATGTAAATGAAAGCACTTGTTGCCCACAGTACACTATCAGGTTGGATGTATGCCGATTCAAGCAGACTAAAGATAACAAACAAGTCTATAATCGTTTCGAAAACTATATTAAATATGATGATTTACATGCTAAATCTGAAATTAAATCAACATCATCATCTAGAACAACAACAACATCGACATTAACAACAAACACAACTACAACACCAACACCTACATCTACAACATCAACAACAACTAATAATAATAATAATGATATTCTAAATCAATTAAATTTATATTTAAAACAATATTTTAATGATTCATTGATTGGAATTGATGAACAATCTAAACAACATGTATTGAATCATCTGCTGGTGAGATGCAATACTCCAAAGTTCCAAAAGTTGGTCGGCGGTGCACAATATTCATGTAGTGTGGCACCTCTATTAGTACACAAACAGAGAATAGAAGAAACATCTTCAAGTTCATTCGATAAGTTCATCGAGAACAGTATCATCCAAAGACTAAAAGAACAACCAGATCTTTCATCTTTAATCAAAGATATATTCCTAAAAGATAATCATATTAATATTCATTTAACAACAACAACATCATCATCAACAACAAAACAAAAGCACTCTAATAATAACAATAGTAATAGTATTCCAAAATCAATTGAACCAAAACATAAATTAGAAGTAAGTAATATTAATAATATCGTTGTTTGTTGTGTTTGTTTATTTACTTATGTTGTTGTTTGCTGTTTGTTTTTCCAATTATCTAGATAACTATTAGAAGAGCAGAGTATACAGAGGAAGTATTCCAATTGTATTGTAAATATCAACGTATTGTACATAAAGAGGTGGAGCCAAAGAAACCAGAGGGATTCACTCGATTCCTTGTCGATAGTCCGTTGGTGTTTGTGCCGTACTCCAAGGAGGGCTACTACAGTAAGAGAGAGAACAGAATCATAGAGATACCAGAAACTGGATTCGGTTCGTTCCATCAGTACTACAGAATCGATGGTAAGCTTGCTGCTCTCGGTATCGTCGACATCCTACCGCACTGTCTCTCCAGTGTCTACATGCTGTACGATCCTGACTTCCAGTTTTTATCGATCGGCAAACTTACTGCACTCAAAGAGATCGAATACATCCAAAACCAACTATCGAAACAAGCATCACAACTACACTACTATTACATGGGTTATTATATTCATTCTTGTCAAAAGATGCGATATAAAGTAAGTATAAATATGATATGATTTGATGGATATACTTAGAAGGAGAGTGAAACTAATTGAATCAAATTTAAAGGGTAAATTTAAACCATCGGAATTACTTTGTAATCAATCTTATCAGTGGGTGGATTTGGAGAAAGCAGTATCTAAGATCTCAGATGAGAAACCGTATAGTGCGTTTGTAGATGATGCTCCAACCACTAGTTTCTCTCAACGCTATCCAAATGCAGTAGATTCGATCAAGATATTCGATGGCAAAGGTCAAGAGTACAGACTTTCGTCTTTTAACGCTTCATTTGCCAACAGACTCAGAGGTTTACTTACCAATTATTTGGATAATGTTGGTCCTGGACTTGCCAGTAATATGTGTATTATATTTAAATAGATTTCATTTAAAAACATCTGTAACCTAATAATATATTTAAAGAAAAATAAAACCAATGTAAGCTCTGTATAATTCTATACTATATTTAAAATGATTCATTGATTGGAATTGGTGAGGGTGGGGTGTAATCATATTTTAATATCATTATTTTTACTATCATTATAATTCAATACTAAATTATTACTACTGGCTGGATCCATTGCAGTCTTAGGTATTGTCGTCATCCTAACACATGTCTTTGAGATAATTTTATTCAAGAAATTCTACGTTAAAGGTCAAGTAATTTAAAAATAGATTTTAGACTTACTGCTTCAGAGGTATAATTGCCAGTGATATGGATATATTAAGTAATTAAATCAGATACAAATATTTTTAATATAACCTATTAATTAAAAAAAAAGCTTTATGTTTGTTTTTCAGAAAAATAAAATAAAAATTGGACCAAAGCAAACTATCGATTGTAGGTTTTGCATTAACAAACACAAGAATACTTATTGATTGGTAGTTTAGTTTGTTTAAAAATAAACTGATTTACTTAACGTCAATTAATTCGATTATCAGAACAAAAGTGTTTTTGTTCGATTAAATTGCATGCCCCGCCACCTTTTGAGTAATTTCTTTTTTGGTGATAAGGCGCCTCTTCCTACGGTTGCCCCTTTCATTTCTGATAAATATTTTTCAAGTTACACCAAAAAAAATGAAGAAAAGATAGAGATCTAAAATCATTTTAAAATAGAAAAAATATTTGATCAACTGAGAGATCAACACAACCACCATCAGAAAAAAAACAATAAAATTTGACACAAATTCAAAGATTTTCTGAAACTGATCATCTAAGCCCATCAACAAATATGTATTTTTTTATTTTTAATTTTTTAATAGTTTTTGCACCTTTTTACTTTTTTCAGTTTTTTTGTAATCTTATTGAATTTGGGCGCCTTAAACTTGCCAAGGTCTACTCTACTCACTAACAACATTCACGAGATCAAAAACGCATGGTGAATGATGTTGTTGAAAAAAAAAAACTTCTTTGAAATTACCCAATTTTGTGACGTGCATAGAATCAAAACTTAAAAATATCTTAAAATAAATTTCTAAAAAACAAACTGAAAGATTTTCGATGCCTAAAATGAACGGTCAGTGGGGTGTATTTTTAAGTAGACGGTTAGTTTTTTTTTTTTTTTTTTTGATCAAAAAATATTTGAGTTTTTTTCAATTTGGACAAAACTAAAAAAAGTTTTTCATCGAGACCATGATATTGAGGTCCTACCCCATTGAGTCGAAAACAATCAGAATTTGAATAAACATAGAATTCATAACACACCACAGAAATCAACATTTGTTTTTTTTGTTTGTTTTTAATAGAATTTTTTTTTTTGATAATTTTTTTTGATAGTTAATTTAAGAAAAAATTAAAAATAAATAAAAATAAACTGTAATTCAATCAGTAGGTCAAACACTAGGTTAAAGTTTCCAAAATCAATTCAATCGAACCAAACTTTATTTATATAAATTTATCTTTCTATCTATAAATAAATCACGTATATATATATATAAAATACAATGAGAACTTTCGCACTTGTAGTTGTACTTTTGGCAGTTCTTGCCTCCACCGCTCAAGCCAACAAAAAGACTTGCTTAGAGCAACACGAATGTAGCTCCGACCAATACTGTTTTGGTGGATACTGTGTTTCATGTAAATCCAATGCCGATTGCGCATTGAACGAATATTGCAATATTAAAAATATGAGAGATTTGGTAAGTGTCCATCACTCAGAAATCATACTATTTTTTTCATAGATAGAAATTATTCTAATTTTTTTTCCTCTTCAAAATTAATAGGATCGTTTCGGTTCATGCCAAAAGTTCCCATACAACCACGCCAAGTGTATTCCACTCGAATCCGGTGATTTGGCTGACCCACGTGTTGACAACTCCACCAAGTGTGCCGTCCAATACTACGATCCATCCAATCCAAACGTTAATCAACGTATGGTCACTGAATACCAAGGTTACTGTATCGAAGGTCGTTGCAGACTTTGCGACTACACCGGAAACAATGGAAAGAACGACGCTGAGTCAGGTAACGAAGGTAAGGGTAAGCCAAGAACCTGTGTTTTCCCAGGTAAATACGCCACCCCACACTCTGCTGAATGGTCACCAGGTCGTTACTACGAGAACCCAGTCTACGTTTGGTTAGCCATCTTCTTCTGTTTCATTTTCATCATCACCGTCTTCAACATGCTCGGTTACCTCTTCCACAAGTAAACAATCAAAAAATTGGTATAATATGCTCTCAAATATTATTAAACCTTCGATATCAACTCCAATATTAAGTTTATCAATGCTTGATAATATAATAAATTAAAATAAAATCTATTTAAACCAAAA
This sequence comes from Heterostelium album PN500, assembly GCF_000004825.1. Classification (NCBI taxonomy): domain Eukaryota; phylum Evosea; class Eumycetozoa; order Acytosteliales; family Acytosteliaceae; genus Heterostelium; species Heterostelium album. The sequence continues at coordinate 693,138 of NW_008805065.1, read as the reverse complement.
AAAAAACAATTTTATAAATAACTTATTAAAATTTTAATTAATATATTTTAAATCTTTGACAAGTTGATTCTAATTATAGAATTTCGATCACAAAGAACAAATTTCTTTACAAACTGGGTAAAACTAGATATCTTTTGTGAATTGTTTTTCATTTTACAGTTGTTTTTTTGTTCCTGTGAAAAAAGTAATAGTGTCAGTTTATCGGACAAAATTTATTGATATTTTTGTATTTTACAAAGAAGGTTTAAGATTGTAATTGTTGATTGTTTTAAGATTAAATCTATTCATAAGTTTCAAAAGAATTGGATGGTTTTCGATTGATGTTTTCATATCAAAGGAAATGGAGAGTGTGTAAAGTGTTTTGTTGTTAAGAATTGATTCAAAGAGTAAAAATAAATTCTTAAATTTACAAAAACTAATATCGAGTGATCGTAGTGTGTTGTTGTTTGTTATTGCTTTTGCCAATTCCGAACAATCTGTTAACGCTTGGTTGTTGGAGATGGATAGATGAGAAATATGTTTGTTCTCACTCAACATGAGCCCGATTGAAGTCATCAAGTTGTCGTTATTGATTGTTCCATTTTCAAGTCTTAAGCTTTTCAATCCACGATTATTATGTAATGAATAAAAGAATTCATCATTGACCAATTGTATATTGTCCAAACATAGACTGGTCAAGTAATTGTTATGAGCAAATACTTCTGCGAATTGATTGGCCAACAATTGATTTTCATCCATTCGATCTTCACCAAGTGGTTGTTTACAAAAGTTGTGTATTGTTAAATCCCTGAGTATTCTATTATTTGCCAACAGACCACAAAACTCTTTGAAATGCTGTTGAGTATCAGGAAGTTTGTGCCATGGTGCATCCATCGTTGGGAAACAAGAGTTTCTATAGGTATTTCCATGCTTCTCTCCCGAAATGTGGTGGAAAAGATATGAAAACTCCAACTCCTCCAAGTGGTTACCTGAAAGGGCAGAATTAACATAGCAGAGTTCAACGAAATCCGTTTCAATCAAAGCAGTACGCAGTGTATTCACAGTAAGGAATAATGAGTATCCGAAATGAGTCGAAAGTCCACCTTTGTTGAATCTCAGGGTGTAGTCAGTTGGTCGCCATCCAGCGGCAATCGAAGCGAGACCTTCCTCCTCCCAAAGATATTCCTCAGTAATAACTTCTTGACCACATTGGATGTTGACAGTGGCGATATTGTAGAGTTCACGATTCGGTGGTTTGGCCATAGAGAAAATCCCACGTTCTACATTCACAAAGAGATGGAATTCCACTCGATCTGATTTAACCAACTCGGTCAATAGCTTCAGTGTTTGATTGATATCATGACCTACTTGCTCGATATGTATTATAAATGAACTAATATTCATTGTTACACTCTCCAACATTGTAAAGACTGCTTGGTTTAAGGTGTTAAATTCCAACGAGCTGATATTCTTTGACTGTAACAAAGAGTACTGATTATCTACTTTGAATTGACAGTTGATCAAAGGACATTTTAAGAGGTTAACATTGGTGGTCAATTGCTGTACATGTTTGAACCATCGTTCACATACAAGAGCAATGGTCAAACTCGTGTTATAAGCATTAGTCTCACTATTAATGTTTCTTTGTATTGCATACTCAACAATTAAATTCTGAAGAAAATGAGGTAATTCTAAAGTCATGATTATCTATATCTATATATTAAAAAAATAATTAATTAAATTTGACATTTAAGTGTGACTATTTGATCAAATAGTACCTAGAATAATGAATTTCACAGAAAATTTAAAATCAATTATTTTTTTTGGGAGTTCCCAAAAAATATGATATTATGTTAAACCATTTTTGGTAATAAGTTCAAAATCATAATAACTGCAAATTAATTAATTTTGATTAAAACCTTTCACTATCATCACCCTTCTAATAGACACACCAATTCTTTATTTTCTTGAACTTCTTTTTTTATCAAATCTAAAGACCAATTTATAAATTGGAGTTGACAATTTTACTGTCAATCTTGTGTTAATGCTTAAGTTAATATATTACCTAAGAAAATTAAAAACTTTCCAATTTTACAAAATGAAGAAATTATAAAAATTTAATAAGAAAATTAGATTTCATCTAATGCGTTGTTGGTCTAGTGGCAGAATTCTTGCCTACCAAGCAGGAGACCCGGGTTCGATTCCCGGACAACGCATTTTAATCTTTAAATTTTTCTAAGTCCGCCTGCGGTATGTTTTTTTTTTTTTTTTTTTTTTTTTTTTTTTTTTTTTTTTTTTGTTGTTTGTCTACTTTTTATTGGCTTTTGGCAGCTGTAAAGTATCAGATAGCACTACAGGATCCCTTCTTTAATTTTAAGACTATATTCAAAACGTTTTCCTAACAATAGATCTATAAAAGGTTGTTTGATAAATTTAAAATCACGATAGCATCTTCTCTTAAAAAATAATGTCAGAATATCTTAGGAGTAATAATATGGTGCTGAATATACAGTTTATCACATACAATAGTATTAATTATGTACACTCTAAATAATTGTTTTATTAATTATTTTAAATTAAAAATTTTAATCATTAAATAAATTATCTTCATCATTAATGTGAGAGTAGTTATTGTTATTCTGATTGACAATATTCTCTAAATCTGAATCAGACGATCCTAAAAAGAGATCAGAATCGAATATACTTTGACTCTTTTCTTTAGGTTTAAATTTGTTGGTATTCTTTGTTGTTGTTGTTGTAGTAGTAGTTGTCTGATAATCAAAGTCTTCATCTAAATCTGCATCTGTATCTTTAAATAAATTGTTTTCGAAATGTCTCGAAAGATTACTATCACCACCACTATTATTATTATTATTAATATTATTACTGTTTTGTAATTCCTTTCTTTTCGCTAATACTTTCTTATACTATAATAGATTAATTATCAAGTTAGAAGTTTCTCTAATGTATGTATATGTTTATCAATATTATTAAATTAAAGATTCATCTACATACAACTGAATCATTCTTTCTTGCCATCAATAAAACATCATCACCATTAATGATTTGCCTTTTGGCATGCTTGGAAAACATTGCGAGATCTCTACTTACTTCCTCTATACAATACAATACAGTACAAAATAAACTTTTGTTAATAAATAATATCAAAAGATATATATTACTTGCTATAGATGTTAACACTAACATACTCTTTGCTATTTGATATATTAATTCTGAAACTGTTTTTATAGCATGAGGAGTTACAGTTGTCTTGTTAGGCAGCTTCTCTATTTCTCTTTCGCATATCTTTGCCACTGTAAATTGAAACGATTGTTTTAATTTAGTTTCCAATACCTTACTATCTTCATCTTGATCGAGTTCATCCTCTGTCGATTCATCATCACCATTTTCATTATCTAAATCATAAACACTACTATCTTTTGTCTTATTATTATTATTATTATTACTATTTAATGGTTTATTTACACTTGTTCTTTTATTATTATTATTATTATTATTATTATTATTATTATTATTATTTACATTTGTAGTAATACTGCGATTACTACTATTACTAGAATTATTATTACTTTTACTATTATTATTATTATTGTTATTTGTAACTTTCTTTACACTGCTGCTACTACTACTATTACCTATACGACTATTAGTCGCAGTAGATCTATTCGTTGATACTCTCTTTGATGTAGTAGATGCGTTTGCTGTAGTAGTTGATTTTCTCTTTTTCTTAGACTCTGCATATCTTGCTTCTGAAAATGATTTATACACCAACTCTTCATCGTCATTTATATCATCGAAAATATCATCTTCATCCATTATAATGTTCAAAATCTTTAAGATAAGATATATATATATGTCATATCTCGATTAGATAACAAATTAAGAAACCAATGTCGGCAAAAAAAAAAACATATGCATATCTAAAATTCTAAGAAAATAAATTTTTTTTTATACTATTTAGTTTTTTATTTATTTTTTAAATATTTTTAATTAAATTAATCAATTATCTGCACCAGACATTATAGATGCAAGGTTAGCTTCTTCTTGTTGTTCGGAGATCGATTTGGACGAACCGGAATTACATTGAACTAAAAGGTAGTTCAATGTGGCACCACCGAATGATGGAGTGGTACTTGGGTTGTAGACGACCAACAAGTTGTATTGACTGATGATTTGACCCTTTACGGTGGTGTATCCATTGAGTGTCCATGTACCTGGATAGTAGAGTGCACCGAGACCATTGAAGGTGTAATCAGGGTTGACTGTAACATTTACTAAAAATGGGTATCCGTAGTTGGCAGAAAAACTATTGACTACATTCTTGGTGACAGTGACATTTACAAGTGTTGGGCTGGCTGAGCATTGACCTTGATTCTGCCATACATATTGACCTTGACTAACATAGAGGTCTATTTCGAAATAATCATTGATTCATTCATTAGTATATCATCATCTAATTTAATCATTTTTATTCGATTGGAAGTAAATATTACTTACATGAACTGGCAACGGAAACTAATACAAATAAAACAAGGATAGTATATTTCAACATTTTTTGTATATGATATAAATAATAGAAAGATATTATAAAATAATAAAGAGAAAGTTTATAAAAATTAAAATATAAAAATGAAATGACTAGTATTTACTATTTATTTTAGATTAACAAAAATTGTAGAATATGTGTAGTTGTACAAGATTTTACAAAAAATATCTTTAAGTTTTAAATCAAAAGATATTTGATATTTGACATCATCAATCAATTGTTTTGGGTATATGATCGTTGATTTCAGACCATTCCAACAAGGATGACACCCCTCAAAAACAACTTTAAAGTCATTGTTTTTAGATTTTTTATGATAATCTGAAGATTATTGTAGAATAAAAAAGTTTTGCAAAAAACCACCAATAAAAATGGAATGCCAAAACATGAGGAATGAAGATCTTCAGCTAAACAGGAGCGTACCACAGATACTTGACATCATTATCTTATTTTTAATATCTTGATCTTTTTTATAATAAAACTATTAAAATATATTTTTTTTTTATTCTACAAATTTTTTTACAAGTGTCCAATTTTTTATAGAATAATTAATTAGAATAGTTAGTCATTTTTCCCATTTATTAAATTATTTAATTATATACATTTTATTTTTTTAAAAAATGTACAAATATATCGTCTTTGCCTTTTTGGCATTAATTTCTGTTTCATATTCCGGTAATTAATTATTTAAATAATTCACATAATCGTTTTCAATTATATTAACTGTTTATTTTTTAATTAATTTAGCCCCTTACATTGTCCCAGGAACCTATGTATGGCAAAACCAAGGACAATGTCTTTATCCAACACAAGTTACTCTTACCAATACTAATGGTGTAGTCAACAGTTTTTCAACGGCCACTGGTAATCCATTTTTAGTCAATGTTACAGTCAATTCCGATGGAACTTTCAATGGTCAAGGTGCTCTCTACAATCAACCAGGTTGGAAGTTTTACGCTTACACTGTAGTCACCGGTAAAATAATCGATGGTTATACATTATACATCAATTATCTTCAAAGATCCTACCCATACTTTGGTGGTAACACTCTCTACTATATCCAAACTTCATGTTCAATGAATGAGCGTCTTTCAGCTAATATTGACACTTCCTCATTGATGATGATGATGGGTGGTGAACAATAAATAATAAATATAATAAACTATTAATTAAATTTAAATATTTGAAAACAAGGTAAATCTATAAAGATAAAAAAAAAACATTAAAATCCCAATAACTATCTCTTTTTTAAAAAACAATCCAAACAAATTCAGCAGATAGATGGTTTTTGCCGCCACCATTAGTTCATGCTTTTCGTGTGCAAAAAAAAAAAGTTGGTGAATTTTTTTTTTTTTTATTAAATAATTTTTTTTTTTTTTTACAATGAGAGAATTTTTGATTGGTTTTTCATTCAATGAGTGTTAACAAAATCACAATAATAAAATCTTATAGATCATAGAACAGTTATATCGATTCATTCATTTAATAATATAAATAATAAAGTAATAATAAAGTTTATCAATTTATTGTCGATTGTAAACTATAATTTTTGTTGTTATTTTTGTCATATTAGCTTGATATTTTAGACAACAAAACAGAATCTTTGTAACATAGACAAGCGATAGAAAACAAAAACATAGACATACATCAAAAATTAAAGAAAGTAAAGTAATAAACAGCAATAATCTTTAATAGTGAATGAATAAATGAATAATAATATGTGTGTTAGATATTTGTAAATAAATTCAAAGTCAAATAAAAAACAAACATACATATTCCACACCAACAATCCACTCTCTTCTTTCTTCACTTCACTCACAAACACCACCAATTTGAAAAACAAAAAAAAAACAATTAATTGTTGTTGTATCACACTGCATCTTCTCTTCGCACCCCCTCATCAAACTTCATCCATCTCAAACACGAGTGTTTGTTGCAACAGTAAACAAAATCAAACTAAACCAAAGAGCTCGGTTTTTTTTTTATTTTTTCAATCACACACCAACTCATTTGAATGTATATTTATTTGCAAACACAACCCATTAAACATATAACATTTTAGATTCTTATTATTTATTTAATAATTCACTGACTAACACAATCGATCACTTTTTTAAATACAGACTAAATTAGTACAGCAATAAACAAAAATAACAATAGCAAATCAAAAACAAAACAAAAAATCAAATTCAAACCAACATTGAACAAGAATAATATAATTAGATAGATAGTTACAAATTAAAACATACATTCATATTTTTAATTAATTCTGGTCAGCAAAGCTAATAAAGATAAACAGCAAAACTATAAATCTAGAGGAGAAAAAAGGAAAAATAGTTGGTTTGAAGTTGAAGTAATCTTTGGGTTTGTGAAGCTTTCAAGCTCACTTCCCTAAAAAATTTATATATAATGAAGATTTTATATACTTGGGGAAAGGGTAAATATTAATATATACATTCAAGATCATTTGAATATTGTATAATAACTAACTTTATATTTTGTAAAAAAACAATAATAGGTAAAACAGGTAATACTTGCCATAATGTTGATAAAAAATTACCAACACCACCATCGGTGTTGATTTCACTGAATTTGGATCAGTTGTCAATGGGCGCGAATCACTCTGCTGCCATCGTCAATGGCGAATGTTTGATGTGGGGCGAGGTGATGGGAAGAAAACATACCACTCTCTTTAAGATCGTCTGGAAAAAAGTGGTGATCAGCGTGTCGTGTGGTTTCAACCATACTCTGTTGCTCACCGAAGATCGTCGAGTGTTCTCGATGGGTCTGAATGGAGCTGGCCAGCTCGGTACCGATATAGGCGACTCGGCTGTGCCACTGCCGATTGTGGCGCTACCCGGCAACATCGCCAAGGTGGTCGCAGGCAATCAGGTGAGCGGCGCCATTAGCGACACTGGTCAGATGTACACGTGGGGCAGCTGCAAGTATGGACAGCTCGCCAACGGACGTCAATCGGAACGCATCCACCAATCGACGCCCACAGTCATTTTTTCCGCCAATCGACAAACGCGAAGTCCGTTGGCAAAAGTTGGTGTTTGGCGACCAACACACACTTGCCCTGACAAATGAAGGTGCAATCTATGCCTGGGGATCGAATTCTCGTGGACAACTCGGACTTGGACATAACAATGACAAAGTGGCGCCGGTTCCACTCGAGCAGCTCTCAACGGTGGTCGGCTACAAGATGCCGGCTATCGACATTGATGCCGGCCAACAGCATTCTGCAGCACTGACAAACGACGGTGTTGTGTTTATGTGGGGATCGAATAGCTATGGACAACTTGGAAACGGTGGAGTCGAGGACAGCAACATGCCTGTGCGCATACAGGTCGACGTTGAAGACAAGCGAATCCATTCGATTGCACTCGGATTGAATCATACGATACTATTGACAGCTTCCGGTGAAGTATATACTTTTGGTTCGGGCGAGTCACATCAACTCGGTCATGGAAATACCAGACTTAGAATGTGGCCGTCACTCGTTGTCCGACCGAAGCTGCGGGCATCCGCTATTTTCGCTGCAGGCGACTGCTCTGCACTGTTTGTAGAGGACGACCAATCGATCATCTCTGGATTGGAGATAGAAAAGTCGTTGGATAGTCCACAACAAGGAAGGAGGAACCTCAGTGTTTTCGTTGGAACTTGGAATTGCAATGGAAAGCGATCCACTAATTTAGCGAATTGGCTGCTATCGAATTCCTATTCACCGGACATCATTGCCATTGGACTGCAGGAGATAGTCAACATGAAAGCAGGTGCCATCGTAAAGGCAACCGCAGCAGACAAACAGAACAACAAGGAAAATGCTTATCATCCATGGAAACACGACATCGAGCAAACACTCTCACTCTGCTCCGGTGGATGTAAATACGTAAAAGTAATGAATAAGATATTGGTTGGACTTATGATTCTAGTGTTTGTTAAAGAAGAACATGCACCTCATGTATTGGATGCACGTGGTGCAATTGTTCCATGTGGAGCAATGGGTAAAATTGTAAGAGAAATTATTATTATTATTATGTGAAAAGAATTGCAATGGTTGGTTTATTAATTATTCTGTTAATTTATTATTTATTTAGGGAAATAAAGGAGGAGTTGGAATAAGATTTTCATTATATAAAACAGGATTTTGCTTTATAAATTCACACTTGGCAGCGGGACCCTCTCACGAGAGAGTGGAACGTCGTGCCCAAGATTTCAAAAAGATTCAAATGATGTCATTTGATAACCATGTTTCGATATTGGATCACGAGTGTCTGCTGTGGTTCGGTGATCTCAACTACCGAATCGATTTGCCACAGTCGGACTGTAAGCAAGCCGTCATCAACAAGAACTATCCTTACTTGCTGGTGAACGATCAATTGACAAACGAGAGGAAAGCCGGCCGTTCGTTTATCGGATTTCAAGAGGCACCCATCAACTTTGCACCAACCTATAAATACGATGTAGGAACAACTACTTATGACACCTCTGAAAAGATGCGTACTCCCTCCTATTGCGACCGTATCCTCTATCGTGGCGACACCATCAAACCATTGGTTTACCGACGTCACGAGCTGTTGGAGTCGGATCACCGTCCGGTTTCTGGATTGTTTCTGGTGGAGGTAAAAGACTATCCAATTAGTCAGGCTGCCAGTGGATGGACAAGAATTAGACAGGCCGTTCTTCACAACAACCACGAGCGTGCCGAGTCACCGGATTTGACAAATGGCAACCACCACTCTGCTGCCGCTTCCAATGGAAACAGTATAAAGATGTCGCTTTCTCTTGGCAATTTGAATTCACTTACCAACAAAATCACGATTGGCAATCAACAACATCTTCATTTATCGACGGATAAATTACCAACGAAGCAGCTGCCAATACCACCGGTTCCACCCAAACTGAAAAAATCGCTAAGAGATTCCAGTTCTTCGACTTCCTCCAATTCCTCTTGGACATCGACAACCAAGAGTAATCGTAATGATTTTGTGATTGGTTCGTTGCCGTCCAGTCAATATTCAAATTCACCGCGTCCACTTAGGAAACTTTCACTCTCGGCAGAGGATCTGCAGTCGAAAGGACCGAGTGCCCATCGTTATCACACAAGAAATCTCATTGGATCAACGAGAAAACCTTTAAATGACGGTTCTTCGACAATATCTGGTGTCACCAATAACAGCAGCAGCAACAACAACAACAGCAATGGAATGCCAACGGTTGTTGGTTCTTCACACATCATTATAATACCGGGTAGCAATGGAATGAACGATAGTTTTACATCGTCACTCGAGAGTAATCTCAGTGACTTGATGTGTAGTCCTCCCAACAACAGCAATGCAGGTAACAACAATAATCCAGACTCTGTTTACAATCATAATCCAATTGTTGTCGAGGATTCCAAACAAATCATTCAAGAGGATCCAAATTTCCTGGATATCGACTCGGATTCCGACTCGTCGAGTGGCTCAGATTGCTGTCTTCCAGATACTACGCCTGTCAACTCGACCTGTCATCTCGAGGATCTTCCTCTGAATTTCTCTGGAACATTCTCAGACGACGACGAAGAATCACCGGACAACCTATCTGCAGCAACAGCATCTGGCAAAAAACAACATTGTAAAAGTAATAGTACCAACAGCAACAGCGGATACGCCAACGAAGAACACAAATACTTTGAATCTATCGACGACCTGAAAGTGGTGAACAACCGAAAGACACCGCAAATCGAAATCTCACCACCACTGCGACTTTCCGGTTCCAATGTACATACTTTTTTCGGTGAGGAAAACTCACTTGACCAGCTTTTAATCGAGAGATACATCCCACTGACATCGAGCAACGATTTGAATTCAAGTGTCAACAGCAACGTCAGTGAATCGGAATTCAACAATAATGGATTCAGCCTCAGAGACTCAAATCATAATTTAAGATCATCAACATCGCCATCATCATCGAAATGGACACCATCCAAAATTGTATTAGGTAATCAAAGAAAAAAAGAATAGATAGCTCTCTATATATATATATATATATATATATATTTAGAATAAACACTTATTTTTTTTTTTTTGAACGAATTATAAACATAATGAAAATTTGAGGTACCAAAAAAAAAAAGATATAATTTATTATTTTTTCTTTTATTATTTATCAATCAATATCTTGTACACAATTCAATCAAATAATAATATTAAAATTATTGATTTATCTCATTGTCAAACACACATATTAATTTTGTGGTGGGTGTTTGAAAAGTTGATTATAATTATAATTTTTTTGTGGTGATACACATACATAGAGATGTGTGGTTAAATTATCTTTTTCGTCAGAAAAACAATTAGATTTAAATAATTTTGGTGTTAGAATGAAATTTTCGTGAATCTTTTTGTTAGTGATTGTCTGGTTATTTATTAGTAGATTTCAATTATAATCATATCTATTATTCAGTTCAAATTTTGTAACAAGTACTCTTTGATTATTCTATTTGTAAAAGTAAGAAATCGATAGGAGAAATAAATATTAATGTTGTTTTTTAAATATATAAATTTTCATGATCCTTTGATCAATGAATCTGAAGTATCATACCTATTAGTTCTTATCTATTTTCTTTTATGGTTGTTTTTAATAAAATATTAAACTAAAATAATAATAATAATCTATAAAATAATAAATAATAAATAATGAATTCAATTAAATATGTTCATATTCTATTATTTATACTTTGTTTATTCTTTAAAAATGGAAATAGTTTTGGAGAAGATATATTATTTTTAGATAAAGAATCATCAACAGAACCAAATTATATATTTATTTTATTGGAAAGTAAAGATTCAACTGAAGGAAGTGCTCCTTCTATTAGAATATACTACCAATCTTTAAACGACAATACAAATAATTACATAGAAATGGATGGAAATACGATGATTGGAGAATATTCTGATTTTTCGGAAATTTCAATGATTTCCAATGATTGCACAGTAAGTTTATACAAATAGAAAGTAGTTATAGTATATACTATACTATAGATATTAATATTAAAAATATTATTTATATAGGTTAGATTATATAGTAGAGAGAATTCAATTATTGATGGATCAATATGGAGAGTATTATTGGATCTTCAAATGGATGGAACTTTTCAAACAAATGGAATTGTATCTGTAGAAAGATCAATGTTAGTAGGTGGTGAATCAACACCTCTTCCCAAATATATATTTCAACCTGTACAGTTTCAAAATAGATATAATAAAGATGAAATGGAAATTCATGGATTGTCAGTGGTAAACGATCGATTAGCCTTAGCATCCTTGGATAATACTGGGTTACGAGAGCTTGGAATTAGTGATTACAGCTATATTGAAACACCAATGGAGATCGATTTCGAATCCATTGAAAGACTACCCGTAGCAAATGACCCTATTAACAGGAAATACGTTGCATTCATCACCAGTGGTATTGAAAATACAAAGACATTGGTAACATTCGATTTAAACGATAGATCATTAAATATGTTTGGTATTCCTACAGAGATATCCAATTCCAATAATCTTCTCGAGATGAAGACTACTTTAGTAGTTGGAATTTGTATATTCGATAAAACCGTTTTGTTGGCAATAAACAACGGTATCGATTCAAATGAAACCAATATCGTGGCCATTGATACGACAACGCGTCAGGCAGACAAACAAACTCTACCGTATCGAGTTACCAATGTTATACACTCTAGAAATCCTAGATATTGCTCGTTCTACTCCAATGAAACAGAGACTCTATCGATTTACAATATCGAGCTTGGCACAATGAAAGAGACAACTTTGACATTGGACCAGCAAGAAGGATATAACATTAAACACTTTTATCTTTCAAACTCTTTCACATCACCGGCAACTTCAATACGATTCAACTACCAACATTCAACGATCTATATTTTAACCATAGTCATTCTAATAATAAATTTAAAGAATATATTAAGTTAACGATTTTATATTTAACATAAACATTGTGTTTAGTTTGGTAGTAGTATTAAACAATATGATTTAATGTTGATTATTTAACGATTTTGGTTATTATTGTCTAACTCTCTTTAATTCTTTTTCATCTTGATCAACACTATTCTCACTTAAAGTCTAAAAAATAATAATATATATATAGTTGATATCAAGGTCTATTAGTATTGTAATTATTTAAAAGTATATTTATAATTCTTACTCTCTTTTGATTTTGATTCTTTGGTATAAGATCTTCTACTTCTAAATCATTGTTATTTTCATTTGTTGTTATCGAGTTAGTTTTATCTTCATTATCACCTCTATCGCTTGTCATTGACATATCAGCTAGTGATTCGTCATTTCCTGCTGATTTATCTTCGGCAGTCTCTGCTTGTGCTATAACTACTTCTTGTTGTTGTTGTTGTTTCTCTTGTTCATTCTCATTCTCTTTCTCTTTTTCTTTCTCTTCTGCTTGTTGTTGTTGTTGTGACGATGATTGTTGTGATGATTGTTCTTTCTTTACATTTATTTTATCGAGATCATCTACATGGTTGGCAAACCAAGAGTGAGCAAGTGCTTGATCGATAGTCAAACGTTTCTCGACGTCGACAAGTATCAAACTCTTGATGAGCTCTTTCGCTTCGTCAGAGATACCATCCCAATAGGGCGATGGGAATGAGAATCCACCACGCTTCACCTTGTCAAAGAAGTGTGCATCGGAAGGGTCACCAAAGGGTGGGAATCCACAGAGCAAGATGTACATGATAACACCAATCGACCAGAGATCGACCGACTTTCCATAGCCTTCACGCTCGCCTTTCGTCAAGATCTCCGGTGCAACGTATTGCGGTGTTCCACACATCGTCTTCATGTAGCTGCCTTCATCGAGTGCTCTACTCAGTCCGAAATCCGATATCTTTATCACAAAGCTATCGGGTCTAGCCAACAATATATTCTCTGGTTTCAAATCACGATGAGCAATTCCTCTTTGATGCAAATACTGCACGGCATTACAAATCTGTCGCATCACATATCGACATACCGGTTCCGTAAACTTTTGTTCAGAAACAATCTTATCAAATAATTCTCCACCTGTTACACTATTATTATTATTATTATTATTACTATTAGTTATTATTCTTTATGATTTTAAAATTTAAAAAAAAAAAACTACTTACAGTTCTAATACAAGATATAAATTCTTATTGGTTTCAAATACCTCTTTAATAGAAATGATATTTTCATTCTTTACTTTGGTCAAAACATTGACTTCATCCATCAACGCATCTTTTCTCTTACTGGTCATTGACATCTTCTTTTTATCGATTACTTTCAATGCATATTTCTGACCTGTTTCCTTATGAACTGCAAGTCTAACCGTTGCAAAGTTTCCACTTTAATAAAATAAAACAAAAAAAAGTAAATAACTTAATAAAATGTAAAATATGATAGTTGAATAATAATAATGATATGATATTATACACTTACGTTCCTAAAACTTCACGTAAATCATAATATGGTTGTGGACCACCTTGATCGATCTCTGCTTTCTCCTCGGAGCAATCTTGATAGATATAGGAGATACGCTCTGGTCCTTGTTTTGGAATGATTGATATCTCACAGCCGTTGCTCACCAGGATCTTGCTGCCTTTGCCAATGAGTTCTTTGTTGATGAATGTACCGTTGGTAGAGGTATCCTCGAGGAAAACGATATTCTGTTTGGCTGTTGGATCACGATGAATCTTTGCATGCTTACCACTCACCGTCGGTGTATTGAAAGTCACTTGACACAACGCCGGTGTACGTCCGAATATCACCACATTCTGCCTGAGTTCGATCGATGGATAAATGGGGTTGAGTGAAACCAATCTACCCCAGGTAGCACCATCTCCAATTTGTAAAACATCTGGTGTATCATTCACTGTTGTAGAATCTGTGCTGTTATTATTAACAACTTCATCTGTTATTGGTTGTTGCTGCTGTTCTACTTCTTTAACCTCCATTTATTTATTTATTTATTTAAATAAAAAACTAATTATTTTAATTAAATTAAATATATTTTGATTTGAACTGATCAAATTAATCTAAAAAAATTAAAACAACCCTCATTCCCTCACAACTCAAATTAATTTTAATAAATTTTTTTAAAAAAATTAAACAATTTTCTGAGAAAGGTAACTTTTTTTTTTTCGATCAAGCAAAGATTTTTATTAGTTGATATCAAAATTTGTAAAGTTTTTAGTATAATTTACTAAATCTACTATTTCACAAATATTTATAAAATATTTATTTTTATCTTAAGTTTAAATTTAAAAGTATGAAATTTCATTGTTGTTATTTTACAATTATTAATAAAAATATCTTTTTTTTATGGTTTTTTTTTTTTTTGTGGTTTGAGTTGTTTTGTGTTTACCTTTTCCACAAATCGGAAGGTTTAGGTGGTTTATACCTTAATTGATTGCCCAATACTGCTTTTTTTTTTTAATTAACACCTAGGATATTATTTTATTAAATTGAATTTTATTTTTATTCATTTTTTTTTTTTGATTGTTTGATTAAATGATTGATTTAGAACAAATCTCTTCAAATAATTGATTTCTATTTTATTTTTATTCCCTTTCACTTTCCCCATATCTTCTATTTATAAATATAAAAAGAAATTTTAAATTAGAACTATAAATTAAAATGGGTTTAGTCGCAATAAGAACAGTATTATTTATAATCTTTTGTTTTTGGATTGTATCTATAGCTCTAACATCAGTATCTCTAACTAAAGACTGGTATTATATACATATAAAACAACAAAATATATCCTCAATCAATAATTACTATTTCAATTTATTTGAATATAAACATTCAATTGTAAATATCACGATAAATAGACACAGAACTTTCATTCTTTTCAAATGTTAATAAATTCGAATTGAATACAATTATTTAGAATTTTTTAAATGGAACATTAAAAAAAGAAGATATTTCCTATAGTAATTTAATTCTGCAAGGTACATTTAATACTGTTTCATCGTTTGAAGTGATTAGCTTGTTTTTCATGTTGGCATGGCTCATTTGTATGGTATTCTTTACGGTGGTCAGTGATAGTGTAGTTGCCAAGTCTTTGATTTCTGTTTTTTCAGTAACCACCTTTATTTGTCAGTTAATTGGATTTCTCTCGATGCTGAGTCTCCCAGGAAACTTTAAAGATCAGAACTTCTTAAGATGTGGTGGTACCAATTTCTGTGATAATTTCAAAGGTAACAATCAAACTTTAACCAATCCTTATAACCCAGGATCAGATACACCCACAAAGATAGAATACGGACCATCGAAAGGATTTTACCTGGGATTGGCAGCATTGGTCGTTCTCTTTGTAAATCAATTTATTGGATGCGCACTCTCGAAAATGAAAACAGAAAAGATTGACATGACAACTAAAAATAGATATGGAATAGAACTAACCAATACAAATCAAAATAAAGTTGATGAAGAACTTAAACAATAACAAAAATAACAATAATAATAATTCTTTAAAAACTAAAAATGTATATATTTATTTATTTAAAATAAATTTTTAAAAATTAACAAAAAATTAATTATCTTTCTTTTCTTCATTTACTATTGAGTTATTATTATTATTATTGTCTTTGAATGGATTCTCTTTAATATTATTTATTACTGAGAGTGTAAAATTGATTACAAATAATAAAAACACTCTTTGGATAATAAAACATGGGGTGCTCATCAGTACTGTATCTATAAATACACATTCAAAGCTACCAAGATGACTGTAGTCAAATTGTAGGACGATAACAACGAAGAATGAAATGAGCACTATTATAAGATCGGCCATCATGTACAAGTATTGGTTTCTCAATGCTATATAGTTGTTTTGATAAGTCAGTTCACCATATTTTCCAAAACTGACCAAAGATGCTTTGTACAAAGAGGTTTGTTGATATCCACTTGAACTAATGCTACTTTCTACACTGGCCACTCCTTCATCCTCTTCTCTCTTTTTAAAGTAGAATTTAATTGGTAGAATTGTTTTGATGTAACAAAGCAACAAGACAGAGTACATAATGACTGAGTAGTAACAAAGATTATGATATTCTATAGAGAGTGGTTTATTGTGGGGATTTTTGGCATTGGTTACATAATATTCAAAGTAATTCTCTCGAAGAGATTGAATTTCATTAAAGACATGATCTGGAAATTCTAAATAAATCTTTACTGTAATAATTAAAAGAATAATATTTATAACTTTTAATAGAACTTTTAATAGAAATATATTCATTTTAGTAGTAATAAAATAAAAAAAAATCAAGTCCAAACATGTTTGTTATTATTGATGTTTTTACACCCGAGTGCCACGTTAATTTGGTGATTCATCAATTTCTTAGGTGAGGGTTCCATACAAATTTATTATCAATGAATCCTAATTTCTATTTTAACCAAATTAAAAGTTAAAGATCAATATGAAAGAGATAAATAAATATTAAGAATCTGACTACTCCCACATTCTTTATTTAAAAATAACTCAATCACTTTTGTCTAAAAAAAAATCAAAAAAAATCATTTTCAAAACCAAATGGTAATCATTTGCAAAAGTTCGATCTTTTTCAATGCCATTTATTTGTTGATAAACTATATGCGAATAACACTATATTCTCTGGAAATTCAAACAGCGGACTAATTGGAAGTGGTGGCTCTGTTTTCACTACTGGATATGAAAATGTCTTTGAAAACTGTGATTTCTCATCAAGCTATTCATTTGGTAATTGAGGAGCTGGTGTATGGAGCGATACTTAGTTTCGATAGTTGCAATTTTTATAATAACCAAGCGTCATACGGTTGAAGTATGTACTAGAATTCCTCACTTTACCTTTACGACACCAATATCTATAACTCAAAGGCACAAAACGGTGGTGGACTCGCCATAGGTGGATATGCTCAGCTTCAGATATTAATATCATTATGCATTTGGATTTCCTGATTTATTCTTTACCGACACTTTGGTATAAAGTAACAATGCTGAATATGCTGGCCCATTTTATTTCGAAAATAATTCCCAGTTGGATTTACTGGTGGAAGATTACTCAACAATCAAGATAATAACTATACAATAATGGTGCACCATGCCTCAAATAACTTTAATGTTGCTGGCTCTACAATTTCCAATGTAAATGTAACTCAGGAGTTGATCTCAAGTCCAATGACCTATTTTGTCCCATTTTCCTATAATATTCCTGATACCTATGTAAGTTATATTTAATTTGTTTTTTATTTTTATTTTATTTTGTTTTCACATATTAATAAAACAACTCTGCTATCTCTAGGCCAAAGCATATGATGTACAAGGTTAGTGTTGCAATGGTGTTGCAACAATTAAAGTAAATGGTCGCATAACAGCCTGTTCTTGTTTCCCCCCATTCTTGGAAAATCTTGCAATAAATCTTAATAAATAAACTTGGAAAAATATTAAACTTATTATTCAACATGATAAATATTGAATTTAAATTTTAATTATTTTAAAATTTTTAAAATTAAAATTTATGATCAAATTAAATTTTTTGTTCATATTTGCTTTTTGCATCAGTTTAATTTAATTTCACTTATTTATTTTTCTTAAATTCAGCTATCCTATCTTTATTTATTTATACATCTAACAAAATTTGTTGGACCATATTTTCATTGGTTATATCTCCCTCCGTCGGTATATATATAATTAGTGAACCGTACATGGATAGTGTTACTTTTCCCTAATATTCTCCGATTTCAAGCTCTGTAAATGTAAATATTTATAGTTATTATTATTGCAATTTGTATTAAAGATACTAACGATCAACTATAAACAATTTAGGGCAATGAAAAAAGTGTACCGAGAATACCATGCACTTGTGAAACTTTGATTGGAACTGCTGAGAGGTATTCACTAGTTTATATTGCTAACTATTTGTTTGGAAATGTGTTTCTATTCGAAAATAAAGTAAATATATAAACATAATTCCAAGCAAATGGCTATCTATATAAACTAGTGAATAACCAAACAACAATAACAACAACAACAATCTCAACATCCACATCAAAAAGATCAAGCAAGCCAATAAAAAATAAAGAATAGTATTATTTTGTGAAATATTATTTTGTTTATTATTATTATTATGTTATTATTATGTTATTATTATTGAATGTCGGATCTTTGTGCTTTTCGAGGTTCTCTTCTAAGAGACTCACGGTAGAGATCTTGTTGATAGAGATCCAAACTCTGTCCTTTGTAGTCGCTCTTTATGTTCAGTAGGAACTCTTGAATCTGGTGGACCGGCTGCAAGTTGTAAGAGAGTTGCTGTGACTGTTGTACCATTGAAATGACTTTGAATACGAGTGTACGCTTGGTGAAATTGATGAGGTCGACCTTACGATTGGGTGCCACCTCCATGTTGATGAGATCGGGATTCTCCTCCATGAAGGTAAGATCGGTGAGATGCACACCGAGATAGGGTAGGTAGGGTGGCGACGATGCCATGAGTCGCGTACGATAGTTCTTGAACGACGATTCGGAATTCATGATCTTCTCGAGGTCGCCATAGACTCGCATCGTTTGTGCAGAGAGTTCGTCACGTGTGTACTTTAGACGATAGACCGACGAGAAGTTGAGTCCGGCAATGATAGCCATCAATGAGTTGTAGTTGTTCATCGCTTTGAGATGGTCGGCAATCTTTATGAAACGAGTCATCATTCTCGCTCTGGCCTTTACCTTTTGCGTTTGAATGATCATTGTGGCGACCCACATCGAGACGTTGTTGAAACGGTCGATCATCTTTAGCACGTTGGGAGCACGATGTTTCAACTTGGTCTTGTTCCACGATTGATTGAGAAGTTCGGGTGGTTTAATCTTCTTGTAGATCTCAAACTCGATCAGAGTCATCTGTCTGGCGATTTCCTCCTCGTCGATATCGTAGATCTGTAGATGCTGTGAGAAGATATTACGTGGAACGATTGGTTCCGGTGTTTTATCGTTGAAAATCGGTTTCGATGCTATGGGCTTCTCGACCTTGGTGAGCGACTTGAGCAGCGCTGCCGATGGACCGGGATGCTTGATCTGGATTTGCTCGATGAATGCACGCAACGCCTGGATCAGTTTGTCGTCGAAATCCGAGTAGTATTCGTCGAGCCACTTCTTGAGCACGTTGACCACCTTGAGCTGAATCGCCTTGGTGGCAAACTCTCCTGTGGGATCCGAGTCGGTCTTGAAATATTTCGGTACATTGTAACGCTGAATCAGCTTGTTCAGCAGCTTCTCGGGTGTGCAAAACGATTGGTAGGTCATGAGGAACGTCTTGAGGAATTGGAGGTCGACTTTCGACTCGTGAGTGAGTCGCACCACCAGTTGGTTGAGCGAACCCGACTTGACAACCTCTTCGTCCTGGTCGTCTTCGGGGTTGCGAATCATCTCGATGATGATATTCTCGGTGGGTTCGTCCCAGATGTTGACGCCGTCGTCGTCGTCCTCGTCCTCGAGCAGACCCATCTGGTAGAGGAGTTCTTCGCGCTCCGATATCTTTTGTTGGCGTTCGTCGTTGTTGTACTCGAGATGCTCCATCGAGAGGTCGTAGATGCGGTCGGTATCCTTCAAGGCGTTGCGTATGTACGTGACGAGACGACTCTCACTGAGTTGGTCGGCTGTGGGTGTCACCACCTTTGACTCCTTCTCCAGTGAGACACGAGTCTGTTTCAAACCTTTGGTCTGCAGATGCTGCAAGATCAACTGTATTATAGCGGTTCTATCCAACTTTTGTTTTACCTCTGTCTTGCCAGGCAGAAACTGCTTACCAAAGATGATACCTCTGTTCATTGGATATATACGTTCACATAGATTATTTACCTCTGGATTATTCCTCAATACATTTCTTCTCCAATCTGATCTATCTACTTTTACTTTTGAGTAAAGTGCTATTTATAAATAAAATAATAAGTTTTAATATTCTTTCATCTTTCTTTATGTCTATTAACATACGTTGTAAATTATCACTTGTTGATATCATTATTGAAATCTTTCTTATATTCTACAATTTTATATAAATAATTATAATTATCTTTTTTTTTGCTTTTTGTTTTCTTGTTTCTTTTAAGGTTTAATTAAGTTGTAGTGCTGTTTGTTATATATATGATATATTATAAATAAGGATAGATAGAGTTTTATATAAGATTAAATATATATGGTTATTATTAATAAATATATGGTACTTTTGTTTGTAAAGTAAAGTTGTTGTTGTTGTTATAATAATATTACAAAGTTGGATTGTTCTAACTTGCTCTTTAAAGATTTAATTAAAATAAATGATTATTATAATCGAAAATTTTAAATTAAAATCGAAAAAAGAGAGAGATATAAGAGAATAAAAGAAAGTAAGAAAAAGTTGTTGTTGTTGTTTGTTAGCTTGTTTGTTCGAACAATTTAACTAACTAACTGACTGACTTGTTATTATGAGTGAAATTGAATTGATTTGAATTGAATAACAATTTATATACTACTACTACTACTACTACTGATACACTACACTACTACTAGTCCACTCTATTCTATTTTATACATATGTACTTGTATAAATGGGTAATTTGTTATGTGATGTGTTGTGTTGTTGTGGTCGGCAGAGAGAAAGGAGCCAGATGACGGATGATGTTGACTAGCCAAAACACCTTAAATCAAATAGAAATCGAGTTAAATCGAATAGATGTGTGGTTGGATGTTTGACGCGGTATGTAGCTCCTTGTCTTGAGGTCTTGTTTGATTTTCGAGATGATCTCAAAGTCCTTCCTAACTTGTCTTACTTTTGATGTTGCTATATTCCACAATGCTCTTTTTTTATAATGTTGGGTTTGTTTTTTGTTTTTTTTGTTTTTACTTTAGTGATTATTATTATAATGTGGAACAATGTGTGTGTTGTTTTATTAGTTTGTTGTTGTTATTGTTGTTGTTATTGTGGGGTTTTATTATCAACTGTTGATGTTGTCAAAAAGTGTCTAATCAATTATGAATAAATTATTTCTTTATATATATGAATATTGTAATGATAATACTATAACAATATATTATTCAAATATAGAGATTGATTATTTATTGTTGTTGTTGAAGGGTTAGGAGGATGATATTGACTGACTTCTCACAATCTTATCTTTCATTAATTAATGTGTGTCCAAAAAATTTTTTGATTTATTTTTTTTTGGATTTTTTTAAAAAAAATTAAAAAATCGTGATTTAATAAATAATACTTTTATTATATTTATTATTTATAAAATAAATATATCTGATTTATAAAAATAATGAAATCTTTGTTATAAAAATTATTTTAATATTATTGATTATCACTAAGAGTGGTTTCTTGTCAAAAGTTAAATATTGATTGGTTCCTCTTCTTTTTGTTTTTCTTAAAATAAATAAAAAATAATTATTTGTATTATTAACAGATAAGTAATGGTACACTGTTTATTTTTAAATCTAAATGAGTGTGTTTTCAATGGAACTTATTGTGTCTTTTCGAAAGATCTTGATTTTTTTTTGTATACAAAAATTTTTTTTTACTTTTTTTTTTTTTTTTTTTTTGAACAAATTTTATTATATTTTTATTTTAATTATTCAATTTCCAGATTCAAAACATGAATAGGCTTATCTGCAAGTCTTGTGAACCTCTCTTCTGACCCGTCTGATTTAATTAAATATACTCTTATTCCAGTTGCTTCGTTGCGTGTCGCTCTAATCGTTAATTGTATTGTTTTATTAATATTGTTGTCAAAAATGTTATTGTTTGTCGAATTATTCTTCAATAGTTGAATCGATTGCTGAATGAATGAATTGAATTGATTGAGATTAGGTTGTTTGATCTTAACTTGATATTCATTATTGAAATCGATATTGATAGTATTGTTTTTGTTTGATTGGATTCCACTATTATATTTATAAATGGTATCTAATAACAATGATGATGATTTGTTATTGTAGTGCTCTAACTGTTCTTTTATATTGATCGTTTGACTGTTGAACAAAGTTTGTTGATTTTCTTTGATGAATGATTGTAATGATGAACTGGATGAAATTAATTTGATAGGCGATCTTGTTGTTGAATATGGCTCTGTTGTATCTAAAACTACTGAATCACTATTATTACTGATATTACTATTGTCATTATCGTGCATACTACTGCTACTATTCAAGTTTATATTCATATTTAAAATATCATTTAAATGTTTTAATTCATCGATATTTTTATTAATTTGATTGATGATCTTATCGATATCATTGATTATATCTTTCTTTAACTTATGCTCTTCAGTGATAAGATGTTGGTGAAGCTGTTCAAAATGTTGTTTTATCTGATTCTCTTTTGTAGTTAATGTTTGATATCTTTCTGATGACGACTTTAATGATTTCCATATTGAATCGATTCTTGATTCAATGAATGTTGCATATTGTCTTTTACTATCACAACTATTATCACTGTTGTCACTACTACTAATATCGATATTATCACTAATTATGTTTTTCAATGATTGTTTAATGTCATCGATGTGTTCAGAATGTTTATAATGATCTGGTTGATCTTTGCTATGGTTGAATGAACATCTTAAACACAATAATCTATTGCAAGTGTAACAAATCACTTTAAATGATTTATTGTGTTCAATGCATGACATTGATTTGATATTATTATTATTATCTGTATCAGACATTTTAATTTTAAATATAAATTTATATTTATATTTTTAAAAATAAACAATGGTGATTCATAGAGATTCAAAAAACTAAAAAAATAAAATAAAAAAACAAAGATGTATCTATAAATATAAAATCAATGTTAACACTTATATATTTGTTTAAACATAATTAAAATCTTTTTTTTTTTTTTTTTACATTTTAAACAATATGTATTTTTTTATTATTAAACTTTTATATTAAATATATGCTCTGATTTATCATTAAAAGAATACACTCTTTCACCTGTCTGATTTTAATAAATATAATTTTGTTCCACTGCGTGTCGTGTATTTCGCTTTAATATTTATCTGAACTGTTTTATAATTTTTGTATGAATTTACATACTTTATTCTTCAAAAGTTGAATTGATTTATGAAATAATGAATTGATGTGATCTATCTCAAATTTGTTGATTTTAATTTGATATTTTTAATTGTTTGTTGTTCTTTTATGGATTATTAGCACATTAATTTAAAGTTATAAATATTAAATTTGTATTAATGTATTAGTTTTGATAAAACTGTTTTGTTCTATTATTTATTTATTTTTATTTTTTAGCTACAATCATATATTTATTTATTCTTTCGAACCTCTCTTTTGATTCCTCTGAATGTACTAAATATAAAGCTATTCTATGAGATTGCTGTATTTGGTTTTAATCTTTATCTCTTGTAGTTACTTTTTGTTGCTCTTCTATAACCCGAATCTTTCAACAGCTGAATCGATTGCTGAATGAACGAATTGAATTGATTGAGATCAGGTCCGTTGATTTTAACATCATATTCATTGATTAAATTGGAAATATATACCATTCTGTCTGGTTGGAATTGATTATTATATTTATAAATGGAGTCCAATAGCAACAATGATGGGTTATTACTATACTGCTCCAACTGTTCTTTTGTATTGATCTTTTTATTATTATCATTGAATAAAGTTTGTCGATTATCTTTAATGAATGATAGTAATGATGAACTGGATGAAATCGATATGATCGATGTTATAGTTGAATATTGTTCTGTTGTATCTAAAACTACTGAATCACCATCATTAGAGCTACTACTATTATTACTATGGTCATCGTTCATACTCATCAAGTTGATATTCATATTTAGAATGTTATTTAAATGTTTTAATTCATTGACATTGTCATTTATTTCATTGGTGATCTTATCGATATCATCGATTATATCTTTCTTTAACTTATGCTCTTCAGTGATAAGATGTTGATGTAGCTGTTCAAAATGTTGTTTTATCTGATTCTCTTTCGCAGTTAATGTTTGGTATCTTTCTGATGACGACTTTAATGATTTCCATATTGAATCGATTCTTGATTCAATGAATGTTGAATGTTGTTTTTTATCACTAATATTATCAATATTACTATTATTATCATAGTTATTAACACTATTTTCACTATTATCATTATTAGATATATCTTTCAAAGCTTGTTTGATGTCATCGATGTGTTCAGAATGTTCGCAATGATCTGGTTGGTCTTTGATGTGATTGAACGAACATCTTAAACACAATAGTTTATTACAAGTGAAACAAATTACTTTAAATGATTTATTGTGTTCAATGCATGACATTGATTTGATATTATTATCTGTATCATTAGTCATTTTAATTTTCTTTCTTGAAAATGAGATTTAAAAAAATAAATAAAATAAATTAAAAAAATAAAAATAAAATAAAATAAAATCAATAAAAATAAAAATTAATTCTTTGAATCCAAGTTGCTCTACTCTAAGAAGCTATTTTACCACATATAAATTGTAAACATAATCATAGCCTGGTTTATAAAATTTCATTGAAACATTATGGCGGAACCAAAGAAACACACCTTTTCATCAACTTCATAAAAAATTTAATAAATATTTTTTTTTTTTTTTTTGCTTATGGATTTTTTATTCTATTATTTATTGTGTTTTATTCGTTTGTTTTGTTTTCTAGTTAAATTTGTAGATAAAAAGAGAGATATAATATAATATAATATATTTAAATAAATTAAAAAGTAAAGTTGCAATAAATTAAAAATATATATAATATAATTAAAATAATAATTATTAAAGAAATAAAATAAAATTAAAGGGAAAAATAATTAAATAAGTTGTAATAATATTAATAATAATAATAATAGCAGCTATATAATATAAAGTAAAGCAATGGCTTCAAGTATTAGAGAGATTACTAAAGAAAGTAACTATTATTGTTAATAAACATAATTATATTTTTTAATATATATATTAATTAAAAAATTTATGAATGAATAGGAATTTTAAATGAAATTATTAGATCTGTTAATCCTGAATCAAATAATGGATGGAAAGCATTGGTCGTAGATCAAGAATCACTTCGTATCATTTCAGCATGTTGTCAAATGTTTGATATCACTGAAGAGAAAGTTACAGGTAAATACTATACTAACAAAACATATGTTTTAACACTTAAATATACATAAATATATTAATATTAATGATAATAATAATAATATTTAGTTGTTGATAAGCTTGAAAATCCAAGACAAAGACTAGCAAATGTTGAAGCAATCTATTTCATTACACCAACAACCAAGTCTATCGATAGATTGATTGAGGACTTTAAGAAGAAAGGATCTCCACAGTATCAAGCTATTCATTTATTCTTGACATCCAGTACGTAATTTAATGCTAATGAGTTCTAATAATAAGAATAGTAAACTAATAACATTTAAATCTACTTAATATTATACAGAATTACCAGAGACAGAGTTTAAAAAGTTATCAAACTCTAATGCAGTACATAGAATAAAGACATTCAAAGAGATGAACATTGAGTATCTCGCTATTGAATCACAAGCATTCCATTTCGATCAAAAAGGTGCATTATACACATTGTTCTCACCAGAAACAATGAATCTAGTTGAAGAACAAGCAAAGATGGCTATCAAAGTATGTTTTGTTTAGTTATAGTTAGATAGACCATTAAATTATATATTTACTAATTAGTTTATTGTTTGTCTGTTTGTTTGTATTATTATTATTATTAGTTGGCAACATTATGTGTATCATTAAATGAATATCCAATCATTAGATATTCCAATTCGAATCCAGTATCGATTGCAGTTGCCGGTATGACGCAAGAGCGTTTGGATTCAATTGCAAGAACATCAAAGGCGTTTACACCGAACGAAGAGCACGGTACTCTTTTGATTATCGACAGAACGATCGATCCTCTTGCACCACTGCTTCATGAATTCACCTATCAGGCAATGATCTACGATCTCTTTAAGATCGAAGGTGACAAGTACTCGTACGATGCCGTCACCGGTAACGGTTCCGTCAAAAAGGACGTTCTTCTCAACGAAAACGACTACATGTGGAACGGACTCAGACACAAACATATTGCAGACGTAATCGATTATCTCAAAACAAGATTAGATGACTTTTTAAAGACAAATCAAGTTACTCAATATACTCAACATGTAAGTGTTACAAAACAACAACAACAACAACAACAACAACAAAAGAAGAAAAAGAAGAAACAAAGTATACTAATATATTAAATATTAATGAATATTTAGAATACAGGATCACTTAAGGAAGCATCCGATGTAATTAGATCACTTCCACAATATCAAGAGATGATGTCAAAGTATTCATTACATATCAATATTGCAGAGCAAGCATCACAGAGATTCACTGAGCCAATGGCAAATCTTGCTTACCTCGAACAGGATATGGCTACCGGTGAAGATGCCAAAGGTAATACACCAAAGAATATCATCCCAAGATTATCAACTTTCTTAAATGATGTAATGTTAGAGTATGGTTTTTTTTGTTTATTATATTCTCAAAAAACTAACTAATTGTAATTATTTATTTAGACCAGCAGATAAAATTCGTTTGTTGATGATTTATATTATTTCACAGGAAGGTATCAAAGAGCAGGACAGAAAGAAATTGATGGATCTCGCTGGCATTGGATTGCAAGATCAGGCATCGATTTCCAATCTCTTCTTCTTGGGTGTCACTCTGATGAAGGGTGCCAAAGGCAAACAAAAGACACAGGTCACCAAACAAAGAAAGCAAGACGAGGGAAACAACCCGTACGAAGTATCTCGTTACGTTCCACTCCTGAAGGACATCGCTGAGAATCTCGTTAATAACACTCTGCCAGACTCTGACTTCCCCTACGTCAAGGAGAAGCCAACAGTCAGCAGCAACAATCAGCCAACCAGCAAGGTTTCACTCAAGGGTAAGAGCAACCAACCGAGATGGGCAGATCCCGCCGCTCAAAAGGAGGAAATCAAATACAGCGGTCCAAAGTTGATTCTTTTCGTGCTCGGTGGTATGTCATACTCTGAGATGCGTTCGATCTACGAGCTCGCCGCCTACTACAAGAGAAACATCTACATTGGATCCAACGCAATTCTATTGCCAAATGAATACACTAACGACGTAAAATCTCTAAAGAGAACAGAGAATGTATAATCACACAAATATCTTTATAATTATAACTATTATTATTAATCAAAAAAATACATAAATTACACATGTTTAAAAAAAACATCCAAAAATAACCACAACCACATTATTATAATATTCCTTTGTAAAAAAAACAGTAATGGTGCATGATTGTATTGGTTTACCAGTGACTAGCCCAGAAAAATTAGATTTTAGCACAAAAAATCGTGATTTTTTTTAATTTTTTTTGTATTGAAACAAAAATCTGGTAACGAATTATGTTTGGGTTACTTTGAACTTGGTTCATCTTGAAAATTGTAAAATCGAATTTTCGACCATTACTCAGATTCATTTTTAACAAATAATGATAGTTAAATATTTCTTTTTATTTCTATGTATCTTTATATGTATAAAAACAGGTATGTTTTGATAAGCAATGTTTTTTAAAAATTTATTATTGATTGTTTTTTTAATTTTAATTTATTAAATTTGCAGATTTAACAAATGGACAAACAAAACCTATTCTAAAACAAATAACAGATTTACAACCACACGTCACCAATACAGATGATAAAACATGTTTGATTCCATTCTCAGCAATGTTTTTAGCACCGGTTCTACTAGATCCAGGCGATTTCATTTTCAACGACACAGCCATCACATTTGGAAATGCAACTATAATTTCCAACAATCTTTTAACTAATCAAGTAATTTCATTTCTTGTCAAAATCAAATCGAACAGTTCTACCACCCAATTTAATTTATATTTTGAAAAAGCTGGTCTTACTTCAGCTTTGTATCCAATCATTAATATCACTTGTAATTGTAAGTTGATTAAAAGTAAATCTTCAAATATTTTTAATAATAATACCAAGATCTCTCTTTTTTAAGACATTTCCGATTTTAACTTTAGATCTATCTCTAATGCTTCATCTATAATCGATCAGAAAGGATATCTTAAATACTATGTTGAAGTTGAAACTCTTCCTCGTGGAATTGTTTATGGTCAATTCGATAATTTTGTAAGCTGCACTACCCCCTACAGAGTTTGCTCAATTGGTTCGGTCGTTGGAAACGGAAATCTCTTTTCTTTAACGATTAGTAATTTTCCAGTTAGCCAGAATGCAGGTGGTGTAACGATGAGTGCCAATATTAAATTTTATACTGATCAAACTGCACACATCTATTCATTTGACAATCTCTTCAGACGGCCATACGATTTCATTAGCAGTTCATTGGCTTCATATCCACGAAACAATACTGCAGCAACAATGAAAACATATACTCAACAAAATAACCTAAGAAAGGTGATCCTAATCTATGCAGCTGAGAAAGTGGAAATAGCTTATCCTACCTACTTTAACACACCATACCAAGCATTCCGAAGAATTAGATCCTACTATTCTACAGACTCTAATAAGAACATAGCTATATTAATGGTAATTAGTGATTCAGCTCCATCAAGTGGATACTTGGTTACCGAAGCTACTTTTTCCAAGTTGTACCTTGACTACGTGCAATCACCAAGTAACTATTCTTTATTGATTTATTTCTGTATACAGTTTAATTAATCGATTTTCATTTCTTTTTTAGTTTTACTACCGGTGGAACCGATTTCATGTACTATTGAACCAGCACTACTGACATATAATGTAACTCAAACAGTTGTAGATAAATGGGATTTCTCATTTTCAATGCAGAATCAATATTATACTATTCAATATAAATGGCCATCTTTAATCTATCCAATATTTTCAGACAACAGAGGTGCATTTAATTATAGAGTTTCAGTTCCTAGACCGGTTGATTTCTCCGGAACAGTCACAGGAAAGCTTACTTCTTCTAATTCCTACGACTCTTTTATATTATCAAACAGTAATATAAATTTTATAACCAATTTAATTAAACAACACAAACTAATCATTTCAATTATAACAATTAGATGTAAAACATACTAATGTTTTTAACAAGATAGAATTTATCAAAGTTTCACCAACAACACAGTTACTTCGTATTAATATAACCACATTCTATCCATTGGTGGTAGTTTACATCGGTGAGGTTATCAATCCAAAGTTGATTTCAGGTGACAGAAAGAAAGGAGTGTTTGAAATGGAAGTTCAAACAAAATATTTACAATTCGGATATCAAATGGTATTCACCGATAGTTCTGGATTTAATTCAGTGTTATACTATTCTCAAGCATACAACTCTGATTTCTCAGTGTTACCATCCGAGTTAAAGTTTGATAAAAATGGTATTGTATAAAAATTTTACATTAATATTTTATTTTATGTTTTAACAAAAATAATAATTTTTTTTTTTTTTCTAGAAACATTTGATTTAACTACCATTCAAACTATTAATTTTACCAACACAATCATGAATTTCAATTTTAGTTATTTACCAATCAATAATTCAGTGGTGTTTTCAACAACCCAACAAAATCCAAATTTAATTCCAACAATCGATTTTGGAGGTTCATATTTTTTCAATGGATTCTATGATCAAAGTATTCAACTTTATTCTATTAATTTCACAATCCCGCCATTGGTTATTTATTTAGATTTACCCTATACTCTTGGATTATCAGGATTTTCAATACAATCAAGTGATTTAAGAACAAAGTTTGGTGAATTGGCAAACTTAAAAGTATCTAGTTCAAGTAAGTCCTATATTTTTTAGAAATTCAAAAAAATCCAATTTATTTACTTTTTTATTTTTAGCAAATGATACAATGAAACCAACTTTGATTAATTTACAAGCGGGTCCAGCTATCAAGTTATATGGATATTTAAATTGGAATCTATCCATTGAGGATACCCAAAATGGATTCTTATATGGAACAGTTGATATCATATCAAATAAGAACCCCAAGCCAATATCAATTACTTTCACCAACTCTAGTTTAGTTTCAGGAAACAATTTCTATGGTGTTTACCAAATTAATTACCAATACAATACTTCAAGTTGCTGTGAGCAGACCTTCAGACTTGCCAATCTTCGCCTATATGACCGGTCTAATATCAATACCTATGAAATTCCCGATCAATTAATAGAAATATATGATAGTGATGAATATCAGCTTGAAATCAAAGCTACATGTCAAAGTAAGATTAATTTTGATTTAACTATTCAAATGTGAAAATTTTAACAAATTTTCTCTAAACAACAGCCGTTCTTATCGATGACACTCCACCATTTATTTCAAGTTTTTCAGTTCAACCAAGAAGTATTGATGTTGGGTCACTCAATCGAAATGTTAGTTTCCAAATATCGGTTAGTGATGGCGAAGTTTCTCTTTCCACAGGACTATCGATTAGTAATACACCAGTCATTGTTTTATCTTCTGAATACAGCAATCCAATCTATATAGAAACACAACTATCAAACAATGTTAACAAAACATTTGCTGTATTTTCTGGAAGTGTCCAAATACCATTTGGATATGGTTTCGACAATATTTTTATTTCAGTTTATGGATTGGTTGACAATAATTTCAATATCAATGGATATGTGACCGATGACTTGAAACAATCAAATTTCATTTACAACATCAGTAGATATTTTACCACCAATCAACCATATATTCAATCAGCAAGCAATATTTCAAATTCAGGTGGATCAATAACACTTTATGGAAATTCATTTGGTTTAGATTCCAAACAATTCCAAACATTGATCAAATATGGTGATGATGGTGAATGGCAATATATTCAATTCGATTTCTTCTCTGGATCTATTATACAATTGAACAATAGAATCCCATCATTAAATGATATTCCATATTTTTATATGCAAGTTCAAGTTGATATGACTCAATCAAATATCATCAAG
The DNA here is from genome assembly GCF_000004825.1 of Heterostelium album PN500. Classification (NCBI taxonomy): domain Eukaryota; phylum Evosea; class Eumycetozoa; order Acytosteliales; family Acytosteliaceae; genus Heterostelium; species Heterostelium album. The sequence continues at coordinate 661,572 of NW_008805065.1, read as the reverse complement.
ATCTTTCCTAATGGATCGAGTATGATATTACCAGATATAACACCCACACCTACACCAACCGTAACACAAACTCCACCAGTAACATCAACACCAAAACCGTCAGATACAGTTTGTCCAAACAATTGTAGTAATAGAGGACAATGTCTTGAGAGTGGATGTGTTTGTCAGAAACCATGGACAGGACCATCATGTAATTCTGGTAACTATTATTTGGTTATCTAAAAAACTCTCAATACTAACTTTTTTCTTTAAATAATTTTTAGAAATTATTATCATTCCAACACCTACTCCACAACCAGATCCATCGACAGGTATCAATATTACAGACAGTACAATCTTTTCAAGTATTAAAATTGGAGAGATCAGAGAATTGGATGATACAATGAATATTGTCAAGAGAAACAATGTCGATAGTTGGGATTTCACAGATCTAACAACAAAAACATCAAACCCAACTTACTTTTATACTGGAATATTACCAGGAACAACAACAACAATCAATGTCACAATCGAATTCTTTATCAATGAAACCGATATTCAATTTGGAGGACAAACAATCAAAGTTCAAAAGTCATCAATCAAATATACTTTGGATATTTCATCGTATTCATTCCTCATGAAGACAAATTATCTCCAGATTGTGATGAGTGCATTGATTCAGAATTCAAACGGTGATTCATGCTCGTCGAAACAACTTGGTTCAAATGGTGACAATGTTGCATGGATCAAGATGAATATCGACAAAACAAGTTTATATGGAAGATTCTTATCGTTTGCAATGGTGGATGATAGATTCACAAATATCACAAACAACATTGTCGACAATGAAAACAGTACCACAAACAACAACACAACAGACACATCGCAATTCAGAGAGATCAGTGTTGGAATCACCATTCCAAACTATGATCGTAATGTTAAAATTGATCCTGATTTTTCGAATCTTATCGATGTCGATGGTGATTCAACCAACGAACTTTGTTCATCAAAATCCAAAAAGCTCAGTAATGGTGCTATTGCTGGAATTGTAGTTGGTGCTGTTGTTTTCATTACTTTGATTGTAGGAACTTCAATGCTGCTATACAAAAGAAAAAAGACGAGATCCCAGAATAGAGCAATCGAAAATAAACTAAAAGCAATGGATAAAAATTAAAAAAAAATAAATAAATATTTATCTATCAAACAAATCTTTTTTTTTAAAAAACATACTAAAATACATTAAAAAAGATACAAACAAAAATGTTATATATTTATTTTTCATTTTTGTGTGTTTTTATAGGTAATAAATAAACAAACATTTTTTCTTCTCCTCGTTACATCTGATTATAGAGAATACTATAACCAACATCGAAATTTTCAAGTGTGATTGCTTCCGATGGTAACCACATATCCGGTTGAGGTTCTTAATCTTCCGAATGGCATTAATTACAATCAATTTAAAGTGAATATGGGTTGTGTAGCTCTCAACAAGAATTGTAAGATGATTCCAATATTGGGAAACAGTCGATTATATATAGCAAGGATAGCAAAGATTCCACTTGGTCCGATAGACTCATCTACTTCTATAGGCGTACAGATTCAATACTATAATGGTCAAGATCCGTCTAATTTAGAAATAGATAATCTCTTCACATTACCTTTTATCAATAAGGGTTTTGGGATATCTACTTATCCAACAAAAGCAGCTACCCCACTAATGAAATCCTACTCCCAAATGGCTGATCTAAGAAAAATACTTCGAATTTTTAAATTGGAAGATAAACCGATGGATTATCCTAATATTTATAGCTCACCATTCCAAATATTTAAACAAATCAAATCCTATTTTGATCCACCCAATAATTCTAATATTACAGTCTTTCAATACATCAGTGGTATGGAGCCTTCAGATGCATATTTTGTTGGAACAAATCCGAATCAGCTAAATATTTTCCTTAATTATACTATTAATCCAAGTAAAAATTTTATTTTTTCAATTGTTTTTGATCTGTAACTAAACTTTATCTTCTCATTAGTTAGTTTACCATTAGGATTGATTACCTATAGCATTGGTCCACAGCTCGGATTCAATGTGAGTCAAAGTGTTTTAGATAAATGGGATTTCTCATTTTCAATTGTCAATCAATATTATTCTATAAATGGCCATCTTTAATTTATCCAACACTCAGAATGAATAGTGATACATACCAGTATAGTTTCTATTCAAAGATCAGAAATTTATGGAGGTGGTGTATCAGGAAAACTTTCTTCTTCCAATCTCCTTAAATTTCCTATAACATCTTCAGGTAACTATCAATTATTAATTTCAATAAACATATATATTAATTTATTAAAATTGTTTTTTAATAGTACCAAAACAACCGATCACATTTAACAAGATAGAATCTATCAAAGTTTCACCAACAACACAGTTACTTCGTATTACTATAACCTCGGTTTATCCTTTGGCAGTTGTTTTCATTGGTGAAGTTATCAATCCAAAGTTGATTTCTGGTAGCAGAATCAATGGAGTATTTGAAATGGAAGTTCAAACACAATATTTCCAATTTGGATATCAAATGGTATTCACCGATAGTTCTGGATTTAATTCAGTGTTATACTATTCTCAAGCATACAACTCTGATTTCTCAGTGTTACCATCCGAGTTAAAGTTTGATAAAAATGGTATTGTATAAAAATTTAAATTGGTATTTTTTTTTTTTTTTTAACAAAATTAATTTTATTTATAGAAACATTTGATTTAACTACCATTCAAACTATTAATTTTACCAACAGAATCATGAACTACAATTTAAATTATTTACCAATCAATAATTCAGTGGTTTTTTCAACAACTCAACAAAATCCAGATTTAATTCCAACAATCGATTTTGGTAATTCAAATGTATTCAAAGGTATATTTGACCCATATATACAAAGCTATTCAATCAATTTCACTGTACCACCATTGGTAATTTCTGGAGATTTCTATTATACAATTGGATTATCAGGATTTTATATTCAATCGAGTGATTTACGATCCAAGTTTGGTGGTTTTGCAAGTCTAAAGGTAATCAGCACAGGAATGTATATTTTATTTATATTATTAGATATCAAATTTACTGACATCTTTACAATTAGCAAATGACATTATGAAACCATTGCTAACTAAGTTGATAGCAGGTTCATCTATCAAGTTATATGGATTTTTAAATTGGAATCTGACTATTGAAGATTCACCGAATGGATTCTTATATGGAACAGTTGATATCGTTTCAAATAGGAATCTGTTGGAATCGTAGTTCCAAGATGTCAATCAACCGACAATTGCCTAACCGACAAGTTAATAAGATTATATAAGCGCAACAAGAACTCAATAAACAATTCATAAAATTCATTATATTTCACAACCATATTTAAATACATAAACTATTTATTATTATAACATCACTATATTATTACATTATGACGTTACTATCACAATTCAACGACGTCTCCAACAACTGTGCATGTTATATTTGTGGTGAATTATAAATGCCAAAGGGTTTTTAAAGTTTATTTTATTATAAATTTGTGATTGTGATAAGTCTATTATTATTCCTAATAGTATTTCTTGATTAAATTATCGATCATAGTAGTACCAGAGCCAGTAACGTAACCCATATGATTTTGAACTGTGGTAAAATTCTTGAAGACCTTTACGAATGGATAGATTGCGACATCATTGGCCCACATACAATCAACAGTAACTGAGGAACCAAATGGAACTTGGAAGAAAACTGCATTAGGGTATCTACCTGGTAAGGCTCTCATAAAATCTTTGACCAAATCGCAAGCAATACAATTTGGTTGACCAAAGTAAACTACTGTAAGTTGATTTTCATCGGCATCATTGAGTTGGAACATGAAATCTTCTTTGTTGGAGATTTGGGACCAACTTGAGATAAATTCTGGTAATGACATTTTTTAAAAGTTGATTTATAGATATATAAGAGGTAATAAAAGAGATATAAACTAATTGTATTTGTACAGAATATGAATTTTACAAATATATAATTGTTGTTGTTGTTGTTTAATTGGTAATTTGAATAATGATTTATAAAGCTGAATCATCACATTTTAAATACTTTTTGAGAACACAAAACACCACAAGAATCCAATAATATTTAGTGTGGATGATATTTTGAGAATATTACGAAACATTTTTCTCAAAACCTGTGATGTTTCACCTAATTTGTGGGAGTCTATGATATAATTATTGTTAACTTCAACTCTGAGAATGAGTGTCTGATGATCTTTGACAATAGGTTTGTTAATAAAAATTTTTCATAAACTGTGTTTTGATTTTTTGATCCCCAATAAACAGCAGTGCTTATACTATAATTGCAAGGTATTACACTCATTCTTGGGCTTGACTGAGATACAAATCAAGTTGTGTGTTTTGAACGAAATTTGATGGTGACAGTGATGATAAGCAGTCACTGTTTTATTGTTTATTTTTAATGATATGTGAATGTTTGGTGTGATCATTGCTTCTTTGATTAAGAGTAGGCCTATAAGTCATATCCAAAGGCTCTTTGATAAATATCTAGAATTAATGCTTCCATTTTTGGTCTGATTTAGATAGTTTTCTTATTGATCAATTTGTAAAATATTTATATGAATTGGCATAAATTAGTCAAATGAAAGAAATTACTTTTAGGTTAATCATTTTTTTGGGTGAAAAATTCACAAATCATTTTACCACGTTTATTTATTTGCACATGATCAGTTTTGGAAAGTGGAATTTTTTACCACGTAGGACATATGCACAAACGTTGTCAAAAAAAAAAAACATGACACCACCATTTCATTTTTTAAAAATTTCTTTCAATACAGACATAGATGCTATCTGTAAATATAACACCTTTTTAAGTGTTTATTGTGATTTCACCTTTATATTTACATCTATTTAACTGTTACACAAAAATATATTAAACTATTAATATTTACAGTTATATTTTCAATTAATTTTTATATCTATATATTTGTATTAATTAGATCAATAATATTAATAACTATAGTTAAAACAACTATGTTTATAACAATATTCAAAATAGTAATAATATTTCGTTTCTTAATTTTATATTGTTGATTACAATAGATTTATCAATCTTTATAGTAACCACCTTTTTAACAATATTCAAAAAAAATAAAATAAAGACAGAGTAAGATTTGGATAAAACTATACTAGTGAAAAGTCTGTTTGAAAATAATAGACACAATTTTATTTGTGGCGTTTTAAAAGTGTCTAGTATTTTTTGTAGTTTTTTTAATAACTTCAGAGAAATAAAGAATACATATATCCTACAGGGTTTTATAATGAATTAATCACAATAAGATTTGTTTTTATTTTAAACATTGATTAAATTATTATTTTCTACTTATTATTATTTCTTTGTATTAAATTGTTAATTTATTAAAAACCATTCTTCTAATGTGGATATCTGAATGATCAAGATCTCTGGAATATTGAAATCCAATATCAATCAAATAGTTGTTTGCTCTAAAGACTTCATCGGTGTTGGAGGGAATGATGATTCGAGATAGTGTTGCTGGTAGTATAATCGATTTAAGTTTGTATATAAAATAGCGATCTGATTGACGATGATACATTAAATCCTCGAGAGTGACCAGACACTTTAATTCTATGATGATTGCTATCCATTGATCGAATTCTAATTGATTATTTAAAAATAGAGATAGATGTGTGATATTGGATTGTGAGAAATATTTAAAGAAAACGGGACGGGAGTAGATATAGACGGATAGCTTTTGGAGATTTGGAAATTCAAAGGTTTCATCAGTTTTGGTTTCTTCGGTCTCCCCCAATTTAACTCCAATCTTTTTAATTCTTGAACGACACGACTTTGGAATATCTGTGACATGAAAATATCCCGATTTGATAGATTCTAAGAAAGGTAAACCATTGCATAGGGTTGTGATAAAATCAGGTATGTCACTAAAAGTGTGGGAAATATCTATCTTTCTAAGTGATTTAATTGAACAGATTACAATCAGGTGTGAAGGTTCCACTTTTAAACGATAGAGACAGAGCGAGCGAAGATTGGTGGCGATGTTTACAAAAGTTTTTAGGCAGTTCTCTTTTATATTTCCGATTTTAGTTTCACGCACAACATTCAATTTTTCAACAGTTGATAGAATATGAGTGAGATGAGCAGAGTTTTGTTTCATTAACTCTTCAAAAATGAGTATTCCAACTTGTAGTTTTACAATATGTTTAATTGGACACCATACACTGGTAAGTCTATCTTTAAGATCATTTCCAATGAGTGAAGGTGAAGATCTACTTCTAATAAGGCAAATAATGTTTAATAACAATGAATTATGAAAGTTAAACAATAATCATTGTTATTGTACTTACTTTTCTTTTGAACGAAGTCTGACATTATTGAACATCTTACTGACGATACCAAAGAATTGTTTGTTGATTAATGTCAGTTGTAATGCTTGTCGGTATGAAGATATAGGGGTGATGCGGTCAGAGGTCGCTTGCATCCAAGTTAACTCAAGTATCTTTGTGATGATCAACACTGGTAGTTTATATTCAACATGACCTCGATGAAATTGATTTGAAGGATTGTCATCCACCAATTTCTTTTGTAAACGATCTATTTCTCCTTTGATATTGATAATATCATCTATTATTAATGTTTTGTTGCTACTTTTTTTCATTATTATATTATTATCTAAACAAATCTTAAGTAGTTGATCTTTTTTTAATTTTTTTCAATTCATCTCTATGATAATTTGTGAATGTTTGATTATTCATTTTGTTTTGTGAACTTTGGTTTATTTGTTAACTAAATATTTTAAACTATTAAGTTTACAAAATAGATTTAAAAAAAAAAAAAGTGCACGAGTCAGAGTGTCTTTTCTAGTAAAATTTTTTGTTGATCACAAAGATATTGTTTTCTTATCTTTGGTTAATATGCACACAAAAGCTATGCAAAATTTTTTTCATTTTTTGGGGGAAGGATAAAATGAAATTAAACAAATTTATCAGTTTATTTTTGTGTAGTACAAATAAATATCATAACAAAAAGAGAAAAACAATCAATTTTTCAAATTTCTCTCTTTTTAGATAAGATGTCTACTTTAAATTAATTGGTTGATAGCCATGAAAAAAGTATTTAAGCTTAATATTTTAGAATTATAATTTCAAAATAAAAAGAAACATTTAATTATCTCTATAAAAAAAAAAACAAATACATAAATGAATATTAATCAAACAAACCAAAGCAAATTGGTTCAAGATGACCAGTTGACTCTTGAAACTTACAAAGCTACTGGATTCAATGCCGCCAAGGATGCCACTGATAAGCTTAGCTATACCTCTGCCAGAGTGATGAAGCCGGTCTACAATGCCTACTCCAAGAGTGATTTCATTGTCGCCGGTTGCTGTTCCAGTGCTAGCCAATACGATGACCGTTTGGATGGAAACAAGGATGTTTCACGTGCCGGTCGTGGATATGACTTTACTCTTGTCAAGCCAGATGCATATGACAAGATTACAGTTGCTGAAGTTGGTATCTTGGGTGACACTGGAAAGAGAGCGGTCGAAATCATCGAAGCTGCCAACCAATTTGGAGTCACTCTAAAATGGTCACCAACTTTTACCGATTCCTATGGAAGTGTTCTCACCGGAAGAAACGTTGGTTTTAAAAATAGTGTTGACGACGCTCGTAATCACTATGACCAAGCTTCTGCTCAAGGAGTTCTCGGTGGTTTGCGTCTCATGAAGGAGAAGAATCCAAACTTGATACTCTCCATTGTTGTTGGTGGTTGGTCGATGTCCCAAGCATTCCACTATATGGCAATGGATGCTAACAATCGTGCTGCTTTTATCGATGGTATCATGGATATCTATTCTCGTTTCGAAATGTTGAATCATCTCGATTTGTCATGGGACTATCCATCTTCCCAAGGTGACAGAGCCAACACCTACGATGACTGTGATTCTGCCAACTTCATCCTTTTGATCTCAGAGCTAAGAAAGAAGTTTGATTCCAAGAAACGTTCCGATGTTGTTATCAATATTAAACTTCCATCGCGTGTCGACTATTTGAAGAAGATCGATGTTCAAGGATTGATCAAAGCTGGTGTACACGGTTTATACGTTGAATCGTTCCACTTCTTTGGTTCAGGATATTCGGAATCTCTCATTCACCAAACAAACTTGAACAAGTATATGGGTTCCTCTTACTCCATTGAGGAAGCGGTCGAACATCTTTTGTCTTTGGACATTCCAGCCAAGCAGATATTCATTGGATATGCCGGATTCGGTAGAGCTGCAGCCGGTGCAACCATCGAAAAGGTCAGCCCATTGTCTGGATCCTACGACAAGAATGCCAATCCAATTGGAATGTTCGAGGTTGGTGTCATTGAATACGCTGATATGATGTACAACTTCATGGATTTCGAGAATCAAACCGGTAGAAATGGTTACATTCTCTACACTGATACCGTTGCTGATGCAGACTTTTTGTACAATCCAACCACAAAGGTGTTCATCTCGTTCGACACTCCAAGATCCGTTAGATCGAAAGCAGAGTATGTCAAGACAAATGGACTTGGTGGTCTCTTCACTCATGCAATTGACCAAGGTCGTGGACTTTTAGTGAATGCCGCCAGAGAAGGATTCGGATGTCAAACCGATTACAACAGAGTCATTGATATGACTTCTTTATATTTACAGGGTAAAGACACTCTTTAAACTATAATGTTTACTTTTATATTGTTAATTAATTATTAAATAAAATTAATAATTCTGTTTATTATCTATTTGAATGTGAAATAAATCTAAAAAAAAAAAAAAATATGATTATTTATCGATTAATTTATTTCCCTCTTAACTTTTCTAGTTTAATCGTAATTCCTAATTTAATTCTTCTTTTGAAGTAGATGATAGAACCAACAATTAATGCACAGACAAAAACACCACAACTAATTTTTACATTTTTTTTAAATTTAATGCAGGCGAAAGTGGTTGGGAGCCAGTTTTGTTTTGTTAACGAACAACTTAATCTACTTTGTTTTATATTAAATTTAAATTTTTTATTGATTTAATTTTTATTAGTTTTGATTTTTTAAAGATTCTAGTTTGTTTTTCATTATTTTACTTTGTTTGTTGAATTTTATTTTCCTTCTAATGAAGATGATAGAACCAACAATTAATGCACATCCAAAAGCACCACAACTTACAGCAATAGCAACGATTGCACCAGTTGACAATCCTTTCTTTTTGCATGTCTTGCTTGGTCCATCGTAGTTGGAATCGACCAACGATGAGAAATCAGGGTCTATAATCGCGTTGTTCTCATAGTATGGAATGATAATACCGATCTTTGATGTCACTGAATTGTATGAATCACTAGAGTCATTTTCGATTATAACGTTCTTTGATGTGACGATGGTGTCGTCAACTAGCGCACGATCTAAGAATCTACCATACAATGAGTTGTCATTGATGTTCATCTTCACCCATTGAACATTGTCATTAGATTCTTCACCAATGAACTTTGATGAACAAGCACCAGAGTCTGACGTGGTGACAGTTGCCTCCATGACGATTTGCATCAATGAAAGTTTGTCAACGAAATCGAAATGATCGATATCAACTGTGAATTTGATTGTGAATGGAACAATGTTGATAACACCACCTGCAAAAGTGATGTTTGATTCCTTCTTGAAGAAATCGATTGTTGTGTTGACAATTGTATTTCTTCCATTTAAATATGAATAATAACTGTAGGATGTCTTGTCATCATTGGAAACAACTGAACTGAGATTCCATTTGTTGAATACAAATCGATTAATTGTATTAAATTCAGAGTTTAATTCCAACAATGATACCACACTTATTTTAGCAGTGATCAGTTGATCTGGATTGCTTGGATTGGTTACATTGAATTCTGTTGATGGATTCTCAGCAGGTGGTGGAATTGGTGTTGGACTGACTTTCGATGAACAAGATGGACCATACCATGGAGCATTACATTTACAACCGTTTGATAAACATTCACCTTGATTATTACAAACTGGTTCTCCTGGACAAAGTTTTGGATTTGGTGATGGTGTGACTGTTGGTTTTGGGGTTTCTGTTGGATTTGGTGTAGTTGTCGGATTTGGTGGTGCCAATGTTCTAATCATTGGATAGATAATCAAGATATTTGATTGCACGGAATTAACTTGGATCTTTACTTGAATATAATCTGAAGTGAATGGTGATATATCAACTTGTATCAAAGAAGCATACTTCTTTGTCGGATTAACTACAACCCAATTACTTCCATTTCGATAATCAACACTTAAACTATATGGTGTATTTTCCACTCCAAAATTGTGACCGTAAAGGAAGATTGATCCACCTTTCTTTGTAATTTGTGAACAACTTTCAATGATTGGATCTGTAAAAGTTTGAGTTCTGATAATCGTATATTCATAACCAGCATCCTTCAAATTCTGAGTTGAATATCCATTCATATTCAAATAATTATCAACGATTCCATAAATAGATACAACCAATTTAGTTTGTCCGAATCCCCATGGTAATTCTGCTGTTGCATTGTAGAATGCCAAAGTTGATGTATAATTTAGTCTCTGGGATGGAACTTTGAACCAAATTGCATCATTTGTTAAAATATAAATATATGGATTATGTCGAAGTGAAATTCCTGAACCAACATCGGAAATCGAGAATGTTGCTTCAAATATTCTATTACTTGATCCAACATCAATCGATTTGGTGAATGATAATGTTTCTAACTTTGGTGGATTGGAATCAGGAATATCTGTTTGAAGAATAAAAATTATTAGTTTCACTATTGAAAAAAAAAATAATAAAAATTGATCATACCTTGACAATTGATTGTGATATTCATATCTTTTTCATATTGAGTACCTACAATATCAAATGCTGAAGAAAATGAATTGTAAAATGAATCCATCTTAACAAATGGATATAGATCGAAAAGTTGAAGTTTTGAAATAACAAAAGTTTGAGATCTACAAGTATCTCCATCGATTGTGAAATTCACTTGATAAACACCATCGTATTTGTCACCTCTGATTCTTGAAGTTTCGTTGAACATGATGAAAATTGGTTCTAAATCCTTCTCTGATACAATCTCAATTGTTCCATTCAGGAATCCATTTGGATAATCGGTGATTCGGAGATTCCATCCAATTGTCATAGTATTTCCAGTTTGAACATTGATGTTATTTCCAAGGTTTGAAACTAATTCTTTGAGAATTGGTCTAATAAAATCACCATCTATAGTAGATAAATATTAATAAATATTCGTTAGGATTAAATTATATCTTACTTACTTGAATTAATTATTTTAAAAGTTGCATTGGACCCAATTAAAGATGAAATATGATTTGAAGAAAATTTGGAAGTTGGTGATAATAAAGTATAACTAAAGTTTCCAGGAAGTGTATTTTGATAGACGATAAAGTCAATCTTATACATATCCTTTTCCGAAACATATTCACCATAAAACAAAAACTTATCTTGATAAGAATCAAGATTATAGAACAGTCCAGTGTCCAACATCGGATTTAATGTTGGATCGTTATCGTTCAATGAGAACCAGAGCGTGTTCAATACATCTCCACCAGCACCCATATCAATACTATTCTTTTCAAATGCAAAGTATGTAAAATTCATTGGACTAAATTGGTCTGCAAATATTTTTAATTAGAAATAATGAATATTAAATTAAAATAATTTTAAACTTACAAAAATTCTTGATATAAGGTACATAATCCAATTTATCATCATACAATGCACCACTAGCCAGAGTTTTGTAAAAATTGGTATATGATTGATAATTTAAAGAGAAAGATATAATATTAGGATTTAGATTATTTCCTAAGATTGTATTGAATTGATATTCGTAGTATCCATCAAATGAATCACCTGATACAAGATTGGCTACTGTAATCAAACCTTGTGGTGTTCCGAACAATTTTATACTACGAATACCATCTTTATAGGCAGCTCTAAATCTATATAATAATGAATATTGAGTTGTAAAAACAACTTCAAGTTCACTAATTTTCAATTCCATTTCATTTCCATAAGAAACTTTTCTTTAAAGTTAATAACAGATAAATTTTGTTAATTTTAATGATTCTTACCATCGTTTGCGAGTACTATGCTTGTTGTCTTATCTATAACAACAAAAGAGTATTGTCCTACAATTGAATAATCTGAAATTGATGTGTAACCAATACTGGTTTGATTGATGATACCAAATGGATAATCAATTGGAATTGGATTGATAGTAGATGATATTTTACTTTGTAAACTTGTTGTCAAATAAGGTACTTCTCCAATACTCTCGAAGAAATATGAATTGGTCATTGTATCATTATTAAGTGTCACATTTGAATAAACACCTGTATAACCTATTTTGACAAAAAAAATTAAATATTTCCACTTAATTTAAAAAAATTGGGTTTTTAACTTACTTGGATATGATTGGATTGATATTTGTTGTTCACTATTTCTAACACAGGTTGTATCGCATATATAGTCATAAACTATATAAGGATAAATAGGTGCAGTCACAAAATATGTTTTTTGAGTTGAATTTCCAGCCAAATAAATCATAGGGTATGGAACCAAATCTAGATATGAAAGAGTAGCATAAGAGTCAAGATCAGCTCCATAGGTATCAATATAAGTGTACGAAGGTGTAGCAGCTAGGAAATTTTGCACATAGGTGGAATTTGGTACAGGATATATCTTATTTTCAATCAATTTGGTAGTTTTACCCACTAAATTTAAAAATAAATTAATAAAGTATTTTGTTTAAAAAAACATAGTACTTACAATTCTTTGGGAAATCATTTTTAACTAAAAATTGTTTTGTAATAGGTGTACTACTCGAAGTCGATCCCAAATAGCTAACAGTAAAAATAATATTAAAAGTATCTGGGAATGTCATGGTAAGTGATGCTTGAGTATAAATCAAAGTAGAGACAATATTGGAAGAATCTCCTGTAACACGTGGAATTTGGCAAATAAATTTGGAAGGAAAATCTGTATCACATCCAATGGATGGTTGGTTAGCTGCCTCAAGCCATTGAGTAGTAATATTAAATACAAAAACATTTGTCTGAAAACTGAGTATGGGATCAAAAATGGATTCACCTATTTTGATTGTATTCAATTGTTCCTCTGAGAATACTGTTATATCCAATTAGTTTGATACTTTTTGAAATTAAGTAGTTATAGTTTTACAAATTCTTACATATACAATTATAACTTGGGTCTAATTGGAAGTATGCACTTTTGAAAGTTGGATCTGAACCCCTTGAAATGAGAATATCTAATATGGTACCTCCAGCTTCTGGAACTGAATAGGTTATATCAAAAACTTGATTTTGGTTATCGACAATACTCGAATTTAAAGTAAAGATACTTGGGTTCATCTGACCTGTGGTTGTTGCATTTGGCCATGAAAAATCAGCTGGCAATATTTGTTTATCATAGGATAAAATTATACTAACAATCGATGTACATCCTCTATAAGTACCATACATAAAGGGTCTACCTACTTTATTTACAATCTGAATATCTTGTGATGAACAAACTAAAAATAAAAATAAAAATTTATTAGATATTTTTTTAATTAAACTTTTTTTTTTTTTTTTTTTAATCTACATACAATAAAATAATTGAAATAGAATAAAAATTTTAATATATAAATTATTCATCTTTGAATTAAATGATTTTTAAAAAATGACTTGATTCTTTTCTTTGAGGATTGGATTAAAAGATAGAATTGTTTATCCTATTTAGAGTTTGGTTTTAAAATTAAATATCAAACTTAATATCTTGTATATCTTTTCCAAGGTTGAAAATCTTAGATCAAATTTTAATGCGATTTACACTTTTTTTAAAAACCGGTGTGGGACTAATTTGACGTTTTGCAATGATTCGAAAAAAACAGTTTTGCAAAAAACCAATCAAAAATAAACAATGGGATCCGCATAATGAATACCACTTTTTTTGTTAAAAATTAGGATCATAAGAGGTATTTAAAAAAAAAACAAGTGGTTGACTTTCACACCAACATGATATTAATTAATTTTTCGAAATATCTAAATCTTTCGTTTTTTTTTTTTTGTGAAACTAATTTGCAAACATTTTATTATTTAATCTTTTGCTGACATTCTTTCAAGCTTCTGTTTCATAACTTTGTTTTGCCTTTTAAATTTCCTTTGCTTTTTGATGAAAATGATCGATCCTACCACCATAGCACAGGCAAAAGCACCACAACTTACGGCAATAGCAACGATTGCACCAGTTGATAATCCTTTCTTTTTGCATGTCTTGCTTGGTCCATCGTAGCTAGTATCGATCAGTGTTGAAAAATCAGGGTCTATAATCGCGTTGATCTCATAGTATGGAATGATAATACCGATCTTCGACGTGACAGAATCGTATGAGTCTTTAGATTCGCCGTCTTCAATGATAACGTTCTTTGATGTGATGACATTGTTGTCAACCAACGCACGATCCAAGAATCTACCATACAACGAGTTGTCATTGATGTTCATCTTCACCCATTGAACATTGTCATTCGATTCCTCACCAATGAACTTTGATGAACAAGCATCGGAATCTGACGAGGTGATAGTTGCCTCCATCGTAATTTGCATCAATGAAAGTCGGTCAACGAAATCGAAATGATTTACAGCTATTGTGAATTTGATTGTGAATGGAACAATGTTGATAACACCACCTGCAAAAGTGATGTTTGATTCCTTCTTGAAGAAATCGATTGTTGTGTTGACAATTGTATTTCTTCCATTTAAATATGAATAGTAACTGTAGGTTGTCTTGTCATCGTTGGATACGGATGAAGTTAAATTCCATTGTCCAAGTGTGAAATTATTGACTTGAATCATTTCAGAATTCAACTCTAACAATGATACTACACTAATTTTAGCAGTAATCAATTGGTTTGGTGAATCTGGTGTTGTAACATTGAATTCAACTGATGGATTTTCGGCAGGTGGTGGAATTGGTGTTGGTCTGACTTTCGATGAACAAGATGGACCATACCATGGAGCATTACATTTGCAACCAGTTGACAAGCATTCACCTTGATTGTTACAAACTGGTTCTCCTGGACATAGATTTGGATTTGGTGATGGCGTAACTGTTGGTTTCGGTGTAGTTGTTGGTCTTGGTGGTTTCAATGTTCTAATCAACGGGTAGATATCCAATATATTTGATTCCACTAGATTGCTAAAAACAAACTTGACTTGAATATAATCTGCCGTGAATGGTGAAACGTCAGTTCTAAGTGTAGTTACTGATTTCATTGTCAGAGAAGTAACAGGTGCCCAGTTGCTTCCATTATTATAGTTGATTAAAAGCTGAAAGGATATTGATTGTGGTTTATAAAGATTATGACCAAAAATAACCAATGGTCCACCTTTTTTTGTGATTTGAGTGCAACTCTCAAGTATTGGATCAACAAATGACTGTTGTCTGGTGATGGAGTAATCGAATCCAGCACTATGTAAATCCATAGATGAATATCCTTTAATATTCAAATAATTATCCGTGAGACCATAGATTGAGAAAAGTAAATTGTTTTGACCGAATCCCCATGGTAGCTGTGCTTTGGCAGAGTAGAATGCCAATTTGGAGGTATAATTGAGTACAGTCGATTGGATTGTAAATGTATCGGGATTGTCAGACAAGATATAGACATGTGGATTATGTCTCTCTGAAATTCCTGAACCAACATCTGAAATCGAGAAAATTGCTTCAAACTCTCTATTACTTGATCCTACATCCACTGTTTTTGTGAATGATAATGTTTCTAATTTTGGAAGAATTGTATCAACAGCAACTAAAGAAGGGTATATAAAATAAATATTAGAAAATGATTTAAAATATTTCTAAAGAAAAATAGATTATCTTACGTTGACAATTGATTGTAATATTTAAATATTGTTCATAAACTGTTCCATAGATATCATAGATTGAGGAGATTCCGGGTCCCAATACTGAAGGTGCTGGGTATTGGTCGTAAAGATTCAAATTTAAAATCATAAAGGTTTGCGATCTGCAAGTATCGCCATTGACTGTGAAATTAACACTATAGTATCCATCGTATTTATCTCCACTGACTCTCGATGTTTCATTGAAACGAATGGTATTTATCTTCAAATCCTTGTCAGAGAGGAAATCCAATGAACCATTCAAAAATCCATTTGGATAATCTGTGACTCTGAAAAGCCAACCAAGTGTTATATTCAGTTCGAGTGGAATATTTAAATTTTTGTTTGTAGTTAACTCTACAAGTGAAGGTCTTAAATAATCACCATCTAAAGTTAAAAGAAATTATTAATTAATAAATTTGTGTGTAAATATAACTAAACAATAAAAATATTTACAGGAATGTAATACATTAAGTGTTGCATTGCTTCCTATAGCACTCTGTATGTCTGTACTTAAATACATGGCATTTGCAGAGTGGAAATAATAGGATTGTGAACCTGGAAAACAGTTTGTCATGATAAAATCGATTCTGTACATATCCTTTTCAGGGACATATTCACCATAGAATGTATTTTGCTCAACAAAGGAATCTAATTGGGTGAATAATCCAAAGGTGAGAACTGGTGTGCCACCTGGAACGTTTTTATTAAAACTTATCCAGAGCACATTTTCTACATCTCCACCATCACTCATATCAATATTATTCTTTTCAAAGTGGAAATAGGTAATATTATATATTCTAAAAGTAACTGTAATATTTATATAATATATAGGTAAGAATTTGAAGATTCATTTTAAAAAATTAAATACTTACATATACCAGTCAAAAAAGGCAATCTCTCCAAATTTGGACCAACAATATCTCCACTGGCATAATATTTTTCTGCGGAATATGTTTGGGATCTAATAATAATAGAGAGTGTTTCAAGAAGGTATTGGGGATATCCGGTGGAATGGTATTCGTAGAATCCGTCATAGGAATCTCCAGAGATGAGATTTGATTTGTCGATTTTGTCACCTCCATAATTTATAAATAAAATTCCTTGAGGATGTTTTGCATGAAAACTAATTACAAAGCTCTGTGGGGTGGGATTATATATAGTAAAAGAATCCAAAACCAAACTAATATTAGGACTTAATGCTAAGGAGTTTAAAAAAACAATTATTAATATTACAAAAAAAAAACAAAATCTGTTATACAGCTCAATACTTACGATCTTTTGTTCCTATTGAGCTATTTTGTTTTCCAAAGATTGTAGCATAATAGTCTCCAAGAAATATATCTTGTGAGATAGAAGTGAATCCATAATTGTAGTTATCTATATAACCAAATGGATATGATTCATAATTAAATTGATTGATCGTAGTGAATACAATTGAACTTATAGTAATATAAGGAATGGGTGCCTTGTTTTCGAAAATAAAGGTGTTTGGTATCAGGTCTTGGGTTTTGGTGATATTAACATAAAGTGGTGTATAATCTAAAATAAATTAATATTAGTAAGGAAAGCAATTTAAATAGAGAATATGTAGTTTATACATACTTGGATATAGTTCTATAGTATAACTTTTTTGACCAACTAATGTACAATTTGTATCACAGTAATATTGAGAATATATAGTGTTGGCTCCAAAAATTTGAAGGAAAGATGTAGAGGTGTCGTTTGCCAAAACCATGGCTCCAGGTAATGGTGCACCCGGTATAGACAGCACTGAACTGGAATCCAAGTTACTGTAAGTTACCAAAATTGAAGCACCTGGTATGATAGCAAGGAAATTCTGGGTGTATGTATCTGTGACTGGCTTAAATGAAAGACTCGTGACAGTGGTCGATCTTTTTACTATTATTGTTGTTGTTTTGTTTTTTTTAATGTTAGAAGGTTGTTGGAAGATGAACTAATATCTAATATATAGGGGAGGAATTGTACTTACAATTTTTAGGAAATGCACTTGGAAGGACAAGTTTTTTTTCGACACGGTCTAGAATCTGTATAATGAGAGTAACATTGAATGTCTCTGGTAACGGCAAGTTTGAATCTGGATTGGGGAGGATGATAAGTGAAAGTTCATTCTTATAGGCATCACTTGTAACAGATCTAGTTTGACAAAGAAAGGATATATCTGAAGATTGGCAACTTATAATTGGAGCATTATTAATGTTCATCAGGTCTAGAGTAAAATTTTGTAAATATATTGAATTGGTTTGGGCGCTTACAATTGGATTGTAAACTGAAACACCAACAACTGGATTCAACATATCAGGAGTAAGAACTGGAGAATAGTTGAATTTAAATTTGTTAATAAATCGATATTTTACCTTTTTCTTTTATTTAAAACTAAAAATTTAGTTTAGTTTAGTCTGTTCACTTATTACATACGTTGACAATTATAGTTTGGTTCCAATACAAAGTAAGCTGAATCGCTCGTTGTTGTGACACGGATATCGAATAGATTTGCACCGGCACTGGTAGTATATTGAATGTTAAACATTTGATAATTCAAATTATTTTGTGATGTTGTATTGGTAAAAACTAATGGAGCGGTTCCAAAAGACAATCCACCAGATTGAGTTTGATTGGGCCAAATGATGCTACCATAATTTATAAATTGATCAGAAGAAAACACAAGAGTATACCTTCGAGCGCAACTTATCAAGCCACCGATACCCTATTATTTATTTATTAATAATTATTAGTAAAACAATTAATAAAAAAAAAGTTGATATTTTTCTTACCGATGGGTACATATCAGTTTTTGTAACCAATTGTATATCTGCATTTATAAAAACTATATTGCAAAAAAAATAAATTAATAAATTAAAATAAATATTTTCTATTTAATAATAATAACATACCTAAAAAACTAATAACAAATATAATAATTATATGATTTTTCATTTTGGTTATAATAAATAAATAATTGAATTGAAAAGAAATCGTTATTTTTTTTGATTATGATTTACTCCACCTAAAGATCGAATACTGGGTTTCAAAAAAAAGCTATTTAATTCTCAAAAACAAAATCCGAAAATATCCAAAAAAAATCTAGGGTGATTTTTTTGTTTTTTTTTGCAAAGGTTGGTCTCTCATCTTAATGTCTGATCTTAATTTTAAACCAGCATAATTTTAATTACAAATTAGGATTGTGATTTCGTTGTTTTTTTTTTTAGATCTACAATTCAAGATGAAGTTGATCGGCATTTTGCTTAGATATTTGCAATTTAATAAATTTTCTGAAATTGAACAAAATATATTTGCATTTTTGTGTTTTAAAATATTCTTATTAATGAATTATTGTATTCTTAAAAAATAAAAAAATTAAATATAAAAACAGTTTTAAAAAAAATAGATCTTTATTTATTGTTACTGAAATACTAAAACTAAATAAAAACAAGGAATATTAAGATGAAAAATCAAAAAAAAATTTTATTGAAGTGACTCGTCACTTTCATCCAAAGTTTTCACAAATGTTTTTATTTGTTTTTTTTAAGATCCGTTAGAGTTCGAGCTATCGGGGATTTTTTTAATATTTGAAAGGTTTGATAATTTAGTTATTTTTTTTTTGCTAAACTTTTTTTTTTTTTGTTTATTTTATTTATTAATCTAGATTGACAGTCAGATTTGATTTAATTTAAATTTAATTTAAATAATGGATAAATCAAATTTGAAAGAAAGAGTTAATAACTCTATGAAGAAAGTAAATACAGAGAAGAATCATTCACCGGTGCTTAGTTCAAGTAAGAATGTAAAGGTAGCAACAACTGAAACAGCAACAACTACAAAGACAACACCAAACAAATGGATGGCATCTTTCATTGCTGTTAGACCATGGAGTTTGACAGCTGGTGCAAGTTCAGTGTTGGTCGGTACTGCATTGGCCTATAGATTCCACGGGGTTTTCGATCCGCTAACTTTTGCCGTTGTGTTTACCGGTGCTATGGCGACTCAGATCATTGGTAACCTCGTCAATTCATACTGCGATCTGGCGAACGGTGTCGATAAGGCAGAGTCATCGGCCGATAGAACCATGTTTGATTTGGGTCTGTCACGCGCCACCATTAAAAAGATGATCTACGGCTGGATCTTTGTTGCTCTGGCAGCGCTTGCCGTGCTTATAAGTAGAATGCCACTGCACGTAGTCGTTGAGCAGCTGCTGCCATTGGTTCTGATTGGCGGTGTACTCACTGTAACCTATACAATGGCGCCTTTCTCATTGAAATATCGTGGACTCGGTGATCTGGTGATTGTAGCATGCTTTGGTCCACTCATTATGCAAGGAACCTACATTGCACAGACACACATTGCATCGAGCGATGTCTATCTCTACTCACTACCGCTAGCACTCATCATCGAAGCTATCCTTCACATTAACAACACACGTGATATCGCAAATGACAAACGTGCTCGAGCAGTTACACTTGCAAACATTCTCGGACCAAAGCTATCAAACTATTTCTTTGCATTATTATATTTATGGTAAGTAGTAGTATAATCATCATCATCATCATCAAAGATTAGTCTAAATGAAATGTAGTTATAACTAACTAACTAAACAAACAAACAACTCATCTCAACATTAATAGTGCATATATAATTCAATATGTTATTGCAATGAAAGAAGGAAGTAGCTTTATTAATCTACCATTGATGTTGGTGCCAAAGATTATCTATACATTAGTACCAAAGTTTTTTGCAAATGATTGGGAGGGTTTGGATGCTGCTGCTGGTCAATTCGCTTTCTTTTTCGGTGGTTTAAGTACAATTGCATTCATTTATGGTGTAAGAACAGAATTTTAAATAATAATACAATATAGTAATATAAAATAAATCAATCATAATATAATAATAGTCTGTTATTCATTTGTAACATGAATAATGACACGTCAATCGACAATCTTTGTTTAACCTTTTAAAAAAAATACAGTGTTAAATTAATTTAATTTTTTATTTTTGGTGAACTTCTTAATTTATTCCAGTGATTACAATCAATCAGATCAATCAGTAGTTAAATAATCAAATAAATTAGATAGTAGTAGAAACTAAACAAAGGATATCTTTAATGTATTATATATAAAAATGATATTAATAAGAATATTGATTGTTATTTTAACAATCTATTCTTTTTCAGGATTAGTTCATTCACAACTACCAAACAATAAAGATACAAAATATGTACAAGTAAGTAAGCAAGTCAACTATTGATTGAAAGATATGATAGATGAATAGGTAATTGTTTAATAAATATTATATTAAAATAAAATAATAACTATAGGATAAACCAGGTGGTATTAGAATTAATATACAAGTTTTGTTGATGGGATTCGAAGAGGATGGTGCATTTAAATATAGATTGGATCCACTACAGTTTAAGAATCTACTGAAAGACTCTTATACAATACATAATGTATATTCACTAGAGACATCGATATATCATCTCTCATCAATACACAACAGAGCCAATTCAAAAGTGGAGAAAGTACACAACCCAAAAGAACTAAGTTCACACTACGATATTACATACTCTGTTAGATCACTACCTTCCACCTCAATCACTAGATTAGAACATACAATTGCAACCAGTGCAATACCAGTTGTTACAAATGTAAGTAAAACAATTAAACTAACTAATATAATAACATGATAATAACTTTATTGATCAACAATAATAATAATAATAATAATAATAATAATAATAACATGTGTTATTTATAGTCAGTTGATGATGAAACCTATTTGATACCAGTAGATCCCTTGGAACCATTCTTTGAATCGGAGATCAGATTGAATAGTTTACCGTCGAATTTACCGACCTATACGATATTGTTTATCAATCCAGCGAAAGAGAGAATGTTTAAGGAGGGTATTCAGGCAAAGTATTTGTATCAGTTGCAAGAGCAGTTGTGCGGACCTGCTTGGATTGGTGCCGGTCGTTATCTGGTGGTCGATCTCTCTGCCGGTCCACTCAAGTATGGCTCGACACTTCACAAATCGGCACTGGAGATACTCTCAGAGGGTTCGGTCGACTACGACTCTCTGCCACGACTGATAGAGTACTTCCAGAAGCCAGGCTACTCTGGAACCTCGCTCCAAGGTGCATCACCCACCGAAATCAAAGCACACATGTCATCTCTCGTTATCTCTGCCATACAAAATGTGATACTATCCGATTCCAAATATAATTTAATACCATTATTCCCAAAGGTAATTAGTTTATAACCTCTTTTTTTTTTTTTCTAAATAATAATTACTAATTATATGTATGTTTCTATAGATTTTAATACCTGTTTTGGTATTTAGAGATCATGATGAATATGATCCGTTGGAAGAAGGTAGTGCAACTAGTATAGATGTCAATCTTATAAAGAAGGAAGCAAAGAGAATATTTCCATTCTCAGAGGTCACTGTTGTGACTGGTTCACATTCGATTCATGAACATCGTCATATAGGAATGGCTTTTTCAAAATCAATTAGATCACATTCTAGTTTTGAGTTGAATCCAAAATCAAAGTAAGTTGTAACTTAACTTTTTATATAATAAGAATTATTAAACCAATATCAATCTATTATTTAGTAAATTTGAAACATCGATAAAGACATATATAGACAGTGAAGAACTATTGTTGAAACTAAAGAATGAAGATGATGTACTAGCTGGTGGATTAATAGGAGATCATGTAACACAGATACCAAGTGTTTTAAGTAAGAAAACAGGTTTGTATATATATATAATTATAAACAAAAAACATACATTTAAACTAATAATAATAACCTATTATTAATATCAATATCAATATAGATCAAGTTCACAGAACAAAGATACTACCAGTATATATATTCTCAATGAAATCAACAAACTCTGGATTATTATTAGATAAATATTATTTACATGTTGCGTATGTATTAAAAAGAATGTTAATGTTATTGTTATGTTAAATATTTGAAATGTTTAGCTTTTTATTAATGATGTTATTACTTCTATTTAAAAGTAATCAAGATGCAGTAGCAGTACTACAAACTAAAACATCGTTCAATGGTATACACTATCAAGGCAAACAACTGGTTTCATTCCAACCACAATCTGTAAATAGACATATTATAGCTGGATTGGCATCGTCACAAGGTTTGCTTGGTCCAACTCAGAGATATTCAAAGCCACACGAAAAACTAAAGAATAACTATCTTTGGAGTTATGGTCAACATCCATTCGGTTTCTTTGGTAACGGTACTGAACTCTCACAGATCTTCATCGATTCCATCACCAGAAATACAATCATTACAACACTACAGGGTTCCACAGATATCTTGGATGAAGTATTTAATAATATTCATAGATTTTCAACTGTATGTGTGTACAAAGAGAGAGAGAGAGAGAGAGAGAGATGGTAGAATTTAGATCTAAGAAACTAATAGATATTATATTGATAATATAGAAATATTTAATGGATTCACTTGGATATGAAATCGACGAGATGCCTTCAGCAGGTTATTTGATTGATAGATTCTATCATTCGCCACCCACTAAATTGCCGTTGGTCAAGTCAACAGTGAAGCGACTTCACGACGAATTGGAATCAATCCAGCAGAGTATGACTGAATCGATAGATATACTACAAACTATAAATCAACAAGATCTTAATCAGAAAAAGTAAGCAGTAAAAAAAAAGAAATAATAATCTTCACTAGTCTTGACTAACCAACAATAACTTTTATCATACATAAAATAATAAAATAGAACAAAAGAATCAGTTCTACAGAAATTAAATATATTATCAAAGAAGATAGTAGTCTTCACAGACTATGTAAATCAGGAATTGAATACAGTCGAATCACAACTCCAATGTTGTGCAATCAATTCAGTGTCAACGAAAATGAACAGTTCCAACACTACCGTCATCCTAACTTTACTAAGTGCAATTGCAATCTTCTTTATTGCATTAATTATAACAAGAAAGAAGAATAATAGTAAATAAAAGTTAATAAATAAATAAATAAAATAAATAAATAAATAATCTTTTTCTAAAAAAAAAAACAAATTATTTTAAATTGTAGACAATGTTAAAAATAAAGTAAAGAATAATAAATAATAAAATAAGAAATGGTAAATTGCTTTTTATGTTCACACAAGAGATAGGTTCGAACTATTCTCAAGCGCTGATTTTATAATTTATTTACGAGGAGCAGGGTGAAATTAATTATTTAGACATTTGGGACGTTTTGAGTGTTGTAACCCTTCTTCTTTCCGAAACCAACGACAACGTTGACGAAACGACGGTTGTACAACAATCTCTTCTTGGCACGACCAACCTTTGGCTTTCTGACCTCCTTCTTCTCAACGTTTGGAGTAGCGTTTCTGACTTTACCAGCTCTGTTCAAACCACCGTGAACCTTACCTATTTACATTTCAATAAATAATAATAATAATAATATAAATTGATTATTATATAAAAAGTAGATTTTTTTGATATGATAAAAAAACAATAATTAATAATCAATTTCTTTCTTTCTATTTCAAAATAAAAACTCCTAATTAAAAACATTTAAATGTGTAATATACTATAATCACCAATCAATCATAATGCTAAAAATTATTGATCTACATCTACCACCACTACAATTTATAATTTCTGATTAATCTGTAAAGTATCTTTAACTTTCTAATTCCCAACTCTAATTCACTGCTGATTCTCTGTGTTGAATTATATTGATTATTATTTTATAACTAAATTTTAAATTATCTGTATATGTTTCTGTATATTTTCTAAAATCTGTATTTGTAGTAGTGTAGAGCTCAATGATAATATTTGCATTTTGATTTGATTGACTGATGATCACATTTAACAACATTATAAATTATTTTTTGATAATAGGGTTTTGTGTTTATCGAAAAACATACCCATTTTGTATTATGTTATAGTTAGTAAGTAAGTAAAAGGACTGTGTAATTCTTTAAACTCGTCATTTTGTATGCATAAAAATTTCAAAAATAAAAAAATTCAAAATTAATTCAAAAAAATTGTTTTGAGAAAAATAAAATAACGCCAAACATAAAATTTTTGAACAACGAGGTAGTAGAATAAAAATCGAAATATCGTCCCGGGCTTTTATTTTTATTGCTATAGCAAAACAATCTCAAACTATTTGTGATTACCAAATAACAAGATATTAAAACATTTTAATTTTAATTATTAATATTATATTTATTGTAAAATTAACAAAATCTAATAATTTAACATTGATTCTGGTGGTGCATCTAAATAAAATAAAATGATGATAAAAATTATGAGAAAAATAAGAAGTTTTTAAAAATAAAAAAAAAAAGAAAGAAGAAGTTAGTTGGTTAATGAAGGTTAATGATTTGCTGATGATTTGTTAAAAATACTTACCAAGGGTTGATGGTATATTGGTTGGATTGATTTGAGCGGGTGGTATTTCATTCTTTGCTTTCTTACGTCGGTGACCGGATGGCAGTGGCCAGTCGTCGGTATTCGGTAGGACCATCATCTCAAAGAGTTCTGCTTTCAGTTTGTTTACGATGACCTTGGCAATCTTTGGCATATTAAAGTAACTACTCTTTGATTCACCGATCGATGTATCAATCTCAATCTCACACTGTGGTTCTTCGTAGAATCCAACCCACAATCTTTTAGTTGGTGGTGGTAAACATTGTAAATTGAGCTAATTGATTTTACATTTGTAAAGTAAATGTTTAATTAATCTTGATTAACAACAACAACAACAACAACAACAACAACAACAACAAAAAACAAGTTTAAAACTTAACTACTGTCTACTTACTCTTCCTGATAATGATTTAACAAGTACTGATATAACTAGTGGTATAGTCATAGTTCTACCTCTGATACTGAATGAAACTTCGATACGAATGGTAAGTGTGAATCCACCTTGATACTTTACAACGAGATCCACACTAAGTTCACCCTGTGGTGTTAAGAACAAAAGTTGAGCATCCTGCAGTATCGGCAAGTTTGGTCCAAAATCAAGATTCTGTAATGTTATACTTTTCTATTATTTTGTTTAGTTGTTAGTAAGTTGTTGTTGTTGTTGTATGTAGTTTGTTCAAAGTTGATAAGATAACTTACAAGAATAGATGGTTTCTTTAATTTGTTTAGTTTCTTTGTGATTTTAGATGATGCAAATGCTAGAAGTTCCTCTGAATTATATAGATTGAAGAATACTCTGCCCAGTAATACATTTAGCCAATCGTATTGAACTACTTTACTCTTGTTTGGATCGATGTTTACACCTGTTATATTAATATTGGGAGATGATGAGTTGTTTGTTGTGTTGTTGTTGCTGGTCGATGTGAATGGTGGTGATGAATTTGTTGATGATGCTGGTGTGTTTGATGATGACGACGATGAAGAAGGTATGTACGATGACGCAGATTTACGCTCACGTAACACCGACTCCTCGAGTTGATTAGTTATCGAGCCATTCGGTGAGATGATAACGGATGGCGTTGTCAATGTCGATGTCGACGACGTGCTGCTGTTGCTGCTCGATCGTTTATGTCCACCTCCATTGATGCTATTCAAAGTGCTGCCGTTTCCAATGCTGTTGTTTGTCCCATTCATATTGCCGATCGGTGCTTGATGTGCGAGTGGTACACAGGCACGCACTGGCAAGTCGGCAAAGAACTGCTTGCTAACCTTTGTCTCCAACTCCTCCTCTGGTGTTTTCTTTAGTGTGAGAGCGGCAGCTTCCTTGAGGAACCAATACCATGTCTCTAGTTCCTTGCCATTCTCAAAGTAAAAGTTTAGAATCTTTGAGTGGAAGAGAAGTTCTCGCTCGGCATGCAACACAGTGATACCGTTCTTCTTGTGGAATTTCGATGTCTTATTTCTAATGATACTTAGCGAACATCCATCGAAACAAATAACACCAACTGCAGATGTATCCTATTGAGTTTGAATACGTACAATTATAATAAGTGAACACTGTGTTATAAACAAACAATCATCCAATCAATCAAATGACAAACATACAGTTGGTTGTTTAAAGAGGAATAACATATTGGCTTTCAAAACACAATGGTACCATTCTTGTGAGTCGGATGCACTGTTTTCGGGTGTGCGAATGAATACTTTACCACGTTTCTCTGAACCATATCTTGATGTATCTAATCTCTATATTAAAGTAAAGAGTAGATTATTATTATTATTAAGATTAATTAACCGATATTCATTGTTGTAACAATAATAATCGAGATACTATACTCTTTCAGCTCGTTCTCTTGCAGCTTGCTCTAATATATCTTTATATTCCTTCTCTGTCTTTGAATCGAGTGTCTCTAGGAATCTAACAAGCAGATATATACCACAAATGATAACAGAAAACACACCAAACAAAAAGGAAAATATATGTACAAACATTGTTGCTTGCTTGTTAATAGCAAAAAAAAAAAAAAAAAAAAAAACAACTTAACTATAAGATATATAAAAATAGATAACTACTCTGCTTTGCTATAGGTTGTTGTTGTTTTTTTTTTAACAATATTAATTTGTCAATCTTTCAAGATTATATTATTTTTACTTGTGAAGTTGGGAATTTGCTGTTTTAATTAAAGTTTTTTATGAAATGATATTCCGTAATGGTTATTGCTATTGATTTATCTTTTCTTTTTTTGGTTAATTGGAAATTAGTTGATTGATTTGAACAACAGTTCATTCCCATAGAAAAAAATAAAAATGAAAATTAAAAAAATAATAAATAACAACAACCACCAAAAAAATTATTCACATAAATTGAATCATTTTATAACCTTAAAAACCAAGGAAATATCACACTGAAAAATATCAAACATATCACAATTTTTTTTTTTACAAAAAAAAAAAGTCAAACATAATGTTCATGCTTGCTGCAAAGTCAAAATGAATTCATTCTTCTACATACAACTAATATTCTTACTATTAAAGGTTAAAATAAAATAAATAGTAAATAATAATAGTATGCATAAACGTAAAAAGAAATATACGTGTGTGTGATGGTGAAAATACATTGTAGGTTCATGGTTATAACGATGATGTGTACAACCTATAGGTTATTGGTGTTTACCTTCTAATAGTGACTTTATAGAGTTTATTTAAAGATTATTGAAATGAAAAAAAGATATCTTTTGTTTTTTGTTTTTTGTTGCTGTTCACATAAAATCTTTTGCTATTTCACAAAATTTGATTGCATCTTCTCTTGGCTTTTTGAGTATAGGAATCATTCTTAGATGATAGTTGTGACAGCTCCAAAAATTAATTGTTTTACTATTGCAATAGTCATTGAATTTCTTTAAGCTTTGAGTTGTCCATGCTTCCATACAAATTTCATAGGTCGAACCACTGAATTCCGCATTTGACACCACAAGCAACAACACCATTATTAAAAGTACCGCTGGTGAAACTCTACTACTAAATCTAATATTAAACATAATTTAATCTACCCTTAAAAAATTATTGTGATTTAAAAACAACAAAGTTAACTTAATTTTTCATTGTATGTGGTTTTGATTTTGACAACTATAAAAAATTAGATAAACAAAATCACGCAACTCTACATTTTATTTCACAGAGTATAAAACTTAAACATTTAACATCGGTTGAAATGACAAATTTTTGGTGTTTGGTAGTTAAAACTTATCATAGAGTTTGAAAAAGTAATTAATTTCTTAATAAAGTTCATCAAAGACTGTAATTTTATATTTTGTATTCTTTTTGATGAATTCATTTCAATTATTATTATATAATATTGATGGGTAATATCCATAGTTATTGATTTTCTTTGTTGTACGCACTATTTTCATATATCTATTTCGTGGAATAAAATTGTTAGTAAATTTCGAAAATAATAATTAATTATTTGATTTAGTGTATAGCTTACCCCCTTTCTCCCCATCCAGTTCCCCAACTATTTCTCAGCTATCATTTTAGTGAAAATTAATTGTTAATAAAAAATAAAAATGAAGATAATCAATCACTTTTTTTATAAATTTGACTATACATACAGTATAATATGGTTTTCCACTCTCTACTCCCAAACCAACAAGTGCAACTGCATGATCCACTTGACCTTTTCCACACTCAGCATCTTCGTAGATACCACTTTTGTACAATTGAAATGAGCTTACTCTGGCCTGTAAGGCAATAGCAACAGGTCCTACGTTTGTTAAAACATCCTCCATTGCTGTTTGATTGGTAACAACAAAGTCTTTATTCACAATTCCGTATTTTTTTCGAAGTTGCCATGTACATGTTTGAAAAGAACCAATGTATGGATATTCTTGCTCTGTACTTACACCTATATTATGTCTAACAAAACCGTAAACATTTGACATCCAACCTCCATCACAGCCAGAATTGCCTTCGAAATCTAATAATTTCCAAGAAGTAAATTAATTATATTAACGTTTTCAAAAAAAAAAAAAACAAAGCTTCATACTTGAACAATCAACAATTTCTTGTGCTGAGAGAGATACTATAGAACCCTTTCCATATAATAGAGATTCAATGGGAACTAACGATGCAAATGCATAACAACTTCCACATTCTCCTTGGTCTTTAATTGGAGGTAGTCGACCTATCCAATTTCTGGACTCCATTAAAGTTCTAAGAGTTGAACTTGATGGTTGAGATGCTCCAGTTAAAAGTCCACCTAACAATCCACCACCACCACCACCAGATGTAGATCCACCAGTTCCAATTGTTAAAGCACCAGTTAACAATCCTCCTAATAATCCACCTCCTGTTGTTGTAGTTGAAGTTGATGTACTTGTAGTATTTGAATTTACAGAGAAATTTAATAAATCTTTGACAAGGTATGTGTTGGCGAATTCATCAAGTGTCAAATCAGCGAATATATTCGTTCCCAATTTCATGGCTTCAGTATCATTTCCAGTCAGCGAGTTAAATTGGTTGATATAAAGGAGATTATCTACAAAAATATTGAATCTTGTCAAGAAATCATTGTTTGTGTATGATTTATTATATTGAATCATCCAATCTGTGAATTGTTGCTGATATTCTGAAATACTTGATGTTGTTGAACTTACTGTTGTTGCTGGTAATGTTGTAACACTTGTTGATATTGGTGATGTTGTCGTCGTAACGGTGATACTTGAAGACGTTGTCAAGAACGAAGTCGAAGTCGAAGTTGAAGATGATGTTGGTTGTGATGTCGAGGATGCTGATGTTGTTGGTGAAAGAGTCAATGTAATTGATAGTAATTCATTATTCTCCAATTGGGAAGCTGATAAAGCCAACAACAAAAGTGAAAAGATAAATAATAGATAATTAATTTTCATTTATTTATGATATATAAGTGAAAAAAGATAGTAAATAAAATAATCAGGAACAAAATAACAACCTTAAATATTCGATAGATTGATTTCAAATTTTGTATGATTTCTTTCACTATTAATTTTTAGTATATAATAAATAATTACTAAAAATTATTTTTTCGCAGTGTTTGAATTCTGAGAATATGTATCATGTTATTTGGCGTGGATGTTTTATTTTTAGCATAATGTACAACCAACCCTATAAAAAATTGTGAAAGGTCATCCCAATCTCGAACCAAGTAAGTTTAAATTGAAATGTAAAAAGGATAAACCAATGGATGATCGTGATTCTAAATGGAATTAATTCAGATTTAGAATTTTTGTTATTAACATAGATAGTACACTAATAGACCGCCATTAAAATAGAATTTAAATAAATTGTTGTTAGTGAAGTCACGGGTTCAGCCAGAAATAATCTTTTATAATAATGTGAGTTAGAAAGGAATTAAAAAAAATTGAAATTCTACAGCTAGAGAAGTTGTTGGTAAAGAATTAAATAGATAATAAAATTTATCAACTTTTAAATCGAATTAGAGCTATTTAAATAATAGAATGAAAATATAATAATTGACCGATAACAAACAAACTCTTTCAGATCTCAACATTCAAGATATGTCATAATGCCAAAGATAATGATATTTTCATACTACTTCAACAACAAATATCACATCATGGTGATTGCTGACAATTAAATTAATAAAAATCTTTGTTTTTAAAAAATTATATTATTATTATTAATTGTTTATAATGCACCTAATAAAAAGTTGGTTGCATCATTGAGATTGTTATTGGTACGTTGAAGTGCTTCGACAGCCAAATTGCGTGGGAATCCCATGGATACGAGCATTGCTATGTTTTCCTCGGAGGGCAGTACCGCTTGTAAGAATGGTGTTTGGAATTGCTGTTGTTGTTGTTGGTGACGGCGCAGATTCTGTAGTTGTTGTTGTTGCTCGATCAGTGGACGTAGTGAAGTTGGCGCAGGCGGTGCGTTGACGAGTGGCGCGATCCACTGGTTGCAAAACTTGACGAGTGATTTCGGTAGACGACGATTCTTCAAGCCAAACACATCGGTGTAGTAGAGAATGCCTGCTGCTACACCGGTCAAGCAGCTCACGGCATTGGAAGTGTCGAGCAGCAACAGCTGCAGTGACATCACATAGGTCATAAACTTGTCGTTGAGCGGGAAACCAAGGAATTTGAACCAACGAGTGGGTGGTATCTCTTTGTAGAACAGAACGAGACACGCGAAAATAAGAGTGGACGGTCCTGAGAAACCCGCTCTTCTAAACAGCACAACATATCCAAGTTGTATTAAAGTTGATAAAATGATAGATGATATTACAAATAACTTGTGATTGTTTTATGAAGAGTGTTAGGTTAGTGTCGAGATTCCTTAGTTTGTAGTATATATGCTTCATATTCCTTGACTTACAGTATATTTTGATGATCCCATCAACCTTTCAAAGATACGATAGGAATAGATTAATATTGAACCAGTGAGAAGTTCACCGAGAGATCTAAAGTAGAATTGATTTGCAGTGAGAGCAAACGGTGAAAGTGAAATATTTCCAATGGCCGACGCAGTATCCGCTGTTCTTCCTCTATGTTTTGCATTAATATAGTTTATCAATAATGTACTTCCAATCACTGTTATCAATATAATCTTTGTTACAGGTGCATTCTCTATAAATATATATATAATTTAATCAATAAAATGAACACTATTAACATTCATATTCATATTCATATATATTTATCAAAACATACGTAAACCTGAAGGTCCTGCCGAATACATTTCTTATATATCTCTTTTCTTTACTACTACTACTTTTTATCAACAAAATTTACAAACTATCAAATCTATCTATCTATCTATCGAATTGATTTGATTTAAATATAACTATTTTGATTTATCTATTTATTATCTATTTACTTAGAAGAATGTTTATTATTATTATTATTATTATTGTTGTTGTTGTTGATATTTATTATTTCATTATAAATATTATATGTATATGCTAAATTTATCTATCTATGTATAATGTTATTTATTTAATTGTGTGTGAGTCATAAAAACACAAACCACTTTAATTTTGTAAATTTTTATTTTTTTGAAGTTATTAATTTTTTTTTAAATTAGATTGAATTCTGAATGACAAAGTTGAAGTTGATTGATTGATTGATTGTTTGTTGGTTGATTGTTGATTGATTATATATAATTAATATATTATTACTTACTCAATGGAGAGTAAAGTCATTGTTATAAGTCATGGATCGCATTCACTTCGAATAGGTTTGGCATCTGACCCATTCCCTAAATCAATCAATAATTTTATTGCCAAGAGAATTAAACCACTACCAAAGATATCTATAAAACCAACGCCATTACCAACAATATTACCAACAACATTACCAACAACAACAACAACAACAACAGAAACACCAATACCAACATTGACCGAAACTGTCACAGCCACAACAACAACAACAATAACAACAACTACTGATTCCTCTACATTAAATGATACCACTATATCTACTACTACTCCTATTACCACCACTCAAGAAACAAACAATGCTAACGAACAACAACAACAACAACAACATCAACAACAGCCTGAATTAGTACCAATGGAAATCGATTCCAACAACACAGCAGCATCAAAAGAGACAGAAACTAAAGAATTAAATTTAACAAACTCTGTTGAAAGTAATGATAATAATAATATTAGTAATAATAATAATAATAACAATAGTAGTGGTATTGCTACCACTATAGAATCTTCAATAAAAGAAATAAAGCAAGAGCAACAGCCAGAAATAAAACCAGAACAACAAGAAGAACAATCAAAACTACAAGATGATAAAATTGATATTGTAATGGAAGATTCAAAAGATAATAATAATAATAATAATAATAATAATAATAATAATAAAGATGATAAAGATAATGAAAAAGAGAAAGAACAAGAAAAAGAAAAAGAAAAACAAAATGATATAAATATACCTTCTTTATTGCCTGTCTTGAGTGGAAGACATCTAGAAAGTAAATTAACAGCATTAAAATCAGTACAACAAACAATCAAAGAAACATATAAATCATATCCACAATTCGTTGGTGATTCAACCTATAAATTACCAAAACAAGTATGTAAATAGAAAAATATATATTAAAGATTAGATTATTAAATGTTAAATCATATATTATGATATATATAGTCAACTATTTATAATGAATCAAATTCAGTGGTAATAGAAAACGTTGAACCCGTTAGAAAGAAGAAAAAGAGAAAGCAGAAACAGCAACAGCAACAACAACAACTACAAACAGATCAAGCCAATGACACAGGTTACAATGCTAAACGTGAGATTGAACCGATCGATCTCGATAGAGTTGACTATTGTATCGGTGAGGATGCTATACTCGCAAGCAGAGACACTGACAACTGGATATGCTATCAACCACTACTCTCACCGACAACCTTCAATCCTCAATCGTCTTCACTCACCCCTATACTCGACGATCTCGTTCAAATGTGGAGATATTCAATTCAAAGATATCTTAACATAAATCCATCCGATTTAAACGTAACTCATCCCATCTCATCAAAGCAAAGCATTAATGCTTCATTTCAACCAGTTAACTAACTAACTATCTATCTATCTTTACATTCCATTCTTTAGTCCTATGGATGTGTATATATAATTCCAGACTTTTTAGATAAAAAACAAATCAAAGAGATTACCAACTTACTTTTGAGAGAACTACCATTTACAAGTGCATTACTATATCATGTATGTATTTGAACATATATATTGTTAGTTTTGCTTGTTTATAAATATTAATAGTTTGTTTGGCTTGTTTGTTTGTAGGAATCTATATGTTCGTTGTTTGGTGCATCTATTGGTACTGCATGTGTAATCGATGTTGGACATCAGAGAGTTAGTATATCGTGTGTCGACGAAGGATATATGATTCCACAGTCTAGAGTGTCTCTAAGATATGGTGGATCCAACATTACTCAACTACTAGCATGGTTACTCTACAAACAAGACACAGAGTGTAATTCTTCACATCAAAATGGTACCACCAACACCACCACCACCAATAATCATATCAATGGAAATGATAAAGATCAAACAACATCTTCATCTTCAACTTCTGCAACCTCCAATGTGAAACCAATTCATAAATATTACTTCCCACTAAAGAGAACCAATCTCGATATTGCCTATGACTTTAATCAAATTGAAACCATAAAGAATGAATGTATAAATTTAAATTTAGTAAGTAAACACCTAACATACTACAAAGATATCTTTTGAATGAATTACTAATATGTTTGTGTTTATATTGAAAGAATGATGATAATAGGATAAAGCATGAAAAATTAAAGGTTGCGAACGTACCGACCAGACAACAGAATACTATCTATCAATTCAATGGAGACGATGTGTTTAAGGTTGTGGGCATGTCTATGTTCTATCCGGATAGTCTGTCGCCAATGAGACGTGCACCATCAAAGATGACGGATTTCGAAGAGCTCTACGATGCCGATCGCAAAGAGGACGGTGCACACGATCGTAATTTGACGTTGGCTCTCGACCAGGCGATCTACAAGTCCATCAAGAACTCGGGTGACCGCATTGAATTCCGTAAGCGCTTCTACTCGAACCTGTTGATTGTGGGTGGCGGTGCTTCGCGTGTGCCCGGCCTTCAAGCGGTACTCAAACAACGGCTGGCCAAACTGCTCTCCACCGAAGAAACCAACGCCGGAATCACACTTGCCTTCTCTGCCAACACCAGACAAGACGTGGATGAGCGTAACA
Organism: Heterostelium album PN500; assembly: GCF_000004825.1. NCBI lineage: Eukaryota > Evosea > Eumycetozoa > Acytosteliales > Acytosteliaceae > Heterostelium > Heterostelium album. The sequence continues at coordinate 626,324 of NW_008805065.1, read as the reverse complement.
TGTCCTGGAAGGGTGGAGCCATCCTCGGTTGTCTCGAGAGTTCCAAAGAGATTTGGATCACCAGACAAGAATGGAAAGAAGGTTTGAACTCTTCCATCTTAAGAGAAAAGTTATCATATTAGTAGTAGTAGTAGTAGTAGTAAAGTATAAAGAAAAATAAAATCAACACAACTTATTATATTAAAATGTATTTTTGTTATAAATTATAAAGATATAATTATATTCCTTATAAGACAATTTTATTATTCATTGATTTACTTAAATATACATTTATCTTTGTTTTTGTTTTGTTTTGTTGTTTTTCATACAAGATTATAGGTAGATAGATAGAGAAGAAGAAGAAAAGGAAAGTTTTTTAAAAAGTTTGTTTGACTTTTTTTTTTTGGAGCAGTTGACTTTATATTGTTATAATATATGTGATTATATTCTATATGGTTTTTTTTAGTTATTATTATTATTATTATTTTTGATTGTTATTTTAGACACCACCAACGAGAATGTTGTTGATTGGAATGTGGATAAGCTTGACAAAGAAACCAATGAATCCCATGATACAGAAACCAACCAATGTAGCGAAAGCAATCTTTTGGAACTCTGTTTTTTGGTTAATCAATCAAATCAAAGTTTAATAAATTGTTGTTTATTTTAGTTTTAGGAATATTATTATACTAACCTTGTTGATCTGGCTTAGTACATTTCTTGAATAAACGAATGCTATTCTTGGCAAACTCCTTGAGTGGAGCAACATTTTCTTCAACTAAATCCATTGTATTATTTATTGATATATTTATATAATATTTATAAAAAAAAAAGAATGAAAATGAAACTTTGACTTTTATAAATTTGTTTGATTTTAAAAAAATTAGTTTTTTTATTTTTATTTTTTTTGGTGATGTTGATGATGCATTTGACAACACTTTCTCTACCACTGATTCACCCACACAAATTTCACCTTTGACTTTTTTGAATTGAAAATGGGGCTTCATCCAAATTTTTATGCAGAAAAAAAGAACTTCGTAACTCACTCATAGACCACACATAAAAGAATCATTTTTGATTATTTAATATTTTTTGAATTTTTTTATAAAAAAAACGAACGAATTTGATAATTTTAATAATTTTTAATAAAATTAATATTATTATTTTAGTTAAATATAATAGAATTTATACTTTTATAATTTTTTTTAAAGTTTGTTTTTTAAAAGATTATAGATTTATATAGTTTTATTAGAAAGAGAGAGGATGGATGATATAGTTAGGAAAGCACATAGAAAGCCAAAGGCAGGTGCTAAAGCCGACAAGAAGAAAGCGGTCAAGCAAAGAAAGCAAGGTATCACCAAGGAGGTGCGTGCCAAGAATCCAAAGGCTTTCGTTTTCTCGTCGGCACACGCAGCACTCAAATCGCAACGTCGTAATCTGGATTTGGAGCAGAAGCGTGTCAATCTACCGATTCTCGATCAATCTGGTACGGCCGAGGAAGTGCCGCCCATCGTCATTGCGGTGGTCGGTCCACCCGCCGTAGGAAAATCAACGTTGATTCGCTCGCTCATCAAGAACTACACACGTTACTCGGTGGGTGAGATCAAAGGACCGATAACGATCGTTGCATCGAAGCGTCGTCGTATCACATTCGTCGAGTGTAACAACGATCTCAACTCGATGATCGATACCGCCAAGATTGCAGATCTCGTACTGCTCTTGATCGACGCATCGTACGGTTTCGAAATGGAGACATTCGAATTCCTCAACATCCTCCAGACACACGGATTCCCAAAGGTAATCGGTGTACTCACTCACCTCGACGGTTTCAAAAACAACAAACGTTTGAAGAAAACGAAAAAGAAATTAAAAGATAGATTTTGGACAGAGATTTATCAGGTATGTTGTGCTAGTTTCCAAATATATATTATATCCATTTATTAATATTGTTATTTATTTTAGGGAGCTAAATTATTTTATTTATCTGGTTTGATTCATGGAAAGTATCCGAAACAAGAGATTCATAATTTGGCACGTTTCATTTCGGTTGCGAAATTCACTCCGTTGAGTTGGAGAAATTCACATCCCTATGTGTATGTCGACCGTTTTGAAGATACAACCGATGTCGAACAGATCAAAACACGACCAAAGGATAATCGATCGATTTGTCTCTATGGTTATGTGAGAGGCACCTATTTGAAGCCACATATGAAGGTTCATTTGCCGGGTGTCGGTGACTTTAGAATGAAGAGCATCACTCCACTCACCGATCCATGTCCACTGCCCGACGATAGAAAGCGTGTACTCAATGGAAAGGAGCGTCTTATCTACTCGCCAATGAGTGATATCGGTAATATCCTCTACGATAAAGATGCTGTATATATCAACATCCCAGAGAATAGAATCAATTTCTCAAAGTTGGATAAAGGTAAATAATAATAGTTACTTAACTTAAGTTGTGTTTGTTATTTAGTAATTATCAACTAACAACAATTATAATTAAATAGATGGAAAGTTTGTTGAAAAAGATGAAAGTGAGGAAGAAGAGGATGATGATGAAAAGGAAAATGGAGAGGACGACGACGATGAGGATAGAATTGGAGATGGTGTTGGAATGGTTAGAAAGTTACAGAATACTAGAATTGCTCTCGATGAAAAGATGGAGGATTCAGAGGTATCGTTGTTCTCAAAGGGTGCACCAATCAAGTTGACAAACAATAAGCCGATTTCACAAAAGAAGAGAGCTGATCTCGATCATGTCGATGAGCTGAGTGACAGCGAGTACTATGACGAACCAGCTGGAATTACAACTAACAACAGCAGCGGTGTTGCCACTAAAAAGTTGGAGATTAAGCAAGTCGTAGATGGCAGAGAGAGAAGAAAAGTAAAGTTTGTAGATCTAAAGAAGACACCCACCGATTTGGAGAGTGACGACGACAACGATAATGATGACCAAGATGCCGCCGATGATCAAGATGAAGACGACGAGGATGACGACGAAGAGCTCGAAGGATCCAAAGGAATTCAATATGATGACGATGAAAGTGCCGATGAAGGTGTAGAATTCGATGATGACAGTGGTGAAGAGATGGATGATGATGAATATTATGATCCACAATTAGAAAGAGATGGTGATGATGAAGATGAAGAGGAAGAAGAGGAAGAGGAAGAAGAGGAAGAGGAAGAAGAGGAAGAGGAAGAAGAGGAAGAGGAAGAAGAAGAAGAAGAAGGAGAAAGTTCAAAATGGAAAGAGAATATGCATAAATTTGCAAATAAACCAGCTCCAAAGATTAGTTTATCAAAGTTAATTTACGGTGATCCATATGAAGATAAGAAGAAACAAAAGAATTTTGCACAACTAGACGACGAGGAAGAGGATGACGACGAAGACTTCTTCAAGGTCAAGAAAGGTGGTTTTGGACAGATGAAGCTAAAGAAAGATCTAGAGTTGGACGAGACTGGAATCAATAGAGTAGAGACATCAAAGAGCACTCAGTCCATTCAAAAGTCATCGGGATTCAAAGACAACGATGATATCTATCAGCTCTTGATATCGAGATTCGTTGACAAAGATGATTTGGAATCGGTTGGAGCCGTCGGTCGTGAAGATGCCAACGACGATCAAGCAATGTTTGGTGATTTCGAAGATCTTGAAACCGGAAAGAAATATGGTCCAGGTTCAACTGCTAAGAGTAAAGAGGAAGATGGTGAGGATAGCGATGACGACAACGACGACAAGAATAAGAAGAGTAAGGATGGCAAGGAGAAGACTGACGATGACGATGAGAAGCAGTCGGATGACGACGAGTTTGAAGCTGCCAGAAGACGTAATCGTGAGAAGAAGGAACGTGAAATCAAGAGAATCAACGCCAAGTACGAGGAGGGAGAAGAAGACTTTGCCAGTGAGTTGAACGAAGCCGCCAAGAAACAACGTGCCATCAACGAAGCAGAGTTTGCCAACGATGACAAATTCAGTAGAATGCAATACGCAGGTTTTCCAATTGGTGTTTATGTACGTATAGAATTTGAATCGGTTCCCTATGAGATTTGCCAGCATTTCGATCCACGCTATCCGCTGTTGGTCGGTGGATTGCAAACCACCGAAGAGAATCTCGGTATGGTCAATGTCAAGATTAAGAAGCATCGTTGGCACAAGAAACTGTTGAAATCCAACGATCCTTTGGTTATTTCCATGGGTTGGCGTCGTTTCCAAACGATGATACTCTACTCGATCCAAGATATCAACGGTCGTAATCGTATGCTAAAATACACACCGGAGCATATGCATTGTCAAGGTAGTTTCTATGGTCCCATCACACCACCCGGTACCGGTTTCATTGCGTTCACCAACCTTGGTAACACCCAAGCGTCGTTCCGTGTCAGTGCCAACGGCAGTGTTCTGGAGTTGGACAACACCATCAACGTGGTGAAGAAGCTAAAGTTGACAGGTCGTCCAAAGGAGATTCTGAAAAAGACTGCTTTCATCCAGGGAATGTTTTCATCGCGTCTCGAAGTCGCCAAATTCGTTGGTGCCACCATCAGAACGGTCTCAGGTATTCGTGGTCAAATCAAGAAGCCAATGAGCAGTCCAGAGGGTGCTTTCCGTGCCACTTTCGAAGACAAGGTTCTGATGAGTGACATTGTGTTTTTGCGAACTTGGTACACGATTACACCGACCAAGTTCTACACGCCCGTTACCAATATGCTCACTCAGGAGAAACAATGGCAGGGTATGAAGACAGTTGGACAGTTGCGTTTCGAGAAGGGATTGCGTGCGCCAATCAAGGAGGATTCCGTTTACCGTGAGATTGAGCGTCAACCACGTCACTTCCGTGAGTTGGAGATCCCCGCTTCCCTACAGAGTCAGCTGCCGTTTGACTTGAAGCCAAAGGGTAAGGTTCTCAAGAACAAGGCCGACGCACTCACCAATCATCGTGTCGTTGTTATGGAGCCACACGAGAAACGTATTGCCGAGCTTATGAACAAACTTGAGGTCATCAAACAAAAGAAACTCGAAAAGGAACAAGAAAAGAAGGAACAGAAACATAAAGAATATATGGAAAAGAAAAAGAAATCGGAAAAAGAAAAAGAAGAAAGAGTTAAAGAGCAAAGTAAGAGAAAGTTTAAGATGGAAGCACTCAAAGGAAAGAAGAAACAAAAACAACATCAATAAAAACTAAAAACTTATTAAATTTTATATTATAATAAACAATTGAATTAATTTATTTTTAAATATTTTCTTTATCTCTGAAATAATTTAAAAGTTGTTCTATCAGTTGTTGTAAATCATATTTGGTTTCCTGTAAATGTTTCTGGAAATTATAATTTGTATTAATTATTTGAAGAATGATTTGATTGGTTTTATTATTATAGTACTTACTTTAATTTCATTAAATTCTATTTGGATGTCATTCTTTGTGATTGACTTCAAATAGAGATGGACATTTGGATGAAGTGGATAATCAGATTCAAAAACTATAATACAGGTGTGACCGGTTTGGAGTGATACTGCAATGGTACAGCCATTGGTATTCTCATTGGAGTGTTGCAAACGTTGGATGTGATAGGATTTCGAGAGTTCTTTGATCTCCTTCTCTCTACGATAGTGATTGGTGAGTGCAAATGTCAGTTCCTCTACGAGTGTCGCCAATTCACTAATATTTGAGAAATCCTCTGTGAGATAGTCGATGTGTCTCAAAGGCGTTGGCTGCATGTTCAGTGATATAATCGATTGTCTCGATTGATCCAGTTTGATCGCTACTTGATGTTGAACAGCCATGACCGTCAGTTCAAATTGTAATTCCTTGGCGTTGGAATTGCCGGCTGTCATTCTAATGCCCTGAAGTTTCTCAATTACCTTGACATACGGTTGATACCACTCGATGGTAGCCAGCAGACGATCGTTGTTAGTTATCAATTTATTATCGCTCTTCTGCATCTCTTCGATGGTTTGGTCCATTGAGTAGAGTTTATCCAATTGCTCGTTGGCATCGTCTAGCAATCGCTTGATATTCTCACGTTCTTTCTGAAGGATCTGGTCGTCCTCTGCAATCTGATTGATGATGGCAATCACCTCATTTGCCAGCCTGACATTAATGTCCTTTAGTTCTTTGAAATCCTTTTTGCCTTTGGAGATAGAACTCTCCAGTTGATTGGTTGCCTCTGGTGATGGTGATGTTAAATTGGAATCCAAACTGATGATCGATTGCATAAATCTTTGTTTACTTCCAATTTCAATATAATTAAACTTCATCTGTTGAAAACATTCCTAAATTGTTTTAAAAAAAAATAAAGAATAATTATAAGATAATTTCGAAATAATAATCGTATTGAATAAGTGTATTTACTTGAATTATATTAAGATCTTTTTCTATATTTGGAAGTTTCTTTTTATCGATTTGATCTGATTTTAAATAATTGAAAATATTTTTATGTATATCATTTACAATTCTAATAATCATAATAAATAGAATTAATACGTTTCATTGGGATACATTGCTAAAAACTAAAAGATCTTAATATCCATACTCATTATATTGTGATAAACTAAAACCAATTTGTTCTGCATATTCAACTTTATTTTTATTTATTAAAATAGAATTATCTATTTGTTGCATAGTTATTTAGTATTAATTTAATATGAATATATATAAAGAGATTAATAATATTCGTAAATTATCATATATAAAGTAAAATAATGTTATTTAATTTAAAATCAAACATAAAAATTTGAATTTTGGCGCCAAAACCTTTGGTTATTTTGATGGTTTATTCTCCAAAATTTTTGTAAAACACAATGAACTTTTGATTTATGTTCTTCATAATTGTAATTATTAAAAGTATTAGTTTTGACAACTTTCACCTGAGTATCCACTGAAACATTGACAATTGAGTAACTGACCATCGGTATTTATAGAAGCAACTCCATTAATACACTGACCTTGTACATTATATGCTTTTGCCTAGAGTTTAGAGATAGAATATTAGGTTTTTGAAATGTTATATTATAAATGATATATTTAATAATTACATATGATGAACCTGTATTGTATATTATTGGTACTGTATATTCTTGATTATCAGTTAGCAAAGCCAAAGAAACATTGACAACATTAATCTTTCCATTGATAGTAGCTTGGTGGTTAAAGGTATTGGAGATTGGTCTTGCTTTACAAATATTATCAGTGTATACACCACCCAAGAATTGATTTGGATAGATTGCAAAATAGACTGCACCTGCTAGTTCAGAAGCTACATTATTGGTAAATTCAGTGCCCATAAAGTTTAGTTCAGAGTAATATGATTTCTATATTTGCAATATCAATTAGTATTGTCAGTTGCTATCATGCATGACAACAGTATTATTAGGTAATAAGTCTTACGATTGCTCCACCAGTATTGGCATGGTTAGCATTGAAGGTAGAATTGAAAACAGTCAAATTCTTGGCAAAATCACATATAGCGCCTCCTGCTATCGCTTTGTTATCGTTAAAGTTAGAGAATTGCACCTGAACACTTGTTACTATTTGATCGATATATATAGCTCCACCACAGTTGTAAGAAATCGATCCATTGATTGTAGAGTTGGTCATCAGAAGATTCCCTCCTACATACAAACCTCCACCATTTTGTGTACATCGATTGCCAATGAATGTTGTATTTTCAATTTTAGAGTTGGTTGAACACCAGAGCGCACCACCACTATAGGCATCTAACAATATTGATAATAAGTAATTAATTAATTAATAAATAATTAATAGTATTATATAAATATTAATAATAGTTACAGTTATTTTGGAATAATGAGTTTGCTATGGTCGTTGAATTTTGGCTACCAGAGACACCGCCACCACTGTCCACGCATTGATTGTCAATGAATGTACTCAGATTCAAAAACATGTTGTAAACACTGAAGATGGCCCCACCATTATACAAAGCCGAGTTTCCAATGAATGTAGAGTTGAGCGAAAATACATTGTCACCGTAGATAACGCCACCCTCTTCATCGGCACCATTCGATGTGAATCGAGAGTTGATGAGCGATACCTTGGTATTGTCACCCTCTGCGTATAGAACACCGCCATTCATGGTTGAGTTGCAATTCTCAAAAGAAGAGTCGATGAAATCCACGTGAAATCCACTTGCGTATAACACCGAACCGTTGCCATTCACACTCGATTGGAATACCTCTACGTTTACCAAAGAGATAGCAGGTTTTTCATTTCTTAGATACTCTGGCTGTATAGAGAATCCAAGGAGACCACCCTTTGTCTGAGGGAATTGTAATGATCCGCTGAATCCTATATTCTGAAAAGTTACACTGGTTGGGTAGGTCATATTGACACTTACGAATTGACCATCACACGTAAACAGCGAATATCCAGGAGAATAGAATACATGTAGTTCGGATTGTGGGAATGTATTGATAGCACCTGGACAATCATCATATTTACCATCTGCAATCAAAATGACAGTTGTATTATACATTGAATTTGAGGCTTGTTGTTCATATAACCAATTTAAGCATAAGGTTATATTTGAACAGGTACTTTAAATAAATTAATAAATAAAATGAAGTCAATATTAGCTAATATTATATCATTGTAACATACGCATAGTTTGTTGAAATATTATTACAAGTTGAACTACCATCGTTTAATAATAATTCACAGGTGATTGTAAAGTCGTTATCAATATCCGTATTGATATCAAAGGATGATACCAGAGATATCAATAAAAGAAAATATATATATTTGATCATAATTATAGAAAAAGCAAAGTACTCCGATTCAAAATAAATCAGATCTTGATTAAAAAAATAAATCTGGATATTATTAATTTTTATTTTTGAATTTTGGACCAACGATGATCATTGGCTATCCAATTGCAGTCTCTCTTTCAGTTCATTGGAATTAGAATTGAATTGATTTTAGATTATTTGTTTTCTTTATCTTGTAATTATATTGATTATACTATTCATTCTTTTGCAAATGATAGTTAAAAAAAATGTTAGAGATGGACAGTATCAGATTGTGAATGGTGTTGTTTTGTTTTGTTTTGTTTTTGTTTTTGTTTGACAATTCTGTTATCTGTCAAACCTATGTACATATTAATATATTATGCAAAACCAATGTTTGGAAAACGATTGTTTTCACTTGTATTCAGATGTATGATCTCTAGATTCTGATAGTCACCATCGATGACCTCCATACACCAGTGTCCTTTGTATGAATAGGATTGCTCTGCTCTAGGTTGCAGTGTAATCGGGTTGCCTTTGGTGTAGCCTCTTCGCTTCTGACCTCTGAAGGTGATTGGTCGATTCGATCGATTTCTAATGGTGAGCCAACCCTGGAGGTTACCACTTAGCAGTCCGTTGGCAGAGCGCGGCCACATTATAAAGTAATTTTCTTTGGCATAGACATCGACGTTGTCCTCGATGTTGAGTTCGGAACCACGTTTTCTCTGGATTTGCTCTTGCCATAGATACATTCCAAAGTAGTTCTTGACGCCCTTTACCAAGTCGCCAAGCTTTCCTAGACCGACTTCCGGACGGGTGGCAAAGATCTGGCCGCTCTGGCCATCGATAAAGAAGCTATAGTGCTTATTGTCAAACACATAGGAATGGTGGTAGAAAGGAACATAAAACAGCGTAGCGACGGTCTGGTCAAATTCAATGTCGCTACTGACATTCTCAACGGTGGCGGTCTGCTCTTGGCTGCAGAGATACGACGCGGCATTCGATTGCTCATCGACCTGGATCTTTGAGATGTGATTTGCCCAGACCGAGTCGTGAGAGAGTCGCGACGATTCACGAGCATGCTGGAACTGACATTTCTCTTTGAACTCTGACATTGTCATTTGATCAACACGATTAAAGTCAAAGAACACACGGATATCCTGATAGTCTTTCCAATCGTCCATCGACGAGCCACACAAGAATATCTTGGCAATCGTTCGCCTAATGGAGCCTCTCTCCAATGATTTATTTACATGGTTACCACCTTTTGGTGTTGCTACAACCAGTTGTTGTTGTTGTTGCTGTGGTTGCCTCTTGGCTGGATCAATGTTTGAGATACCACCCGAACCATTCATAGTGATTTCAGTTCCACCATTTTGATAGTAAACCAAACCCTGAAAGTTTACGGTATAAGTAGAATGAAAACAATAGAAAGGTATATATATTTTATTTGTTTCTGGTCCTATTTGTTTTTTAAAACTAAATAGATTAATCTTGTAAGTAACACTTCACTGAAGAGATTAGGTATTCTAAATGATAATGATACTCTACCCAGTTGGTGTAAACCATAGACTTTGTTTCCAAGTCTCGAAAGCATGTGCAGCTTCTTGTGAAGTGATACGATATTGTGCAACTTTTACAAAAGTATCATAAAGTATTAATTTTGAATTATTAAAATAACATTGATTATTATTATTATTATACAATACTAAATGATTGTTATTATTACTATTACAAGAGTCGACTAAAGGTGAAAGTGTTAGTTGTAGATCTTGTAATTTTGGAAGTGGTGGTGGTAGAAATTGAAAGTGGTGATGTTGTAGGTTGTTGACAATGTTGATGATGTTGTTGTTGTTCTTGATCTCTTTGCAATTGTTGTAACTCATTTATATTATATAATAATGAATCTGTTATATTAGGAGCAGAAGGTGAAGGTGGTTGTAACATTTTATCTATCTATCTCGAACTGTTTGTTATCACTCTCTCTGTCTTTTAACAAAATGTTTGTTTTGTTTTTATTTTTTTGAAAGAAAACTAGAATTTTCTTTATAAACTTGATTTAGTACGATTTTTGTTGACTAAGAATTTTCAGTTCTATCATTGTGTGGTTTGCAAATAATATCTCATAGAAAATAAACCATTTTGTATGGCTTGTTAACCCGATATTCTTGGGAATCAAGAAGAAAATTAAAATTTTAATTTTCAAAAATGTGTCGATTTTTGGATAATTTTGTGTTTCAAAATAAATTTATAAAGGTGTGACATATAAAATTATTTTTAATTCGCTATTACCATTTTTTTTAAAACAGATTTATTAATAATAAACTAAGAAGATGTTTACAATGAATAATACAAACATTCAATAATAATACACACTAACTCATTTAAATAAGACTATCATTCTTATCAAACATTATTCAATATAAGAGAGTTGGTGGTAACAACAAAGTAATTTATCGTGGTAAAAACAACATATATACAGTTTTTCTACCTATCATTTCCTTTTATATAGTATTATCTCTATTTTTTATATCATTTAAAAGAAAGTTGTTCATCATTATTTATCGTTCTTTAGAGATGTGTCTTTGTTCTGATCAGAACATTACACAATTATTACTGTTATTTATGACATAATACTTATTTAACATATAAATAAATATTTTCATATTATTAGACAGAAGGTATATTTTTAGAGTGTTAATAGTAGATTGGTCATTCTCGTTTCGATAAAAGAAAGCATTTTCCTTTATGCACATGCTTTCCCAAGCACTGTCACTCTATCGAATATTTAAGTAATAAAAGAAAAAAGATATAAGTTTGTTAATAAAAATTTGTTAATTTCAATAGTTATAGAGATCTGAAAGACAAAATTTGACAAAATAGATACAAGATCATAAGTTGTTAAGTTTAAATATTTATTAAAAACAAGATGATTGCATGATTATTCTGAACCAATATAGATAGATCTCAGATTTTCATTGAATTTTAGTTCTAAGTTCAACAAAGATGGAATTTGGTGATTTATAATTTGGCTTTACTAAGTAGAGAGCTACTACCGCAGATACCACGGTATGAAAGTGGTCAACAATTTCAATAAACTCTTCTTGATCTTCTTTGTTTTTGAGAATTGGAATAAATTTTTGTTTAATAAGATTTTCATGAATAAAATATTGTTCAAAACATTTATCAAATTCTTTGTCCATGAAATCGAGACACTCTTGATCAGACCAATTGTTTTGAGTTTTCATAAAATGGAAACTATTCATTCTTTCATCTTTTTCTCTGAGTTCTTTTTCATAAGAGAATATATCATTATAAAGAGCACAGATGTTTCCTGAATGATCGATTAAACTTTTCCAAAGTGGGTCTAGAATTATATCAGAGTTTAATCTTTTCATAATGAATAATGCACTTAAAGAAAATGTTGGTACCATTCCAATATTGTGTCTTCTCATATTGTAATATAAATTCATACTCATGTCACCATCTAATTTCTAAAAATTTTAAAAAACAATTTAATAAATTTGTTTTTTTTAAAATAAAATAATAACTTACCTTGATATTTTGCCATGGCATTAAATTATCAAAATAATCAATGAATGCATTTCTGAATACATTTAGCAAAGGATGTTGATCTCCAACTCTGTGTTCTAAGCTCTCTTTTAAATCAAAAGCAATTCTTTCAAGTGGAGTAGCATCCTCTTCCAGTTTACCCAATTTGAAAATATTGATTGCTCTATTGATTTTTTTCATTCCAAATTCCGGTTCATTCGTATCAATAAGGTCATCGAATATTACTGAGAAAATAAAGAATTGTGTACCCAATACCAATGACTCTTGATCTCCGGATGGCCAAATATTTCTGACAAACATTGAAAATCCTTTGAAAATCAGTCTATATTTTTGAAGATTTTCATCATTTATTATTCCAAACTTCTCCATTTTTTCAATCACCATTTCCATTGGATCATTTGAGTTTATAGGTAAAGTCCAACTCTTTGGAGTTTTATCAATTATTTTTTGTAAAGATAACATTTAGAATTCCTTTTTTTTTTGTATTATGTTTAAAATAAAAATTCTGTTTTTGATAAAAAATATTAACTTCTATTTTAAATTCTTTTTGAATAATCATTTTATTATTGTTGGTTAAACAAAGTACAGGAAAAAAAATTTCCACATTTTTTATAGATTATTTTAATCTGAACAATAGATACCAGTGGTTTAAAAACAAAAGTTAAAAAAATAATAAAACACATATTAATCTATTTTTCTTGTAACTGAGTTTAAAAACCCCACATACATTTTAAAGCAAAAAAAAATGAGATTAATCTCATTTTTTTATTATTATTATTTCTATCTCTAAAACAAGTACTTCTGGTTAGTGTTAACTATTTTTGGATAAAAAGATATTTAATGAACCAATCGGAAATAGAATTATTTGTGTAATTTTATTTGATCCTAAAAAAAAAAGTATACAAAAAATTAGTAGATAGTTTAATTATGGATCTATATAATTTTTGTTATACTAATAGGTAGACTTTGGTGGTGTAGATAGTATCATTTGTGATCGACTCAAATGAGTACTAATTTGAACTAAATTCTCTTGTAAAACCCCAAAAATCTCTATTTTCATTTAGTCTATTAATAATTACAAATGAATTTTTTAAGATAGAAATAAAATTTGGAGACTTTGACATCTATATATTAATTATTTACAAAATTTGAAGTGTATATATTATATTTTAGTACATAATGAGTGTTTTGTTAGAAAATTAAATAGTATACTGTATTACAATGTTTTGTTTTATTTATCAATATATTGGTTGTTCATGAATGCAGCTTCTTTTAGACGTTTAATTGCTCTTGTTCTATGAGTGTTATATAGTTTGAATATCAGAACGGAGTGCTTACCCAATTTATATTCTTCACCTTTATAGAAGTAACTACAACCTACTCTCTCGAGAAAATGAGCGACCATATGATATTGTTTACCTTTATAGAGCATAATCACAAATATATCCCACGAAAGCTTACAGCGGAATAATAAATGATAATTATCAATCATATAGTCCAATACTTTGATATCGTTAATGTAAGAGATGAAATAATGAGGTAGATCTGCATTGGTTTTACCGAATCGCTCTGCCAGCAACTCAATCATTTGTAGATCGTTGCTATTTATGGCACGAAACCATATATTGGAGAGCTCTATCTCTCTGTCTGCTATATCTAGATGATGGATAGCCACACTATAGGATCCACCGTGTCTGGATGCTCTTATGGCCTGTACCAGGTTGGATCGCTCACCAAGTCTGTCCCTGTAAATCAAAAACAAATCCAATTGGTCATATTCTACGAGTAGCACCAATGATTCATTCAGCTCAGCTTCTGACAATCCATTTATATACTCTGGGTAGTTGGAATGAACGAATCGAACCATTTCGAAACTGTAGCTGTGTATTGCGTTTTTGACGGCAACAAATGATGGACATTGATTGAACAACTCGCGATCATTCAATTTAAACCATTCAATTATCTCCATTCTATTGTAACTTACAGCAGCGTTGATAGCCTTTACATTCAAACATCGTTCCGTTTTATTTTCATAGATCCACTCTAATGTTTCCAAGTGTCCACCAATGATTGTCTTTTCAATTCCGTCATCACTGAGACCTTCTGGGCAGGTTTGATTCATCCATTTCACCATCTCAAGGTTACCAATTGATGCAGCGACATCAATAGGATGTTCAATATCGATTGGTTCAATGCCAATGAGCCAGTTAGCTGTTGGCTGGTCACCACATTTGGCAACTTGCGTCCATATTCTCGAGCCAAAAGGAGCACCCTTTTCAAAGAGAAACAATATACCATCTAGATATCGATAGTGAAGGGCTATATCCAAATAGAAACCAATACGAATAAACATATTACTACCGAGCAAAGTATTAATAGGATTGTCTTTTTCCAATGTTTCGAATTCACATTGATATATCCATTCGATAATATCTAATCGCTTGATCTTAAGACAATGATCAATGAAACGTTTACTAAAGAATGACATGTTGAAAGATTCTTTTAACCACTTCATCATCTCAAACGAACCGGATTCACCTGCATACATTCGAAGTTGCGCAATATCTTTAACAGAGTTGAATGGATTCCATTTCGTTTGTGCAAGTAGCCATTTGACACATTCTATTTGACCTGATCGCATTGCATTTATATAACACTCCAAGATTATATGATGATTTGAAAGGTTTCTTTCGAAATTATGATGGTTTGGTTCAGGAAAGTTGACATACTCCGTTAGCAACAAGAATAATTCATAGTTCTTTGATAATGGTGATCTTGAAAGTGCTTTAAAATAATCTTGATCGGTTAGATCTATTCTTCTCGTATAGCGATGTGCTCGAATTATGTATTTTACAATCTCTAGACTATTTGACTGAGCTGCCAACGCCAAAAGTTCACCAAAATCGAAATGACTTCGCTTGATTGTGATATAATCGAAACTGAGAAATGAAAGAGTTTCAACGACATGATCGAATAACTCTACATCATTCAACCTCGCTATATGCATCAATATGGAATATAGATCTGAATGCTTAAAGTACTTATTCTCAAAAGAGAAATCAGTACAATATCGTTCAACTCTCCAATTCAAGTTTCTAACTGTCAAGTAGAATCGTTTCAACTCTGAATAGTATCGATGATTAACCAATTGTATTGGGTTACGAATCATATCTTCCCATCTTAATACAACAAACTCTTTTACATTTGAATTTGATTTCAACGCTTGCCTCCATTGATTTTTAACTAGATTTCTATTTAATTGATAAACTTGATTAAATATTTGATTTCTAATATAAACATTATTTAATAGAAAACATAATAAATATTTATCCATTATCTATATCTATCTTTAATGAAACAATAAAAATAATTTGAATCAAAATTTATTTTTTTGGTTTTTTGAATTACAAACATATCTAAGATAAATCTTAGAATCTTTATAAAAGTCAATAGAATTAATAGATTTAAAATAGTTGATGTATTACAAAGATTTATATTAAAAATTATATTATAATTATGTTATTTTTATTTAAAAACTTAATTTGTAAGAGGTTCTTTGGATATGATGATTCTTGTTGTTGAAAACAATCATTCAGAGTCAATAGATGTTAAAGTAAACATTGTATATAATATATATATCTATTATTAGTATAGAGGTGATTTGTTTTTGTTGTTGTTTTGTTGTGTTTCTTTGAGAAGAGTTTAGAACAAGCAATATAGAAAAATACAAATACATGCTACACAATATGCATTTAATGAACTTTGATTGCTTGTTCTAAACTCTTCTCAAGAACTTGAGGAAATTGAACCTCAGTACATCTACTCTATTGCTCTTCATTCATCATATCCTTAAGCTTATCTCTCTTGAATTAAGTTGCAATATGACATGGCTACAGTCAGACTCAGGTGATCTATGATTTCCTATGTTGTGAGTGTATTTAATCTACATTTAGATCTGGTTATTATTGTTTTATGATCATTATTTAAACTATCATTATTCTTCTCAAAGCGTTGGCGAATCATTTATTGTATTTACTGATTGTTGCTAAAGATGGTGTTGAATTGAAATGGTTGGAATTGTTTGTAATTGCTGTACTAATGATTCTGAGGGTGTTATAACACCTGATACTTGTAGAAAGTATCTACTTCCTTGGCTGATATTCAAAGTATTATAGCTTCATCTCGTATTTATTTTAATGGTTCCTCAAGCCAATTTAAATTATTTTTTTTTAATCAAAAAGTAAAATAATAATTTTTTTACCCATTAACTTTTTCATCAAATCAATATACTTAAATTTTTGATTTATTAAAATTAAAATTCTAAACCTACATTAAATCAATATTCCTCTTTGACTTGGTCTAATAAAATTTATAAACATTTTTGAAATTCTTCTATTTGTTCTATTTTAATATTATTAAATAATTTAAACTACTATTTCAAAAAAAAATGGGTGCTCTCTGAAAGTTTGGCAAAAAACATAATTACTTATTTATTTTCTCACAATGAAATAAAAATATAAATCTGTAAAAAAGTATAAGAAATCAACACTATTTTTACCCCTTTAAAAATAAACAAGTTCTATTTCAAAAAGAAAAATACTTTTATGCAAAACTGTGCTTTATTTATTTATTTTATTTGAATGAATCATTAAAAATTGATGTGGTAGAAAAGTACTAAAAATTGAATATCGTCAAAATTGTGTTGGTGTTCATTTTTATATATTTTATGTTTTGTGGTGAACTGAAATCAAACTACCCCTACACTTTTGATTTTGACTAAAAAGATCTTAGAATATATAAAAGGAATGAATAAGAGTTGTTAATTTATCTCTCTGGTTAAGATCCTATTTTTCAAATTTTATAAATAGAAATGATGCGTCCTACAAGATTCATTCTATTAATTAGAAATTAAAATGAACATCAAATTAATATTATTAATAAATCTATTAATTTTAAATACCTCTATTGTTTTTGGATACGGAGAATCGTCCTCAGGTCATCCAAATTGGCAAGAGAGAGAAGCCCATATGATATTAAACAGTGTAAGAATAGGTAAGTAATATTAACATTATTTAAATGATTATCATCTAATTTTTCTTGAATTTCATTTTGTTTGTTTTTCAAGATCCAAAAAATTATTTAGCAAATTATTTTCCATTTACATTACCAAGCAATGTAATGAGTAATGAAAAGTATCCAGCGGTTGATCCAGTCTACTACGACGATAAGATGAATAAACTGTCGAAACTACATTCTGATGATATGGCAATGAATGGTTGTTTCCAACATGATTCTTGTAACGGTACTGGTATCATGCAAAGAGTATTCGCCAATCTCGATCCAAAGTGTTTGAGAGCATTTGCCGAAAATATTGCTGCTGGCTACAGTTCCGGTTTGGATATTATCAACTACTGGATCTGTGAGAAAACTCTAACCGGTAAGGAATGCTATCCAGATGGAACTAAAGATGGTCATCGTGTAGCTCTGATGTCCAGTAAATACAACACAGTAGGCACCTCCAGAGTAGTTAACGATACCTCTCGTTTCAAAACCTATTGGACTCAGGATTTCGAGTTGAATGGATGCAATAAGGTTCCCCCATCTCCAATTCCATCGGGTTCCCACACTTTTGTAAACAACAAACTTCGTTACTTGGCAGCCTGGAGCTCAACAGCTGCACCCACCTCTGTGAAGATTCATTTGAATCAGAGACTATTGTCCGACGAAAAACAATACCAATTGTCACTCCATCTCGGATCAGCATCGAAAGGTATCTACATGTATGAACCGGATACCTACAATGAATGTCAGAGTTACTTCTTTACTTTTACAACAGCCGATGGTACAACTTACCGTTATCCAACCAGTGGATTCCTCAAGACTGTTACCTCCGCCACTTCCAAATGTGATGCATGGACATCCGATTTAAGTTTAATTCTTTCACTTTCACTTTAAAAATAAATAAATTAAAATTAGTTATTATTTGTTTTCCAGAAACGTATTTGAACATAAATTATATATTTATTTATTTATTTATTTCTTTGGTGCAGCTCTTGCCTTTCTTGGATCTGCTTTGGCACTTGGCTTTTCTTTGTTCTCTTTGAGCAAACAAGTTCTGTTGAATACCAATTTCTCTGGGGTGGAATCTTCGTCGGTGCAGAAGAAACCGATTCTCTCGAATTGGAAACGATCGTATGGTTTCGATCCAAGAACGGTGGCGTCGGCCAAAGCGGTGGTGATGATTTTGAGGGAGTTTGGATTGACTTGGTCGAACCAGTCGTCACCGAGATCCTCTTGGGTGAAGAGGTGCTCGTAGAGACGGATCTCGACTGGAGTTGGTTGTGCACCGGCCTTGGAGCTGACCCAGTGAATTGTCTTGGTCTTGGTGGCGTTGGTCTTGTCGTAGGTGACACGCAACTCGACGACCTTTCCGGCGGCGTCTTGGATCACTTCGTTACACTTGATGTTGTAGGCGTACTTCAAGAGAACCTCCTTGTTTGGTGCCAAACCAAAGAAGTTGGCGTCGTCTTGCAAACGGAAGTCGTTACGCTCGATGTAGACGACACGCGAGAATGGCACGGTGTGAGTTCCCGATGTGGCAATGTGGGGAATGTTCTTGACGGTGATCTCCTCCGATTCGTTCTCTGGGTAGTTGGTGATGACCACCTTGATTGGATCAAAGACAACCATTGCACGAGTGACCTTGTCGTTGAGATCTTGACGCAAGCAGAACTCGAGCAACTCGTAGGGAATCGTGGTGTTGTTGGTACGGGTGACACCGATGGTCTCGCAGAGTAAGTTGATCGACTCTGGAGTGTAACCCTTACGACGGAATGCATTCAATGTGCTCAGACGTGGATCGTCCCAACCGTTGACAACCTTCTCCTTGACGAGACGGATGATCTTACGCTTGGAGAGCACGGTGTGAGTCAGGTTGAGACGCGCGTACTCCCAGACCACTGGACGATACAGTCCGAGGACGTCGATCAACCAGTTGTAGCTGAGACGACGCACCTCAAATTCCAATGTACAGAGCGAGTGAGTGATGTTCTCGATCGAGTCGACCAAGCAATGGGTGTAATCGTACGATGGGTAGATCACCCACTTGTCACCGCTGACTGGATGTGGATGGAACTTGATACGATAGGCAATGAGATCACGCATGCATGGATTCGGATGCTTCATGTCACCCTTCATTCTGAGGATTGCTTTACCCTCTTCAATCTTTCCTTTTCTCATATCGTCAAACAAACGCAAGTTCTCTTCGACCGATCTGTTTCTGAACGGTGAATCTGTCATCTCCTCACGTCCCTTTTTGATTTCATCTGCAGTTTGATGACATACATAAGCGAATCCTCTCTTGATCAATTCCACTGCCAAATCATATAATTCATCGAAATATTGTGAGGAATATGTAATCTCACATGGTTCATGTCCTAACCATTTTACTGACTAATAAATAAAATATGTTTGTTAGTTAGCTATATTATAAACTCTAAAACATTAACATACATCAATAATTGAATCAATATATTCTTGTGATTCTTTCTCTGGATTGGTATCGTCGAAACGAAGATAACATTTACCACCGTTCTTCTTGGCGTATCCGAAATCGAGATGCATAGCTTTGGCATGTCCAATGTGTAAGTATCCATTTGGTTCTGGTGGGAATCTAGTAACGATCTTTCCACCTGTAGTCTTTAGATGTTTAGCCAGAATCTCTGGTGTTTGTTGAATATTATCAGATGGATCTGGGAATGTAATCGATTGTTTTTCAATCTCAAATGGAAGTGGTGAGTTGTTATTCTCGTCAGCAGCAACTGCAGCAGCAGGTTTGGCTTTTGGTGCTTTCGGTTCCTTTGGTAGTGGTGCATTGTCGGCTTCGGTTTTTGGACCGAGAACTTCGAGGACTTTGGCATCCATCTCCTCCTTGATATCCTTGGCATCGGCCCACTTTAAACGCTCACGGACTTGTGCCAAGTAGACACCCATGTTGTAACGATAACGCGATTGCTTCAGGTCGTCGAGACGCTCGGCGACATAGGCGGCAACGGCATCACGGACTTGCTCACGAGTGATGACGACACCGACACCGCACGACGCCGTGAAATCGGCGAGATCCAACTCTTGTCCGGCAACCTTTCTCAGGTAGTCCATCGATTGTGTGACGTTGATCGATGTCACCGTCTTGGCGGCAATGAATTTCGCCAGGGTGGCACGGTGCTTCAAGGCGTTCGCTGGATACTTGATCGAGATCAAGTAGAGCAATTGACCGACATCCTTATCGCAACCGTCGACTGTCTCTGCTTCCTTCATGACCTCTTGTAAACTAGTCGAGAGATTAGCATTGGAGGCAGCTTCCTTTGCTTTGGTCGCATCCAATCCGATCTTTTTAAACTTTTCAACTAACTCTTCATCTACAACTACTGATGGTTTTGGTGGCATTTTTCTTTCTTTCTATATTATTATTTTTATCTAAATCTTAAAACTAGAATATTATTTTTTATAAATTAATTAAATTTTAGTATTAATAAACAAAAACTATTTATTTGTATGTATATATATATTATAATTGTCTATCTATCTGTTTATGCTTAAACTAAACTAACAATTGTTTGAAAAACAAAAAAATCGAATCCAATACAATTCTCAGTTTTTAGTGACTTACCTTGTTTGGTGTTAAAATTAAGAAAAAGATAAGTACTGACCGTCAAAAAAAAAAGATAATTATAAATTAACTATATTCAACCACAACTTGGGAAATTTTTAAAAAAAAAAAAAAAAACCAAAAAAGTTTTTTTTCAAAAAAAAAAAAAAAAGATAATGGAGTTCAAACAATTTAAATTGCAGCATTTTACATCAACCTCTTCAAAAGTATACTTTATAAAGCGGGAACTGAAAAAAACACGCAACGTTTTGCATGAGTGAAACTGAGTTGGCACAAACTAAAATGAATGTCTGCATAAAAAAAGTTCAAAAAATTTAAAAGAGTTTGTTTGTGAAGTTGAAAAAAAAATGAATGCACGCACTCAACTCGTTGTTTTTTGATCAAAAATAAAAAAAAATTACAGCAGCAACCAACAACCAAACACTATTCATTATTTATTATCGATTTATATTCTATTAAAGTTATTAAATTATTTTGATTATATATTTTATTTTAGTGATAATTGTTTAATTTTTTTAAAATAATAATAATTATAATGGATACTGAGGAGACTACTACCGCTACTACATCGACTGCTGTCACCACTGGCAATGGAAAGAAGTCGACTAAAACAACAAAAAAGACAACGACCGTCGAGAAGAAACCAGTTGTAGAAGAACCAATCGTTGAGAAGGATGATATGGAGGAGAGCAGCAAAGTAGCTGAGAAAGATGAGG
Source organism: Heterostelium album PN500 (assembly GCF_000004825.1). NCBI lineage: Eukaryota > Evosea > Eumycetozoa > Acytosteliales > Acytosteliaceae > Heterostelium > Heterostelium album. The sequence goes on along the minus strand of NW_008805065.1, from coordinate 604,651 downwards.
ATATAGAAGGAGATGAAACTGCAGCTGCAGTTGATGATAAGAAAAAGAAGACAACCACCACCACCACAAAGAAAGGAAAGACAGCAAAGCCAGCTGCCACCTCTAAAGCAAAGAAACCAACCACTACCACCACCACAACAACAACAACAACAACCACCACCGCAGCACCAACAAAGAAACCATCTTCAATCACTAAAGAAAAGAAAGATAAAGACGATCAACCAAAGCTATCAAGAGCCGAAGAACTTCAATTGAAATTAAGAAAAATTGTAAGTCATTCATTTCATTATGAATTAATAAGTATGAATATGTACTAACAAAACAATTACATTAGGAATGGAGAGATTTAATCCCAATTGGATTCGAAGTTAAATCACTTGAAGCAATGCAAAAGGAACCATGGTCATTCCACGAATTGAATCATGCTTTGAGGGAAGGATTCCTCTCAAAGATTGATCATCCACTTTATGTATTCATGGGTGCACAACGTATGTTATGTTATGTTATGTTAAGATGCTTAATTATCATGATATTAACTCAATAATTTTATCAATTTGTCAGCGATTGTTGAAAAAAAGATTGCAATGAATATTCCATATATTGTTGTGTTCGATAGTAAGTCAGCACCACCTGAAAAGATTGCTAAAGCATCGATTCAAAGTGGTGGTGAAGAGATCTATGACATGAACGTCAGATATCCACTGACCTGGTCACCATACATCCGTTCCAAGCTTTCAAACATGGATTTCGGTAGAACTCACAAACCAATCTATGCACTCCAATGGAAGAAGCGTACCAATCAAATGCCAGAAGATAAAATGGTTGAACTTCAATATCTCTTACCATGTAAATATCATTATATAATAATTAATTATTATTCTAAATCTATCTAATTGATAATATTTGAAAAAAAAACTAACAATTTCTATTTTCTCATTACAATATTGTTTGTTAGTTGTTAGAATTCCAAAGATTGCAAGAGATGTTAAATATGTTGATGTAATGCAAGTTAGCTTTACATTCGCTCCGTTGTTGAGTGAGGAGAAGTTGGCGGAGGAGAAGAAGAAAGCTGCCGCTCACTTGAAGAAGCGTGAGGAGGAAGCCGCCAAGAGTATCAAATACAGAATTACCAAGGCCGAGAAGAAGGAGATGGACGAAGCCAGCAAGTTGTTGGCAGAGGGTCGCAAGAAGATCTTTTTCATCTTTGACAAGGCCGTCGATACCATGAGCTCGTACACCGAGGAGAAACAAGAGGACGAAGGTCTCTCGGACGAGGGTATCGAGGAGTTGAAGCAGATGTTGCGTGACGAGTTTGCCAAGGCACGTGAAATCAAGAAGAAGGCACACGCCTCGATTGGCGAGGAAGTCGACGCCATGACCGAGGAGATGCGTGACAACTACGACAACTCGAAGTTGTACAAGTTCTACCCGAGTCACCCAGAGATCGACGTCAGCCAGTTTGCCTCGAAGTTTGTCAACCGTTTCTTTGGCAATGCCACCCAGACATTCCCAGAGGAGGTCTCCAAGGATCTGACCAAGATTAAACTCGCCACCAAAGAGGAGTTGGCTCGTGAGAAAGAGGAAGCCGAACAAGAGAGACAGAGATACGAAGAGTCAAAGAAGAAGTACGAGTTGGCCATGGCTGCCAAGACTGCCACCGAAGAAAAGGAAAAGGAGAAAGAGAAAAAGACAACCGACACCAAAGAAACCAAAGAAACCAAAGAAACTACCACCACCGTATTAAAGAAGAGAAAACAAGAAAAAGAAGAAAGTGAAGATGAAAAGGAGGAAGAGAAAGAAGAAGAGAAAGAAAAGGATAAAGAGGAAGAAGAAGAAGAAGAAGAAGAAGAAGAAGAGGAAGAGGAAGAAGAAAAACCAAAGAAATCAACAAAGAAATCAACAACATCGAAAAAACCAACACCACCACCAAAGAAAACCGCTCCATCTAAAAAAGAAACAAAAGAAACACAACCCAAAAAGAAAGCAAAAACAACAACAACAACAACTAAATCAAAGAAATAAAAAAGCAATTTGATTATTTACAGACAAACTTTAACTTTATTTTGTTCTACATATGATGATATGATTATTATCTTGTACTATTACAGTTATGTACATAGGTGATTTCTTTTATTATTATTCATCTTCAATTGATAACCATCCTCGAATTTTATTATGTGAATAATATGAATAATAATAAAAGAAGTCACCTATGTACATAACTGTAATAGTAGATGATAAACAGTTGTTTAAAGAAAGCATCATATAACAATATCAATTAAACTATGTTTGAAGATTAGTCTTTATAAAATAAAATATTTTTAGGTAAAAAATAAAAAAAAACGAGTTAATCAGATTATCTAAATTTCAGTCATCTGCAGAATTCATAAAAAAATGTATAGATACAGTAGTTTAAATAAGATATATAATAGTAGTAGCAGTAGTAGTAGTATCAGTAGATGTATATTAAATTGTAGTGGTAGTGATCAACTACTACAACAACAATGTAGTAAAAGATATATGTCGTTTTGGTCATATCTTAATCCTTTCAAGTATTACAAGACAACAGCTGACACACCTCAAAAGAAGAAAATGTAAAATTCAACAAACCTATACAATCATGATGATGTGATGATTAAAGTCATTACCATCAGTTTATTTATTATGATTCACTAATTCGAATCGATTTCAATTTCAAAACAATAACAATAACAATTAACTATAGTCAATATGAATTGAAAGAAGGTATTTCTTGGGATTATAAAGAGATGTTAAAGAATCCAAATATGAAGTTGTTCCTCGGTACTCAGAAAGCAATTCCTCTCGGTCAATCCATAACATGCCCACCAATCACATCGGTCGATCTCTACGGCAACAATGTAAATATACCAAAAGATTTCCCTGCATCCACACCCGTTCTATTAGTTGTTACTTTAAAACCATTTCTTGGACAAGTATGTAGTATAGTATAAAACAACAACAATCATCATCATCATCATCATCATCTTTAGAAAGAAATCTAATCTATCAAGATTAATTGATTGAACTGAATTAATAATATATATCTATTATTATTATTATTATGTTGTTGTTATCTAGCAATTTGTAGATAGTTGGATTGCACCTTTCAAAGAGAAATATCCAGATTTACCAGTGCATCACGTGGTTTTAATTCAACAAACAGGCTATAAATTGTTGGCACCATTATTGAAGCCATCGAGACGTTCCACTTCGGCTGGTATAACAGAGTCGTGGAGTAACCAGGCAATCTATATTAAAGACGTCAACCAAACACTACAGGAGTTGACTATAACCAACCCACTCGGTGCATACATCTACTTGGTCATGGATAATAAAATACGTTGGAAATCAAGTGGTAGATCAACCGCCGAAGAACTAGACTATCTCACAAAAGTAACGAATACTTTAATGACAACACCGAACCCACTTGCAAAAAATGATTAAATAATAATAATAAAGCATAAACACAAACAAATATATATAATTCATTTCCATTTTGATCATCTAACGAAGAATTTCAATTGATCTGATCAGTTGAAAATATTAACATGTTCACAAAAAAAAAAAAAAAAAAAAAAGTAGTTTAAGTTTGTTCATTAAATTTAACATTTTAGTGTTTTATTAATCTAGATATGCAAATATATGAATTATAAGTCCAATCCTTCACAAATCCTCATTCTGATCGGATCTAGATTCGATCTTTTTGACATCTAAAAATTTGAAAACAAAATAAAAAAGTAGTGGGTTAGATTGGTCGATTCATTTAAAAAAATATGCAAAAACATTGATTTTAGATCAAATATGAAAAATGAATGAAATAATTCCCTTTAAAGTTTTAAAGATTCAAAAAAAAAAAAAAAAAAAAGACAAAGTAAACTATTTTCTATTTCATTTTACAATTCATCAATTCAATTCAATTCTTTAATAATTTTATTATTACTATTACAAAGAATAATAATAATAAATTATAAATAGCAAAAAAAAGTGAAAATTTTTTTTTAAACATCATTGTTATTTAAACTTTTGATCAAATTTTTTACAAATTGTAAGTAAATTTGTGCTAACGGGTTTTTTTTTTCTAAAATTAACCTTTTTTTTATAATTTTTAAAAAAAACTGATAAAACTTTTTCATCAGTCCAAAAACTTTTAACGATTTTATATTTTTTTTTAAGGCTAAGGTTTTGATTGAATTTTTTGTTTTTTAAGATGATGACAGTGATTAGTGCCAAAGTTTTTTCAGACAAAAAACCAACAACTTTTTACTTGTAGTTTCGTATTCAAATAATCAAAAATAGAAATAAAATTGGCAACACTTGTTGTCTTATTTATATAATTCAAGACCAATAAACTAAACCAAACCAACAGAGAATTGATTGCATTAGATTAGGTGCATGAAATAATAACAAATAGCAAAAATAACAAATAACAAAATAGTTAGTTCTACCCATAAGTTAGACAATTACAAACGAAACAAAATATAATAATAATATATATATAGTAAAGTTAGTATTGTATCTTTTGATTAAAGTTTTGTTCTATCTACACATCTACCTATTTATCTTTCATTATTTATTTGTTTCTTTATACTTTATTAAAAACAATTCATTTAAAATAAATTCAATAATATTGAAAAATGTAATGCAATAGCAATAATAATTACAATATCATCAATATAGATAGAAAGATGATCACACTATTAGCAGATATAGGTTTAGATTTTGTTTGAATTTTGAGAGCATTCTTGTCACACATCCAAAAATACTCCACTAGCTAAGTGGAGTGAGGTGCTCTCTTTAATATTAGTTTACCCCATTATGCAAATTTTATTTTTATTTAAAATTTAATTAATGATGATTGTGTGTTTTCGATAGGGAATAGACACACTTATTTACTTACACATACACACAATGTTTTTAAACATACAGGTGCCCTTCTACTTCTGCTTTCACACTCACACATCACTACATTCACTACTATCAATAAAATAAAATCATCAATCAATCAAACAATCAGTCAATCAAACAAATCAAATATATACATATTCTACATGTTTTTTTTTTGTTATATGTGTGTTTCAAACAGCATTGTATCGCATTTTAAAAAAACAAATCAATCAAATCAATCAATCAAATCAATAAATCAATAAAAAAAAAAAAAAGAATAGGATAGAAAAATAAATAAAATAAAAAAAAGATAATATGTAAGTGATTTGATAAAGATAAAGTTGGTCATCGAAATATATATATATATATTTTATAAGAAGAACTATTTTCTTATCAATCTTTAGCTGTATACCCTACAGTCAGAATTGGTAATCATTCAATTCATCATTCTGTTTGTTTTGATTGAAAAAAACAATACTGAAAAATCAAATCATTTTATATCTAGTGATTGTTTATTAAACTATACATACTTTAATTCAGGAGGTTTTGAAAATTATTATTTATTTGCTTAGCAATTCAATTCGTTCCTTGTCAATAATAATGAGCAAGCAATTCAATATGAATGGATATATTTAATTTTGTTGAACCTCATCCATTCTCTATCTGCTAATCTATCTACATCAATCAAATTCAAAGTTTGAAAACATTCAGTCCGACACAACACTACATTTTTATTTTCAACAACATTACAGCTTAAATTTGATAACGTGACCACCACCATCACCACGAATACTCTTAATCATTTTAAAAGAGTAGGAGTAGTAGTGCTGTACTTACATACCAGCAAAGATCTCTAAAAATTGATTGTTACATCATCAAATCATAAATAAATAAATCATACCACAACAACACCACCATCACAACAATACAAATACAATCCATTTATTTGTTTGTTATAACAAATAATTATAATTAATTATAATTATCCCACCAGTTTTAATTCCAAATCAATCCAATCACTCCCATATTAATTTACAAAAAAAAAACATTTCAATCCCACACCACCCAAAAATAATAATCAATCATTGAGTAAGATAAGATAGATATAGTTTGTGTTATTAGTTTCCAGCTAAAATATTAAAAAAAAAATAGAAGGAATAGAAAGACTAACTTTTACTTGTTTTATCCACTTTATTAGATTTATTTATATTATAATATAATTCATTCGTTTTATTAGTCTTTATATTTATTTATTTATTTATTTATTTATTATTAGAATAGAAATCCAGAATCCAATCAATCAATCAATCAATCCAAGAAATAACAATATTTTTTTTTGACCAAGAAAAACAAAAAACAAAAACAAAACTTTTACAACAATGTCATCGTTATTGGAGGAAGATGATGAAATCATAGTTGAATCAGAGTCAATCGTTACAATTGCTTCTTCCACTATTGGAGTACCAAATATGACAACAAGCAGTATCGGTGGTGGTAGCAACAGCAACAACAGCAGTAGCAGCAGTATCAATATAGTACAACAACAGCAGAATGGATCAACAGCAGGACAGTGTTCAATCCAATTGAATGGATCGAATCAATCGATATTGACAAAATCGACCTCTACCTCTTCAGAGGGATCACAATACTCTTTGGCAACGGTGCCACCTCACCAGCCAAAGTTGGACATAGTGATGGGACGCAAACTTTCAGGTGCATCGAAAACACTGCCTCTTTTTATACCAACTTCGACGACAACAACAACAACATCAGTACCTCCCATAGCAGGCAGTCCAAATTTAGAATTTTTCGGAAGTATAGGAAGCAATAGCGGTGGAAATACATTAAAGTTGTCCGGTATGAATTTACCGCCTCCACCACCGGCACTACATCTTCCGGACCAAGCAACTTCGCAGCCACATGCCAATCGTACACCCGAACCACTTTCACCAACAAAATCAACAACCACATCCAGTATGCTCCCAGAAATGAGAGAGATACTCAATAAAGATCCATCTCCAAACAAGCACAAACGAAACAAATCATTGGACAGACCAACCTCCACACCATCACCACTAAAAATAATACCAGATAAACATCATCAAAAAGATAAAGATAAACATCATCAACATCAACAACAAACTACAACTACAACTACGACAACAACTACAACAACAGTATCATCACCAGTTGGTAGGTTTACCAAGTAGTAGTGCAGGAGTATCTGGAGCATCATCACCAACACCACCAACACCAAGAAAGAACTCACCGGGTACACCATCACCACTATCATCACCAACAATGGCAGCACTCAACAGTATGATGCCTTATCCACCGACTGAGATTCAACACCGCAAAGGTTCACTCTCGATTACATCTGGTTCGGCAACCACCAAGAAACCATTGAATAGATCTCCACTGCTCTCTGGATCCAATGGTTTCCAAAAAGCAGGTCCCGGTGATAAAGTAATGAATTTCCTTGGTAAACTAAGTTTAAGTAAAGAGAGAATGGGTAAATTAGTACAACAATCAAAAGAAGCATATAAAACGTAAGTAATAGTATCTGAGAAGAAACTCTAGAAATTTAATTTTCTAACTTGCATATTTATTTATTAGTCCAATTGGTCAAGGAGCACAACAACAACAATCGACACCTTTCGAAGGTATATTTGGTATTCCATTAAGAGTGATACTGCGATATCAGAGCGAAATGGGAAATCAAATACCATCGATCTTAAATAATATCTTTACGATCTTGGAATCGAGTCAATCGCTGTCGACAGCCAATCTCTTTAGAGAACCAGAGAACACAGAGGATGTCAAAGAAGATGTAGAATCACTCGTCCAGCTTTACAATACAGCTCAGGACGTACAGCTAAAGAATTACAGTGTCATTGTACTAGCTGAGCTTTTAGTGGAATTCCTCAGACAACTTCCAGAACCATTGATCAGCTCTGAGTTTTACGAAACTCTTTTAAATTATTATCAAACAGGTATGTAATCGATATTTATAAATAGTTTATTAATGATATTATAGTTTAGTTACTAAATAATAAAACAAACAACAATAATAGAAACATTATTACATTTGATGGTTAGAAAAATGAATCAACCAAACAAATCAATTTTAACTAGATTCATAAAGTTGTTGAAGGATGTACTTTTATATTGTAATTTCAATGATGTGACTTTGGATCTTTTGGTGAATAGATTCTATCCGTATTTTATGCGTCCATCACCAACCGTTGCGTCACAGGCAATCATTAGCGAACAACAGCAGCATACCATCAAGGATATTCTTGGTATGTTCATTACACAAGCGGATTCCCTCTTCCAAACAGGAGATGATAAATCCAGCAACAGCAACAGCAACAACAACAACAACAACGACGATTCTTTCCTATTGTACATTGAAGAGGTGGCTGCCACCCAAAAAACTAGTTCCACCGGTAACATGTGGTTATCTCAAAGACAAATTGTTTGGAGACCAAAAGTAAATGTAAGTAAATAGATAGATAAAAATGAATAATGATGATGAATTGTTAATTAATTGAATTAATTTAGCCAAATGGAGAACAAGATCTTGTATTATTATTAAGTAGTATATTGAAGGTGGTGTTGGCACCTACCAACAAAAAAGAACAAAAGATACTTCCGAATCTGACGGTCTATTGTAGTAGCGATACCAAGACTGTCATTACATTTGGATTCCAAACACCTGCCACCTGTAAATTAGTATATTCATTCATCAATGGAATTACCAAAAATATTACCACCGTTACACCCATCGGACGAACTCCACTCTCACAGAAAATCGACATGTTCTCACTGGATCTCGAGAGTTTACCAAATGAAATTAAACAACTTAAACAATTACAAGTAAGTAAACGCACAAATTCTATAATAACATCAGCAACAAACTAACAATGATATTTTTTCATTTATCAATTAGGAAATCAATTTAAATAGAAACAAATTTAAATTGTTACCGGGCGATTTGGCAAGATTGACTTCATTGCGAACGATCAGCATTGAAGAGAATCATCTCTCTGAGATCTCAGTGGAGATGGCAGACTTTTTAGGTACAAGATTGAATCAGTTGGAGAATGTTAGTTTCAGTAGTAATCAACTGACGGAAATGCCACCATTACATACTTGGGTGAGATTGAAAACTCTCAACATTTCAAATAATCATCTAATTGCATTACCTGCCGATATATTCCAGTAGGTAGAAATTGATAATTATAAGGATATATAGCTCTTTTTCTAATATTTATTTTTAATATAGATTACCATCTTTAGAAGTATTGAGAGTATCAAATAATTTAATAGATGATGCAGGTATTCCAAAGATGATTGGAACAACACGACTGAGATCGTTGGATCTTCGTGGAAATAGAATGGGTTCTATTCCCGATGGCATTACTAATCTCGGGGAGTTGCAAGTTCTGACACTGCAGGACAATCAGATCACAGAGATTGCAGCGAACATTCAGAAACTTTCGAATCTGACAGAGTTGAATTTGAATGGAAATCAAATCAATGCTTTGCCACCACAGATCTTGCATTTGACCAACTTGAAAAAGTTGTATTTGGATAACAATCAGCTGCAATCGATATCGTCTGCCATTCATAGAATGCAATCGCTGATTGAGTTGCGTCTCACCAATAACAACATCTCGCGTATTCCTCCAGGAATCGTTGCACTCAAGAAGCTGGTTTCACTCGAACTCACTGGAAATCGTCCACTCAAGGAGCACATCCCCGAGAAGTTTATCGTTCGTGGCAAAGAAGGAATATTTTCATACTTCTCAGAGATAATGCGTGCCAACGTTCCGTGCTATCGAACTCGTATCATTATGGTCGGTGAAAAGGGTGCCGGTAAGTCGAATCTCATCAAGTGTCTGAAGAAGCTGCCCAAAGCCGTTGTGACACCGCCCACACCAACACAGGTACTGGACATTCAGGATTGGCAGTGTCTTTTGCATATCGATGGCGTTGAAGGTCGAAAGAAGAAGCAGGTCGTCATCAATCTCTGGGAGTTTGAAGGTCTGAAGAATGAGATCTGTCACGTATTCTTTGTTCCCAATGTTATCTACACCGTTGTCTTTAACATGGCAACATTGACACCAGCAAGCGAGAAGAATTTGATATCGTATTTGCACTTGATTTACTTGCGAGACCGCAAAGCAGTGGTGTACATGGTTGGTACTCATTTGGATGAGTGTCCAAAGAAGTCGACCGCTGAAAAGACAATCGATCGTCTTGCTCTCCACTTCCGTCAATCGTTCCCAACGTTGCACATCGCCATTCACTGTGTGAGTGCAACGAAACCGGATGGCGATGGAATGTCACGTCTTCGTCGAGACATCAAGAACTTTGTTGCCAAACTACCGATCCTCAAACAAACGTATCCAGCCAGTTTTATGTTCCTCGAAGACTACCTTGCCGAGGAATCGAGAATAATGTCGCCACCACTGGTAACCCGAAAGAATCTTCTTCAGATGGCCAAGACAATGGACTTGCACAACGAACCACATTTCACACAGCTAAAGTCACTTTTCAATGCACTGGGATCGTTTGTTTCGTTTGAGCAGTTCATCAGGTTGGAACCGGGTGCCGCACCCATGAAGACAGAGATGATTGCACTCAACCCAGTTTGGACTGCAAAGGCAATAGCGTCGTTGGTCGGATTCCAACCTCATGCACTCCCATTCAATGTTAATCTGGAGTCGGACGAGGAGGATTGTGTTCCTGGAATACTCTCACATCGTGTTCTCCGATATGTTTGGAATCCAAATGCACCATACCACGTACCGGAGCGTTTCTTTTCGTTGTTCCTCTCGCTTCTCGAATCCAATGACTTGGCAATCAATATCTATACGATTATCGAGTCGGATTCGATCAGGGACCGACACATGTCGTCGGCAGGCATGATCAAATTCACAGCGAATCTTCGTGTGAGAAACGGACGTTCCAGTTCGTTCAATGCACGTTTGGGATGGGCGTTGATTGCCTCGCTGCTGCCAATGCCACCTTCACCGCTGCCAGTGCCATTCGCCACCGATCCTATATGGGCAGCGTATCCTGAACGTCCGGAAATCCAACAGTTCACACGTCGTTACGTTCTTGACTTCACGCCACACGGATTGTTTGGACGTCTTCTCTCACGTCTCATGCAGATTTGCCACTTGCTCAAGTGTTGGCACAACATTGCCATTCTCGTGCCATCGTCTGGCGACGAGCGAATCCTTGTTACTCTCGACCCCAACACCAATACCATTGAGATTGTCAGTCGTTTCTCAACAACCTCACTGCTCTCCTACCACATCTACGACATCACTGAATCACTCATTAGCAAGTGGTACAAGTTGAGTTACCGTGCACTGGTTCTCTGCTCACATTGTGTCTCCAACCGTATTGCCACTCCACACTTGTTCCGCGTTGAGGAATGTGAAGCATCGGTGATGCGTGGTGACAAACTGGTTTACTGTCAACAACATCGATTCAACTCCTCTTCGAGTGGCAGCGATCTTTCCAAGTCGGTGCCACGTCCCCTCACCCGTAAGGATTCCAAGACAACCGTTCAACTCCAACCGGAAGCGTTACGTAGAGATTCAAAGGGTTCGTCGTCAATGGTGTCAATGTCATTCGAGAGAAAGGAATCGACTTCATCGTTGTCCTCTTCGACATCGTCGATTAGCACCGACACCACCATCCCAATCGATGTCAACACCCTGCTACTCGATCACTCTATCCTGTTGGAGCGTGTCAAAGAGATTGATTTCCGTGACATCGAGGTGATGCACGACAACAACGTGCATCACTTTGACAACAGTGTTCAGTCGATATTCACATCGTTGTCAATGGGAATGTTGGATGGCAAATTCGTGAACATCAAGATCTTCAACACGCCCTCAGAGAACTATGGTAGCTACACAAAGGTGCTATCGATGTTTAGACATGAAGTTCTATCGATGACTGCATTCCGTCATCCAAATGTACTAGAATTGATTGGTATCACTTTGAATCCACTGGCAATCATCACTGAGAATCCGACATTTGCCAACAAAGCCAGTACTTTCCTCTCAGAGTACATTCAGGACCGTCAGAAACATCCAGAGATTGCATGGCGTTTGAAACTAAAGATTGCACTAGACATTGCCAAAGCAATGGATAAGTTACAATCACAACTACCGCCCTTCTTGATTACCAACTTGTCTTCGTCCAACATCATCCTCGAGAAATCTCAGGAGGTCGAAGAGGGAATCATTGCCAAAATATCGGATCTCTCGTCAGTCTCTATTCTACCTGCACTCTTCCCAACTGATACTTCACCGAAATCATGGCATGCACCTGAAATCCTCCAAAAGGTAAACTATCATGAATCGACCGATGTCTACTCCTACGGTATCATCCTCTACGAGCTGCTGACTCGCTCCATTGCTTTCCAAGACCACGAGCGTTTCTCATCGATGGTTATCAATGGACAACGTCCTTCGATTCCACCCGACTGTCTTCCGTCGTTTGGCGATCTCATCAAGGACTGTTGGTCGGGCGATCCACTCAATCGTCCGTGCTTCTCTGACATCATCTCGCAACTCACCCAAATCAAGATGGAGTTGGAAGGCAAGGATAACAACTACAACTCGCTGTCGTCCGACACCAACATCTACTCGAAGCTCCCGTTGCCAAGCGGTGGTACCATTATCTACAACGACCGACTCTATCAATTCGGTGGATGGGCACAAAACGGTAAGCCACACTCCAACCTCTATGTCCTCAACCTCTCCAACATGGTGCTCGAAGAGAAGCTGAGTGTCGTCCTCAAGAACAAACACGCTCCAACCTACAAAACATTCTTTGCTCACATGCAGAGTGAATTCAACGAGGAGAATCTCCTCTACTACGAAGCGATACGGGCATTCCGTGCGCTACCAATGTCGACGCCGGACGAGCGCGAACTCGTTCGTTTGAACGCGCGAAAAATTCATCAGGCATTCATCGATGATTCCGCGCCAAGACAAATCAACTTGCCCGGAACCCTAAAGATTGAACTCAGAAAAACGATTATTGAATCGGCTGGCTATAGCGCCAATCCAAGTGGCGCCGACAACACCAGCAATATTACACCGGGTGCATTCAACGACACCATTCCCTATGTCCTTTCATCGATTGAAGATAGTTTCCATCGATTCAAATTCTCCTCATCAAACTCAACGAGAAATGGTAATTGGACGTTGATTCAGTGTCGTGGATTGACACCGCCGCCAACGGTTGGACCGGCAACACTCCTCTGGAACAAATACATGGTGGTGTTTGGCGGATGGAATCAGAACGCCCGACAACTCAACCAGATCTACCTGTTGAATCTCGACTCGTTCGAGTGGACACTTCAGAATACCACCGGTGAAATTCCACCTTCCTCCTCGGCAGCGCTCTCAACCACACTTCACGGCGACTACCTCTTGGTCTACTATGAAAGAGCCGATTCTCCAAAACAACAAATCTACCGTTTATCATTAGAGTCTTTAATTTGGATTAGTTTAAGATTAGACTAGAGAAGAAAGAATCCTCAATCAGACCTCATTCTATTTATTAAATCAAATAATAAAAAAAAAACAAAAGTTCTCAAACTTTTTTGTTTACACACAAAAAAAAAGTAAAAAACCATTCCCAAACATTGTTATAATTTTATTATTATTTGTTTTTGAAAACTATACAAGTTTTATTTTTATTTTTATTAAATCATTTTTAATTATCATTAAATATATATATTTTTTTTGAAGTATAAAATCTAAGCGATTTTAGTAAAAATAGCTTAAAAGTTTGTTGCAAGAGAAAAAAATGAATTCTTTTAAAAAAAACCAACCCTTCAATGATTATCATAAAAAAAAAACATAATTAAAAAAATTTTAAATTAATTGATTTTTTCTTTTTTATTTTTTTGTTTCTTACACCTCCCACTTCAAAAAAAAAAAAACTTAACACAAAAACATATCTCTACATCACTGTATTTTATTGTATTATAATTTAATTTTTGGTGTTAACAAAATCAAATTAACCACCACCTACTACTACTCTTTTGAAAATAAATGTATGTATTAATGATTGATTGATTGATTTTGATTTGCATTTAAATTAAATTTATTGATATCAATTTCAATTGCATAAACAAACAAAACAATTTTATTAAAAATAATAATAATATTCAAATTTCAATCAAATCAAATCAATATTAATAGTCTGTTTTTATTTTTACTTTTATTTAGTTGTTGGATTTTCATATTTATATATTTATATTAATTAATTAAAAAGAATAATAATAAAGATGTCTTTACAATATGTCGATGAACAAGCAATAAAATCAGCTATTGCAGATTTGCGTAGTGATAAGAATGATACCGATTGGGTATTGTTGTCATTCGAAGACTCGAAATCAAAGAAGGTAAAGTTATTGGCTACCGGTAACGGTGGTGTTGCCAGTCTCTCTGAGCAACTCGCCGATAACATCGTTGGTTTCGCATTGGTTCGTAAGATCGATGTCATCGATAACTCTGAGACCGTCAAATACGCATTCATCCAATGGATCGGTGACAAAGTCGGTATCTTACAAAAGGCATTCGTCTCAATCGCCACCTCTCACGTAAAGACATTGTTCACTCCATTCCATGTTGATTTCCAAATTTCATCACTCTCTGAAATTTCGTAAGTTATTTCCACATAACAATATCTAAATACATATATATATATATATATATTAACAATGTTATTTGTTTTGTACAATTTTAGTGACTCTATTGTTCAAACAAAGATTTCTGAAACATCTGGATCTGGTTCAAGAGTTTTGAATGAATCCGGAACTAGAAATCAAACTACTGCTTCTACCTCTGTGAGAAAGTCGGTTGCACCGGGTAGTCTTGTAAATAAGGATGCCGTTACTTTGGGTAATGAACAGGAGGTGCGTGAAGCATTGAGAGAATTCAGATCGGATGACAACGAAACCAATTGGGTTCTCTTTGGATACGACGCTCCAAATTCAAACACAATCGTACTCCTCGGTAAAGGAACCGGTGGTCCAAGCGAGTTGATCGATAACCTCCGTGACGACATCGTAGGTTACGGTCTAACCAGAATCGTCGAGAAAATCGACAATTCCAACACTGTTAAATTCGCATTCATCAACTGGACCGGTGAGAATGTAAGATAATAACAATATCTGAAATAGTTGTTAAAACTAATTTCAAACAAGAAAATTAACAAACTAATTGACTCAACGAAAATGTATTTAGATTCACAGAATGCAACGTGCTCGTCTTGGAACTCACAGTGGATTCGTAAAGCAATTGGTTCAACCATATCATGTTGATATCAGTTGTGCCGACAAGTCGGAAATTACTGAGGAAATTGTTGTCACTGCTATCACAAAGAATTCCGGTACAAAGTCGAGTGTTTTGGCCGATCAACCAACTAGAACATCGCCAACCACTTCGTCTTTCAGAGGTGCCGGATCCAGTGGAACTACCAATGCCTCTGGTAGCTCCTACCGTGGTGCCACCCCGACTTCCTCGGGAGCCCCAGTTACAGCCGACGACTCTGTGCGTGCCGCCATTCGTGATGTTCGTAGCGATTCGACACCAACCAACTGGACACTGATTGGCTACCAGCCAAACAACACCACACTCACTGTTATCGCCTCTGGCAATGGTGATGCCGACGAGTTGGTCGCCCACTTGAAACCAGAGATCGTTGCCTATGGATTGGTTCGTGTCAAGACTCAATTCGACCTCTCAGAGATCACCCAGTTCGTTTGGATTAACTTTGTCGGTGAGAGCATCCCACGTATGTTCAGAGCCAAGCTCGGTACCCACTCTGGATTCGTCAAGGAAACATTCTCACCATTCCACGTCGACATTCATGCATCGACACCAAACGAAGTATCCAACGACATTGTAATCACCAGAGTAACTTCAAACGCTGGAACTTTATCAAAAGTAAAATAAATTTATAATAAACATAAATAAAAAAAAACAAAAAAAAAATTAAACAAATATATAAAACCCGGATATAGATTCTGAATATAACTAAAAGAAAATTTATTTTTCTTGATAAAAAGATAGATGTTTTTTGATTCTACTTTCAACAAGAATTGAGAAATATTTAACTGAGTGGAATAGATATTTTCTCTTATGTAGTTAAATTATAAGAATTAAAATCTTATTTTTCCCTTTAATATCTAATTATTATTATCTTAAATTTTATTAATCATTTTTACAAAATATAGGTTACACTTGGTTTCCTCACTACTTTTTATTAATTTGCCAACACACATTTTAATTTTGATAGAGTTTCGCTCTTTTATATATGTTTGTTTATAAAGTTTCAATCGATTGATATTTTTTTAATATTCCCATTATACTGTGTGTGAACAAATTCAATTGAAAAAACACACTAAGAGTAGACAAAGAGAAAACTGAATTCATTTGGATTGACAAACTCATCAATAAAAAAAAAAACAAATATAAATGAAAATGAAAAAAAAATAAACATTCATATTATTTTGTTCTCATTTTTTTTACGGTCATTGCTTATAAGATAGTATCTCTTATCTTTTATCTTTTATTATATTATAAAAAGATATAATTAGATACTATTTAATTATTAAATCAAATGAATAGTTAATTAATTAATTAAATATAAAATAAAACAAATAAAATAAATATAATTAAGATTAATTTAATTATAACGAGAAAAAAAGAAACAAACATCAAGTTTAAACAAAAAAAAAACCAAAGGAAGAGGAAAAGGATTATTGTTGTTGTTGTTAAAACAACTCATCTAAAATCACAATCAAGTCAAATTCAATTCATTTGTATATTTATCTTTTATACAAAGATAGATAGATAGATAATAGTAAAATTATATTGTACAATAAGATATTTGTATAAATGGATTCAAAATACCCTATTACTAAGAGACCGTATGGTGAGGAGTTAGATCCTTTGAACGATAAGAAACAACGTATTGAAGATGCTCCTCCCGGTTATGATAATAAGCATTCATATGATAGAGGTGCACCACCACCACCTCCACAATCTTCTTATTATGATGCACCACCACCACCACCTTACAGAAACAACTCTCCTCCTTCATATGATAGTCGTGGACCACCACCTCCACCATCTTCGTATGACAATCGTGGACCTCCACCACCTGCCTATTATGACAGTCGTGGACCACCTCCACCCTCACACTATGATAGTCGTGGACCACCACCACCTTCACCCTATGATAATCGCGGACCACCACCACCTTCTCCCTATGACAATCGTGGACCACCACCACCTTCACCATATGACAGTCGTGGACCACCTCCACCTTCTCCCTACGACAGACCACCTCCACCCGCATCTCCATACGACAGACCACCACCTCCATTGTCGTCATCTTATGATGGTCGTGGACCTCCACCACCAGCTCCACCCTATGACAGTCGTGGACCACCTCCACCATCTCCCTATGATGGTCGTGGACCTCCACCACCAGCTTCACCCTATGACAGTCGTGGACCACCTCCACCTTCTCCCTATGATGCTCGTGGACCACCACCACCAGCTTCACCCTATGACAGTCGTGGTCCACCTCCACCTTCACCATATGATAGTCGTGGTCCACCTCCACCTTCACCCTATGACAGTCGTGGTCCACCACCACCTTCATATTATGATAATCGTGGACCACCACCACCCTCTTACTATGACAATCGTGGACCACCACCTCCAGCATCTTCATACTATGGCGGTGGATACGATAGACGTCCACCACCTCCAGCTTCACCCTATGACAGTCGTGGACCACCTCCACCCGCATCTCCATATGACAGACCACCTCCACCACATGGAAGTTATGGACCACCACCTCCTTCATCACCCTATCATGATAATCGTGGACCACCATCATCTGGATACTACGGTGATTATGGCAGACCATCTGGATACTATTCACAGCCACCACCAGTCGCTGGAGGCGATAGTCCACCCTATGGTTCGGAACCAAGAGGGCTACCACCACCTCCAAGAGCTAGCAGTTCCCACAGAGAAGAAATTGAAGGACAAGGACAATCACAATCACAATTACCACCACCACCACCACCACCACCACCACCACCACCACCACCACCACCACAGCAACAACAGCAACATCAACAAAGTGAATTGTCACCACCTCACTACAGGTCCAACGACGATATTCGTGTACCTATCCCAGTGAAGCAAGAGCCAAATGATCTACATGGATCTTCTTCATCAGTTCCAGTCTCTAAAGATCCCCACTACGATTACGAGCACGAAGAGAGAAGCAGAAAGAGAGAGGAGTTGGCTCGTGTGCGTGAAGAGCGAAGCGGTCTCTCCTATGAGGAGAGACGTGAGTCGAGAAGCGAGCGACCGTATGGACGTGAGAGATCATTCGAGCGAAGAGATGACAGACGTGATGACTTTTCCTCGCATTCCAATGAACCAAATTCAGCCGATGACTACGGAAAGACAAGTTTACTCTCGATCATTCCAAAGACCAGAAAGGAGTTTACAAAGGATGACGATGTCACTGGTTTGGTTACCTCCAAACAGACTGGTGGTAGATTTGAAAAAGTTAGAATTACAACCAATCATTTCATGCTCAACTTGAAATCTAAAGTTATCTATAAATATTCGATTGAATTTGATGTATGTATTAAGTTAATTAATTGGTTAATCGAATCAAATCAAAACCAACTAAAACTTTGTCAACAACAACAACAACTTTTACTTTTAGCCACCAATTGAAAACAGAGGTATAAGAGTTAAAGCAATGAACAATTCAATGCCAAAAGAGTTTACACCTTTCAATTACGATGGTACTAGTTTGTTGTATTCTATTCGTGATCAACCAACTCAGCTCTATCCATACAACACGGAGGGAAAGACTGGAACTATCAAAGTTGCATTTGTCCGTGAGCTGGCACAAGACGATCGTTCACTCCTTCAATTCTACAATGTTTTCCTGAAACAGTTGATGTTGCGTGTCGATTACAGTATCATTGGAAGACAATATTACAATTCAAAGCTCAAAAGCAGAATCGAAGGAAAATCTTTGGAGTATTGGTCTGGTTTCTCTGCAACTATCAATCCAGTCGAGGGAGGTCTCAGTTTGCTCACCGATGTTGCTCACAAATTGGTGCGTACTCAAAGCATTTACGATTATATTGAAAGTATGAAAAGAAATAATATGCAAGAGAGTGCAATCAATCAGAGTCTTGAAGGAAAGATTGTTATTACAACGTAAGTAGTAAATTCACTTTAGAATAATCATTAATTGTTCATCATCATCATCATCATCATAATCTCACCTTGTTCAATCTATCTAGATATAACAATAGAACCTATAGAATTCATAAGATTGAGTGGTCAATGAACCCAGATTCCAAGTTCCAAACTCAAAAAGGTTCAACTTCATTCAGATCATACTACTATGACCAACACAAATTGAGAGTAACTAGCGATAGACAACCACTGATTTCCTCTCAGGTCAAAAGACGTGGTCAAAATGAAATCATTTATCTTATCCCAGAGTTTGCTTTCATGACTGGAGTGTAAGTATAATAACTACATGGTTTGAATCAATAATCAAATAGACTACTAACTGACAAACGAAATTCATTCTCATTACAACTCACTTGTAGTTCCGATGATCTTAGATCGGATTACCATACGATGAAGAAGATGTCGGATATCACCAACGTTCTACCAAAAGAAAGATTCAAACAGTTGAAATCTCTTTTGGAAAGTTTCAAAACTGAACCTAAAGCATCCAAAGAAATGGATACCTGGGGAATTTCATTTGACAATGCTTTGGAGGTAGATGGTATCATATTGCCAAAACAGACAATTGAGAAAAATCGTCACCAGCCATTGGCCGGTTTTAAATGGGTCATTATTTGCACGCAAAAGGATCGTGAATGCGTCCATAGATTCTCTAAAGAGATGTTGGCACAATCAAAGATGTGCGAACCTCTCATTCATGTTCTTGAAGACAGAGGTCGTGGTCCTCAAGCACAGCAATATGTCGATGCCATCCAATATATTTTGGACAAGGAAAAAGGCAACAAGCCTGCTTTCTTCCTCTGTGCCATCCAACAGAAACCGGACTTCTATAACCTGATCAAGAAGTATACATTGATCACTGCAAGAGTCATCACTCAGTGTATTCTGGCAAAGACCATGGATAAGGACAACATTGGTTCCGTCGTTTCCAAGGTTATCTTACAGGTCATTGCCAAGCTCGGTAAGGATCCATGGGTTCTCAAGAATCCAGGTTACAACATTCCCGAGCACACCATGGTTGTCGGTATCGACGTTGGACACAACGCAGCCACCAGAGGTAAATCTATCGTCGCCATCACAGCAACACTGAATCGTTCGCTGACCCGTTACTTCTCGACTGCCATCATCCAGCAGACACCGGGCAAAGATATCATTGACTCGCTCCAAACCTCGATGAAAGAGTGCATTCAGGCGTTCCATAAGGAAAACAACCGATTGCCCTCGTTGATTATGATCTACCGTGACGGTGTCGGTGACGGCATGCTGGAGAAGGTGCTCAAACACGAGGTCGGCACGGTACGTGAGGCTATCAATGACATTCCAGCGCATCTCGGTGATCGTCCAAAACTTATATACACAATCGTCAAGAAGAACACCAACACCAGATTTTTTAATATGCGTGGATTCGAAAATCCAGGCGCAGGCACTGTCGTGAACAAGGGTTGTGTACACAAGGATTGGTTCGAGTTTTACCTCATCTCTCAGAAAGCGAATAGAGGTACCGTCAACCCAACACACTACCACATCATTGCTGACGACAGTAATGTTAGTGCTGATGATATTCAATTGTTCACTTACAGTCTTTGTCACATGTACTTTAATTTCGACCAAGCTGTCAGGGTTCCATCGGTCTGTCAATACGCACAGAAATTGTCTTTCTTGATCGGTAAAAATCTACATGCATCGCCACATCAAGATATGAATCTTAGTTTATATTTCCTTTAAAATAAATGAATCATATATATTATTTAATATTAATTTTAAAAAAATTTTTTAATTTAAATTTTTAATTTTTTAAATTTTTTATTTAATTATTTATCATATGAATGATTTTATAAAAAGTAATAAACTTTCACTCTCTTATTTTGGATATCTGAGAAATCATTTGATATTTTATTTTTAATACATCTTTATCTATCTATATTCCTTTTTTATTTTTTAAAAAAAAAACAAAGTTTAAATTTAATTTTGATTGAATACATGTATTCATTAGTCAGTCCATAAAAATCAAAAAATAAAAGAATATTTAAATCTTGAAAATTAATAAAACTTGACTAGAATAGTATTGTTTTTTTTATTTTTAAAAATTTAGATATATTGGGTATTTTTTTTGTTTTTTCTAATGTACAATATTTCCTGTTTTGGAAAATTCGATTCATATGCTGCAAGATATGAATGAAAAATGGAGTAAATTGAATTAAAGTTCTTTTCCAATTTGGGATAGAAAACCAATATAATTTTTAAATGAACAACCATTTCGGTTCCATTTATTTTTAAAAGATTGGAAGCAATCATATTAAAAAGAAAAACCACCACTAAACCTCGTATTGAATTACCTATTACACTTTTTTATACATTTTTATTTAAAAAAAAAAAACCTGAAAAATTGATTACTTATATGTGTCAATGGACATTGAATAGATGAATAGGAAAAGTCAAGTTTGTGGTGAGGTGCCGAGTTTGTTTTTTTTTTTTTGGTAGTGAATTATTGTTGTGGTTTTTAGTTTTTTTTAAAGTTTTTTAGTTTGTATTTCAATTGTTCTTTATTTCTTTTTCCTAAAAGTTTGACACTCACTCACTCGCATTTATTGGAACCAGTATCATTCCAGATATAGTAAACATCACTGACCACTTTATTCAATCCCAGTATTTCGTCAACAACGAATTCTTTTAATATAATTTCTTAAAGCATTGTTTTAACAATTTGAACTTTTAATAAAATCAACTTAATTTGAAATAAATCTCTCTCCTTCTCTGTATTTATAAATATATTGTATATCATTTAAAATTAATTTATTACTTGTGTGATACAATCCTTAATTTGTATATATATAAAATTAAAACAAAAAAATTTCTTTTTTAAAAAAATAATTAATTATTGTCTTGTCTATGTTTGTTTATTCCAATATTGAAAAATAAATAGTATATAAATATATATTTTTGAAAAAATAAAGAAACGATAATAGAATAATAAAAACAAAAATAATTTACAAAAAAAAATAAAATAAACATGTCATTTTCAGAAAATTCACCTGATAGTTTTTTGGATTTATCTACCATTATCCAAGAACAACAACAACAACAGGAGAATTCTGTGGGTTTGACAGGAGATGTTGCAATTGTTGGTATTGGACTTAGAATGCCAGGTGGATCGAAAACTCCAAATGAATTTTGGGTACAACTGCTTCAGTCTTTCGATGGTGTCTCTTTGGTTTCCAAAGAGAGATGGGCTGCCTCCTTCTACGAGAATCATATCATCAATAATAATTACGGTGGATTCCTCAATATGAACGAGTGGAAAAAGTTTGATCCTCTCTTCTTTGGCATCTCGCCAAAGGAAGCACCGCTCATCGATCCACAGCAGCGAATGATGTTGACACTGGCATGGGAAGCGCTAGAGGATGCCCAAATTCCACCTTTTTCGCTGCGTGGCTCGAAAATCGGTGTTTTTATGGGTGTTTCCAATTACGACTATATGAAGCTTCAGTTTAAAGGTGCTCCATCGGCAGAGTTACCACCGTACACAATGACAGGAACGAATGGATCGATCATATCCAATCGTATTTCCTATTGTTTCGACTTTCGTGGTCCTTCCATCACTATTGATACCGCTTGTTCATCGTCGTTAGTCTCTGTGAACTTGGGTTGTCAATCGATTCTTTCTGGCGAGTCGGAAGTTGCACTTTGTGGTGGTGTCAACGCCTTGTTGGATCCGTCGACCAGCGCTGCATTCTCGAGTCTCGGAGTGTTGAATCCCGATGGACATTGTCGAGCGTTCGATGCCGATGCCAAAGGATATGTCAGAGGTGAAGGTGCCGGTATCGTTGTGTTGAAGAGTCTAGCGGCAGCGGAGCGAGATGGTAACAGAATCTACGGTGTCATTCGTGGAGGTAGTACCAACGAAGATGGTAAATTCAACAAATCCAGTCTAACAACACCTTCGATCAGCTCGCAAGCAGAGAATATCCGGACAACTCTAAACAAGGCTGCTCTGAACCCATCGGATATCTTCTACGTCGAAGCACACGGTACTGGTACACCGGTGGGTGATCCAATTGAAGTTCAAGCTCTACATGAAGTGTTTAGCGCCAATCACTCCGTAGGCTATCCACTGAAGATCGGTTCGGTCAAGTCAAACATCGGTCATCTCGAGAGTGCAGCCGGTATTGCATCGCTTATCAAAGTCTGTATGATGCTAAAGAACAGACTGTTGGTGCCAACCATCAACTTTAACAAACCAAATCCAGCCATTCCATTCGAAGATTGGAATATCGATGTAGTCAAACAAATCGAAGATTTCCCTGAACATTCAGTAAGGATCGGTATCAATTCATTTGGTTTCGGAGGTTCTAATTGTCATCTTATCATTGAAGAATATCAGAGCATTTCAACTGATATTGAAAATAAACAGTAAGTGTTGAAAAATCAGTTGATATCATCATCTGATGAAAAAAAAAAAAATTGTGCAAGGATTATATTTATTCATATTTTTTTATTCTTTTTTTTTTTTTTAATTTATTTAGAAATGATGGGTTTAGATACTTAGTACCTTTAAGTGCAAATTCACAACACTCTTTAAATAAATATACGGAAGATATTATTAGTAATGGTGATATTCATAGAAATGTTGATTTCAAAGAGTTTGTGATGCATCAATCACTCAACAAATCGCATCTCTCTCACAGAAAAGTATATTTCGCCAAAGATTGGAAGGAGTTTATAGAACAAGGTGTATCGGTTTCAAGTCAACTCTCTGCTTCGTCAACCGATAACAACGATAGTAGTATCGACAGTGTAAATAGTAGTAAAGTTGTATTTGTATTCTGTGGTCAGGGTCCACAGTGGAAAGGCATGGGAAGTGAACTCTATCAAGCCGAAAGTATATATAAAGAAACCGTTGACCATATTGACTCGCTATTTAAACCACTGTTTGGTTATAGTATCCTCGAGAAGCTAATTTCATTGCCCGATGATTCACTGGAGATACACCATCCCATCATTGCACAACCAGCTCTTTTCCTCTTGCAATGTGGTTTGGTATCACTCTATCGTCAATGGGGAGTAGAACCATCTTTTGTAGTTGGTCACAGGTATGTTATTTTTATTATTTATTATGAAGGAAATGGATGTGATATTTAACTAAATGTTATTTTTTTAAGTTTTGGTGAAGTTACATCTGCATATTGTTCTGGTGCTTTGACATTGGAAGAAGCTGTAAAAATAGTATATCATCGTAGTAGTCTTCAAAATATTACGATTGGAAGTGGAAAGATGTTGGCAGTCACTTTGACATCTGATACATTCAATGCCGACTACCATTCAAAATATCCAGAGTTGGAAATCGCTTGCTACAACTCTCTTGATTCATTGGTGATAACGGGTGTCGAAGATAAACTACAAGAGTTCTCCAACGATCTAACGGCACTTGGTATCTTTAATGTCTTTTTAAAGTCACCTTGCTCATTCCATTCTTCACATCAAAAGGTTCTAAAGTCAAGAGTTTTCGAGAGTTTGACAGACCTACCGAGTGTTCTACACAATAAGATTCCACTTTTCTCGACTGTGACTGGTAGTCTTCAAACCGATCCAGTTGATGCTCGTTACATCTATCGTAATCTCCGCCATCCAGTACAGTTTAAAGGTGCAATAGAGTCGATCTATGATATTGCGTCGGAGCCATCGGACAACTTGATATTCTTGGAGATTACACCGCATCCAACACTCTCCTACTTGATCAATAAGATCGTTCCAAATGCCAACGTAATACCGTCGCTTTATAGAAACAAAGATGAACTGGTTTCATTCAATACTTCAATAGCTATACTTCACTGCAATGGCTGCAATGTCAATTTCACATCGCAATTCTCACATCAAGAGTTGAGTAGTCCAGTTTGGCGTGAGCGAGTAAATCTTCTACCTAGATACCAGTGGGACACCGACGTCTATTGGAATGAACCGCAGTACTCTATCGATTGTCGTTTATCAGGACCGTCAGGTACCATCTTGGGACATCAAGCTATTCAGGGACTTCAACGATATGAGAGTATCATCGATTGTAATCGTCGTCCCTTTGAATATCTGAAAGACCACAAAGTAAAAGGAAAAGCTTTGTTCCCAGGTGCAGGTTATATCGATGCAATCATCCAAGCAATGTATCCGCGTCAGATGGATATCATGATATCGAGCATCGAGTTCCAAAGTCCATTCTTCTTGGTCGATGGTGAACAACAATACTTGGAAACCGTCTTTGATGAAGTCACTTTGAACAACAACAACAGCTACAAAGTTCAATTCTTTCAAAAGGATGGTGAGAAGACTCAGGCATGGACAAAGACTGCCAATGCACGACTCTCATTGTTGCAGCCAACTAACGACACCACCCGAGTTGATATCGCTAGTTTGATGTCTACTTGTAAATTCACAACAATCGGAAAGACCGATCTCTATCAAAAGATATCGAGACTTGGATTGAATTATGGACCGACATTCCAGAGAGTAGAATCAATCGATATCGGTCCAGATTGTTCAATGGCAAACATTCCTTTCCATGTAAAGGGTGGACCTCATCACATTCTGAATGCTTGTTTAATCGACAACTGTTTCCACGGAATGTTGGCGCTGTTAGACAATCGTCAACACTTTGTAGTGGCACAGGCAGAGAACGTACACATCAACTTGGAGCTGTTACAACATCTCAACTCGCAGCCAGTCGATAACCTTTATCTTTACACAAAGATTCTGCATCGTGGTCAGTTTGAGATAACCGGTTCTACTCAGCTCCTTACCCCGAGTGGACAAAATCTTTTATCAATGAAACGTTTCACAGTAAAGACACTCGATAAGAATCATAGTGATCAAATCAAATTCCCATGTGACAATGTATTCACTATGAACTGGCAAACCAAAGAGTCACCATTGCCATCGCCATTCTCTATTGTGCCTGAGAAACTGCCACAACAAGCTGCCGAAAGTCAGATACTTATGGATTTCCAATTCGTCTTGTATTGCGCCAAACTGGTTAACCAATCGTTGAGCAAATATCTGCTAGGTTACAATCTTCTCAAGTTTATCGCAACCCCGATTCCCGAGTTGCTCACCCAGTATCAGATTCACTCGAAATTCACACGATTCCTCACACGTCTCCAATCGATATTGATTGATAATCGTATCGATCTCGATCCCAACGGAGAGTTGGATGCCGATATGTCAATTCAAAAAGCAATGATACTCGACCGATACCCCAAGGCGCTTGTTGAATTCGAGTTGGTTGAGAGAGCTGCCAACCTAATACCTGCTCTGTTGACAGGAGACAGTTCCGCTTGCCACTCATTGTTTGAGAATGATCTGCTCAGCAAGTTCTATACTCATTCGTCTTCAGTAACCTACTACTTGGAGCAATTGGCAGACACTATCCAACATGCTATCACTTCGAAGCTATCTGAGCCAAGAGTATTCAGAATACTCGAGATTGGTGGTGGAACTGGTAGTTTAACCTATCGACTTCTCAACACGTTCAACTTGATTCTTGGTGGACCAAAGCAACGAATCGAGATAGAATATACTTTCACCGATGTTTCGGCTGGTTTCGTCACTACAATGAACGAGGAGATTGAAAAGAGTGCCAAGCTACCTCACAACTTTTCAATGAAATTCAAAACACTAGATTTGGAACGTGATGTTGTCGCGCAAGGATTCTTGCCTGGCTCATACGATATGGTGTTAATGTCCTATGTTGTACATGCTGTTTCCAATCTACCGTATGCTCTTGAACAACTCAATCATATCACTAGTCCCAGTGGATGGCTTCTCTTTATTGAACCATCAAAGAACATTATCTTCAGTGATATTGTATTTGGTTGTTTCCATCAGTGGTGGCAATACTCTGACAATCAACGATCCGATCATTGTTCACTCGCTCCCGAACAATGGTCAAAGTTGCTACACAAAGAAGGATTCCCACAGACTATAACTATCAGTCCACCCAACGCAATGGGACAAATGGGTGCTTCACATTCTTTTGTTGTTTTGTCACAGAAACTACCGATGAATACGGAGCACCTCGAGGATGATATTCAAAAGATCTCACTCATTGTATCAAAGACACAGGTTCACCCGACCAATCCCACAAGAAAACTTCACAAGCTATTGCGGGAAGCATCGGTTTCCGCGCACGAAGTGGAAATCATTGAATCTCAGAATATCGAAACTTCAATGGATCGCATAAAAGGTTCCAACTACCTATTCTATTTCCACGGGCTGGAAACACTCAGTGGAAATTATAAACTGGTCACTCAGGAGTTGGTTACTCTCATTCAAAAGTTGGCAACGATACCAGTTGGTTCGGCACCGAAACTGGCTATTGTAACAAAGAACTCGTGCACACTGAACTCTCGCAACTATCTGAATGCCAGTTTGATAGGAATTGCAAGAACAGCTGCCAATGAATATCCAACACTATCGATCACCATGATTGACATTGACGATGAGGATACAACCGATATGAAGACACTGATCAATCTAACTGGCAAATCTGACAAGTTGGCAGACTCTGAGTTCATTATCAAAGGTGGAAAGATATTGGTACCACGTTTAACCCCGGTTCCAAGAGATACACTTCTGGAAAGCAGTGGTGCCTATGAAAAGAATATTAACAATGTGGCTTGTCTTTCCGATGCCAAGTTGGGATTCCATTGTGTAACACGTTCACCGCTTGGCAGTTCAGAGATTGAGATCTCGGTGAAGGCAGTCGGTCTCAATTTCAAAGACTACCTATTTATGCGAGGATTACTTCCACAAGAGATATTCCGTAAGGGTGATATCTACAATCCTCCATTCGGACTTGAATGTTCTGGAATCATTTCTCGTATTGGTGAGCAAGTCGACCAATTCAGTGTCGGTGATGAAGTGGTTGGTTTTGCACGTCATTCGCTTGGCTCACACGTCGTAACCAATCAAAATCTAGTTGTAATGAAACCATCGATGCTTAGCTACGAGGAAGCAGCATCGATTCCAGTTGTATACTGTACGGCATTCTACTCGCTTTTCAATGTTGCCAAACTTGATACTCGACACGAATCAGTGTTGATTCATGGTGCCACCGGTGGTGTTGGTATGGCTGCTCTCAATCTCCTAAAGATGAAATCTGCCCTCCGAGTGTTTGCAACTGCTGGCTCCACTGAGAAACAAGAGTTACTAAAAGAGCGTTTCGGTGAAATGTTGTGTGGTGTCTACAATAGTAGAACCAAGGAGTTTGCCGACCGAATCAAAGAGACATCGTCTGGCGTCAATGTCCTCCTCAATACTCTATCTGGAGAGTTCATGAACGCCAATTTTGAATCGTTGGCATCTTTTGGACGTATTGCAGATCTCTCGGTCACACACATCTATGCCAACGAACCATTGGATATGTCCAACTTCAAAAGAGATACTTCCTACTCTGCTGTTGACTTGGAGCGACTTATCGATGAACGTCCACAACTCTTACAATCGATGCTCTCTGAGATTATGGATAACATTAGCTCTGGATCACTAGAGATCATTCCAATCAATGTTTATTCCGCTAGCAAATCGAGAGCAGCTGTCGAATCAATGAGTGAAAGAAAACATATTGGGAAGATTGTAATTGATTGTAAATCAATTGATAAAGATATTCTCATTCCTCTATTCAAATCACCAACTTTAGTTCCAATTCCCAATTACAAATTGGATATCAGCAATACCGTAATCATTACTGGACAAACAGGTATTTCATTGGAACTCATTAAATGGTTAGCCAATCGATCGAATGCATCTGACATTGTTGTAATCTCACGTTCTTCACTTGGTTGGAAGCTTGAGACTCTTATTAAGCGACTCCAATTGAATCGATCGAAACCAGCAATTCACCACATCCAAGTGGATATCGCTAATATGGATTCACTTACATCCTCTGTTCAGAAGCTTGAAGTTCCACCTATTCAAGCAGTATTCCATTTGGCAGCCATCTACTATGATGTTCCATTCGATCAAGTGAATATCGATGTCATAAACAAAGTCCATGATCCAAAGGTCATTGGTGCAATCAACCTTCATCGTCTCTCCATTATCTCTGGTTGGAAACTAGATTACTTTGTACTTTTCTCTTCGATTACATCGATAACAGGATACAATGGACAAGCCAGTTATAATTCTTCCAACGCAGTTCTCGATGCTCTTTGTAATTTCCGTATTTCAGCGGGCTTACCATCGCTATCCTTCAACTGGGGACCACTTCAAAGTGAGGGTAAAGTCGCTGACAACGAAGCAATAGAAGAGTTGTTCCTTAATAGAGGTCTACCGTCACTCTCTCTACCGAGATTCTTTGGTGCATTGGAGTGCGCGCTAAGTGGAAACGAGAGTTGCCATCCTCCACGTCAACTGATTGTCAGTCCCATCAACGCTCAACTGTATTTCGATTCTTTCCCACATATGCGTCCAAAGATGGCACATCTTGTAGTTATCAATGAAAACGATAACAGGTTGGACAATGGAAAAGATGACATTTCACTAGAAGAGAGAATCACCAACAAGGTAGCCAACCTACTCTCTGTCAATCATTCCAAGTTGAATCCAGACACCAAACTCAAGGAATATGGTTTAGATTCACTATTGACAGTTCAATTCAAATCATGGATTGATAAAGAGTATGAAAAGAATCTATTCACACACATTCAACTGTCATCATCAAGTATCAAAAATATTATTCAAAAGATTGCAAACCTTGCAACAGGCACTTCTAAAGGAACTACCACTGCACTACTCTCGGCATCGGAAGATACATCTAAAGCTAAATTCAAAGTTGATGTTAGAACATCCCCACTACCAAAGCTATCATATGTATTACCTCGAAAGTCATCCGTTCCAAATATTGAGTTGCCATCACTGCTGCCAATCACCAAAGAAAAGTCTTCACTCCACAACTCAACAAATAATCTACCTCAATACAACAAGTTACAGTCATCACCTGTCCCATCAAGTAAAACGAATCCACTCTTACGTACAGTTCATGCCAAGTCACTTATCAATAATGGTGATCGTATCACTTCTAACACCACCGGTAGCAATAGCTCTGGCAGAGGAACACCTCTTTCATCTCCTACTTCATCATCACCAACACGCTCATTGTCACCAATGCTATCACTTGTCATGCCAACCATCAGTAACAATATCAATCCTTACATACTTGGCATGGGAACTGCAGTACCGAACGGTCCACTCTACCAAGACGATCTAGGAGCAACAATGTCCAAGGATTTCTCTGACGATCCTGAAACCGTCGATAAAGTAGTAAAGATATTCGAACAATCTCACATTAAAACACGTCACCTCTTTAGAAATCCACTCCTACCTGAAACTTCGCTGAAGCAACGAAAGAATGAGAATATCTCTGATGTCAACGGACAATTCATTAAAGCAGCTCCCAGTCTCTCACGTGAGTCCTGTGAGAAAGCCATTAAAGACTGGGGTGGCAATGTCGAAGATATCACCCATATCGTATCGGTATCGAGCACCGGTGTCGTAGTGCCAGACATCAACTTCCTTCTCATCGAGAAACTCGGACTTAATCGCGATGTCGAGCGTGTCTCCATTAACTTTATGGGTTGTCTTGCCGGTCTTTCATCTCTACGTGCAGCTTGCTCACTGGCTTGTCACAATGCTAAGAATAGAATTCTAGTAGTTTGCACAGAGATATGTTCCACTCATTTTACCACCAACGAAGGAGTTGACCAGATTGTTGCTTCAACTATATTTGCAGATGGATCAGCAGCATATATTCTAGGGTAAGTTGTAAAAATATATTTGAATTGAATTGAATATCTCATGTTCATTGTTAACAATCTAATATTTATTAATACTATTATTTTTAGTTGTAATCCATCAATTTATGAAAGACCTTTGTTTGAAGTGCTGACATCTATGAATAGATCGGTGCCAGGTACTGCACATACGATGACCTGGGAAATTAGTACGAATGGATGGGATTTAGGTTTGGATCAGTCGATTCCTCATCACATTGGCGGTGGAATCGAAACGTTTGTCAGAGAGTTGCTTGAGAAGACGAAAGCACAGACACACTCGACCAACTTTAAAGACTATGAATTCCTTATTCACACCGGTGGCAAAGCCATTCTAATGTCCATTGAAAACTCACTCGACATTGTATCCACTCAGAACAGTCATTCCTGGTCTATCTACAAAGCATTCGGTAATATGTCGAGTGCTTCCGTTCTCTTTGTAATGGATCACGCCAGAAAATCTAAATCACTTCCACAATATTCAATTGGACTTGCTTTTGGTCCTGGTTTAGCATTCGAAGGTTGTGTACTTAGAAATATTTGTTAATTAATAATTCTCAAATTTAATAAAAAACATTTTTGTAGAATGGAGTTAATCAAACACTGTGTAGATTTGTTATTCATTTATTTATGATAATTCCTATGATGTATCTAAATCTATAGTTGTAGGTTTGGGAGATGACTTTAGCTCCCCATTTCTTTTCTTCTTCAAATTTGAGTTTTCAGTTGATCATCTGATGATGAATCTACCAATCTTGAATCTATTTATTTTAATGATTCTTGATAAAATTGGAATTGGGATCTTTTTGAATTCAAACCTTTGAAGGTCAGGAAAGAAAAAAATAATCTAAATACAAAAGTTATTTTTAGTAAGAAGCGAACCAAAAAAACAACTAAACTAAAGGTAAATTTTTTTTAGTTTTTTGCCACAAAAATCTCTATCTTTATCATTATCGAAACCTTCCTTGCTAGAGATATGATGATAAATCATTGATTTTTTACTTCCAATTCAAAGCTAGTATCTAACTCCTCGATATCTTTGGGAACGACATTGAATCTAGATTTGTTGGAGATATCGGGTTTGTTGCTACCGAAAAAATAGATATCTTAAAGATATAAAAAACAATTTATAGATTTCTAATGAATATTGTCACTAAATACCATTATTTAGTGAACTTCAGAATTTCATATCGTCACTGGTGAAAAATATGAAAAAATATCTCAACTCAAAATATCATAAAAAAAATGTTGAGTGACAAAATTTCGAAAATATTGTAACTGAGTAACAAAAAAATAAATATTAATCACTTTTATAACTAGATAATTTTCTTTTCATATTTTTAATACCAGAATGAATCAAAAAAAAGACTACACCATTAATGTTGGTACGTGGAACGTACATCATTTGTCTGACAAGATATTGGATAATGTTCACCTTGATATGTTCCTCAATGATCTATCTAGTTTGATGATGAATTTTCACCTCTTTGTGTTGATAGAGGTGTCTAGTGAATCAGATGAAGTTCTTAAAAAGCTCAGTGAGAAGTCTAGTATGTATTCCATGGACACACAATTGTGAACCACTTCAAACCTAACTCACTTTGTTAATCATTAGAATACCAATACACCAAGTTAACTAAGATTTTCCGCGATGACACCGACTCTAAAAACGGAGAACAAGTTGTTTTCTTTTGGAACCCTGAATATTTGGAGTATTGCTACACAATAAAAGATTATTCTGAATTTGTCGATCATGAAAAGTACGAGTCAGATATTGGTAGAAGAGTGGTCTTTAAGTTCGTTGATGTCTATATTGGGGTATATGGTATCCATTTCTATGCTGGCACCAATAAAGATACATTTGAAAAATCACAAGAATTGCTAAATAATTGGAATGATTTCTCAACCTATGAAAACACAGACGATGGTATTTTGGAATTTATACATACTGGTCTGTCACTTTTAGTTGGTGATTTTAACAAAGCTAAGCTTCCTCAGAACACTGTCAAAGCATTGGATGAAACTCATGGAACGACCATGTCTTGTGTCTTTCATGTGTCTCATTGTGACAACATTCTGGCTGGGTGGACTGGAAAAAAAAAACCCAACATCAAAATAATCAACCAAAAGCTCCATCGAAATATGGGACATTATTCTGACCATGTTCCAGTCTCTTGCTCTGTAGAGTTTAAATGTCAGGAAAACTTACAACTGGTCTGTGAGAATGTTATATCATATGAAGATGATGAACAAGAGGAAGATGATGACGATGATGGAGAGAATGATAATGGTGATGGGGACGATGATGATGAAAATAAGAAAAAATCAGCACCCAAAGCAACAACAACTAAATCAAGAAGTGGAAGAAGAAATAATAAACAAAACAAAACTGGCTCTTGCTTGTAACCATAAATCGAATAAAATAAAAAAAACCACTCTGATCACATTAACCCCACTAATTTATAATTTTTATATTTTTTTTAAAATTAATGCGCAGGCGAAAGTTGTTGGGAGCCAGTTTTGTTTTGTAAATGTAATTTTTTACCAATGTCATTTATTTAACATTTAAAATAGAGGTTTATAGTAAAAATAAGGTAGTTATAGAACTCTACAATTTACCAGATAAAAGATTCAAAAAGTTAGTTGATGTATCAAAAAGTAGCATTGACATTATTCTAGATGAATACCTTGTTCATAATCCGTTGACCCATCCAAACTCCACTATATTCCTACGACCATTGGATAGGATAGTAATCATAATGTTTCATATGAGACATTATACAACTGATTTACTTACAGGATTTTTATTTAGGATCTCAAGAACAACAGTTAATAGAGTTAAAATGGCCATGATTGAATATTTATCCAGTAGAGTTTATACAAACGATATACCTCCTCAACCTACATTGATAAATCGATACACACTCTAACTCTATACAAAGAATAGATAGTTATAATTCTGATCTATCAAATAGAGAGATAGTTAAGTTTTATTTCTGTAACGATAATATTGTTGGTTCAGTGGATTGTACAGAAGAATTGAAAAGCCACTTGACTTAAGATTGGATACATTGTTTTATTTATTGTATCCATCACTTCTGGTACAATCTTATACATGTCAAAGGCCTTTCCTGGTAGCGTTAAAGATGATGCCATTATTCATCTCACATACCATGAGTGGCGTCATATATATCTTGACAAAGGAGATATCTTATTGGGTGACAATGGTTTTAGAGGAATGGAGCCTTTCAATATTATAAACACTGGTGGAATTGAACCGTAACCAACTGTTTCACCAAATCCCAAGTTATGTCGAGGAGAACCAGTTTATAACAATCAAGGTGTAGTAAAATAGTAATAGATAAAAGAAATTTTATTTTTAATATTTTGAATAAATTATTTATATTCAAATAACTATCATGATGGTTAGTTTATATATCTTTATCTTAATAATATTAAATATATCTAATAAATATGTTGATGTTCATTTTTTCACATTTTTGGAAATTTTATGATGATCATTTTGGCTTTCAAACAACCTTTTAATTTATTGATTTCAAATAATTATCGATAAATAATGTCAAAAGATAATATACCAACATTCTTTAAACCCAAATCGTCACAAAGTGATAGTAGCTCTACCAGTAGTAGTAGATCAACTAGACAACAGAATATAGATAAACATATTGAAGCTGTCATCGGTACAAATGATGATGCTGCATCTTGTAAATTGTAGGTTAAACGAACGAACGCACTAATGAACGAATGAATAAAAGAATGAATCAATCATTCATCTCTGATTCTACTTACTTTACAATGCTTATATTTATATTCTAATTAAAATTGTTATTATCAATTTTTAAAGATCAGCAGTTAATATAGGATATTATAAAGATGAATTTGTACAGTATTTCGTAAAGACACCTATAAGAAGACCACCTCTTATCAATAGAGGATTCTTTTCAAGAGTGGAAGCAATCGAACAATTCATTAAACAGTTCTTCGCCATCTATTCAGATTCTACCAAACCAATACAGATTGTCAGTCTTGGATGTGGATTCGATACACTCTATTTTAGAATGAAGGTAATGCTTTGTTTCAACTATGATATGCAATTATGTTATGTTATGTTATGATATGTTACTAATCTAACCATTCTACAAACAAATAACAACTATAATTATAATAACAATAACAACAGTCTAGAGGTATTAAAAATATGATATATTATGAAGTAGATTATTCAAAGGTGATTGTAAATAAGTTAAAGATTATAAAGAGTTGCAAAGAGTTGAATCAGCTGATTGGTGACAATGCCAAGTGGGACGATGAAAATCATTCACTACAGACATCAGACTATCGTGTGGCACCCATCGATTTAACAGCTGGTACAGAATGTTTCGATTCAGTGTTCTCTGCGCTGAACATCGACTTTGAAGCACCCACTATGTTCCTATCAGAGTGTGTTATCATCTACATTCCCACCGAAGCAGGTAACTCACTGATAAACTGGACATCCAATCGTTTCAAAGAATCGGTTTTCATTACCTACGAACAAATTAAACCCTATGATGAATTCGGATCGATGATGATAAAAAATATTGAAGTAAGTTGATTATTAATTAACATCATAGATAGATACACCAAGATTATTAATATCTATTTATATATTTATATATATAGAATAAAGGATGTCCATTATTATCAATCAATTCATTCCCAGAGATTAAAGATCAAAGAGAAAGATATCTTGGCTTCGGATGGAAACGTGTAGATGTATTGGATATGTTAGATGTATATAATTACTTTATTGAAAAGGAAAGAGTTAAAGAGTAAGTATATTGAAAAGAAAAACAATAGAGATGCTGATCGAATGATTGTTAATGTTATTTATTTATTTACATTTATTAAATTAAATTAGAACTGAAAGATTGGAGATATTCGATGAATTTGAAGAATGGTATCTAATTCAAGGTCATTATTGTTATGTCTTGGCTATCAACAGTCAAGATCCAACGAAAATCAAACAATATCATTTCGAGGACAAGAAACCATTGACCAAATCCAGCGGAACCATTCCAATTTATAATAAATTTATGAGTTAATTCTATCTATGTTCTTGCATCCAAATACATTGCAAATGGATTAGGATGAATGGTTAAACCAAATACTAAAAGATATTGTGTGTGTATGTTAGTAGTGGTTAAGATTGTTTACTTGATAATTATGATTATTAACAACTTACTTTCAGTGTCATCTATTTGTTTATTATCAACTGATCGTAGGTGGAAGTTCATTAGGATGTTGGTGCATGCAATGTAGAGTTCGTCGAGTGCCATGTTCTGTCCGACACAATTACGGTTGCCAATGCCAAATGGCAGACATCGGTCGGTGTGTGTATCGATTAGGAAACGTTCCGGTTGGAATTGAAGTGGGTCGACCCAACATTGGTCATCGTTTGACAAACCATAGATATTCATAATCATTTGAGTACCCTTTGGCACAAAGTAACCTCCGATCGAGCAGTCCTCTTTCGCTTGTCTTGGTATACCCAATGGTCCGATCGGTCGCATTCTCATCACCTCCTTGATGATTGCATTCATATAGGGTGTATTGACACGATGTTTTGTCTCTGCACGATTGCCTCTACCGACAACACTCTGCAGCTCATCATATGCCTTCTCTTGGACATCTTGATTGTTAGTCATGAACAAACAAAACCATTCAACTGTTCCTGCAGAACTATCGGATCCGGCCAACATGAAATCCATTCCTACATGCAGGATATTATCAACTGAATTTCCATCGGATTCAATAATCATTTGATCCAACAAATCTCTTGGGCTACAATTATAAAGTTAGTATTGAATTTATCAATCTATAAATTATAGTTATAACTATTTTATTTGTTTTCCATACATACTTTTCTTTATCCAAAGTACTTAGATGTTCATCATAGATTTCTCTCATGAATTGTTTTACCTTCATAACTTCGGAATTAAAGTGGCGACGGTTAAAGTAAAACATAGGTGATAATAGAGAGACATAATCATCGATACTACCAGCACCCAATTTCTTGAAGACAATATGAATTGGTTCTGTTAGACGCGCCATCTTTCCATCGTCTAGACCTTCGTCATATGGTATCTCCTCTGAGAACAATACATTGAAAATAATATTCAAAGCAAATCTACTAAAATATTTCTTACAATAAAACTAATATCATATCAATTAATTGAAATTCTAAGATTTTAAAACAACAGGTAACAACTTACAGGTTTTTTTTCAACTTGATACTTCTTCATTGCTTCTATTAAAAGTGATGTTTGATGGTCTAGTTGTTTGATGATTGTCTTTAGTTTGGTTTTGGTAAATGCAGCGGATACCATGTGTCTACTTCTTCTCCATAGAGCTTCATCACTGAAAGCTAAATCTTGAAAATTACCACTGTAAATCTCAAATGATGCTGGATGAGGTCTATTTACAAAGTTATCGAAATTCTTAACCCACACCTCCTTTACTAATGAAATGTCATTAATTACAAGAGTATAATGATCACCCATCCATCTATATTAAAATAAAAAAAGTTATTACTATTTAATTATTAAATTATTATCCATTGATATAATTTATATTTACATTCTAAAAATTGGTCCATATGTTTTAATCATTTTTGTTAATGCACGATGTGGTCTATCACCCAATAGATGAAGATGTCCAATCATCGGTAATCCAATAGGTCCTTTTGGATCATTATTTGAAAATCTTTTATTCTTTTGAACCTATAAAATTTTATTTTTATGTTAATATGTTTTTAACCAAATCAATTTGGTAGTGAACCTACAAAAGAATAAAACAAATAAATCAATAATAGATAAATAAAAAAAACTAAAATATTCATTGTTTGAGATTAAAAGATAAAATAAATAACAAAGTTGAATATCAAGAATAAAAAAAACTTAATTGTTTTGATTTGGATCATTTTACTTTACACAACTACTTGAAAATAGTTATATTGATCAATGTATCTATTTTATGTGCACCTTACAATTGAAAGGATATTTTGATCATTTAACTAAAAATTAAACACACACACTTTCTTTTTTAACCACACAAACACAATTCATTACAATGAGTTACAATCTTGAGCTTAGATTGTCAATAATGGGGTGGTTTTTTTTTTATTATTCTCCACCATGCTTAATTAATTAAAATAATTAAAATCTCATCAGAGAAAAAAGAAGTGTGTGTGTGATCACTAACTTGCTTTGAATATAAATTTTTATTAATAAAATTTACATTGTTCTATCCATGATTCAATGATTGATTCTTCATCATCTTTAATGGGACTGTTATCTCTTAGTATAGCTATAAAACTGTATTGAAGTGTATCATCGAATGCCTCTTCAGTTGTTAGATTACTATTTTCTTTTCTATATGGGAAGTAATATTTATCTAACCAACCATTGAACATGCTCAGTTCATCAGTTTCCAACTTGAATGGGGTTATATTGTTATTGCTGCAATTGCTATTGTTTAACTCGTACTTAACAAGTTCACTCTTAATTGTTGCAAGTTGATCTTTTAGTCTGGCAGGTAAGATGGCATAGCCACAGAGTTCAAAGATTCCAACAAACTCTCGCTTCAAACACTGGAGTGTTGCACTCGTTAGGAAACGTGGTTGCTCAGCATTTCTTGGGAATATCATGAATTCGTAGTTGCTAGTGTCTGGATTGTAGGTGGCGATCAACGATGCTGTCTGAAGTGGTTGGTTGAGTGTTGGGAAGTCACCGTTTCTCCAGGTGCTAAACAGTGTATTGACTGTCTGTGTTACCCGATCTAAATCACCGCCAATCACTTTGAGACAGGCCGAAGGGTAGTTGAGCCATTCAATGAGACAATCGTGGTTCGCTCGATATTGTCTACGTGCAACGGCATCGTAGACTGTGAAATGGAAATCGCCAGCCTGATAGTGGCGATGCGACATATTGGTTACACCGGTGCCTTCGCGATCCGAGTTCGACGCTACTTTGTAGCCGGGCATAGACCGACTGATTTCCAGCAGCTCCTTGATGGTGTCGATCGTTAGCACCTGTGGTTGATGCTCGCGATCAATGATGATGTTGTGATTCGTAAAGTAAGGGTAGGGCGGAAACTGTCGGAAAAAGCGACGCTGATTACACTGAAACTCGAACGCTCTCAAACCTTTTCTCTTGGCCGAGCCAACGTTCTCGTAGCAAATCACACACTGTCCTTCGAAGTTCGAATAGTGTGGTGCCGACGGTGTCTGTCCAACGATGATCTCTGGCTTCGAACAATTGATGGTCACCTGAAAAGCAACCGGTTTATATTGATGTTTCGTAAAGGTCGGTAGTATAACATTTAGTGCAAGACGATGCTCTTGAATATATCCTGCCTTTGTCGAGTAATCATAAAGGTGTTTCATACATTCTCGCCAACCTTTTGTTTTCAATATATCTTCTTGCTGCGATGCGGTGCGATCGAAAATATTTAATTAATCATCTTTCGTTTAAAAAAAAATTATTCTTTGAAACACCTTACTTGTTTTTGTATCTCATTTTGATTTACATTATTATAATGATCTTCATCTGTTTCATAACTACTACTATTACTATGAATTGGTATCATTATTATTATTATTGTTATTAAATTATTATAAAAAAAAAAACAAAACTAAATATAGATATAGATATAAAAAATGTAAACTTGGTGATACTACAAAAAAGTAAAATAAATAATATATAAAAAAAAGAAACTATGTTTAATTACATGTCTAGCAAAGTAATGGAAAATGATAGGATGGTTTTATCAAACTCCAACAAATCAATTAAAAATTAGTAAAAATCTGATTTTTTTTATTCTCCCACCAAAAAAACAAAATCTTTTTTTTCATACCAATATTGGTGGTATGTGGCGAAATTAAATTAAACCCGATGACATTTTCAATAGGTATGAATATCATATTCTTTTTTAATATAAAGTTGTTTTAATATACCTATCTATTTTTTTTCAATTATTTTTTCAAAATTTATGAATATTCTCAAATATTATTTATATAAATCCACAACATAAAATAAAACATTCTTGAAATTCAATTTAATTGTGGTATAGATAAAATTTATAAAGATAAAACTAAATTAAATTATACTTTCAAATGAATAAATTGTTTAAGAATAATTTGAATTGCTTGGAATTCCCTATTTTAAAATAAAAAATTTAATTAAAAAAAATGAAAAAAATAAAAACTATTTTAAAATTATCTCATTTAATAAATTAATGTGTATATATATAAATGGATGAATCAACAATAATAACAACAACATCATCATATAATTGTGTAAAATTAAATAAATTGATTCAACACTATATTTTAACATTGTTGTGTTGTAAATTAAGTTCGTTTCAAACACTTGAAGAATATATTCAATCATATTACTATAGAACAGAGTATACCTATAAGAAAACAGATCGATTCGATGCTATCCGATACTTTCTAGAGGTTCCTTACATCAAGGATCTATCTTTAGTCTGTAAAGATTGGTTCGAATACCTCTCGATACTGAACTACCGATACTTTTATCAACCACAGCTAGCTAACGATTGTATAAGGGAAACATCAATAGATGAACTAAAATCAGACGATGATGATGATGATGATGATGATTCAGATTCCAGTTCAGATTCCGACTCAGATTCAGATTCCAGTTCGAAACTACAAGCTTCTAAATCATCACAATCACAAACACCAAAAATCAACAATCTATCGAATAAAGATATCATTTCCAAGCTTGAATCACCAAATTCACTCTATCAGTTCAATAACATAACACATCTATACATCAGTAATCAAAGTAGAGTAGCATCAGAGACCTTTCATAAGAACATAATAGATTTCATTCAAAAATTCCCAAATCTTCAGCTAATAACATTGAATACACAGTATATTGCTTTATTTAAAGATATAATTAATCATTTTAAGAATAATAATTTAGTAGTATATGAATTGTATATCAAATTTAATGATATTCGATTTGCTAGAGATTCACATAGGAAACCCGATGACTGGAATGTGGAGAATATCAAATCGATGGCAGCCCTAATGAAAGATGTGCAACCAACATTGGAATTCGTACATCTCGACTACAATTCACTCAAGTATATCGATAAATCATCACCGTTTTGCACTACCTATCAAGTTAAATCGATTTTCGTTCATCGGAATAGGTTCGACACCAAGTATTCATTTACGTGGGAAGGCCTGCAATACGTGGAGTTTGAAAAGCAATGCCATGTTAGTCTGACAGATATGAACAGCATAGTACAGCTAAACAACCATCAAATCAAATCGATCAGAGCCAAAGTTGGGCTGGGTAAACTTGGCAACACCTCTCAATCGCTAGACAACAATGTTAGTAGCTCAATAGAGAAATGGGAGTCGTTGTGTACGCTGTTGGCCAACAACAAAACGCTGAAAGAACTGTATCTCACCAACATGAATTACCGACAGCCTGTGACCGACCAGCTCATTCTGGAGAGGTCGTCGCTAGCCGTTAGCAACGCGCTCAGAACCAATGCCACCCTTGAGAGACTGTCGATCTCATGTCACATTCTCTCACAGTCGTTCTACGATTGTATGAACGGCAATGTCAATCGTACTCTTCGGTACTTGAGGCTGAGAGACTACAATCTCGAACATCTCCGATCGATCAGCACAATGCTTCTCCACAACACGACACTTTGCGAGTTGGATATTACCTGTATGAGTGACAGCAGACTCGGAAGTGACTACTACACCTTCAGACAAAAGTCAAAAAAGCCAAACAACACTCTTGAGTTCCAGAAGTTCAAAGAGGAAACAATAAGAATTTTCGTAGATAGTGTCAAGTCCAATCAAACACTGAAGCATCTATATATGGCCGTCGACGATCCATTTAGCGAAGAAATCGTTAAGCTCATTGAAAAAGAGATAACTACTCCGACAATAGAAGATATCTACATATTTTTTACTCACGACAGGCGAACTATCAATAATATTACATTCTCTCGGACATAATTTAATTGAGTAGCAATTAAGATGAATTTTCTTCTCTACTATAATATATTGGTCGAAAATAAAAAATAAAATAGCATAAACAACTTCCAACCATGCAACATCAAAATTGTTTGATTATTGGTTTCGGCATTATGATTTTTAATATCAAATTTAAAATTTAAATTGGATTCGAATAAAATGAAGATTCATCACAACAAATTTGTGGAGGAGTGCTGTCGGAAAGTTGATATGAAATTTCTAGATTAATGTTATGCAAAAAAATTTTAGGTAACTTGAATACAATAAATTCGGGTTGGAGGTGCAGAAGTTGGTTAGTTACAAAAAAATTTTATAAAACCTACACAAAAGATTTTTTTTTTTCTTTAAATTTGGTGGTTGTTGACATCCTTAAAACCAATAATATCTTGTGGTCAGTAAAAAAAGCTCAGATTTTTTGATTAAAATTTTTTAGGTGATTTTTTGATTTTTTGATTTTTTGTAGCGGTTTTTAATTATAAATACATTACTTCAACAACAAGGATTTAAGTTTAAATCATATTAATTCATTATTCTCTCTAACATAATAATTGTTACATATATAAATAATATTTAAAATGTTCAAGTCAATCATTGTTGTTATTTTAATGTTGGCAGTTGTCAATGCTGACATTTGGAGCTCATGTGGTTCCTCCACCGACAAAGTATGTTACAAATCAAAAAAAAAAAAACCAAATACTTTTTAACATATGTAATATCTAATAATTTTGTTTGGTGTTTGATTTACAATTGTAGTTCCAAATCGGTTCAGTTTCAATCGTACCAGATCCCCCAGTAAAGGGACAAACTGTTACTATCACTGCCAGTGGTGTCTTATCGGAGACCATCGACGGAGGTAATGTTCATGTCAATGTCAAGTACGGATTCATCACCATTCTCAACAAGGATGAACCAATCTGCCAATCTGGTTCACCAGTTCCATGCCCAATCAACGCTGGTAACTTAAATAAAACCGTCTCCATTGCCATCCCATCCAACGTACCAGATGGAACCTACAAGGCTAACGCTGTCCTCACCGATACCGCCAACAATGAAATCGCCTGTATCAACGTAGACCTCCACTTCTAAACAAAAAAAAAACATGATAACATTAGATCTACAAGTCAATCGAATAGATACATCGCTAGAAATAATCAAAATAATAATAATAAATAAATTATAAATAATAATTTGTTTTACAATCTATCTAGATAATCAATGTATCAAATGACTGAGAATAGAAAATCAAAATAGTTAGAACCAACATTTTATTTGAATGATGATTATCATTGTAGTTTAAACAATACAGCTGTTATATTTACCAATGAATAGTCATGAATGGATTAAAATATTATCGAAGGAATCAATGATGATATATCGGTCGGTTTGTTATTATGATAGTCAAGATTATATCTATTTAGTGAATGAATGGTAGGTATCTACATCATTATAATGAATAGAATTGATCGGATTCAACAACTACTACTATAGTGTCAATGATCTTCAATCTGTGATTCTGTTTGTTGGTGAGGATACATTTATTTACAGTATATTATAAAAGTTTCGATTCGATTTGAGTATTATATATATAAAATTGGGTTGTTAACAAATATTTGATTCACTGTTTGGATCTTCTGTTTTTGGCATTACACCTTCAGACTTTGGTGCATAACTCTTTTTTGCAAATGGTATTCTATAATTTAATATATCATTCATTTCATTCGAATACTAGTAAGTTACATAATTACATTTATATAGCCTAATAGTTATAATAATAATAATAATAATAATAATAATAATAATAATAATAATAATAATAATAATAATAATAATAGGAAGTGATGATTATTACCTATAATGTGCAGCAAGTAACATTCTTGATCTTGCCTCTTCTATTTTCTCTTCGATTTCGACTGGGTCTCTTAAATCCATGTTTTTATGAAATGTAGCTCTTGCTTCACTCCTACAGTGCAGATAGTAGATTAAGTGCAAGTTAGTACATATCGATCAAATGTGGAATGTCACATATCATATCGACTGACAACAAAGGTTTTGTTTACCTGATAGCATCTCTTTGGTCTACTTTCTCCCATTGATTTGCCATTCTAAAGATTCTTCTATACAAATACAACACTTGATTCCTAGATGGCAATTGTGTAAATGCTTGATGATTCATTAGATTATACGCATTCATTGTTGTTCTTCTTTGAT
Source organism: Heterostelium album PN500 (assembly GCF_000004825.1). NCBI lineage: Eukaryota > Evosea > Eumycetozoa > Acytosteliales > Acytosteliaceae > Heterostelium > Heterostelium album. The sequence continues at coordinate 560,276 of NW_008805065.1, read as the reverse complement.
TATTATTATTATCTATCTAAATTTAAACTTTCATATGAAATTTATAAAATTAATTAATTATTTTTTTTGTAATTTTTTGTAATTTTTTTTTTTATACTCAAAATATATATAATTATCTGGAGAATCAGATGCAAATATTTTAATTGATAAATAAATCTCTTTTTAGAAAAGTACTACCTTTTCACTTTTGCAATGATTTTAAACATAAACATTTATTTAAAAATATTATATAAATAAACATACAAACACACATACACACTTAAGCACCAACCACAATTGTGTATTAATAAAATTAAAAATAAAACGTTTGTGATTATGTGTGTATAAAAACAAATAAAATCACTTAAATTTAAGTGATTTTCATTTTTATTCATTAATAAACATATTATAATATTTTTTTAGTTATATTTTAAATAAATCAAAAAATATGAAATCAATAATAATTGTTTTTGTTACTATTTTTATGTTGGCATATGTGAATGCTGGAATATGGACAACATGTGGTACTCCTGCTGACAAAGTAAGTAGTAGAAGTTATTTTAAATAATTTACTTGTTAAACAAGTAAATTCAATCATCTAATAATTAATGTATGCAAATCACACAGTTCCAAATTACATCTATTACAGTCACTCCAAATCCACCAGTAAAGGGTCAAGATTTGACTATTTCCGTTGTTGGTAATATGACAGAGACCGTGAATGGCGGTAATGTACACATCAATGTAAAGTACGGGTTCATCGTTATCATCAACACCGACGAGCCATTATGCCAAGTAGGTCCCCCAATTCCATGTCCAATTCAAGCTGGACCCTTCAGTAAGTCATTGACCGTTAGTATACCATCCAACTTGCCATCTGGAGAGTACAAAGGAAATCTTGTTCTTACTGATCCTTCTAAAAATGAGATCGCCTGTGTTAACATCGATATTCACTTTTAAACAAAGTAAATGATAAAAACAAAACATATTTGTTAGTGTGATCTTTGATAAAAAACTTTTATTTTATTTTCATTTTTATTTTTTTTGTCTTTGTCAAAAAAAAAAAACGAAACAAATCTAGATCATCCTGGTGATGGTATTTTAGAAAAAAAAAAATTAAGATGTTTCTGACTATTCACACGAAAAAGAAACAAGGTGATTTTACATTTTTATCAATCATTTTATAATTATTTTTATTTATATAATATTTTAAATAATGAAATCAATTTCAATATTTGTATTTGTTGTCTTAGTATTATCAGTTGTCAACGCTGATATTTGGTCAAACTGTGGAAATCCAAATGATATCTTCCAAATCTCATCGGTTTCGATCGTACCAGATCCACCTGCCAAAGGAAAGGATCTAACAGTAACCATCGGTGGTAGTCTATCTGAAACATTAACAGGAGGAAATGCTCATGTCTCTGTCAAATATGGATTCATCACCATTCTCAACAAGGATGAACCAATTTGTCAAACCAACTCACCAATTCCATGTCCAATCGAAGCTGGACCACTCTCAAAGACTTTCACCGCCGCCATCCCAAGCAACACACCATCTGGATCCTACAAAGCCAATATTGTTATCACTGATCAAAACAAATCTCAAATTGCCTGTATCAATGTTAACCTCAAGTTTTAAATAAAGATATCAAAATATAATTAAAAATAAAAACCACAAAAAAAATAAAAAATAGTCAATGTTTTTTTCAATAATAATAGCATCAGTATAAACTGGATTCGCTCATTATCCATGTCATATGCTTTGTTTTACTTTGTGTTTTGCGCTGACAATGAATTCCTATTATACAGGTGGGCATCAGTCAACGCTTCGTTTGTTAATGTCCACGCTTCCAATTGTATCGGCTTTGGTCATTGGTAGAAGAGCATCAGTTCAATGGTCATTCGTTGAGCTTATCATAAATGAAGTACAAAATAATAATAGAAGTTATCAAATAAATAGATAGAAGTTAATTATCAAGAATAAGTTGTTGGTATAACTTTACCTTCTCACACAGTATTTGTTTTTTTAATCATAATATACGAAATTGATAACCTTTATTAGAAATGACTTAATTGTTTAATTATTAAATTGTTTTTGATTAAAGGTTATATATTGAACAGCTTTATTTATTTATTAAGTGAAATTTTGTATTAAATCAGTTTATCGATTGGAGGTTATAAGAGTTGTTAAACGAGTACATTTATTCATATGAACAAAACAATCAACATTACTATCTTCTTTAACCAATATTATTACAACAGATCACAGATTTTATTTTTACGACAGATTTATTAACAATGTGGTTAGTATGTTAACATTTTTTTTTAAATTCAATTTAAAAAACGAAAAAAATGATATGACCATAACCACAATTGATTGAATCTATCTTCTTTGTCATCAATATTGTGCGATTAGAATCAAATTGTCATTTTTCGAACAATTCAACACTTTAATTATTATTTTCGTTTAGTTTTTCAATGTGGTATAAATGTTTTAAATGTTGTAACTTATAACTTATCACAAACTCTTTAAAATACTAAATCTAAACATATATATTTTTAACGTTTTCAATTAAATCAATTAATAATATAAATAAAATTGATATGATTGAATTGAATTGATTTTCACTATAAATAGTCTGACTTGTTCAACTTTATAATTCATTAACATCAAGTTAAATTATAGAAATATAAAAATACATAAAAGTTTTAAAAATGAAATATATTTTATTATTATCGGTTGTATTTGTAATGCTTTCTTTGGTCCGTAGTGAAACCGAAGCCAATCCCAGTTATTGGAGTAGCTGTGCAGCCAAGGGTGACAAGTTGACATTAAAGAATGTTGTGCTAGCTCCATTCCCACCAGTTCGTGGAAAGAACTTGAACATCACAGTGATTGGTACTCTAAATGAAAAGATCTCAAATGGTATCGTCTATATTTCAATGATTGGAGATAACAATCAGAAAATGGATACACAAGTCGATATTTGCAAGAATAGTTTCACTCATGCAAGTGAATGTCCAGCACCAGCAGGTAACTTTGCCAAAACCATTTCACTACCAGTACCAGCCATGGCTCCACCAGGTCACTACACCACTCACATCGTAGTGAGAGACGACAAGAAGAATCAGATTACCTGTTACAATCTTGACATTACATTACCACACTAAAAAAACAACTTTTGTTATTTTTATTTTCAAATCAAAGCAAGATAAAACATTTGAAAATATTTCTAACAAATAAAGTTAACTTTTTTTAAAAAAAACAAAAAAGTAAAAATAAAGAGTTTAGGGTTATTAATTTAATTAAATAATAAATTATTTTCAAAGGAGTAGTGGAGTGTGTTAGTTTCAAAAAAGAGGTTAATATTTTAAAAAAATTAAAGAAAGAATATAAAAATTAAATGAGGGAGATTCTCTTTCTTCGGTGCTAGTTTACAGTGGTAGCAAAACATGATTTTGGAAATTAACATCAACCCCTTTAGGGGCAGCCTCAATCGCGGATAAGAAGAGAAGAGAAAAAGGTGGAAACTTTTTGAGGCAATGAAAATAAAAATTATGTAAAACAATTTATTTTTTACATAAAAAGATTTATTAATAGGTTTATTGAAAATTTTATACATAACTATCAAACAAATTATATTTAATAAATATAAACAAGTTCATAGTTGTTATTATAGTTTAAAACAAAGATAATAAATAATGATTATTTATTTTTATTGTTTCCAGTGTTCATCACCAAACATTTTGATTGCTTGCTCAGTAACATCTTCAAATTCAATATATTCTTCAATTTCTTCAACAGCTGGTACATATTGGAAATCACCATGATAGAATCCCTTTTTGATTAAAAAAAAAGTTACAAAAAATTAATTTTTAATAAATATTTAAAATATAAAATAAAACATACCTCTGTGCTATTGAAATCGTGTGAATTATCATGATCATGAACATGAATGGATTTTGCAAATGAACCTCTGGGAGTTTGATTGTATGGTTGAATTTTACATGGTGGGTTGTTTCCTGGTTCCAATAATTCGAGATAGATATACGGATCATTTTGTGAACCATAAAATAGATTTGGAACGGAATGCATTCCCAATGCATAACGATTACTGGATGGAGTGTACACTTTGTATGCATTCTGTGAGTTAATCTTATAGCCCATGTACTGACCAGCACCATAAGTGTATTGGGGACATGGTGGCTCTGGGTGAGTGGTATAGGTATAGTAAGTGTTCTCATTGGTCACTGGATCAAACCAGATATAATCGTCATAGAATCTAAAATCCCATCCCAAACCATTGATACCATTTGGATAGTTACTTTTTAAAAGTAATGCTGCCTTGTAACAAGCGATATGATCAACCATCGGTTTTGGAGGATTATCCCATGGAAAACAATCCCTATTTTTGATTTTAAAAATGTTAATTAACATAAAACTATATATAATTTAATTGATTTATGCTTACCTTGGTCCTGCAATACATTTATGACCGGTTCCTGGATAAATCTTCTCATATTTGAGGATTAGATTGTACATGAGACTAACGAGTTGTGACTCTTGAGCGTCTCCCCAACCAGTTGAGGAATAGGTTGATAAACCAAGAGCACCGACACTTCTTGAAAACTCTTCATTTCTGTAGGTATTCATTTGTTGTTGGTTCATGTTAAAGTTGTGATATGCTGGATGTCCTGGGAAACGAGAGGCATAGTATTTATTAAGTGGACATTGTGTAACACCGTTCATGATATCCAATAAACCTGGATCCGATCTGTTTGGCATGTAAAGAATCACCTTGACTGGTCTTCCGGCAGCGATATGCTCAGGGATTCCTAGTGGCATACCCAATGCCTCGTCATCTTGGTGAGGAACATAAAATACTGTTGGCACAGCAGCGTTACACACAGCAACAATAGTTATAAAAAAGAGTAAATTTAATAAAACTATATTTTTATAAAGCATTTATAAATTATTGTTTTAAAAGAAATTAGTAATTAATGAATGACTATAATGAAACTAGTTTCCATTTATATAGTTTAGTAATATTTATTTTTAACTATAAATCATATCAATATCAAAACTTGAGCAGGACAGTGGAGATGATTAATTTTTTAATTTTACCCCAGAATAAGGCTATTTATTGATTTAAGTGCCCATTACTAGTTTTTTAGAAATCATCATCCCACTAGATCATCCGAAAAATGGAGCTGAACTGTTGAGGTGGTATCATATATTTTTCTTTAATCCCATTTCTAGTCAGTTGTTGATTTAAGTAGACTGAAAAAAAAATTTTATACAAATTCTTGTCCCTGATTTCAAACAACTTTGTGAAATAAAAAAACAAAAAAAACTTAAAAATGTCCGTTGATAATACAACAGTTGTTTGAAAATGATAAATCATGTTGAAAATGATTTATTTAAAATGGAACTTGGATAAATAAATTCAAATAACTGTAGTTATTTATAAATTTCTTGGAATATACTTAACAATTTACAATTTTAATTGTTGATAGAGTGGTCGCTGTTGTAAATATAATTGGCAAGTTTCATATTAAAATTGAATAGGTTTACAAAGATAAACCAGGCTAATTATTATTTGAATCGGGTATTCGGAGTAAATTGTTTATATTAATAACAGTGAGCACTCTATCAAAAATTAAAATTGTAAATGTCAAGTTGTTGGTATTTGAACACCACCAATAAGAAATTAAACGTATATAAAAAAAAAAAAAGTAAAGATAGGGTAGCGTTGGGTGGGTAGTGAACATTCATGAATAATATGAATTATTAAATAATAATATGTTGTGTTGATGTTTATTTTTGATTTGTTATTTGTTGTTGGCTTTTCTTTCTTCTTAAAGGTGCTGTGCGAATTCTTGATGACCATGATGATAGGTGTGATTTTCTGGCGATGTAGTGATAGGGAATGAGATGCATGATTGATTTTTATGTTGTGATAGGTATTCTGTAATAAAATTGAATGAATGCGAACAAAGTTTCGTCGTGAACATAACATCTCCAAAATGTTACACAATACTTGACCACAATGCCGCATATCAAAACATTCTCTTAAAGCGTAATAACGGTAACTACTAGTTGAAATATTCTTTTTTTTTTTTTATCTTTCATAATACTGATCAATCTCGCGAAGATAGACAAGCATTTTATCAAACTAAAGTTATTTTTGAATATTTGTTCTTATTCTATTACTAACCTCTTCATTGTACATATCTTCAAACTATATTCCTATTCTAACAATACTGATTAATGAATACTATTCAACATATCAAATTAAAATATAAATTATTTATTTATCAATGATTATTAAGTCTGTGTGATCATAAAATTAGTGTTGTGGTTGGTATGACTTTACGCAAGAAATCGATATTTTTTTTGTTTTATTTTTGATGTAATTTAACAGATTTAATGTCAATAATAAATAATAATAGCTATAATAAGCTGGTTAATTTCCCATTCTTCTTATTAAGTTATATTATTAGATGTATTGATGATAACATCGATAGAATATGTTGGAGTCTAGTCTGTAAACGATGGTTCGAACAAAGAGACAAATATCTAATATTCAATAGCGATACACTCAACATTGACTCTCATCATATCAACTTTTATCTAAAATCATTTAAATCGATCTATATAAAATCATTAGAGTTAAAGAATAATTGTAACCTCTTCATTGGTTCGAAATATAATGTTAGACCACAAATTGATTATTTCATTGATGGAAGTAAGTATTAGTAGTAGTTGTTGTTGTTATTAATTGTTGTTTTCAAAACATTTTTTAATATTATTAATCTTTATCTGAATCTATTTAGATAGTTTAGAATCATATAAATCAATACAATCGAATGTAGATAGAGTCATTTTAGATTCTACTCCTGGCGTACCAGCTAATTTCAATGTGGATAGAGACTTGCCTATTGACTCTGAGTATCTGGCAAAGCTTTTGCAAGATTCCAATGTCACTAGATTGGATGACTGTCGAACTTTGAAACATAGTTTACCGACTCGCTTGAAATCTCTGTCGTTCTACGGTGATTTCAATGAGAAGTTGTACAAAGGCTGCTTACCAGCTGGCCTGAAGGAGCTCAACGGGTTGAATGTCGATCAGCGAATAGAGAACGGTTTGTTCCCTGAGGGTCTGGAGAAGCTGGAGCTTGGATACAGCTATAGTGAACCAATTGAACCGGGTGTGCTACCGGTGTCGTTGAAGCATATCAGCTTCCAAAATCATCATAAATACAAGCAGGAACTGTCGCACGGTGTTTTACCACCGAGTTTAGAGTCGTTGGAGTTCTCCGGTGTTCCTCTGCCCATTGATAGTCGCGTGTTACCGCATACTCTCCATACACTCTACGTTGCACCAACGCAATGGATCTCAATCATAAAGACACTGCCAAACCTAAGGAATCTATCTTTCTACGACACGGCAATAAGGAACAATAACATTAGAAACGATGCTACACTGGAGGAGACAATCGACTTGAGTGAACTACCGAAAACTCTGGTCAGACTGCGATTCCATTCAAAGTTTAGATTGACATCGACACTACCCCAATCGATAAGATATCTCGGTATAGATAAATGTATATATGACATAGAGGAACTGTTTGAAAAGGATACCATACACTATCAGTTGGAAGAGTTGAAAGTCGGTTGGTTTCCAGCTGTAGATTCCAAACAACATCAGGTATTCTCACAACTAAAGATAAGGAAACTGTCGTTGGTATCGATAGATCAACAGTTTGTAGCTGCTGGACAGATACCGGTTGGTATCGAATCACTGGATCTATCGATGGCCTATGATATTGAGTTGGAGCAAGGATCGATACCGCAATCTGTAAAGTACTTGAGGTTGGATCACATCGATGGATTGGTTCGACCAGGTTATATTCCGGAATCCGTCGAGCAACTGGAGCTGATTAACAATTTCTATATGGACAATGAGTTCCAGCCAGGCACCATACCGAACACCATGAGAACGTTGATATTGTATTTCTCACCGAATCTACTTCAGTCGATACCGAAATCGTTGACCAACATCATCTTTAGAGCACTACCAAAGTGGCATCACGCTTGTCACGTTAGAAAGTTAGACAACAGCTATTACTTGATATTCGGTAAACCACACGATTCCAACAACTACAACTCATTCCTTCACAAGTATAATTTCACAGCACTACTATTTCACGAATCGTTTTTTATTGAGTATCTATTATTATCTATACCAAAGTATTCAGATTTAAAATAATAACACCAATAAAAGATAGTCTTAATTTATTTATTTATTATTTAAAAAATGATTTTATATAAATAATTCAAAATTATTTTTATAATACGAATTAGCCAATACATCAAGAAACAGAAAATTAAAAAGTATAAAAAGATTATTAGCAGAGCAATATAATGAAGTGGACGCCAACTTTCATCATCTTCTTCGTAGACATATTCAGGTTCGTTTGTGTAGTGGATCTTCAAACATGTTGTATTGCCATTCTGTAGTTGAATTGTTTGAAAGTCTGATGGACAACCACCTTTCAAATCGGGGTTGCGTTCCATCATTGGAACGGTGGTGGTCATATTCAAAGCATACTCTGGGAATTGTGGATAAGATAAACTGTTTTGCAAATAATATATATATATATATTATTTTAGATTCTGTCATTGAAACTTTTAATAATAAATCATGATTTACATACTTTTGATTGTTAGAGATTGTTGTTGTGTTTATAAAGGTACCACCAAACATTGTCAAGTTCCTAAAACCAAAATAGATATCAACAGCTGATTTACCAATATTACTATCGAAAATAGATCCATTTAAATAATGATTACCACCTGAACCAATATACTATTCATATTTACCAAAATTTAATAAGGTTTAGTAAGAAATTGCATTGTCCTAAGAGGATAAACATTCGAAATGGAAATTAAAAATATAACATACCAATGTACCTTGTTCAAGAGCAAAATTATTTGTAAAACTGTTGTTTGTTAAATAGTTCTCTGTATCTCTACTGTCAAAAAGCTTAAAATATTAATAATGTAGATATTGTTGTATTATGTCAGTAAATGTTTATTTTGATAAACTATTATTACGTTATTATTATTTGTTACTTACTAATGCGGATGCACTTTCACCATGATTTCTATCGAAAACATTTGAATCAATCAGTACTGAGTCGGAATGTAATACTAAACAACCACCATATTTTACTTTGTTGTTTGAGAATCTACTGAATGTTACTGAAGCGTTGTATGTCCTTGCCGTGAAGAATGACGTACCTGGCATTGAATTTCCATCAAAGACAGTGTCAAAGATTTCAAGATCTTTTCCTTTAAAGTAGATGCCACTAAGTCCATTAAAAGCTTGGGAATTTGATATAGTTGAATGACGAATCATCAATCTATTAGCTTTGATCTTCATAACTGAAACTAAACATATATAATAATATATAGAGTATTCATTATTAATAAGTTTTGTTTGAATTACATAACTAAGATAGATATAATTAGACTTACGAGATGAAATACCACCTGTTGATTGAGAGTTGTTAATTGTACAGTTATTGATGATTAAACTTATATAGTCAAGTGTTATCGAACCTGCTTCTGTATAGTAATGTTTAATGCTGGGCATTGAGTTAGCATTATTCAAAACAACATTGTTCAATGTTAAAACATTGGAATTTGGTTCATGATATAACGAAAGTGATGGATTACTTGATTGCGCATCTATTGTTATTAAACTACCACGGAATTGTTTCAGTTGATTGGTATCAACCACAATATTCGATATATTGATTGTTAAATCAAACGTTGTTTTCAATCTTAAGAATGATGTATCTCTCTATTAAAGTTAAAATAAAAAAATAAACAATTAATTAAATTGCACTTCTTTAAGAACTATTAATTATACATACTTGACAAGTAAATATAGGTTTTGTTAATGATGATTGATCTAAAGGTCGAATATCAATGTGTAAATGGTGTTTCAGTTTATAATCAGTAGTTTGTTTACATATATGATATCCATTCTCCACATGAATATTGATGTTCGAATAGGATGATTCGTATTTTCTGATGCATGATATAATCGATGGACAAACACTATCTTGACATTGTGTGAAAACTTTACTGTTTGATAGAACACAAGTCACTGTAGATATATCTTGTTTATCTAAATTGCCGTTTGTAAAATCTATTACAACAACGAATACTATTATTAATACTAATACTTTAGTTCTATTCATCAATAATTAAAATAAATATAGACATGAAAAAACGAAAAAATGCTAATTAAACAAATAAATTCAGATTTATTTTTAAAAATTTTATTTATTTATCCTTCTCTGCCATGATTAACTGTATCCTTTAACGCACTGACCAAAACTACTACTTCATCACCACCGACACCCAAGTAAGTATGATCACTTCGTACCAAAGTGAGTTTCTGTTTGCTTTTAAAATCTATTACAGTGTTGTCATCTTGGACCTGTAAGATAGCTGGTTGAGTCGACATGCTATTGGAATGATACAATCTATTTCCACTGAAGGAATATGGGTATTTCGAGTCGAGATCGATCGATCCTAAAATCTGAGCTCCTTTCTTCTTTACTAGTACCTCTCCACTGGGATCCCAAAACGATAAGTAGAATAGCGCAGGATAGTCCGTTGGTCTGACTCTGTCACAAACAGGTGCATTTACAAAATCTTTCGTTCTTGGATCATTGGTATACATTAATTGGATATAATTTCCATTTACATAGGCATAGAGTAGTTCACCGGTTTTGGTTGATTTAAATTGCAAAAAAATTGGTGAACCAACAGGTAAATATTGATCCCAATTCATTCTTTATGTATATATAAATTATAATAAAAAAAATTTATACAATCTTTTCTTTGTTATATTATTATAGTGAGCACTAGTTTCCAGACTCAAGATATTTATAGTAAAGACAAAGCTGTGAATTGAATTTAAAAATTAATAATAATTTTTGGCAAGTTCCTTGAAATTCTTTTGACGTTTTCTAAATTTGCCTATCAATTCAATCTCAATCACAAAATTTTTTAAAATTGATTGAAAAGCATCAATTTTGCTAGCGAATTTGTAAATCTCGAGTCTTTCAAGTCTCTCAGATACCAATAGATTATATAAATAAGATTCTGATCATTGTACAAAAGTTTGTCGAAGAACTCATGTTGTACCAGATTGATTAGTTAACGAATTTACTTTTAATTTTAATAAATATCTTTTTTTTTTGTTTTTGTTTTTTTTTTATTAATAAAAGAACCAAATTAATTTCATTCAAATCATTCTTTGTAAACTTAAATATTTATATATCTAATTAAATAAAATGTCAAAATGGTATAATGCTATGTATGACAATTATCGTCATATCATTGGTCTTCAAGATTCCCTGAATGGTAAAAAATTTATTTTACACGTAGATGACAACAAACCGGGCTTTGTATATTTGGTTCCTTGGGATTCCGATAATGTTCAAAATCCAGGAATATGGGTTGATAAGCTGGGTGATAACACATTCGTTCTCTACAGTGGCGATCCAAAAACAAAGATTTATCATCCTCAATACTCGGATTGCGTAATCGATCATGGTAAAAAGATATTCACCTCTTTAGACATCAGTGGTGATATTATCACCTATAAAGGTGATAACATTGCATTCACCTTCAACGATGACAACACCATCAGCCTGACAAACACAAACAATGTCATGGCCTACAATAGAAGAAGTCCAGGTTTATATGCTGGTGTAAACCTAGATAACACATTCGTAAAGCTTACCGTATTCCAGGTTACACCTTACTTGTACGATACTGTTGAAACACCCAATAAAACAGCAGAACCATTATCTTCTACTAGTTCAATAAAAAGTAATTTATAAATAGAATAAATAAAAAGTAAATGTTTTAATCATATAAACAAAATCGATTTGTTATCTTTGATTTATTACTCTCTTTTCTCTTGTCTTTACTTTTGTCAAAATCTTGGTTGTTTATGTGTTTTTTGGTCGAACTTTCTATGATTTTGACAATATTAGCTATATATCTACAATTGTAGTATCCTAAGAGTGAGTTGTATCATATAATTTGTTAAATAATAACATAACTCTTTAGTTTTTTCTCTTTGTTTCATAATGTCATGTAAATAGAAGTAGTAATAACGATATGGATTGACAAGTTCATTGCCTTCTATTCGTCTCTATGCTATCATCATCCCTTTCTTTATTTGGATTAAAAACAAACATATTTCTATCGATCATATTCATCAAACTCTGGGCGGTCTGTCTGACTGCGAAGATCCAAAAACAATTAAATCAAAAAGAAATTTCTTTTTTTGTTTCAGGAGTGGTTCGCACTTCGCAAGATATTTATCGATGAAGATCAATGTTAGATCTATGATTGATCGCCCCATTTTCATCAATTTTATTAATTTTTTAATTTTTTTTCAACAAAAATTTATTAATAGATTTTTATTTTGTTGTTGCCAATGTTTGTGCAAATGTGACTGAACTTTTATAATGAATGGTAGATAACTTTGCACCAACTTTGATCCAACACTTTCAATCACACATATCCAGCTTACCTACCCCATTTTATTTTAATTATTTTAAATTATTAAAAACACTTAGCTATTTCTAAATCTAATTGTTTCTTATCTTTTTTCGATTGATTCTAAATCAAAAAGAAATGACTCATTACAATACAAACTTTATTGATATCAAAGGGAAGAGATAGATAGATAGAGATAGAGTTGTTAGTTGTTTTAGATTTGTTTTATATTTATTTATTTATATATATATTATATATTTTTATGCATTTATTTATTAAAATAATTATTAATCATTTTTATATTAAATGGAAGATTTAATTAATTCATTCAAGAGACACCTGATAGTTAAAAATGATTTAAAAGGCAAAATATCTAGATTTTCGCTACGGTTCAAAGATTCGAAAATCGAATCACAATTTGACCAACATACAAATAAAATACATGTTCTTAATAATAGAGTGTTGATTTCACTAATCTTGACATTCGAGATTATTTGGACGGTTTCTAATTTTTTGACGAATAGCGGTGTCATTGTTGCTAGAGACATTGGCAATTGGATAGAGCTCTTCAATACAACCTGTGCTTTTCTGTTGACTTGGTTATGGACATCTACCAATCATCTTACCATTGCATTCTTTCTGCCGCTGGTGTTCTGTACCAATAACCTACCAAAGGTAACTGGATACGATGACGTAACTTACGACCCTGTCAGTCAGATTCTTCTTTGGTTGATGTTTGCTGTTCCCGGTATCAAGTTTTGGAGATCAACTATCATTTCATTTACCAGTATAGCTGCATTGGTCGTTGTTCGATTAGTACAAAACAATTATGGAGTTACCAGAATTATTTTCATTGAGGGTGCCAGTTATCTAGTCTATACTATTTCTATTCTAACAGCTTCCAGGTCGATTGAATTAATAGAAAGAGAATTATATCTAAATATTCGAAAGGAGTTGGATATTATTAATTCTAATCAAATGCTTCAAACAGGAACAATAGAAGTTGAAAGAATAGAAACAATAGAAGAAAATCAAAGAGTGGTAGATGTCAATATAGTTCTTAGCAAGAAGGAAAAGAAAGAGATAAAGAAACTTAAAAAGAAGGAAAAGCAATTAAAGAAACCGCTAAAGACTTCAAGAATCTATATGAATTATATTAAGGATTTGAAATCACAGACCAAAAGATTCCGTTGGGAATTCACCGATGCTCAAAAAGAAAGGGCATTTGTTGAATATTACCGACATCATGTCAATGTTGAATATCTTGCAATCCTTACCATAATATTCTCATCGACCTACTATTTAATTCAGGATCTTCAGATTTCAGAATCCAACATTCGTTACCTCTTTATTGCTCTTCGTTTCGCAGGAATGGTTCCATTCACTTTTGTACTTATGTATCTCAGTTTCCTGAGAAAGACTAGGCCGCATCTCGCCGACATCATAAGTACTATCTTTATTATCATGCTCATCGGTATTTACACGGCAATGTTTGTCAAGAGTCCAGCATATCAGACCTCTCTATTTTACTTTGGCGGTGTAATGAGAACTCTCTCTTTTTCTGCCACTCAGTGTTTACTTGTACCATTCGCAGTTCAAATGTTGGCACAAATACCAATCTTACCGATTGGTTACTATTTATTTGGTGATCCCATTGTTGGTCAGATTCTCATGTGTGTTTCATTTATGGCTATCACATACAGCTGGACATTCAACAAAGAAAAAGTCTTTCGTATCTCTTTTCTACAGAGAATACAACTCAATAAACTCGAGTTTATGGGTACTAATACTATCGATATCCAACAACAAAGTAGGAGAAGCAGTGATGGTAGTGAGAAGAATTCAATATCTACACCAACTGTCCCACCAACAGAAACAGAAATAATTGAAAATAAACAATTAGAAGTGGAAATCATTGAAAAATAAACCAAAAAAAAAAAAGAAAAATAATGTTAACAATCATTTAAACCCTAGGAATATGATCATCTTTAGTTATAAATTGAGAGTTATTATTTGCTGTTATCAAAATAGAAAAAAATAACATAATTATTCCAATTATAGATTTTTGATCAAAAAATCTAAAAATAATTCAAGTTTTAGTAAATTTAAAGAATGATCAAAAAAAAAGAATAGGAAAAAAATATCTTTTCTGAATTTTTGTGCCAACTCTATTATTATTATTAGTATTATTAAACTTATTACACATACTCAATTCACAAGAATGACAATATTTGAAAATAGAATCTATAGAATATTGATAGAATATCTTTGGTATGATAATAAGAAGAATAAAAGATATGCAAGATCATTATGTATGGTTGATTGGTATTTTCATAAAGTTATATGTTCTTTGAATACAACTTGTCGATTTAAAAATACTAAAGACTTGGAAGAGTTTATAAATATTTATCTACAACAACAAACCACATCAACATCATTATCATCTGACAATCTAAATAGATGTGCAATATTTAATAATATAAAACAAGTAAATTGTAAAGGTTTTCAGTCATTCGATACCGCTTCAATCAATTCGGTTTTAAAGATTGCACCATCAATTCGATCACTTTCATGTGGATATTTCTGTGGTGACTATCAAGTTTTGGCCAACCGTGCAATGAATACACTCGAGTATTTTGAGATAACAGTCAATCCAGCTTATCCACCAGACTATGAAAGTTTAAATCTATTGTCACCTCAGCTGAAGCGACTCAAAGTAAAGGTGTCTATGGATATTTCCGATCTCTCTGGAAATGATTCACTTATAACTTTCACAGAGTACTTGTTCTCAGAGCAATTCCGACAGTTGACATCGCTAGAGATAACAGACACCCATTCAAATGATTATTTCGGATTTCTACTGTCAGATCGCTCCAATTCGATATTGTTTGATGGACTTGTCAAGCTTACTTCACTAGAGCATTTGGCATTCAATTTTAAACCATCGATTTTCAAATTGAGTTCTTCATTTCAAACAAAACTTCACCAATATCTAATCAACTATAAACCATTGCTAAAGAGTTTCGACTGTCCACTTCAACTTAGCAATAAAGATTTGATAGGATATCTCTTACAACAATCATCTATCGAACGACTTACTATCAACTATGTTTTCAATAGTTTATGTGAAGTAACAAGCGAGAAACTTTACAAACTATCAATCACGGCTTTAAGTGATGAAGACCTATTAAAGTTGGTTAAAGTACCTCATCTAAAACTGTTATACTTTAATTCACCATATGATGTAGCGCTATTATTAAACAATCAAAAACCATCATTATCATCAGTTGGAAACGGTGGAAACAGAATTGCAAACAAAGTGTTAAAGTGTAGCTTTAAACTTGAAGATAATAAATACAATGACATCTTCCTTGAAGCACTCAAAAATAACAAAACTCTACAACGAATACACATTAAAATGGTTGAACCTATGTACACACAATGTAATTATCCAGTGTTTATTAAACAAATCGATGATATCATTAAACAACATCCAACAATTAGAAATTATAATAACTGGTTGGTTAGATAATTAATAAAACATAAAGATTACAACGATTCGTTTTTATTTCTATTTTTTTTTTTTTTTTTTTTCATTTTTTTTCATTTTTTGTTATTATTCAGATTTAATCTTTAATTAATGACATCATAGTTTTATAGTCTTTTAGTATTATAGTTTTTGTTTATTAAACAAATTCATCTTCACACATTTACTATTTTTATTATGAATAATGATAATTTTTTAAAACTTTTCGCATATTGGACTGTAAAAGATAAGGGTGGCAATAATAATAATAATAATAATAATAATAATAATAATAATAATAATAATAATAATAATAATAATAATAATATAGTTAAAAAGAAAAATAATAGTAATAATAATATAGTTAATAAAAATATAGAAAATAATATAGAATTATCAAATAAAAAAAATCAAATTAAATCTATCTATGATAATGTTTATTCAAATAATAATAATAATAATAACAGTAATTTAAAGAATAATGAAAGTGTTACACCTAAAAAACTAATTCATTCGTATGACAATATTAATAGTGATATTAATAATAATGTTAATAGTAATAATGATAGTAGTAGAGAGCAGTCAATATATTCAATGATGCCAATGTCTAGTGAAAGTGAGAGTAGTAGTAGTTCAACATATACAATAGATGAAGATTTATCTTATTTCATTACAGATACATCTTCTACTTATTCATCATGTTATCTTGATAGTAGTGAAAGATATAACTATAATAATAACGATTGTAATAACGATAACGATAATAATAAAAATAATAAACAATATGAAAAAGATAAAAATGAAAAATTAGAAAGAGAGAAATCAATAATTACAAGTAGAAAGTTGAAAGATACCGGTAGAGATTGGAATAGAGAGTTTCAGATATTACTAAAGATGCAACCAACAATTGAAAAGTACGAGAAACTAACGTTTATGGCTGTAGATTTCGTAAAGGCAGCGGAAACCTACGGTCGTATCATCATCAAGGAGATGTTTATGCCGAACGAAATAAAGACTATACCTTCAATCGATATCGGTGGTATTGCCGGTGGTCAAAAGTATATCTGTCAGAATATCCTATTCAAATTTGCCTATGATCAACCTATTTTCAGAGGAGTCTATAATAAACAAGATCGTGATGATAGCGATTCAAGTTCAACATGTTGGCTATATGGTGGAAAGGTACCTTCTGATATTGGTGCATCGAAAGCAGCTGGTAACGAACTTCGAGGACTATCTTATTTCTTCCAGAATCTGTTGGACAATGACTTTGGACATAAAATTAATGTACCTTTGATGTGTATCATTGATTATTATGGTTATAGATTGTAAGTTTGTTGTTTTTGTATTATCATAGTTTCCAATTTCATTTATTAACAACGTGTTATGTTTATGTTATGTTGTAGAGTTGCAATTTCAAAGTTACCAATTAATAAATCAACATTGATATATGGAAGTTGTGATGGTGGACAAAATGTACATAATGATCGTGAAGAGATCAATCAAGTGATGGAGAAAGTTGGAAACAAGATGAATCTACAAGGTCATCTCTCTGGTCTCAAACCTAAATTCATTTACGGACCTGGTGACTTTGAAATACATGCTACTCCAGACGATGAATACTATGCACTTGATTTCGCAAGATTACTTCCACCTCAAGCTCATTTCAATGATTCAAAGTAAGAAAGAACATAACATGTTAATTATCTTAAAATAACATAAATATTAATATTCGTAAATTATAGTCAAGGAATTCCACATAGAGATGTTTTCTATAAATTGTTAAGACCGGAATTAGTACATTCCTATGTGAAACCATTGAATTCCGATTGTTTCTCCAATTGGAATGCCGATCCAGATGAAGAGAAGCACAATCAAGATGTGGTCGATGCTACCAAGCATTTGTATGATGTGGTAGTTGGACAGGCTGCAAGAGAGTTGGAGCTGAAAGCAAAGCAGTTTGAAGGCGGGCTGGTGAGTGCCAGTAACTTTGAAGTGACTGTAGAGGTTCACAAGTTTGGCATTAATC
This sequence comes from Heterostelium album PN500, assembly GCF_000004825.1. NCBI lineage: Eukaryota > Evosea > Eumycetozoa > Acytosteliales > Acytosteliaceae > Heterostelium > Heterostelium album. The sequence goes on along the minus strand of NW_008805065.1, from coordinate 542,141 downwards.
TCAGACACTTGGGAAGAGTTCGTTCGCATATCGATGTCCAATACCGTCATCTTAGAAAGCTGATACTCAACGAGATGGTGGTGAGAGTATTGAAGAATGAAATCAAAGATGAACAACGTATTCAGCTGTCCGGACACTTTAGTGGCTCGGAGGAAAAGTGTATCTCTACGATTGTCAACTTTTTGAATCGAGTATTCAATATCGACCGGTATCAATCGGAGATTAAGGAGTTCTGGACAATTAAGATCAAGACATTGCTTCTCGATAAATACGGTAGAAATTGTGGATTAACAAATGAGGAACTCGATAGTAAATACGATCTGCTACAAAGTATTTCACTCTCAGAGGTCATCGATCGATTCCAACTAAAGACTGGTATTAAATTGTCTTCTCGTGTAAAGACCATACTAAAGACACATGACTTGGATCCGAAAACCAATGATCTTCCAATGATTTTGTATACCGATATCAAAGAGGTGAAACCGGTCATCAAGCATACCAACCAGATTGCACGCTCCGAAGGTATATCACTCTACATGAAAGCACTCGAGTTTATCTATGCCAACACTGTTTACTTTGGAAAACCAAATGCCAAACCCGACTACAATCGATTCGGTCGAAAGTTTGCCGAAGAAATATCCTTGTTGGATTCGTGTCGTCGCAAGTTGGAACTGGCATCGAGATCGTCCACCACTGATTCTTCACTCTATCATTTGTTGGGACTGGTAGATATCGAAAAGTACAAGTTGCAGTGGTATCAAAAGAATTGGTTACCTACGATCGTCGAGAGCAAACTTATCATTCAACGCGCCGAAAAGAATGTATTGACATCGCTCCAATTTAATGAAACACCCAATGCAATTCTTACACTTGGTACCATCTATAATATTAAATCAGAGTGTAAGAATGCACATATTACCTATGGTCGTTTAGAGAGATTCGATTTGTCATTGGTCGTTCCTACTCTCTATGAGAGTGCATCTCTCTATGCTCCTTACTATTCGAATTCCTATCAAGTACAATCTCTTTGTATTTCTGTTCATCAACTTTGGATACTTATCAACTTGTTGGAATCATTACCGGTTGACCATGAACTAGTGAGTAAATATCTATATAATACCTACAAGATTATGGTTATAGTATTACTTCGTTCGATTGCCGAGAAGAATAATCAATGTATCGCTACTCTACAGGTGATTTACAACGTAGTTAACGGTTTGGATATAAACGACTATCCTTTCGATTTGGGTGTAACCTATGGACCATTCATTGAAAAGGTGTTATCGCAATTCGATTCACATATTTTGGATGACATTCTTTTGGAATCATTTGGTAATCATTATGGAAGTGTAAACTTTACCAGTTTCGTTAGGTTCTTACCGTATGTTCCATCACTTGCTCCGATTCTCATTGGAAATTTACAGAGTTATCCATTGTCCACATTCAATCAATATTGTTTGGAGAATCTCTATAAAGATAACCAAGCCGTTTCAGCATTACTCTCATTGAAGCACCCAGTCGACATCCTTATCATCAACAGGAAATCTACAGAGACTTGTCATTCACTATTGAAATTCCAGAACCAAATTACTACATTGCTGCTGGAGAATCTATTCATAACAAGTGACCAGAATTTCCTTGATATCTTTCAATGTATTGGTCCAACCTTGGAGGTGTTAAAGTTGAATTCCGTCAAATATAACCAACCAAATCCAAAGCTCACACCAATGACCTGCCCGAATATTAAACAAGTTGAAATTAGAGATTTCCATCTTGAAAATGAAACATTGGTTTGGTTATTCAATGTAATTGGAGCATCAGTTCAAAGTCTTATTCTTGGTAATATTCATTTCGAACAAATGACATCCAATTGCCTATTGTCAATGAACAAACTAGAATCTTTATATGTCTACTATGTATATGGTTTGAATATCAAGCAGCTACCAACCAATATCACTACCTTTGGTTGTTTTACCGACTTTAACGAGTGCAATGAACCAATGGTATATTCCCTGATGTCACAATGTCCATTAATCACCAATCTCGATGTAAAGATGTACAATCATAAAATCTATAGTGAACTTACAACACTCAAACAATATCCATTTTCACACCTAAAACTATCGCTAAACAATACGATTCTCGACAATCAGAACATGCATCAGGATCTCAGTGTTTGGGCTACCAGTCTCAGCAGCCTCAATCTTGTTGTTAACAATTCTGGTGCGTTTGGACATTTGGGTGAAATGATTTGCCAACTGACACATTTGACATCACTCACTCTGGATAGTTCCAAATTTGATGATAGTCATCTAAATTACTTGATCAATGGACTTCCATTACTCGATTCACTCGATCTCAATTGTACATCTTTGCAACTCGACAACCACCAACTCAATTCAACACAACCAAATATCAAGTGTTTATCACTAAGTCAACTACGTGCACCCACCAACAACTATGTAAATATTGGAATCATGTTCCCAAGCTTGGTATCTTTAAATATTAGAAATTCCTACTTTAACGATACTGGTTTCAAAAAGATACTAGAGAATATTCAATCACTCCAATCAATCTCTCTGGATTTGTGTCAAGAACTAACTGATGCCTCGATTATTGCATTATGTTCTTCAAACAACATTCATACTCTACAATCAGTTTCAATATCAGCAACTAATAATATAAGTGATACTGCATTTGTAAAGTTGGCAGAATCTTGTTCGAATCTTAAGGAGCTTACTATCCCAAACTTTGAAAGATATACTACTGTTCAATATTTTGGTTCTAGATATAAACATATTAAAATACAATAAAGTTTGGAAAATTTTTATTAGTTTATTTTCATTACTTGTACCGAAAGGAATTAATTCATTGAGTTCATCTTTTTTAATTTCACAATATTAGTACATTGAATACATATTTCTAATGATAAATAAGTAATAATAAGGTTAGTCTTAAAATTCAAACTATATCTGTATGAGCACGTTTACCTGTAATAAAAGAACAATTTATTTTATAAAATTTCAAAGAATAAAGAACTACAAATGAATTTGTTTTAATTTCAATTTTAATAGAGAAGGGGAATTACAAACATATGGACGATATGATCTTTTAATATTACAATGAAAATTTAATAAAATATTAAAGTAATAGATAATTATAATATAAATAAAAAAGATATAAATTCTAAAGCTTAGTTTATAATCCTAAAATTAATTTTTTGTTCTTTAAATATAATAAAACAATTTTGAATTACTGATATAGAAAGATAAATAAAATGTTTTTAATTATTTTTTTATTATTATTACATACACAGTTATATAATTTATGAATAATTACGGATCACGGATATTGAGGTACAATCTACGTAGTGATCTGTTATTCTTGATTTCTTCAATGAATTCCGGTTCGATTGATCACCTGTCATTTAACACTGCATTTCAAAACTCTGTCTGCCTTGAATCCATATTTTTGTTGTCTATTTAAGAGTCTGGCGAATCCTTTGAATGTATTATCGAGGTCATAGCGAAGTAGTTTCAAGTGGTGAACTCTGGCGAGCATCTCTACTTTTGTTGGATCAACAAAATCACAGAACACCTTTGCATGGATTTGGAATGGTGTAATTACAAACATCACAACAATTACCATTCAATGGATCACTTGGAATGAAAACACCACCATTGAGTTTAGCGGGATCACAAAGACATTCATTACAACATCTTCCCATGACTTCGTTTATCGGATAGAAATGACCTCCATGTGCATTACAGAAAACCTCGGTTGGTGCTGGTGGACATGGAGAGAATTCACACTTGGCATTGGCCACTGTGAAAAACAACACTAATGACAATAATCCTAATATTATATATTTCATGATTTTTACTAAAAACAAAAACAGTAAATCTAAATACTAAGCCTAAAGATGAAGATGATAAGATGATACCAGATGTAGACCAAACCTTTCACAATAATCACATAATCTTTCTCTTTTTACATGGTTTATATTCTGTTTGTGATTACGTTGTGATTCTACCTCTTTATCTTAAATGATTAAAATTAATCAAATATAAACATTTTCTTTATATTAGATAATCGATGACTTCACACTTTGTAGATTTATCTACTAAACTTGTATTCTTATAAATAAACAATTGTGTTATAAGAAATAAAAAAAAAATCACACTATATCATATTTTTAATACTGATATTTAAAAATAAGAAAGTGTGTCGATAGTCAAGTTAATCAACAAAATGAATGATTTGTAGTTTGTACAAGTTAACAGTACTTTGAATTAAAAAAAAATTTAAAAAAATTCAAATTTATCTTTTAATTCAACGAATAATGATTTTTTTTAGTTTTTTTTTTCTCAGATCATCACTCCCACAGTCAATTTCGATAATGATCATCAATCAAAGAACTAATTTTGATAATGTTATTTCTTGAATTTACAAAGTTATCAATTCAAGATAATGTTTTTTAATATAATTAAACTTAAATTGAATGAAAACTTATATTTTTTGGATTTTATTTTATTTTTATGTTGTTTAAGTTAAGTAGAGTGGTGAGAAAACAACAAGCACTACTACCACCACACCGACAAAAATATCAATACCCATATTTAGAGGTGATGTTGATGAAGCGACCGACCAGGTCATTTATTGAGCCATCATGTCAAATGATATTATTTTGCTTTTGAAGAGCCAACAGTCCAAAACCAAATAATGTTAACTTTTAAACTTGGAAATGCAAAGAATTGATTGATATTTTTTATTAAACTCTACTTTGAATATCGTTTTTTTTAATTGTCTTGAATTTGTTTTGATTTCCCAATTAATCGGTAACAACTGTCAAAACAACAAAAAATCATTAAAGAAATGATTTTTTAATAAAAATAATGAATGAATGCAAAGTTTTTTTTTAATTAGGCTTTGCAGGTTTTTCGTTGATTTATTATTTTGTGGGTAATGAACTTATCAATTTGCAGGTGAATTTAATTAAAAAACGAAACTACAAAAAACACAAAATATCATAAACACATTGTTTGATTTATGAAATTTAACACTCAAAACAAAATGAAAATGAACCAATCAAAATCAAATTTATTTAAAAACAGTTTCACCTAAAACATTTCATTTCTTGGATTTATTATCTTTCATTATATTAGTATCTATTGCTATGTGGTGGTTGGTTGTTTTATTTAGAGTTTTGACAAGATTAAATTCAACCTGAATTTTGATAGATAAAAAAGAAAAATTGCGAATGTTGCAAATTTAACAAAACCAACTTTTAAAACAAAATTATAACCACAAATCAAAAATAAAACATACCCTTAATAGTGGAATGGGTTAGTAAATTAAAGCAAATCAATCTTGAATTTGAAGTAATAATTTTGTTTTTTTAAATACCAGTTGGAAAAAAAACAAAACAAAACAATTTTTGGATTCTCATTTTAAATAGAAAATACCGATAGAAACCTTTTTGTAGTCTTTGTCAATATTATTTTTTGGATATATAAATTAAAGGAATTCCCCAATAATATTAATTTAACGAAATAGTAATTTGGTACAAAGGTAAAATTGGAAAATAGAAAATAATTTCGTGTATCTTTCTAATTTATTTTTATTTTTTTTTTTTATTTTTATTTTTATTTTTTATAGTTTATTTTTTCAATCTATAAATACTTGGTTTTCAAATCAACCAAATAAATCATAAAAAATTCAAAAACTTAATTATATATATATTTATAAAATGAAATATATATTATTAGGATTATTGTCATTAGTTTTATTTTTCACAGTGGCCAATGCCAAGTGTGAATTCTATCCATGTCCACCAGCACCAACCGAGGTTTTCTGTAATACACATGGAGGTAATTTCTATCCGATAAACGAAGTCATGGGAAGATGTTGCAATGAATGTCTTTGTGATCCCGCTCAAAACTGTCCATATGTCAACTACGATCAATGTTGGCTCACTGGTGGTGTCTTTGTAAAAGTCAATTACACTGCTGGAATCTGTTGTGAGTATTGTGATTACTCAAAGCTCTGTGAAAATGTCAGATGTGCTGCAGTTGATCCAACCGAGTGTAAAATTGAAGGTGGTATCTATCACCCAGCTGATCCAGGTATGTGTTTTTTTTAATAATATTATATTAAAATAATTTAAATTTAGCTATTAATTTCAATTATTTATTTAATAGTTAATGGTTTCTGTTGTCCAACTTGTTACAAAAAGGATCCATGTAAAGGAGTGATTTGTAATGTAGTTGATCCAGATAAATGTAAAGCCAATGGTGGTGTTTTCATTCCAAGTGATCCATTGAATGGTAATTGTTGTGATGTTTGTAATTACACCATTCCAAATCCATGCAAAGGTGTTCTCTGTGATTTTTTTGATCCAACAAAATGTAGATTGAATGGAGGAATTTACTACCCAGCTGATCCTGCAAATGGTCGTTGTTGTGCCGATTGTAAATATCCATGCAAAGGTGAAGAATGTCCATTCGTCGATGAATACAAATGTTTAATGGAAGGTGGTGTTTACGAACCAGCCACACCTCCAGAAGTATGTTGTGCCAACTGTAACTTTACCAATCCATGTCAAACCAACATCACGTGTCCACCAGTCGATCCAAACAAATGTAAGGAACAACAAGGTACTTACACTTTACCAGATCCAGCAAATGGAGTGTGTTGTGCAAACTGTACTTTCCCATGCAAAGATATTAAATGTCCACCAGTTGATGCTGATAAATGTAAAGCAAATGGAGGTCAATATGTTCCAGCTGATGTTTTCAATGGTATCTGTTGTCCAAAGTGTAACTACACTGATCCATGCAGAGGTGTTGAATGTCCATACGTTGATGAAGTTAAATGCAGATATGAAGGTGGTGTTTATATTGGTGCCGATCCATTAAATGGTAAGTTAATTTTAAAAAAATATAATTTTATATTTTTAATTTTAAAATTATATTAATATAATAATATTTTTCTAGGAAGATGCTGTGCCCGTTGTCCATGCAAAGGTGTTGAATGTCCAACCATTGACCAAGCATATTTAGATAAATGTAAGGCAAAAGGAGGTGTATTCACACCTGCTGATCCAATTAATGGTGTATGTTGTGGTAATTGTACTCTACCATGCGAAGGCGTTCAATGTCCAAATGTTGATCCTGAAAAGTGTAAACTCTCAGGAGGTGTATACACTCCAGCTGATCCAGCAAATGGTATGTTATTTTTTTAAAAAAAAGATTTTTATTAATTTTAATTTATATTAATAAAATATTTTTAACATTTTTTTTAATTATTTTTATTAGGAAAATGTTGTGCCAACTGTACTTACAATCCAAACCCTTGCACAGATGTGATTTGCCCATTCGTTGATGCTAAAAAGTGTATTGCTAATGGTGGTACTTTCATTCCAAGTGATCCAGCAAATGGACGTTGTTGTGATAGATGTTGGAATCCATGTGATCAAGTACTTTGCCCAATCGTTGTTTCTGAAGAAAAATGTAAAGCAAACAATGGTACATACACACCTGCCAACCCAGCTGCTGGTATCTGTTGCCCAAGCTGTGTCCTCCCACCCAATCCATGTGAACATATCGTTTGTCCAGTCGTAAGTCCAAAGAAATGTATTATTTCTGGTGGTCAATATATTCCAGCAAATCCAAGTATTGGTAGATGTTGTGCTTCATGTAACTACACCATCTCTGATCCATGTTTCGGAGTATTGTGTCCAATCGTTGTAACCGAAGAAAAATGTAAAGCAAATGGTGGTACCTACACACCAGCTGATCCAGCTAATGGTAAGTTTAGAAAATAGAATTGTTTTTGTTAAAAAAAACTAAAAATCAAAAAAACAAATATTAATATTTTCTCAATTAAAAAAGGAATTTGTTGTGCATCTTGCAAATTAAATCCAAATCCTTGTGTAGGAATCGTGTGTCCACCAGTTAGTCAAAAGAAATGTATGTTAACTGGAGGTATCTATCAACCAGCCGACCCATTGAATGGTAAATGTTGTGCCAAATGTTTGTATCCAATTGATCCATGTGCATTCATTCCTTGCCCACTAGTCAATCCACTTAAATGTATTTTCCATGGTGGTATCTTTGTTCCAAAGGACCCAGCAAATGGTATTTGTTGTGATTCATGTAAGATGCCTTGCGATGGAGTAGTTTGCCCAATTGTAAGTCCAAAGAAATGTATTTTCACTGGTGGAATTTATCACGCTGCAGATCCAGCAAATGGTCTTTGTTGCCCATGGTGTGAGTATAAATTGGATCCATGTTTTGGTGTAGTTTGCCCGTTCGTTGATCAAAAGAAATGTATTGCAAATGGTGGTGTATTTGTTCCAGCTGATCCTGCAAATGGACGTTGCTGTGATACTTGTAAGAAACCAATTGACCCATGTGATGGAATTCTTTGCCCTATAGTCTTACCAGAGGATAATTGTAAAGCAAATGGAGGTACTTATACACCAGCTAACCCAGCAGCTGGTATCTGTTGTGCCAACTGTACATTGCCATGCCAAGGTATTCAATGCCCACCAGTAGACGGTCATAAGTGTATTGCCAACGGTGGTACTTACATCCAAGCTAACCCAGCTGCCGGTGTATGTTGTGATTCATGTCAGATGCCATGTGATGGAGTAGTTTGCCCACCAGTAGACGCAGATAAATGTAAAGCCAATGGTGGTACTTTCGTTCCAGCTAACCCACAAGCTGGTGTCTGCTGTGATCACTGTAAGTTGCCTTGCGAAAGTGTGCCATGTCCACCAGTTCTTTCTGCTGACGAATGTAAGATCCAAGGAGGATATTACACACCAGCTAACCCACAAGCAGGTATCTGTTGTCCAAGCTGCAAGTTGCCATGTGAAGGTATCCATTGCCCGACTATAGATGCTCACAAGTGTATTGCCAATGGTGGTACTTTCGTTCCAGCTAACCCAGGTGCTGGTATTTGTTGTGATTCATGTAAGATGCCATGTGATGGTGTTGCATGTCCACCAGTTCTCTCTCAAGACCAATGTAAGATCCAAGGTGGTATCTATACACCAGCTAACCCAGCAGCTGGTATTTGTTGCCCCAACTGTACATTGCCATGCCAAGGAATTCAATGCCCACCAGTAGACGGTCATAAGTGTATTGCCAATGGAGGTACTTACATCCCAGCTAACCCAGCGGCTGGTATCTGTTGTGATTCATGTAAGATGCCATGTGATGGTGTTGCATGTCCACCAGTTCCCTCTGCAGATGAATGTAAGATCCAAGGTGGTATCTATACACCAGCTAACCCAGCATTAGGTATCTGTTGCCCATCATGTAACATAACAACTGTTAATCCATGTGTTGATGTTGCATGTCCACCAGTTCTCTCTCAAGATCAATGTAAGATCCAAGGTGGTATCTATACACCAGCTAACCCAGCAGCTGGTATCTGTTGCCCCAACTGTACATTGCCATGCCAAGGTATTCAATGCCCACCAGTAGACGGTCATAAGTGTATTGCCAATGGTGGTACTTACATCCCAGCTAACCCAGCGGCTGGTATCTGTTGTGATTCATGTAAGATGCCATGTGATGGTGTTGCATGTCCACCAGTTCCCTCTGCAGATGAATGTAAGATCCAAGGTGGTGTCTATACACCAGCTAACCCAGCATTAGGTATCTGTTGCCCATCATGTAACATAACAACTGTTAATCCATGTGCAGACGTTGCATGTCCACCAGTTCTCTCTCAAGATCAATGTATGATTCAAGGTGGTGTTTATACACTAGCCAATCCAGCAGCAGGTGTCTGTTGCCCAAGCTGTAAACTTCCATGCGACTCCGTTCAATGTCCATACGTAGATGCCGATAAATGTAAAGCCAATGGTGGTGTCTATCACACCAGCTAACCCAGCAGCTGGTATCTGTTGTCCATCATGTAACTACACCAGCAATCCTTGCCAAGGCGTAGAATGTCCATTCGTTGATCCAGAAAAGTGTCATGCTGAGAATGGAGTGTACGTTAATGCTGATCCAGCAAATGGACTGTGTTGCCCATACTGTCGTAGAAACGATTCATGTTGTTACGAAATCCAATGTCCATACATTGACTTCAAGTTGTGTCAAGAATCCGGTGGTATCTTTGTACCAAATGACATCTATGAACACCGTTGTTGTGATACTTGTTACAACCCATGCAAATATGTCAAATGTCTCTATGTCACACCAGAGAGTTGCAAGAAACAAGGATTAGTATACTCACCAGCCAACTCACCATTAAAGTGTTGTCCAACCTGTGAAAAACCAGATATCGCTACTCCAACCACTAAAGTTCCAATTGCCTAAACATTATTAGCAATCATATAAATATTTAAAAAATTTCAAAAAAGTTATCAAATTTTCAATAAAACAATATCAACAAAATATAATTTTTTTAAATACTACAAATTATTTCTTTTTAATACTTCACTATATTATGATTTTCAATAATACATTTAAAAATTATTTGGCTAGATATCTAACCCCAGCTCTTTTGAAATTTTAAACAAAAAGGTATGTCATTTTTATAGTCTTCTAGATAATAATTGTAATACCCACTGATCAATTGATGACAACTACAATAATAGTTAATTAAATAATTAAATTAATAAATTAATTAAATAAATGATATCCTAAAACAACAGATCTATTTATAAATAATAATTCAATTAATTAAATCTGTTGTTTCCTCCATCAAGCTTCTCAATGTTTCCAGACAAAAATACTTTGAATTTAAAGGCTGGTTAAATTCAGTACGTCAATCAATCAACGAATTAGAGAATAATCAAGATAAAGAATAATAAAGAATAAATAATCATTTCTTTTTATTATCGAGAAATTTAATAATTTTGTTTTTATTTATATATTGAAGGGTAACGTCCCATTCCATAAGTCATTTTATTTATATAATAACTATATTTATTTAGCTCTAGGATCATACCACACTAATAAAAAATCAATTTTTAGAGAAACAAATTAAAAAGATTATTTATTTGAATCAAATATTGTTTTTTTGTAAATGTTTACAAAAATAAGATATAAATTAAATTTTTAGATTAATAATTATTATTGAACTGAAATATATTTTCTTTTTAAATACTTACCATATTTAACTCTATTGATTTTAAAGAATTCCCAATGGTCCTTGATAAATTCTATAATTTCATTCCTGTCGAAACGATAATTGTGCTTCTTTAGCATATATAAACAAAAGATAGCCATCTTAACTGTATCTGGTTTGTATTTGTTTTTTGATATGAAAACTACTTGTTTTAAGCACAAAGGACATAGGCAATTGGATAATAGTTTCTTTTCTTGAATACTAAAAGGGGACTCGGAGGTTAAATAAGAATCTTTTTCTGAAGTTTCTATCACATCAATATCTATTTCTGAATCAGATTTTGTTTCTCCCTTCTTGGTATTGGTTGAGGTCAAGGTTGTTGTTGGAGTTGTTGATAGAGTTGCTTTTGGTGTTGGTGTTGAAGTTGTTTTTGATACTAAACAAGTTATAAAATTTTTTTTTTTTTGAATCTAAAAAAATCATATGATTGACAAACAATTATTACACAAAAATGATTAACAAAAAATAATAAGAGAATAATCTTGTTTGTCAATTGTCCATCTCAAAAGCTATAAAATGAGTATAAAATGAGCCTTTAATTTCTATAAGAATCTATATACATTTATTTAATTTAGATATATTTTCAATTATATTCAATTTAAAAAATGGATTCACATAAAAAAAGAAAAGTAGAAATTAATAGAAAGAACAGTAAGAAACAAAAATCAGTTTCAGACAACTTTTCAAATTTTTGTTTGTCTGTCAAGTACCATTTATTGATTCAATCAAATTTATATTATTAAAATTTATTTATATTTATGAATTTAAAATTAATTTTAATAAATTCAAATTTATATTATGATATTTTATTATTATTTTTTGTCAATCATATTAAATAATTCACTAAATTGAAGTGTTCACTTTTCTAAAAGTATTGCAGGTTAATATACAAATACTTAAAGTTGATACGTTAATAGAGGAAGAGAAAAGTTAGAAATAGTTGTGAATATAAATTGAATAAATATTATAAGATTAATAAAGAGTATGATTTAATTTAGAAGAAAAAGTGTAATATTTATTTGATTCTTTGTACAAAAATTAATTTAATTGATTTTGTTAGTTCACTATTTATATCCTTTCTATCAGATTATACAGGTGGCTATCTTTGTAACTCCATGATTAGTTTACATATTCTGAAATGTATTAATATTTCAGATGTGATTGATGCTTTGTTGATTATCTATTTGATTAATAATACTTTTAAATTTTGTTTTTATCTATCATTGTAAATTTTGACTTGAACTATGAATTAATTTCATGTGGAACAAAAAAAAAAAAAAAAATTAGTTTGTTGTGATAACAAAAGAAATACAGTTAAATCAAATAATATTTATTATTAATTTAGATGATGGACGAGGTAACGAAAGTGTTGAGACCTAGAAAATAAATTTTAAAAAAAAAAAAAATAGAAATTTTTTGATTAATATTAAATGGGAAATTATTAATTTTCAATAAATAAATAGAAAAGAGATACATATTTGTTGGTTTATCATTTAAATAAACTTTTAAAATATGAAACTCCTTTCGTTTTTCATAAACCTACCACACTCTCCGTTTCCACGACTAATATAAATGTAACCTTGCTCACCCCAGGTGGCACCCCAGGAATTCTTAACAATCCAGTATGCCTTGTCCTTGTGGAAGATGGTGTTCTCAGCAGAGTAACCAACAATCAAAATACCGTGATCCAAAGTGTTACCACATGGAACATCGAATACACCACCCAAATAGAATTGCCATTCGACGGCGTCGGCAGCAATAGCCAATGGACCGTTGGCAACCAAGTAAGCGGCCATTTGAGTTTCGTTGGATGAGACGTAAGTCCAGTTGGAGATCTTGGCACCAATGTTGGCAGCCTTGAATGAACAGGTACCATCAACACCTTGGTATGGGTATGAGGCTTCAGTGTCGATACCACCGTTCTTGATGATGTAGGTGTAGGCGTTTGGTTGGAGACCACCGTTGCAACCTTGGTCACAAACATTGTCACCCAAATATTCCATACATTCGTGATCACAGTCGACCAAGTTTTGCTCGGACAAACCAGTCAAAGTGTTACCAGCCAAGAACCATTGACCCTCAACGTTACCGGTGGTAGAGAATGACCAACAGGAACCACATTGACCTTGGTTCTTGACACCAGTGACGGCACCCTTGGTACGCCAATCGAAAGCGGTTGGGAGATCCTCAACTGGGAGATCGGCAGCGACGGCGGCATTTGGATCACGGACAGCTTGGACAGAGTTCAAGTAGGTAGCACGGAATTCAGATTGTGAGAGATCAGCAAATTCGTTGACACCGAATCTAACTGAGGATTTACGGGAAGCAGCATCTCTGTTCTTCTCATCGATAACCTTCAAGTTGCTCTTGAAAGTAGCGAAACGTTCAGCATACTCTGATGAAGTGTATTGCTTGTTATATTTGATTTGGAATTGACGGAATTGGGTTTCCTCTGAAATTATTTATAAAAGAAAAGAAAGTTATAAAATTAATAATTTAAATTTCTAAAAATAACTTGATTTAGGAATAAATATTAAAAATTCGATTCCGCACTTACCCAATGACAATTTCTTGGCAGCAGCCATAGAAACTAATAAAAGTACTGTCAAGATAATAACAGATCTCATTGTTTTTATATATGTGTAATATTATTATACAATAAGTAAAATAAATAAATGAATTAGTTTCTAGAGAGACTTGCAAGTTGATTTTAAAGGTGTCTTGACAGAGAGGAAAAGATTTTAGAAAAAATAAAATATTAAATAAAATTAAAATATCATAATATCAAAATTATTCAAAATATTTTGTATTTTTTTTTTTTTTTTATGGAGTTTGAACATTCAAAAATCAAATCAATACCCCCAACCACAAACGACATGGAGATTTATAAAGCAAAAAAAAAAAAAACAAATTAACAAGTTCCAACCTGAAAAAACTTACTAAATAGAATTGTCAATTGTCAATGGAGTTTTTTTTTGCAGTGCAAGGTTCCTACAAAATTGGTCAAAAAAAGTATATACCCATTACGTCGAAATCGGTTTGAAAAAAAATAGAAAAAAAAAACTTGAAAATCAAATGGATGGAGAATGATGACATGAAAAACAAAAAAATCTTTGATTTCATTTTTTTCAAATTTCATTAAGCAAATATTCAAATGAATTTTACAACTTGTTGATATTTTGATTTTGTAAACAACAATGGTTTTGGTGGAGTTTTAATAGAATCATATAGGTGATATTGGAGGTAGTATTCGGATTCATTAGAAGTAGTGGAGTGGTGGTGGTATTCATAATATCAAAGCAGAACGGTACCCCCAATTTTGGTATCACTAACAATAGTTCTACACAATTGATCGATTGATTGATAATATTCTTTCTAAATCAGTTGTTTTTGCATCATTGCACAAGAAAAAAAAAAAAAAAAAAAACAATAAGAAATCAGAAAAGTAATATTGGACTTGTTCCCCCCTGTTTGTTGTTGTGTGTTGACTTCGGTATTATGTAGAGCAGAGAAAAATAGACAGATAATTCATTATAGAATGTTATAAGTTTTGGATGTTGTTAAGAAGAGAGATAATTACAAAAAGAATGTAAAGTAGCCCAAAAGCTATAGTTTAAACAACCCTATTATTATTCATAGAAATAAACTACTTAACCAATAGATTCTACAAACAAATAAAATTTTGAGAATGAACATGTAGTTTTGAAACATGAGGCAAACATTATAACTTTAGATTTACAGATAATATAAAAGTTGTTTTTTTTGCATTTACAACTCTTTGCTGCTGTTACTAACAACTAGAGAGTCAACGAATAAAAAAAAAAAACTCTAAACATTTTATCTGTTATCTTTAAAAATAAATAAATAAATAATACTTTATCTTTTATCTTTTATTCTTATAGAGAACAGATAAAATAAAATTATTCAATTACAATTATAACTAATTGGTATAGTAGTTTAGTCTCTCTAAATTTAAAATAAATAAATTAAAAAACTTTATTGCGTAACTATTTTATTTGAATTCATTTTAGTTATTTTTTTAATTTTTTTTTTAATTTTCTTTTTCTTTTTTTTTTTTTTTTTTTGAAGATCATAAATAGATAATATTAATATTTTTTAAAAGTAACCAATAAAAATAATTGGTTTAAATCTTAAAACAAAAATAATTAAGAATTACAAATATATATGATAGTTGGTTTAACTCTTAAAACAAATATAAAAAAAAAAAATAATAAACAAAAAAATTTTCTATTTCTAATTCCAAGCGAAAATTTTTTAATTTGCATGCATTTTTTTTAATTTTCTTTTGATTAGATTTTTTGTTTGTGTGTATTATTATTGGCATAAAAGATATTATATGATATATAGTTATTTATTTTATTACAAGCAAGCACTTACAATATCATATTAGTTTCGTTTTATTCAAATATATCTGAAATTACATTATTTATACATATCTAACAAAAGATAAAAAGTAATAAGTTATAGTTTAGTTTAGTTTGTAATAATAGTAATAGAAATAGTATAGAATAGTTAGGTATAGTTATATATATTTATAGTAATTTATAAATAGAAAAATAAAGAAAAGATGTCATCTATTCGAGTGGTCTGTAGATTCAGACCTCAGAACAAGATTGAATTGGCTCAAGGTGGTTGTTCAGTTGTAGATGTTGCCGACGATCAAACAGTTACTATAAAGGTAATTTAAAATCAAGAGTTTAGGAAAAGAAGAAGAAAAAGAAGATTGATCAAATCATATCAAGTCAAATGATCAAGTTTGTTAATTTTTTGAATTTCAATAATAATTATAATATCGATATTATCATCAACAGGGTAATGAATCGAATCACACATTTACATTCGATAGAATCTACACAGAGAAGAACTCACAGAAAGATGTATATGATGACGCTGCCAAGCCAGTAATCGAAGATATCATGCAAGGTTACAATGGTACCATTTTTGTATATGGTCAAACATCTTCTGGTAAAACTCATACAATGCAAGTAAGTAGTAGTTGATTCTTATTATTGTTATTATTATTATTATTTGTACAAAAGCTCAAAGTTTAATTATCTATTTTTATCACTTTTTCCAATTCCATTAGGGACCTTCTATTGATGATGCAGAGTTGAAAGGTGTCATTCCAAGAATGATCAATACAGTGTTTGATTGTATTACTAAAGCGGATGAGAATATAGAGTTCATTGTCAAAGCATCATATATCGAAATCTACATGGAGAGAATTCGTGATCTTTTGGATGTTCGTAAGGATAATCTAAAGGTTCGTGAGGAAAAGGGTAAAGGTGTATGGGTTGACGGTACAACTGAAGTTTACATCTACAGAGAAGATGATATCCTAGAGGTAATGCGTGCAGGTCAAGCCAACAGAGCAATTGCAGAGACAAGTAAGTTGTTTTGTTTATTATTGTTACATAACATTTGTAATCAAATATTAATAATAATAATATTCATCATTATTATTATTCATTATTATAGAGATGAATGCAGAATCATCTAGATCACATAGTATTTTCATTTTGACTATACAACAAAAGAATTTAAAGGAGGGATCGAATAAGAGTGGAAAGTTATACCTGGTGGATTTGGCGGGTTCCGAAAAGATTGCCAAGACAGGTGCACAGGGATTGACTCTTGACGAAGCGAAAATGATTAATAAATCGCTGTCGTCACTCGGTAATGTTATCAATGCGCTGACCGATGGCAAGTCGACGCACATTCCCTACAGAGATTCAAAGCTGACAAGAGTACTGCAAGAGTCACTCGGTGGTAACTCGCGAACTACACTGATCATCAATTGTTCACCGAGTAGCTACAACGAGACTGAAACACTCTCAACTCTCCGTTTCGGTAATCGTGCCAAGTCCATCAAGAACAAAGCAAAGATCAATCAAGAGCGTTCCGCTGCCGAACTGAAAATCCTACTATCGAAAGCAGAGAAAGAGATTGAAAGTCTAAAAGATTATATTAAGGAGTTAGAAACTGTATCTGGTGTACCACATTCCAGTAAGTTATAAAACTATCAACGTTTTTTTAATTATATCATTATTAATGTTTGGTTTAACCACTTTTACTACTTTTAGAAATTGGAAATAATTTGGATACTGATAAATCAGCTGATGTACAGGGTTTGAAAGAGAAATGTATACAATTGGAGAAATTGTTGTTCCAAAAGGAAGAGGAAAAGAAAGAGTTATCTGAACAACTGGATACCATTTCCATTCAACTTCAAGACAAGGAACAGGAATTGGAAACTCAAACGCATCAAGTAACTTCATTAAAAGATGAAGCAAGTAAATATGTTTCTTTATCAAATGTAAGTTGGATTGGAAATAATATATTTATTATAAACAAAACTAATATTAATATAATTGTTTAAAGGAAAATGATATTCTAAGTGCACAATTAACAGAGATTAAATTATTGTTGGAAAAGAAGAATTATGAATCGGTGGAGCAAACTTTGGTAATAGAAGAGTTGAGTGCAGAGAATGCATCGATTAAATCACAGTTGCAAGAAAAGATCGAGTCTTCAAAGGGTGTCGGTGGTATCGGTGACCATTACACACCTTCACCACCAATTAGATCGGCAATCAGTGAGGTCGAGAAACACAATGACGAATGGGCAGAGAAAGAGGAACAATTGAAACTTCTCCAAAAGACACCTTCAAAAGCAAAACAACCAAGTAAATCATCACCAAGTGTTTTACCACTTTCAAGTCTATCGATTACTAGCAACAACAATAGCACCGAGCTTATCGAAGAGAATGAACTCTTGAAAAAGAAGTTAGAAGAGTTACAATCTCAAATAGATTCACTCAACAACAACAACAATAATAATAATAATCAAGTAGATTCAACAGATAATTCATCTAAATTAGAAGAATTAATTGATGATGATAATAATGATACTACTTCCAATCCAGTTATTTCTCTTACAGATGTCGATAATAATAAGAATAATAATAATAGTTCATTAGATGAGATTCCATCAGAGATGATGTTCCAAGCTGAGCAATTGAGGAAGCTGCTCAATGAAAACAGTGAACAGAAATCAACGTTGGACACTCTCAAGAATGAGAATAAGCGATTGAATGCCAAGTTGAACAATATCGAGGAGGAGATGAGACAACGTATGGAAGAGGAACTCAATATGCTAAGAGAGCAGACCAACCAGAAGCTCTCAGAGTTTGGTTCACTCAAAGAGTCGTTGCTTCGTGACCTCGAGAATCGTTGTCAAAAGGTCATCGATTTGGAGTTGGTACTCGATGAGTTCCAAGACAGAAACGCCACCTTGACAGAGCGTCTCAAACGTACATCAAAGATGAATGGTGAACAAGAAAACTCGCTGGTTCAATTGAAACTCGACGAAATGACATCAGTCAAACATCAACTCTCCATTGAAAACAACAAACTGAAACAAGAAACACAACGTTGTAACAAACAATTGACATTGAGAAACGAACATATCCTTAGACTTGAAGATACACTAAAAGAATCTCAAGAAAGATTCTATAAATTAGCATTAAAGTAAGTAATTTATAATTACATACCATGTAAAATGTAAAGTTAAACTAACAACCAACATTTCATCTTCTTTTCTCAGTCATGATTCATTAAATAATGAATTGAATAAATACAAGTCAATGGAGAGTGATAAGAAGAATCCTCTGGCGCCTTCCGATGGTGCGAGAATAGTTAGACCACTGAGAGGTGGAGGTGGCGGTGGTGCTGCAGGTGGACCATCTACTCCACAAAAACAGGCACTCTCATCGAATCTCTATGCCAATACCAACAAGAGTTCAAAGGAGGTTCCATCGCCATTGGCCATCTCACAGCATGCCGCCAGTGGCAGTGCTTCACCCAACGGAGCATCGTCTTCCAATCCAAAGCTGACCGCCGAAAAGAGTAGTTCATCGCTGTGGGATCTCTTTAGAAAGAAACAAACTTCACCACTACAGAGCAGTAGTAATAGCAATCCAAACACTCAGCCATCGACACCTGGCAATCAATCGCCGAACGGTGGTGGTGGATCGTCGACCTCACACTCACCGATTCCACTCTCACTCAACAATTCATATACACCGGCTGTACCAACAACTCCATCTCCCTCACTGACAAGTCCACAACAACAATCTCCACCAGCAACACCATCCACTTCAACAACACCTCCACAATCATCATAACACTTTTAATAACTAAATTAAATTAACTTACACGATCAACATAGAAACAAATAATTATAACCTATAACCTTTTTTTAAGAGAAAAAAAAACAACAACATATATATAAACTATAATATTAATTTATTTTTTTTTATTTATTTTTTTAAAAATAACAAAAATATTTTATTATATTATTCTATTTACAAGTATATGATTAATTATATATCTATATTGATTTGATTTGATTATTATTCATGAAGTTTCATATTCATTGCTGTGAATGATGATGGTGTATTGGGTGAGCACATCATAGAATCAACTTTTTGTGTCTAAAAAAATAAAGATAAAAAAAAAAAGTTAATATTAGATTATTATTTTAATAATTATATTTTGATAATTACATTTGCAACAGTATTTGGTCTTGCCCATATACAAATTTTCTTATTTGATGCTGTAATGATCCATTCTTTAGATAGTGTGATATCAGTCACTGGATCAGTATGTACACGATGTGATACGATTGGAGTCAAGAAAGATGCTTGTAATCTTGAGATTGGTGTGATTACAAGTGAATTTGAATTGTTGTTATTATTATTTGGTTGATGTTGTATTTGACAACTGGCACTCAAAGTTGCAGAGGTATCATCTTGATTAGTTACAGCAACCGATCCTTTTGCAACGAATCCTCTTGGTTTCTTTAGTGAATCTCTTGTGAAATCCCATAGCAATAGCCGGGTATCTTCACCACCGGTTACAATCCTATAGTTAAAAGGTGAAGGACCGACCGGTGTAGATTGTAATACCGGTGAATCAGGATGTGCTTGGAGATGAACCGATTCGTCTTCGGGGACAACAAAAGGATCGAATTTGACACTGCTCACCCACGACTGATGACCTTGTCCACGTGCAATCAAACACTTTTCCTCGAACGACCAAATACTGAGATAGTCATCCTCGCCACCACTAGCCAAATACTTTCCATCGGGTGACCAATCGACACATAGGAATCCACCGAAATAACTCTTGAACTGTACAACTATTTGGCGACGTTCAAAGTCGATCACCGATAGCAAACCGTCAAGTGCAGACACCGCCAGATACTTGCCATTCGGTGAGAAACAGGTGGAGGAGATTGATTTACTAGAGACGTTCCACTCGATCATCGGATTCAAGTTGACGCGGTGAGAGTCGTCATTGTTGGCAGCAACGCCAGGAGTGATCTCTGCCTTGGTGATATCGAAAGCAAGCATCAATCCACTGGCGAAACAAGCAATGAATTGCGTTGCCGATCCAGGTAGCCATTCGACAGAGGTAACCGACGACGATACCAACCTGCCGTTCCTATTGAATATCAGAGGATTATCGGTATGATCGATATAGAATATCTCACCCGATTCCGTTCCAATCACCAGATTCAACTTATTGTTCACACTCCTATATCTATTGAATTTCAAACAGGTCGGTACACGCTCCAATGGAATAGCAGCGGATTCATCGTATTCCGCTTTATCAATATTTGTGAAATGATAAAGGAAATAGGTTCCACCTACCACAGCACTACAATAAACTTTATCCTCCGATGAATATTTACTTGGTATTATATTCTTTTGTTTATTATTATTTGTTGTTTGTTGTTGTTGTTTATTATTATTATTATTATTATTATTATTGTTATTACTACTACTACTATGATATAATGATAATTTTATAAATGATCTTGCAAATCTTTTTGAATATTTATGTGATTGTGGCGTTATCTCTTTGATTAACTTGTAGTAACCTTCGGGAGTTTTGTAGGATGGTCTGATTGGTTTGGTTGCGTTGATGACAGAGATGTTACCGATGCTTCCCATACTACCCATGCTACCACTGCCCCCGCCACCACCGTAGTAACCACCACTATTATAGTATCCTGTGCTACCACCCATTCCACCACCAGTAAGATTGCTATTTGTCGATCCACCAGTGCCTCCCGCTCCAATGCCACTTCCCATACTTCCACCACTAAAACTACTACTACTATTCATATCTTTTCTATTATCAACAAGCAATCTATCAATCAATTAATTAATCTATCTTATCTATCTGATTACTAATTTACAAAACAACAAATAACATTAATGAAAAAACTAATCAATTGCAAAAAGGTGAAATGAATTTTTTAATTTAAAATTTTTTTTATCTTTATTTTTATTTTTTAACAAAACTAAGTTTGAAAAAAAATAATCAAATTTATAGTTGTAATTAATTAATTGTAATAATATAATTTTCTTTATTAACGTTATTTTATAATAGATAGATAGGTTAGATTTAATTTTATCTATCTATTATCTACCAAAAATTTTATTTTAATTATTTTTAATTTTAGTTTTTAACTCTAAAGAATTGAGTAAAATCACACACACAACATCATTTTTGAATAAATAAAGAATTGATAATTATTTGTTTGTTGGATCTATCTAAGTTGTGAATAAACTGGTTTGACTTTTTTTTTTTTCAAACCTCTTGGTTTTTTGGATCTTTCCAATGAATTTTGTTGATATGAAAAACCAACTCATCAGTTAAAACTTGGCAAAAAATAAAAATAAAATCAAATTGAATGTGGTCACCAAAAAATCTGAAAAAATAAATGAGGACTTTTTTTTATTTTTAATATTTTTTAATATTTTTTTTTTTTTAATATTTTATATTATCTCTTATAACTGGATTAACACTCGCTAATCCATTGACTCTACAACTTCAATTGAGTGTTACAACTAACAACACACACCACTACAATACCAAACAAACAACTTTTTATTTTTTTATCTTTGTGTTTTAATTAATCAAAGAAATAAAATAAAATTTAAAAAACAACAACACAACTCACAGCACAGCAAACCAACCAGTAAAAAGATATTTTAGTTTAATTACTCATTGAGAGTTTAGTTTAGTTTATATATATAAATAGTTAATAGATAATAGATTTTAAAAATATAATTAATAAAAAATCAAACAATATATATAAATGCGTAGATATAATAATTCATCATCGAGGTTCGGTATCTCACGTAATAAGATTACAATCTTGGTGGGTGTGGTGTTGTTTCTCTATTTGACATCGTTCTGGAATTTCTCGAGTAATAATAATAGCAGTAGTAATAATAATAATAGTAATGTAAAACCTGAGAGTGTAGATGTCACTGAAAAACCAACAAGACATCCATCGAATCCACCCACACAACCACCTCACACAAAAACACCGATCGAACAATACGATAGCGACAACAATGCAGATCACTACGCCAACAACAACAACAACGACAACAATCAGAATAGCAACGATAAAGCCGATGTAAACTATATTCCCATAGACATTGACAGCGATTCACCCTCGACAAAGAGAAGCGATAACCACGATGTCGCTATCGTTACGCTTGGATACACTTTGCACTCTGACGGTATGCCATCAAAGATCTTGAAGGATCGTGTGTCAACGGCCGTCGATGCCTACGTGCAGTTGGTAAACACCGGTTCCAATCCACTTCTCATCTTCTCTGGCAAGGGAAAGACCGGTAACAACGAACTCGATGAATACGAATACAAGTCGGAAGCTGCCGCTATGAAAGATCTCGCTTTGGCACTCGACGATAAGGTTCTTGAATCTAGCATCTACCTCGACTTGACCTCGACCAACACAGCTGAGAACGCTCTCAATACATTGGGTCGTCTCGAATCCGATGGAATCTCGCGTGTCTACGTTGTCACCTCTGACTTCCACATGTTGCGTGCACAATACACCTTCCAAACCGTGTTCCCAGCACACATCGAAGTCAGCTTCCACTCGACACCAACCAGCGAAAAGGTTCAACAACTCAACGCCAAACAGGAGCGTGCTCTCATGGAGTCGAGTCAGAAGGATCTCGAAAATCTCGGAATCTTGGCTGGTGCCACCGAGACTGGTTACCACCCACTGAGAAACTTGCCACGTTGGAGAATGATCGAGCGTGAAATCGAAATGGACAGCAAGAATCTCAGAGTGATCCCAGAGAATGCCAAGGCAGTCGACTACGGATCGAACCACGGATACTTCTCTGTCAACTTGGCACAGAAGCTACCAAACGTCCTGGTGATGTCGCTCGAGGGTGAGGCGATCGGTGAATACAGCAAAGCACACGAGGCACACGAAGCCAAGATGAAGGAACTCGAAATCAACAACAACTACCTCTGTAAGACCACCATCAAATCGTCGATGTTCAAGGAACTCGTCACCAAGAAGCACGTCTATGAATATCAGTTGTGTCTGAGTGTTTTCCATTGGTTCGGAATGAAGACTCGTGAGCAATTCGAAGAGGTATTGATGAATCACTTGATGAACGGAAAGACTACATTCATTGAGTTGCCAGAAGCTATTCACTATGAAGGATACGCACAACACGCCGCCAAGGACATCAACGTTTGGTACGCCGGTAGAACCGAAGATCAGATCTTCAACGATATTAGAACACGTTATCAACTCAACATGACATGGAAGACACTCGGTGCATTGCTGCACGACAACAAGACCGTAAGAAAGGTCATCAGAGTAGACGTTAGACATCAAGATCGTGATCCATTAGAAGTATCTGATTTAGAGACAGTCTATGCTTGTAGAGCAAATAGTATAAAAGTATAAAAAAACAAAATAATAATCAAAAACATAATTAAATAATACATTTTTTTTAAAAAAGTATTTTACATTTATTTTACATTCCTTTAATTGATATTGGTGATTGTAGACATATAATTGATTCTCGATAATTATTAATATCATTATTATCAGATGTCTGACTTGTATCTATTTCCATATCCATTTCCATATCACTATTATTATTGTTATCATCATTATTTATATTACATTTGAATAATATTTTATTCTTATTAATTTCAATTAGATCTGAAATAGGTGTAGTTGATGAATCGAAATCAAATAATGTAATTTTCGTTGATTTCTTAAATGTAATTGATGTTTGATTTTGTTTAGGTATGAATCTATCAGTGTCTTTTTCATCTATTTCTTCTTGGTTGTTATTATCATCATGATTGTTGCTGTTATTTGAATTATATTTTCTAAATAACAATGTAAACATCTTTGTAATTGGTATTTGATCGATAAAACTATTTGGTTGTGCGATAACAAGTGATCTAAAGATTTCTCTCATTGTTGTTGCTTGATCATCTTGCATATCTAAACTAGTTATTGTCGACGATTGTGCAAATCTAATTAGATAGATTTCTCTTGGTGATATAACAGAACTACCGAATATTAATGCAACCATTGCTATTTCTGTCGAGGGTTTACTAAACTCTCTTTGAATCGATTGAAACAAACGATCACATTGTTTTTGAAATTTATCTATTTTCGATTGTGCAGATTTACTTATTCTTCCTGCATTGGTTGTAGCTACAAACGACTGTTGTCCTAGATTATTAAAAGTACTGTGAGAGTTGTTTTAGAGAGTAAGTAAGTCAGTCGACTGCAAGCAAGCAAGTTAAGATATTTAAATTAACAAACCTTTTTATCTGATTTCTCATATACATTAGATATTTGATGATTTCATTAACAACATTAGGTTGTTGATCGTTATTCAACGATATATTGATATCAATACTTTCGATTTTATGATTCATCTAAATTAATTAATTTTACATTTGAAATGTTAGATAATAGTTTTTTTTAAATATCTTTAAAATTATATTTTTTTGATTATTTCTAGAATGAAACAAATAATTAATCTATTGTCTTTTGGTTTTTTTACAACCCTTGGTAGAGTACACATCAGTAGAAAGACGCTGATAGTAACAGTAATTATTATAATTACAAAACACCGATTCATGCAGCATAAAGATGGCTGTACAGCCGAATCAATAAACTTGTCTTTTTTAGAAAATTCATATGATTTTGGATTTATCAACAATTATCCAAGAACAACAACAACAGGAGAATTCTGTGGGTTTGACAGGAGATGTTGCAATTGCGGTACTTTGACTTTTTTTTTTTGTATCTAAGAACAAAGAATTATATTAAAGTTTAGTTTATTTTATTATGAAATTTTTATAAGATTTTTGTTTGTTTAAAAATTTATCTTATTAATATTTATATGATTGCTAATAATGTTTAGGCAATTGGAACTTTAGTGGTTGGAGTAGCGATATCTGGTTTTTCACAGGTTGGACAACACTTTAATGGTGAGTTGGCTGGTGAGTATACTAATCCTTGTTTCTTGCAACTCTCTGGTGTGACATAGAGACACTTGACATATTTGCATGGGTTGTAACAAGTATCACAACAACGGTGTTCATAGATGTCATTTGGTACAAAGATACCACCGGATTCTTGACACAACTTGAAGTCAATGTATGGACATTGGATTTCGTAACAACATGAATCGTTTCTACGACAGTATGGGCAACACAGTCCATTTGCTGGATCAGCATTAACGTACACTCCATTCTCAGCATGACACTTTTCTGGATCAACGAATGGACATTCTACGCCTTGGCAAGGATTGCTGGTGTAGTTACATGATGGACAACAGATACCAGCTGCTGGGTTAGCTGGAGTGTAAACACCACCATTGGCTTTACATTTATCGGCATCTACGTATGGACATTGAACGGAGTCGCATGGAAGTTTACAGCTTGGGCAACAGACACCTGCTGCTGGATTAGCTGGTGTATAAACACCACCTTGAATCTTACATTGATCTTGAGAGAGAACTGGTGGACATGCAACGTCTGCACATGGATTAACAGTTGTTATGTTACATGATGGGCAACAGATACCCAATGCTGGGTTAGCTGGTGTATAGACACCACCTTGGATCTTACATTCATCTGCAGAGGGAACTGGTGGACATGCAACACCATCACATGGCATCTTACATGAATCACAACAGATACCAGCAGCTGGGTTAGCTGGGATGTAAGTACCACCATTGGCAATACACTTATGACCGTCTACTGGTGGGCATTGAATACCTTGGCATGGCAATGTACAGTTGGGGCAACAAATACCAGCTGCTGGGTTAGCTGGTGTATAGATACCACCTTGGATCTTACATTGGTCTTGAGAGAGAACTGGTGGACATTCAACACCATCACATGGCATCTTACATGAATCACAACAGATACCAGCTGCTGGGTTAGCTGGGATGTAGGTACCACCATTGGCAATACACTTGTGAGCATCTATAGTCGGGCAATGGATACCTTCACATGGCAACTTGCAGCTTGGACAACAGATACCTGCTTGTGGGTTAGCTGGTGTGTAATATCCTCCTTGGATCTTACATTCGTCAGCAGAAAGAACTGGTGGACATGAAACACCATCACATGGCATCTTACATGAATCACAACAGATACCAGCAGCTGGATTAGCTGGGATGTAGGTACCACCATTGGCAATACACTTATGACCGTCTACTGGTGGGCATTGAATACCTTGGCATGGCAATGTACAGTTGGCACAACAGATACCAGCTGCTGGGTTAGCTGGTGTGTAAGTACCTCCATTTGCTTTACATTTATCCTCTGGTAAGACTATAGGGCAAAGAATTCCATCACATGGGTCAATTGGTTTCTTACAAGTATCACAGCAACGTCCATTTGCAGGATCAGCTGGAACAAATACTCCACCATTTGCAATACATTTCTTTTGATCAACGAACGGGCAAACTACACCAAAACATGGATCCAATTTATACTCACACCATGGGCAACAAAGACCATTTGCTGGATCTGCAGCGTGATAAATTCCACCAGTGAAAATACATTTCTTTGGACTTACAATTGGGCAAACTACTCCATCGCAAGGCATCTTACATGAATCACAACAAATACCATTTGCTGGGTCCTTTGGAACAAAGATACCACCATGGAAAATACATTTAAGTGGATTGACTGGTGGGCAAGGAATGAATGCACATGGATCAATTGGATACAAACATTTTGCACAACATTTACCATTCAATGGGTCGGCTGGTTGATAGATACCTCCAGTTAAAATACATTTCTTTTGACTAACTGGTGGACACACGATTCCTAAACAAGGATTTGGATTTAATTTGCAAGATGCACAACAAATTCCTTTTTTAATTGAGAAAATATTAATATTTGTTTTTTTGATTTTAACAAAAACAATTCTATTTTCTAAACATACCATTAGCTGGATCAGCTGGTGTGTAGGTACCACCATTTGCTTTACATTTTTCTTCGGTTACAACGATTGGACACAATACTCCGAAACATGGATCAGAGATGGTGTAGTTACATGAAGCACAACATCTACCAATACTTGGATTTGCAGGAATATATTGACCACCAGAAATAATACATTTCTTTGGACTTACGACTGGACAAACGATATGTTCACATGGATTGGGTGGGAGGATACAGCTTGGGCAACAGATACCGGCAGCTGGGTTGGCAGGTGTGTATGTACCATTGTTTGCTTTACATTTTTCTTCCGAAACAACGATTGGGCAAAGTACTTGATCACATGGATTCCAACATCTATCACAACAACGTCCATTGGCTGGATCACTTGGAATGAATGTACCACCATTAGCAATACACTTTTTAGCATCAACGAATGGGCAAATCACGTCAGTACAAGGATTTGGATTGTAAGTACAGTTGGCACAACATTTTCCTAATAATAAACCAAAAAAGGTAAAAATATTATATTAATATATAAATTAAAAATTAAAAATTTTGTTTTTTTTTAAAAAAATAACATACCATTTGCTGGATCAGCTGGAGTGTATACACCTCCTGAGAGTTTACACTTTTCAGGATCAACATTTGGACATTGAACGCCTTCGCATGGTAGAGTACAATTACCACAACATACACCATTAATTGGATCAGCAGGTGTGAATACACCTCCTTTTGCCTTACATTTATCTAAATAAGCTTGGTCAATGGTTGGGCATTCAACACCTTTGCATGGACAACGAGCACAGCATCTTCCTAAAAAATTATTATTATATTAATATAATTTTAAAATTAAAAATATAAAATTTTGTTTTTAAAAAATTAACTTACCATTTAATGGATCGGCACCAATGTATACACCACCTTCATATCTGCATTTAACTTCATCAACGTATGGACATTCAACACCTCTGCATGGATCAGTGTAGTTACACTTTGGACAACAGATACCATTGAAAACATCAGCTGGAACATATTGACCTCCATTTGCTTTACATTTATCAGCATCAACTGGTGGACATTTAATATCTTTGCATGGGAAAGTACAGTTTGCACAGCACACTCCATTTGCTGGATCTGGTAAAGTGTAAGTACCTTGTTGTTCCTTACATTTATTTGGATCGACTGGTGGACATTTGATGTTGGTTTGACATGGATTGGTAAAGTTACAGTTGGCACAACATACTTCTGGAGGTGTGGCTGGTTCGTAAACACCACCTTCCATTAAACATTTGTATTCATCGACGAATGGACATTCTTCACCTTTGCATGGATATTTACAATCGGCACAACAACGACCATTTGCAGGATCAGCTGGGTAGTAAATTCCTCCATTCAATCTACATTTTGTTGGATCAACAAAATCACAGAGTACACCTTTGCATGGATTTGGAATGGTGTAATTACAAACATCACAACAATTACCATTCAATGGATCACTTGGAACGAAAACACCACCATTGGCTTTACATTTATCTGGATCAACTACATTACAAATCACTCCTTTACATGGATCCTTTTTGTAACAAGTTGGACAACAGAAACCATTAACTATTAAATAAATAATAGAAATTAATATATTAGCTAAATTTAATTTATATTAATATTATTTTTATTAAACAAACACATACCTGGATCAGCTGGGTGATAGATACCACCTTCAATTTTACACTTGGTTGGATCAACTGCAGCACATCTGACAGTTTCACAGAGCTTTGAGTAATCACAATACTCACAACAGATTCCAGCAGTGTAATTGACTTTTACAAAGACACCACCAGTGAGCCAACATTGATCGTAGTTGACATATGGACAGTCATGAGCGGGATCACAAAGACATTCATTACAACATCTTCCCATGACTTCGTTTATCGGATAGAAATTACCTCCATGTGTATTACAGAAATCCTCGGTTGGTGCTGGTGGACATGGATAAAATTCACACTTGGCATTGGCCACTGTGAAAAATAAAACTAATGACAATAATCCTAAAAATATATATTTCATTTTATAAATATATATATAATTAAGTTTTTGAATTTTTTATGATTTATTTGTTGATTTGAAAACCAAGTATTTATAGATTGAAAAATAAACTATAAAAAAATAAAAATAAAAATAAAAATAAAAATAAATTAGAAAGATACACGAAATTATTTTCTATTTTCCAATTTTACCTTTGTACCAAATTACTGTTTCGTTAAATTAATATTATTGGGGAATTCCTTTAATTTATATATCCAAAAAAATAATATTGACAAAGACTACAAAAAGGTTTCTATCGGTATTTTCTATTTAAAATGAGAAACCAAAAATTGTTTTGTTTTTTTCCAACTGGTATTTAAAAAAAGATTATTACTTCAAATTCAAGATTGATTTGCTTTAATTTACTAACCCATTCCACTATTAAGGGTATATTTTATTTTTGATTTGTGGTTATAATTATGTTTTAAAAAGTTGGTTTTGTTAAATTTGCAACATTCGCAATTTTTCTTTTGTATCTATCAAAATTCAGGTTGAATTTAATCTTGTCAAAACTCTAAATAAAACAACCAACCACCACATAGCAATAGATACTAATATAATGAAAGATAATAAATCCAAGAAATGAAATGTTTTAGGTGAAACTGTTTTTAAATAAATTTGATTTTGATTGGTTCATTTTCATTTAGTTTTTAGTGTTAAATTTCATAAATCAAACAATGTGTTTATGATATTTTGTGTTTTTTTGTAGTTTCGTTTTTTAATTAAATTTACTTGCAAATATGATAAAGTTCATTACCCACAAAATAATAAATCAACGAAAAACCTGCAAAGCCTAAATAAAAAAAACTTTGCATTCATTCATTATTTTTTATTAAAAAAAAAAAAATCAATTTTGATCAGAGTGATCATTTCTTTAATGATTTTTTGTTGTTTTGACAGTTGTTACCGATTAATTGGGAAATCAAAACAAATTCATGACAATTAAAAAAAACGATATTCAAAGTAGAGTTTAATAAAAAATATCAATCAATTCTTTGCATTTCCAAGTTTAAAAGTTAACATTATTTGGTTTTGGACTGTTGGCTCTTCAAAAGCAAAATAATATCATTTGACATGATGGCTCTATTAATGACCTGGTCGGTCGCTTTCATCAACATCACCTCTAAATATGGGTAATGATATTTTTGTCGGTGTGGTGGTAGTAGTGCTTGTTGTTTTCTCACCACTCTACTTAACTTAAACAACAAAATAAAATAAAATCCAAAAAATATAAGTTTTCATTCAATTTAAGTTTAATTATATTAAAAAACATTATCTTGAATTGATAACTTTGTAAATTCAAGAAATAACATTATCAAAATTAGTTCTTTGATTGATGATCATTATCGAAATTGACTGTGGGAATGATGATCTGAGAAAAAAAAACTAAAAAAAATCATTATTCGTTGAATTAAAAGATAAATTTGAATTTTTTTAAAAAATTTTTTAATTCAAAGTACTGTTAACTTGTACAAACTACAAATCATTCATTTTGTTGATTAACTTGACTATCGACACACTTTATTATTTTTAAATATCAGTATTAAAAATAAGATCAGTAATGCTTTTAATAAAAACAATAACTTTTCAAAATATGATATAATGTGATTTTTATATTTCTTAAAAAGAATACAATTTAGATAGATGAACCAATAAAGTGTCAAGTTTAGATATAGATAAATCAAAACTATAGATGATCTCCTGCTGCATGTCTAGAAAGTAATGAAACTGATTACATTAAAAGTACCATACTCATCTAAAACTCTTATACTTTAATACCTTAAATGCTCTCTCTTTATATTTAAAGAATCAAAAACCATCATTAAATGGAAATGACAACGAAAGAATAACAACAAAAAAAGTATTAAAGTGTAGAGTTAGACTTGAAGATACAAAATACAATGACATCTTCCTAGAAGCACTCAAGAATAATAGCACTCTAAGACGAATATATTGAAATGGTAGACCCATTGAATACATATCCAGAGTTTATCAAACATATCGATGATATCATTCAGCAACATCCAACAATTAGTCAAATAGAAAGAATGACAATACTTCAAAATCATATTATAGAATATAATAGAATATCTATGGTTTGAAAATAAAAAGAATAGAAGGTTTGCTCGATCACTTAGTATGATCAATTGGTACTTTCCATGTACCAATTGGCAGAAAAACTATTAATTAAAATATCAAAAATTTGTTTGTAATAATAATCAGATAAAAGATTTCTATTTTAAATTAGAATATATAAATAAAACCTATTTTTTTTAATTTGGAGCTAATATTTTAATTTCCAGATCATTGAGAAGTTTGAAAATTATCACTGAATAAATAGATATGATCCTGATTCCAAAAAACTATAAAAATATTGTGGTATATAAAAATATTCAGTATCAAAATCTTGAAAGTGAACAAAATTAAAGTATTTAGAATAAATTTACTTTTTCTTAAACTGAAAAGAACCTTTAGATTCTAAACAAATTTTTTTATTTATGGTGAATTTCTCTAACTATTTTACAGGACCAACATAATAATATGAATGAATTCCATATATTTTATTAATGTTTAATTTCTTTAACTAATCTACCGGACCATGGACACCACATACATCCAGGTAAGAACTAAATTATGATAAAGTTTCCAATTAAAATTTGGTTAATCTTTTTGTAAAGAGGAGTATTTAAAAGAATACTTACAGCACCACATGCTTCATCTAAATGTTCTTCTACATAGATTGTGGTGGCATCGCAAACTTCAATTGCCATTTCAAAAAATGAAATTGTTTCTGAGTCCAAATGGAAATTGTATCTTGGGTTATAATCAGCTCTGGTTTTTTTAATTCTTCCCAAGAAATGTGGTCTTACAGTAATTGTTCCTTCAAGCAAACCTCTGGCATGTTTAATGTTTTCTTCATCAATTAATTTGATGATAAATCCAGTTTTACCATGAGCATCGGCGGTTTCGAAGTATGCTGCTCCAGCAGATGCAGTATAGGCAAAAACAGTCAAAACAACTACTAACAATATTATTGAAATTTTCATTTCTTTAAGTATCTATAATAAAATGATTTATGATTTGGTTTGAACAATTCTTTTGATAGGCCTATCAAATTAAATATTTATACTTTGAGTTTATTTGAATATTGTTAAGATTATTTAATTTCTTATGATCATCAAAGAATAAAAACTGAATTTCTATTCAATTTTATAGGGATATTAAATTCATTCTAAATCTGGAGAATTGTGTAAATTGTCTTAATTGAGGTTGATAAGTGAGGTGAGCCATTTCTTTTTAACATAAGGGAAAAGTAACAATAAAAATTGTTTTTTTCGCACACTGTGCATTTAGAAATTTATCACTCTAGAAGAATAAAGTAATAGTAATAAATAGTTTTAAACTTCACACTATTTTTACAAATTTTTACAACCCACTTTAAAAATAGTGTGAAGTTTAAAACTTATGAACAAAACATTATTATTTGTTGACCTTAAAATATGGTAAATTACACTACAAGTCTAAATAGTATCTCAAGATGGATCAATTCACCTTAACTATATATCTTAGTGTTTGTATCTCGAAAAATGATATTCTGTTTCAAAATTAGAGTATTTCATTTGTGAATCGATCTCTGAGTGCGAATTCTAGTACTAGAACACAACTTCCGCTCTATTTTCTAAAAAGGATTTATATATTTTTTTTTATAAATAAGGGTGACTCCAAACATAATTTTCCAGAGTTCATTTGATTTAGATAAATGCGAAACATATTCATAATCGAATTTAAAAATAAGTGAGTGGTGTCATTTTTCTTTAAAATAAAGTTATCTTTTAAATAAAATGTTGCACTAATATTAGTGCTAAGGAATTGGGTTAGTCTAAAAAGCTTCAAACAATGCTGCCAATGTGTTACCAACAATTCACTGATCCTAAAAGAAGGATAACTTTATTAAATCCTGTAGTAAGTATATATATAAACTTTCTTTATTATTTCATATATCCAATAAAGAAGAAATTATTAATTCATTTATTCTTATTTAGCTTTTTGTTTTTACTTTATTTATTTTTTTAGTAGTGGTCTCGTCATTTGCACCATCTTCAAATGTAAATGCATATCCACAATCGAATGCCAATAAAGTGGCATTAAAATTAGCAAATGTAAATATTAATAATATCTATACACAATAATTTTTACTATATTAACAATTCAATTCAATTAGGCTTTAAAGTTTAAAACAATTTCCCAAGATGATCCAGATATTAAAACTGATTATAAACCATTCACCGATTTCATTCAGTATTTACAACAAGCATTCCCAGTTTTACATAGCCACTTGAATCGAGAGATTATAAATAAATATTCGATGTTGTATCGATGGGATGGTAGCAATCCTGCGCTGAAGCCATTCTTTATCAATTGTCACTACGATGTTGTGCCTGTTGATATGTCGGGCTGGTCTGTCGATCCGTTCGGTGGTGTCATCAAAGATGGCTATGTTTGGGGTCGTGGTTCCATCGATAACAAACTGATCGTAATCAGTGCGATGGAGGCAATCGAAACTCTGCTGAAACGATCGTACGTTCCAGAGAGAACACTCTATCTTGCCATCGGACACGACGAGGAAATCGGTGGATACAACGGCCACAAGATGATATCGGCACACGTCCAAAGCCTCGGAATCACCGCCGAGATGATTCTCGACGAGGGCATCCCGCTGCTACAAGCCGGATTCCTCCCGGGACTTAACACCACCACCGCGTTGCTCGGTGTCAACGAGAAAGGCTACGTCTACTTCAACATCACCGCCACTGCGCCAGGCGGTCACTCCTCGATGCCACCCTCACAGCAATCGCCAATCGGTATTCTCACGAAAGCCGTCACCGCCTTTGAATCGAACCCGCTTCCACCACCGGACAGCACACTCTACCCGAATCAATTCCTCGATCAATTTACACAGCAACAAATCGAAATGATTCCATTCCTCGACTACATGAGAAGGACCACCACCGTGACAATGTTCCGCTCTGGGATCAAGCCAAATGTGTTGCCGACCACCGCCACCGCTTGGATTAGTCATCGTGTGGTTCCAGGCGATGACGTCGATGCCATCATCGAGAGAAACAACCGCTTGATCAACGACACCAGAATCAAAGTTATCATCGACGCCAAACTTCCACCATCGCCATACTCGAGTCCCGCCGCCAAGCCATTCAAAGCGGTCAAGCAGTGCATCAAGAAAATCTTTGGACAAGACGTGAACGTCAAGTCCGGACTCATGTTTGCAAACACCGACACCCGATACTACTGGCCGGTGTCACCCAACATCTATCGTATAATGCCATGTGTTGTCAACAGTCAAGGACTTGCAATGCCACATGGCTACAACGAGAAGTTGGCAATCACAGACCTGGTGAAAGCAGTCAGCTTCTATCAACATATCTAGAAAGTTTAATATTGATCTCGACACAACCGACATTGATTAAATTATAAAAATCAAAATATTTAAATTGTTAGTCTTTTTTTAAACAAAACAGAATCGTACAATAAAAAGTAGTTTTGCATTATAATAAATGCTATAGGAGTCAGTTAGTTAAAGTGTTTAAAACAAATTAATTTTATCAATTTGATCAAATTACAATCAAAAATAAAAACAAAAAGAAAAAAGTATAAAAAGAATGATGATTATTTGTTAGACCAAATTAATTCAGTTATAACAAACAAATATAATATAACAACTTTAAACACAAGTTGATATTCTAATATACCTTATTAAGGTCAACTTATTCTTTGGTTTGGTTTGTCTTTTTTCATTCACATCACTGTACAACACAATACACACTAGAATAATAACATCAACACATTCACATTTAAAAATAAAAACAAAAAAACAAGCAGAGAAGTAAGAAAAGAAATATTGAAAATAAGAGAAGAGAATTGTGAGAAAAAAAGAATAGAATCAAAAAGAACAACAAAAAAGTTGTGAGATTGAAGTATTAAAATACAGTAGAACCAGAATCATATATTTATAATTAGATACTTCAGCTTGCTCTTCCTCATAACCAACAAACTACCAACCCACACCACACCGACACCCCTACACCTTTATCACACCCGTCCGCCCGCACCAACAACATATATAAAGTAATTCAAATCTAAACAAATCATATTTATTAATTATCTAAAATACTAAGATATGAAAATCATTTGTTAATAATTTTATTGACAGTTTTTGCTTGTTTGCATCAGACACTAAACCTGCTTATTTCT
Source organism: Heterostelium album PN500 (assembly GCF_000004825.1). Lineage (NCBI taxonomy): Eukaryota > Evosea > Eumycetozoa > Acytosteliales > Acytosteliaceae > Heterostelium > Heterostelium album. Next base: position 506,274 of record NW_008805065.1, on the reverse strand, counting down.
AAACCAAACTCTAGAGATAAGCTTAACAGATGTGCACTCTTTAACAATTTGATGGAATTGGATTGTGCTACCGGTGCACTCAGAGATGTCAGTATGGATGCTCTAAGATGATCGCTCCGAATCTTCGTTCTCTAAAGTGTGGTCACGGCGACATCAGGATGATGATCAAGCTCGGAGTGAAACCAGAGTATTTCAGTTGTCCAATAAGTTGCACCTTCGACGATGAGTTCTATGATATCAAATTGTTGTCACCGCTCGGCTTGAAACGTTTGAGAATTGGCGCGGAAAGAGCTCACCTACCTGGAGTTGGTTGAATTTACCGAGAGCAACTAAGAAACAGGTGACTTTTGTTTCTTCTTGATGGGTGACAAGTTCTCCCCGATGTTATTCGAAGGTCTGCTGAATTTGAAGGCGTTGGAACACTTGCTATTCCGCTTCATTATGTATTTCGATCGTGAACCAGTCGATGATACACCGGCATTCCAAGTGCAGCTGATCAGCTACCTCGAATTCTCAAGATTTTCCACATCGATTGTGAATTCAATGATGGAGCGAAATGCGTAGAGTTCCTCTTGCAAGAGACAGCGATAGAACAACTCTCCATGGATTGTATCGACTATTGCTCGCTGGTATCAAGAAACAACTTGTACAAGATGAAGACATCGGTAAACGATAAAAAGTAGAGATGTTGGCTAGGGTTCACCACTTGAAATTACTTCGCTATGACCTCGATAATACATTCAAAGGAATCACCAGACTCTTAAATAGACAACAAAAATATGGATTCAAGGCAGACAGAGTTTTGAAATGCAGCGTCAAAATGACAGGTGATCAAATCGAACCGGAATTCATTGAAGCACTCAAGAATAACAGATCACTACGTAGATCTTTGGTATTAATAAGAAGTTACTAATGGTGTTGTTCCTACTCTCCGACCAGAATAATACCAAACTTTTAGAACATATATCAAATTTAGACAATTATTGTTAAAAAAATAAAATTTGTGTATAAATAGTAAAAATAGATAGTACTCGCTATTACTTTGGCGGTAGTGTAAAAAAGTGATTTATTCTCTTGCTTTTTGAATTAGTTGTCTCCTTGACATTTGTTCACCATTTGGAAGTGTAATGGTTTGTTTGTTGTCCAAAAGGGTAAGTCCAAGGTTATAATATGTATCGGAATCGGTTGGATCAAGTTCTATTGATTTCAAGTATAGTTGTTGCGCAGTCATTGCTTGACCATCATTTAGTATTATTGATTCACCACTTGAAAGTGTCGATGCAAGATTACTAAAAGAATGGGAATTGGTTGGATCACATTCTATTGCTTTCAGGTAGAGTTGTTGTGCGGTCAATGATTTTCCATTTAAAAGTGTGATTGATGTGTCAGGTGTAAGCGTGGTTGCGAGGTTATTATAGGACGGTGAATTGTTTGGATCACACTCTATTGCTTTCAAGTATAATTGTTGTTCTGTCATTGATTGTCCATTAGGAAGTGTGATTGATTGATCGCCGATGAGTGTTGTTGCAAGTTTATGATATGAAGGGGAAAAGGTTGGACCACATTCTATTGATTTCAAGTAGAGTTGTTGTTTTGTTATTGATTGTCCAATAGGGAGTGTTATTGATTGGCCACATGCCAGTGTTTCTGCAAGATTATAATAAAAATTGAAATTGGTTTGATCACACTCTATTGCTTTCAAGTATAGTTGTTGGTCTGTCATTGATTGACCGTTATGAAGAGTGATTGATTCACCAATTGCAATTGAATTTGCAAGCATATTATATGAGTTGGAATTGGTTGGATCGCATTCTATTGATTTCAAGAATAGTTGTTGTTTTGTCATTTCATCTCCGTCAATAAGTGTGATTGATTCATCACTTTCAAGTGCCGTTGCTAGGTTATGATATGCTTGGGAATTGGTTGGATCGCATTCTATTGCTTCTAAGCATAGTTGTTGTCCAGTCATTTCTTCTCCATTTGGAAGAGTGATTGATTCATCACTTTCAAGTGTCATCGCAAGGCTTGAATATGAAAATGTATTGGTTGGATCAAATTCTATTGCTCTTAAAAGTAGTTGTTGCTTTGTCATTGTCTGACCATCGTTAAGTGTGATCGATCCACCACTTGAAAGTGTCGTTGCAATGTTATAATATGAATATGAATCGGTTGGATTATATTCTATAGCTTTTAATAACAGTTGTTGTTTTGTAACTGATTGTCCATTGTTAAGTATGATTGATTCGCCACTTGAAAGTGTCGATGCCAAGATATGAAATGAACTGGAATTTGTTGGGTCATACTCTATTGCCTTCAAGTATAGTTGTTGTTCTGTCATTGATTGTCCATTAGGAAGTGTGATTGATTCGCCACTTGAAAGTGTCGTTGCAAGCTCATGATATGAATATGAATCAGTTGGACCAAGCTCTATTGATTTCAAGTAGAGTTGTTGTTTTGTTATTGATTGTCCATTCGGAAGTGTTATTGATTCACCATTTGAAAGTGTCGTTGCAAGGTTATAATAAGAATCGGAATCGGTAGGATCACACTCTATTGCTTTCAAGTATAGTTGTTGTTCTGTCATTGATTGTCCATTCGGAAGTATGATTGATTCACAACTTTCAAGTGTCATTGCAAGGTTAGCATAAGAGTTGGAATTGGTTGGATCACATTCTATTGCTTTCAAGTATAGTTGTTGTTTCGTAAAAGATTGTCCATTTGAAAGTACGATTGATTCGTCATTTGAAAGTGATTCTGCAAGGTTATAGTATGAATGGGAATTGGTAGGATCTTTTACTATTGACTCCAAGTATTGCTGTTGAGTAGTCATTGATTGCCTTGATCTGGTGAAAGAATGATATCTATTTTTTTCCTTTTAAGAACTCATGCAAACTTGTAATAAGCAATTAGTTTGGAAGTACTATAGATTGATGATTTCCAAGTTCTTTCTGGATTGAATCACCCCCTTTTTTTTTGATTTTGTATTTTTTTTTCTTAGTAAAAAAAACTTTTTCACTTTTGGTGTTTTTTTTTATTTTTTTTTATTTTATTTTATTTAATTTTGATCATCAAATACTGGAGAATACATATAAACCCATAAAAAATATATATATTTTATGTAGTGCACAGCAAAAAATTTGTTTTATTTACAATTCTTGTGTGTTCTTGATTAATGTCTCATTATCATTGATTAAATCAAATTTTATCTCATTCTTTAACTTTTATTTTTATCTGAACGATTAATACTTAAAAAAAAAAGTAATAAAACATTTTATCAAGCAAAATGATTGTGTTAAACCCACTGTTATTAATTTTAAGTATAACCTTAATGATTTTACTTATAGATATAAAGTGGTTAACTATCAAGATAAAATATATAAAAAGTTAAAGGGAGTATCAAAACCAATAATTAATAATAACAACTTTTATTATGTTAACTAACACAAATGGATAAACTATATTTTCTTTTATATTTAATAATAAAGTTTTAAAATATAAATTTCAATCAAGTTAGAATTATATTAGGAAAAGATAATCAGTTATATTATAATTGGAGAGAAGTTATTAAGGCCACATGTAATGATTGGAAATGGTTATTTCAATCTATTAAATCAATATATAGAGAGAAAGAATGGTGATATCCGGAGATCTTTTTATTTTCAAATCTTAGAGAATATTATTAAAGTTGGCAATTTAAATATTTTCAAATATTTATTGGAGCTTAATGAAGAAAAGAATTATTTTTACCTGATCAGGTCGACCTCTTCTAATGAGAATTTAAATGATATTCTATCTTGGTCTACACTGTATGGTCGAACCGAATTTATTCTTTTACTCTTGGAGAAATATCCAATGCAACAATGGAATTTCAAGAGGGCTTTATGCAACACTGCTTTTTGTGGAGATATGGAGCTAATGAAACTATTTCACTATAAAATTGAAAACAGTCCAAGTTCAATTTATGATGTGAATGTTTTCAATTCTTGTGCTGCTCATGGAAGAATATCTATGATCCCATGGCTATCCAACAACAGACCCCAGGATTTGGTACATTCAGATATGTTCATGATTGCTATCATTCACCAGCAACAAGAATTATAAGAGTACCTATTGGTAGAGCACAGAGATAGATTGGATACACAAAACCAAGAGTATGTAAAGACTGCTTCCACCTCTGTAGGTGAGATTTTCAGGTTGCTAATTGAAAATCAGTGTGAGTGTCGTCCAGATAGCATAGACATGGTGGTACAACACGGAAACCTATATTAATTTTCTACTGAATATCTATATTCACAACAATCAAAGAATGTTATAAACAAATATATTAAAACAAAGAATTAAAATAAAAAAATAAATCAATCAATTTTTAACATATTTTGCGATCATATGATCGATCTATTATTTCAAAGCTTAAAATGGATAATTATTTTTCTTTAGTTTTTAATAATAGTGTTTTAAAAAAGTTAATATTTAATCATGTTAGATTGATATCAGCTAGAAATGGAAGAAAAGTTTATCGTTGGAATGAAGTTATAGCTTCACCAAGAGTAATGGCCATTCATAACTATTTCGATCATTTAAAGAAATACCTAGAAGATAATAAGAGTAAAAGTAGATTAGAAGAGATAGAAGCTATCTCTGTTTTGGAGAATGCAATCAAAATAGGTAGTTTAGAGATGCTTCAATATATTTTAGATTACATTCATAATGATAGTTGGTACAAAAGCGAAAAACAAAGAATAATAAACAGTTTAATAATAACATCATTAATATACAAGAGAAAACCAATTGAACAATATCTTAGATTTCAAACTAATTCTATACCACAAAATATATTTAGATAATAATAACTATAATTAAATAAAAACTTGTAATCTTTATTAACTTATCTTTGGACATTCTTTAAGAATTGTTGTAATGTAACCTGAGCGTTTAATTGAGAGTCTCGTCGTACATTATCATATCGAGAGTACTTTGTTTTCGGGTTGATCAGTCCGAGTAAAAATAATTTTGCATCGATATCATCCTTTGAAACGATTACTTCTTTGATATCATCGATTTTAATCAAGCCTATATAGTAGTAGAATTGTATCGCTCGATAATTAAAGTCTTTGGTTTCGTATTTTAGAAATGAGTTGATCGATTGTTGAGATAGATTGTTTAGGATCGACATTGCATAGCGAGCCAATTTGAAATGACCATTCAAAACCGCACTGTGTAATCCGTTATGAGTCCAACGTTCACTTCTATTCTCTACAACGAATTTGATTGCTGCTGTCTGTCCGTATGATAACGATTTATCTATACCGGTGGGCGTACAACCCTCCGTACGATTATCATGCAGGAATCTAACTACGTCCATACAGCCATTCTGTAGAGCTCTGTCCATAGCCAAATGATTACAACCTTCTTTTCTATGATTGTGAAGATAGATAACCGTTTCGAGATGTCCATTCTCAGCTGCTAGATTCATTGCTGTTTGCGAACCTGCATACATATCGAGTGATTTGACAATGTCCAGATGATTATTGGCAGCGGCGATCTCCAATGCTTCATGATCTATTGCAAAGCCAAATGATAGCAACTTTTGAACTAGTAGTATGTCTCCTCTTCCACATGCATTCTTAATGGGTTCCAATGACTTTACACTAAAGAATGGCATGCATTCATCCAGTAGAAAATCGATCATCTCTTGACTAGAACCATTAGCTATACACCAGGCGAGAGTATGTGGTTCGCATCCTTCAACTCTGTTCTTTCGAATGTATTTCACGATCTCAAGCTGTCCTAATCTTGCTGCTTCGGTCATTACCGATGTACCGATAGGAGGTGGATCAATACCAATGGTAATAATCAATTGTAATAACTCTAGATTACCTGCTTTGACCATCTCCAATATCAACTTATCTCTTTCCTCTCGCTCAATCCCGACATGATTTCCATAGATCGATAGAACAGTACGTATGATATCGATATTACCAACTTTAAATGCAGATATAATGATAGGACTTGTCAGAGCTGGTATACCTTCTAAATCTACCAATTTCTTCAACAAATCGATGTGTGATTTCGATACTGCTATCGATTGAGCTGTCCTAATTACATATTCAGACTTTGGTATTGTAGAGTAGAGTTGGAAGAACAGTTCATCATCGATTTGTTTGTAGAGAGCGATCAATCCGGAAAATCCTAAACTACTTATTACCAATGTCCATTTCGCTTTGGTAAGCAATTCTAAAACATAATTAAACATATCGATACCGGCATTAGCAGAGTAATCAAACGTTGCATTCAAAGTTTGAGCTGTTTGTGAACTAGTTATATCGAGATTCAATTCTTCAATTAAAAACTTTAACAAATCCAAATGGTTGAATTGAACGATATGGTATAACAGATGACCATCCACACTGAAAAGCGTTTTGAAATACTGGGGATTCCTCAGTAGATAGAGGATCATGTCGATTGGTATCACATTTTTACGTCGGTTCTCTCGAATCATATCCTTAATAACAGAGATATCGATTGGTGCACACAGCTTTGCGATCCGCTCTAGCAGTTTCATATTTCCTGAGCGTCCGGTTTTTACCAATGCTTCTTGTTTATTATTGATCTTGAATTTGTTGCGAATGAGCGTCTCCACTATATCCAAGTTGCCGGCGAGACACGCCGACTCCAATACATTGAAACTGACTTCATAGCGAGAGTTGACTGGTTCACGTGCCAGTTCGAAATGATTTTGAAACCGAAAGTAGATAAATAGAAACAATCCGAGGTCACGGTTATTCTCCATAAACGTTGTGATTGAACAATGTCTGAAAAGAACTACATTCTCATCTAGACGTTCATCATAGGTCTCCAAGGTGAGTGGCATCCTCAGCATAACAGATTGATTCAACTCCTCTACAAGATCATAGTGCGCATCAACCCAATATCGTAATAAACCAAAATATTTGTTCTCGCAGATCCATCTGAATGTTAACTGATTCCATCTCTTAATTTTACTACCAGTAGCATCGTATGCCTTTAACTTTCTAAAAATTAAATTTGATAGAAATTTATTTAAAAATACTTTTCTAAATATTTTTATATCTAAGTTATTATTATCCATTTATTTTAGCAATAACTAAATAGATTAAAAAGTTTTAAGAAGGTGGAGGTGCAAGTTTTGAAACTTTTTTTTCATAAAAAACAAAAAAAATCATGGTCAAAGGACGTTTTCTTCTCCAAAATTTCTATCTTTGAATCCAATTTCATAGATTATTTTTATTTGATTAAATATTTGAAATTTAATTATAAAATTTGATTGGGATGAAACTGAAAAACTTAACTTATCTTTGATCTTTTTACATATTTATATGACACCACAGATGTAAATGATCACGAAACATGTTCCAGTTTTTTTTTTTTAAAGATTTGAAATTTTATTTTTTAATATTGATTTAAATTTATTGGGAGGATGAAATTTTGATTTGTGGAATAATGATGCAATGAATTTTCGGTCAATCATTCCAAATAGAATGAAATAGTCATTATCAAGTTTTCTAATAGTACAATTACAGTTATCATTTTTAATGGTTAAGTTGTCAACCATACTGTTGAATGGGATGGAAATGGTTGAAATTTTTATACTTTCTAATGAGTTTGGAAATATGTTATTACTTATCTTTGTGATATTGCTATCATTACTACGAAGAATAAGGTGTTTGATTGAATTTGGTAATTTAACTCCTGATTGATTGAAAATAGTCAGATCGTAAACATTGAGCTCTCTAAGTGTCGATGGGAAAGTATTATCATCGACAATGGCATTACTAGTACAGAGAGAGAGTTCTCGGACTCCAAATGGAATTTCTCTGAGTTTTTTTCTTGAATCTGTAAATGGGGTGCCTAGTTCCAAACGTTTAATGTCCAAACCGACCAATGACTGCTCACTGAATCCGTCAATACCCAATACCTCCAAGTGGTAGTTTGATCGATCTGGAAAGAGCTCATCGAGATTATAAAATGAATTGCATAGTTGTAAATGTCGAATGGATATGGGCAATGCCGATTTCAATGTGGGTGAACCAATCAAGTTGAGTGCAGTCAATGAGCTTGGAAGAACACTGAGATCTAACACCACTGTATTACGAAGAAGAAGGAATGACAGCGATCGTAGATTCACCAATGAACTTAAATGTGGAATCCATATTGTGGGAATATTCATTAGCGATTTCAACGATGTAGGCAACACGTTATCTTCAATATGAATGACATTCATAGAGTGGAAATACGATTCAAGTTGGTTTGGTAACGATCCAACCTTAAGAAAACCTTCGATCTTTGAATATATAATATACAAAGATCTTAGTGATGCTGGCAATACACCTGGTTCGATTGGATGCATTAGTTTTACGATAATCAGTTTCTCTAGTGACGACGGTAGAACACCATGTCCAAGCGGTTGTGTATCTTTATTCAATCTCAATTTCCGCAAACTCTGAGGAAAACAATCTCTAAATAGTGGTTCTTCAAAAGCTTGATCCAATGACAACGATGTTAAACTCGGAGGGAATTTATCTTTCAATGTCAAGCATCGTTTTATATTGGTTATGTTTGAATTCGATTCAATTTGATAGAGATTCTCTGCCAATACATAAGAAGTAGTATTGCTGTTACTACCACTGATATTGATCGTAGCTAAATTTAAACCTATCGATTAGAAACATTAGTATTTTGTTACAGACTTCTATAGATAAATCTAATTACCTGTTTGAATACCAGAGCTATAATATTTGTATCGATTATTCGGTCCCATGATCATTTTAGATCTTTTTTGTTGCATCGAATCATTTATCAATGATTTATAGGAATTCATACAGATTTTCGACATATTTGGAACTCCTACATGTTTTATATCATTAAACAATAGATATCTGTGCCTATCGTTAAACCAACGTCTACACACAAGAGTAAAACAAATTCTATCTATATTATCATCGAGATAACTGATTATCTTTGCCAATAATAGATGTGATATATTGCTGACTATTATCATTTTAACAGTGAACGAAAACTATTTTTCAGTTGTTTTCGTGGTGTGAAAAAAATCGTATGATCATAATTCCATCTTATTTTTGATTTTTTTTTTCAAAAACTGTTAATACTTAAAAAAAAAAAGTGAGCTTTTTGGTAATAAAGACCCACTTTCTTTGCAAAATAGAAGCAAAAAAAGATAAGAAATTTTTGAAAATAAAATGAATTAAATATTTTGCTTTTTTAGGAAATTTTTATGAATAATTCAAACTTTGTAAAAAAAAATGTTTAACAAACTATCATCAATTTTAAAATCTCAATGAACGATAGTTGTATGTATTTATATAATCATCTGTAATATATTTGATGTTTTATTAATTATTTGAGAGTTTAGTCTTGCAAATGACAGATCAAATAAATAATAATATTGATTTATATGGTTTGATCAATGAAATCGATTTCTTTGGTGGAATCGAGTATGATTACGATGATTTCGATAATGATAAATTGAAGAACAACATCCGGGTGGAACCAGTAGAGTGTAGATTCAATCTGTTGCTTCAGAGAAAGATAATAGAGTATATGTGGCATGATAAATCATTGTTGCTTCCGTATCGATTGAAATTGGGTTTGGTTTGTCGAGCGTGGTTCGAGTCTGTCTCTGCGCTATTCAGTAAGAATTCATACTTTGCAGTGACAAGAGCGAATAGTAGTGTAAATTCATCGCTGACAAGCTATTTACCACATCTTGCCAATGCCTATTGTCCAATGAAGTATGTTAGTTCGATCGTGAAAACGAGCTATTATATACCCGATAGTATCGACCAAATCAGTGGCATTCATCAAGACAACAAAATCGATTATTTCAAACTCGGTCCTATCTACTCGACTGTTCAGAATCTCGAGTTGGATTTCAATTCGTCGCCGCCACTAGTGAACGTTCAACAAACGGTTTCCAACTTTATGAAATTCTCAAACACAACAGATCCGAAAACCAAACAAACCGTTGAGAGAGCATCGCTTCGCAGCCTAAAGATTTCATATCTTGGTTACCAACAAAGTCAAGGTTATCACACCAACACTAAAGCAACCAATGTCATAGAGACAGTTCTGGTGGTTCTCTCGCCAGTCCTGAAAGATCTCGAAAGTCTGACGATCCACACCAGATTTTGTAAATTCGAATCGAATGGACTGATCAAGTTTTTCGATAACCATCCTAATCTCACCTCCCTTACACTCAATATCGATTGTAATTTGCCATTCAATAAAGCAGTGCTATCGCATCTACCGAAAAACCTAAAACATCTCGCTACCAACCTTACAGTGGAGTTGGAACAACTTGCCAGCCACGAAAAGCTAGAGAGTGTTACTATCACCAGAGCAAATTTGCTTAACCAATCGCATTTCGAGAAGATTCCCAATGGAATGACACAAGTAATGAGAACAAACAGTAACATCAAAACAATTACACTGCCGTCGGGACTGCCAGTAGATATCGAAACAATCGACATCTTCTCAGGTTCTAGCCACTTGAATGAATTCTACATTGAAATTACCGATCCAAAACCAATACCATCACCAACCCCAAATCCACTTACACTCAAATTCCATTCGAATTTGAAGAAACTACAGATTGACTGTCAGCTGACATCACCGCTAAAACCTGAACTAATGGATATTGGATTGACTAGCAACGCTTTGGTAAACCTTGAAAAACTGGTTATCGGCAAAGAGTATTGGCATATCTTTGATCTGGTTGTAGCGTTTGTCAGAACCAGTAAATCACTGCGACACTTGGAACTTAATGAACCAGCACCCAGACAGAGCAAAAACAAAGTAAACTACAACGACCTGTTATCAGCAATCACAGAAAACAATGACAATCAACTATCATTTATGAAAATCGATCACTTTGTTTCTAGGTCGAACGAGCATGAACTTATTAAATTCCTAACACACACAAACACCAGATATCTCTGTCGTATGCAATGCCATCACCTCAACATCACCGAGAAAGACACCATCAGCAGTCTCAATCAAATCAATCAGAAATTGAATCTATCATTCTCTGTAGCTGGAGTAAATCCAAAATACCTTGAAATAGGAAGACGTTGAATAAATATAAATTTGTATTTTATAATATTATTTTCATCATTTGCTTGTAATAAATTAAAGATTTATTTATTGATTTTTATTATTTCATTTTTCGACTTTAAGACCTGTGGTTGTGCGAAATTCACTGAATTATTATTAAAAAAAGATAATTTATTGATTGATTTACCACTACTATATTTTTTTATTTTATTTGGTTGGTGGTAACATTGTTTAAGTTTTATCTATTGTTTTTTTTTTTGTTTTATATATCTTTAGTGTTAAAATTTATTTATATTGTTTATTGTTTAGAAGGAAGATGAATTATTTACAAGATTTAATTTTATTAAAGATATTTCAATATGTAGAGGTTGATATAGATAAAATATCTCTTCTACTGACTTGTAAGAGAATATTTGGAAATCGAGCAAAGATCGAATTTAGATTGTTGGGCTGTCTTTTGAATTTAGAACAAATGGATGAACATTGTCGTTTGGAATCATTCAAATCATCGATAATCAGATCATTAAAGTATAAATTGAGTGTGAAACAGTTTGAAAAAGAGAGATCTGATGCCTATACAAGAAAATTGGAACTGTTCGACTCTTTGATTGGTCTGGATAGCACCACTTCCACCAACACCACCAACGTCGCATTCAAACCACCACTGGAAGTCTCTGACCTACTGGCACTCTCTTCCGATCCTGCATTCCAATCGTCGCCATCGGCAGCCAGGAACTACCAGAAAAGCTTCCGAGCACTGAGAGATCTAAAGAAACGTGTTAATGATCTTGAAGGTGGTAATAGTAGTAGTAATAGAAGTAATGAAAGTTCACAGTTTTCCAAGATATTGGAGCTGGATGATGCTATCAATCCAAAGAGTACATCGTTTGTCGTCGATGACGAATCTTTCAGTAGGGTTCCGCCCGGAACTACTCATCTCACTTTCAATAGCAAGTTTGAACGGTTCATATCGCCATCTTCGATTCCGGCGACATTGACTCACCTGACATTCGGTCATCAGTATAACCATGTGATTCTACCGGGTACCATTCCGACGTCGGTCACCAATCTTACGTTTGGCTACTATTATGACCGTCCGATTCGCGCCGGTGTCATTCCCGAGTCGGTCACCACCCTCACAATGGGATTCTCTTACAATCACACGGCGTTAGTGCTGCCAGCGAGTCTGACATCACTCACACTGAAATCCGAGTACAGCCAACTGATCGCGCCTGGCTGGCTGCCAGCGGGCTTGAAGAAACTGCGATTACTACACACGTTCAACAACCGTAATGATCAGCTGCAAGTGGCATCGCTTCCGGCCGGCCTAGAATACCTCGAGTTACAACCGAGTTACAATCTGGCGTTTGCACCGGGTATACTCTCAAACACCTCGTTGAAACAACTTGTTCTCGGCGATGACTATAGTCATCCGTTGCTCTACTTACCTCCTACACTTGAATCGTTGAATCTTAACAACGCTAACTTTAATAACAATACTAACGACAAGAACAACAAAAACAAACTAATCATTCCATTCAAATCTTTATATCATCTAACAACGATACACCTGCGTAAACAAATCATTAGAATAAGATATTTAGATAATAACAATGTATTCGTTTTGAATCAACAATTTATGGGTGGATTCATTTCAAACACTGAAAACTTTAACTTTGTAGATATAGCGAAATCATTAGAATCTAGATATCAACAACAATCGAAATAGTATTCTTCTTTCTCATTTAACTCCCTCAAATCAAAAAAAAAAAAAATCAAAAAAAAAAATTCTGTTTATTTCATTTTTTACCATTTTTTTTCATTTTTTTAAGCCCAAATGGGGCTGTTTTTTGCAACACACCTAAAAATAAAAGAACACAGTTTATTAAAAAAAATTTGTTTTAATAATTTTTTTTGAAAATTGTTTAATTAAGTTTTTTTTTATTTATTTATTTCATCCATTATCATTTAATCTAATATTTATATTTTATTTTTTAGATAAGATAGATAGATTCTTTTATATTAGTTTTATTTGTATACTATATTTATTTTTTTTTTCACATTTTGTTTGATGATGAATATAGAATAAAAAAAAGATGGAAGATGAATTCATTTGTTGTATTTGTATGTGTGGCTTTGATGTAGAGCAAACAGCGAATAAAAATGATCTTCCTCATCGTCTGAAGTGTTCGCATTGCTTTCATAAAGCGTGTTTCGAAGATTGGTTCAGAAAGCAACATATGTGTCCGTTGTGTCGTGAGCCTTGCCAACAATCCGATCTTAGATTCGATCCGATCATCACACAACTCCTACAGAGTATCTCGAAGCTTACCCTACAGAAACAAACAGATTCATCATCGGTCATAACGACAACCACAACATCAACATCAACATCGACAGCCATATCAACAACACCCAAACTTAATAACAACAACAACAACGCCATCATCAACAACACTAAACCCAATTCACTATATACTACACCTGTTTTTAATGCTGATACATCATCATCATCATCATCTAGTATATTATGGCCAGGAAATCTTAATATAAATAACAACAACAACAATAGTATTAGTAGTAGTGGTATTACTACTTCACCTGTCTTAAATAATACAAATACAAATACCAGCAGTACTAGTACTAGTAGTTCAATGATTTCAAAATTGAATCAATCTGCTGCACTTTATAGTCAACAACCACAACAAACGGTCATTCCAATTTTCAATTCAACGAGTAATTTCAATACGAATCCACCACATTCACATACGTTACAAAAAGTCAATCCCGTTACCATCTACAAAGGACTGTACTGGCAGTGCAACCGATGCAGCAAGAAGTTTGGAACTTCCGAGCAGTATCACTGCTATAAATGCGAGAATTTCGACTTGTGTCGCTTCTGCTGCCTGGAGACAAAGACTCCTACGACACCAGAGATTGGCAATACCGAGCCACTCTCACTGCCAAGACTTCACCAGCATTCACTCTACTGCATGTCACCACTCGATGTCTATGGTAACGACGCCATCTGCGACATCTGTCGTCTGACAACCAAGCAGTTTATCTACCACTGCTCGACATGCACCAACTTTGACGTCTGTTCAAAATGTTGCAATAAAGAACCGATTGTAAAGACAACCACTGCATTAGCAACAACAACAACATCGACAACAACTGCTGCTGCTGCTGAACCACCAAAGAGAGATGGTCTCTTTAGATTCACTTCACTCAGCCAGAAACAACAAGAGAAACTAGTGGTACAGCCGGCTCACGACAAACAAAACGAGGAACGTCGTACACAACAACGCAATAGCATCTTGTCGATGTTGAATCCAGCCAAGTTGAATGAGCACACTGCCGCCGGTCTTCCCAATAGCATCACCATCCCAATACACTCAAAGCCACTCCAAAAACATGGCAGTCCATTAGAAGTCTACGACACTGTCAACTGGATCTGTGACGTCTGCAGATCTCACAAGAGTGCTACCATCGAAACCTTTTTCCATTCTCCAGATAGTTTTGATCTCTGTTTAAATTGTTATCATAAACAATTTAAACAATGAAAAAAAAGCTCAATCAATCTATCGATCACGAATTCTCAGAATTTCCAATATAATAAAGAATATTTTTGTTACATATTAAAAAAAATAACTTATTGTTTGCAACTTTAATTTTTACTGCAAAACAAACGATCGATCATGAATTAATTGATCGATTTTACATAAAGTTAATTTACGATTTTATATACAGAAATAATAAGTTATGACAATATTTGAAAATAGAATCTATAGAATAATATTAGAATATCTTTGGTTTAATAAGAATAACAAAAAATATAAAAGTTATGCAAGATCACTTTCATCAGTGAATTGGTATTTTCATGGTGTTGTTTGTTCTCTTAATACAAAGTTTAGTGGGAAGCTAGACCACAAAGCTTTTGATTTATTAGATTATCATATTCAGAGAGAATCTTCATTAGGAGTAGCAAAGTTAAATAGATGTTCATTGTTTGATCATCATCATTTGACAAAACTTCATTATAATGGCTGTGGATTTAAAAGTATTAAGAAACAATCACTTCAGTTGATTACACCAAAGCTTAGAGCACTTACATGTGATCATACGGAACTCGGCTTCCTATTGGAATGTGGTATGTCATCATTGGAGCAATTGAAATGTCTAGTTACAATGGGTTTCGATGACACAACTAAACAGCTTAGAGGTCAGATCGGAATGTTGGCATCGACTCTGAAAGCTGTCAGTTTCCAAATTAATATGAAGCTCTACTATGAATTACAACTGTTGATTATCCATTTTTTGTCTGAACGTTTCGAGCACCTGACATCAATAGAGTTGATCGAAACATCTGGTAATGTCCTCCTTTGCAACCTCTATCGAAATTCAAAGATGGTGTTTGATCGACTGCTCAAATTCAAGTCATTGCAACACTTGGTAATAGAGTTCCAAATTGATAAAGATAAAGATAATTGGGACGATGAAGGTGTAAAGTCATATGAATTTCAATCGGATCTGCTCTGCTATCTAATGAATCAATCATCATTGAAGAGTTTCCACCATAATCGATTCTTAGGTTCTTCAATTGAAGAGTATCTATTACAAGAGTCATCATCGATTGAATATCTCAGCTTGGATTTACATCAAGGTTTCAGTGAAGTGACAAGAAACAACATAAAAAAGTTGAGCCTCGTTGCAGTAAGTGATCAAGATATGCATAAGCTGGCAATGGTTAAATATCTTAAAGTACATCCAAAGTATCCAAATAGTCTTGCTGGAATCACACAGTTTCTCAACAGACAACAACAACTTCAAAAACAATATGGATTTCCAGCAGATAGAGTACTAAAGTGTGAAGTCAACATAGGTCAAGTTAATATTGAACCAGAGTTTCTAGAAGCACTCAAGAATAACACGACTCTCAAACGATTATATCTTTCTATAAAAGAAGACGACTATATTGTAGATTTAGATGATTTAAAAGTTATCGATAGCATCATTCAAAGTCATCCAACCATTAGGAATAAAGATACTTGGTTCATTACTAAACAAAAACTAAAAGACAGAGGACAAGTGTACAACCAAATAGTAAACTAATAACAAATACTATAAATAAATACAAGAAAAGTGAATGTATATATCTTATCTTTATTAATTAATATGAAGAATGATTATAATTAATTAATAATTGTGGAAAAAAAAACAAAAAAAATTAATGTCTTTTTTTTAATATCTAAACAAATACAAAAAAAAAAAGATCTTTATTTAAACAGATAATTGAAAGTTTATAGCTTAGAAACTATATCCACACTCTATTTTAGGACAACAATCTGGATAGGGTGCATCTTCATCAATTGAAATAACTTTACAACCTTCTTCGAGTTTCCTCTCTTTACAATAAACTTTTTTGTATCCTCCCATTTGTTGTTCTCTTAACCCTTGACATCTAGCTCTGACCATATTTAAATGAATAAAGAAAAAGAGAAAACATAGTACTACTATCAATAATTTAGACTTTGAAATGTTATAATTCATTTTTTG
Source organism: Heterostelium album PN500 (assembly GCF_000004825.1). Lineage (NCBI taxonomy): Eukaryota > Evosea > Eumycetozoa > Acytosteliales > Acytosteliaceae > Heterostelium > Heterostelium album. The sequence goes on along the minus strand of NW_008805065.1, from coordinate 489,609 downwards.
AAACAACAACAATAATATAATGATAAATAAACTCTTTCATTCTAATTCTTTATATATATTTCAAAATTAAAAATAGATAGAAATAAAAAATAATCAAAAAAATAATAATAAGATTTTGATCAAATATCACCACCTTTTTATGGATTAAAAAAATTTGTGTATATGTGCTAATACATCTTACAAAAAAAAAAAAAAAGATTACATAAAAAAATATGATCGATCAATCCAACTCAACAAAAAAGGAAAATCAATATTGTTAAAGAATTATAACATTATTATTATTGTTAGTTTTATTTATTTATTTATTATTTAATAGTTTATAAGTTGAATGACACTAAAGAAGCACCACAGAATTGTCTGTCTACCTTTTGAACATCAGAACCGATTTCAGCCCATTGAGCAGATTCAATAGAATATCTGTACAATCTACCTTCACCAATATGATATATGTAACCTTCGGATGCCGAGAATCTGTGGTGATGCATTGCACGTGCCTGTGTAAATGTCTTGGGTGATTTACCGACTTGACCAGCAAGCTCACGTGTCACAACATTGAATCTCTCCAATCTTGTGTTGTTCAATTGGATGTAGATATTGCCGGCACCATCATTAGCACCCAACACTGACGATTGGAGGAACAGGTGACTGTTGTTGTAGATCTCCACTTTCTTGGTGTTCAAGTCGATGTAGTATGCACGTGACTCTCCTCTTGGCAAGGTGATGAAATGGTTGTTGTGGACGAGCGACAAACAATGGAATTGGCTGTAGTCATAGAATTGAACGAACGATTCGAATGTCTTGCTACGTATGTTGAAACGATCGACCTTGGTCATGTTCATGATGTGGAATGAACCGTTGAGAATGTAGATATGATCCTTGCCGTCGTAGCACACCGATAGATTGTAACCACCGTCACAGCCAGCTGTAATATCGTGAATTGTGAATGACTTGGTCTTGGCATTGAATACACAATACTTCTTTGGATTATTTCTACCACCGAAGCAATAAACCTCCTCACCAACCGAACACAACGAGTTGTTTGTACAATAGAAATCGTAATCCACCTTGAAAGATTGGACAAAGCTTATGTCCTTATTGGAAACATCAAACAAGTGTGCTTCCTTACCTTGTGCAGCCGATAGAATGTATACTTTAGAGTTTGCAGATGGTGCTGGAACTGGAGCTGGTGTTACAGCTGGAACTGGTGTTGGTTGTGGCGCTGGAGTTGAATGTGGAGTTGGTTGTGGAGCTGGAGCTGAGTGTGGAGTTGGTTGTTGAGCTGGATAGTTTGAACTTGGTGGCATTGGGAATCCACCTGGCATACCCATTGGTGGCATTCCCATTGGTGGCATTCCCATACCTGGCATTCCCATTGGTGGCATACCCATTCCCATACCACCCATGTTCATGTTCATGTTCATTCCCATACCACCTTGTAACCATTGATCCATAGATCCCAACATATTGTTCATTGAACCCATCATGTTGTTCATGGCACCGAATGGATCTGTCATTGATTGCTGGAGGAATTTAAATTGTTGAACAAGAGTACGAAGGATTTCCAACATCATCTTATCCATATTGCAAGTCTTTAAGAACTCCTCTGTGATATTCAAAAAGTGTTCGCAAGTGTGTCCGTGATGATCCATACAACAGGTAGAACAAACAGGTTTATTACAATTGAAACAGTAGTACTCCAATACTTCATTATGAGTAGAACAATGAGTTTCTTGATTATTTTCCATTCTTTAGACTATAATAAAATAATAACTAACGTTATAATAAAAATAACAAATATAACAAATAATAATTAATAATTAATGAATGATGGATGATAAAGAGTTAAACAAGTGTTTAAATAAATAAAGAAGATCGTTTTAATGATTTTTTATTGATTTACAAAATGAGATATTTAAAGTAAAACATCTCTAGATTTTGCGATAAAAAATTAAAAATTTACTTTTCTTTGATACCATACACAAACAACAAAACCAGGATCTTCACATTGAAGTGGGAATTGTCAGGCATCACACGTCAGAAAATCAAAGATTTTTAAAAAATCATTAATTTTCTAATTTTCATAATCCCAGATTTACATCATCATATTTTTTTTAAATGAAAACGAAAACCAAATTTAGAAACTGATCAGCCACACACACTTTATGACGTTGAATGTTCAATTTGGTTTCGTTTCGAGTCGAGTCACAGCGTGAAACTTTAAAGAGATGATGGATGATGATTAAATTTGTTATTTATTTATTATTTTAATAATTTAAAGTAATGACTTGTTTGTGTCGTTTCGTACTGGTACATTCAGTTACTTTACCATCACTGTTGATTGTAGCAATACCATTATCACATACACCAGATACATCATATGCGCTTGCCTAATTATTATAATTATTTGTTTTTTAATGAAAGTAAATGATAAAATGATATTAGTTAGTTAGTTGGTTTGTTTATTTCATTACTATGCACTAATCACACTTACATGTTCGACGGTGTCAGATACTAAAGGAACATGATATTCAATACCATCGGTAAATATATCGATTGATACATTAACAATATTTATAGCTCTACCGATATTCTCAACGTTAAATGTTTGAGAGGTATAGATTTGACCGGCAGAGTTATTCATAAATGTACCACCAACAAACTTCAAAGGGTATTGGCTAGAAAAGTATAGACCACCTGCTTCTATCCCTGCATAGTTATTAAAAACAGTTGTATTCAACAGGAATATTGGCATATTTTCGTAAACATACTATTATGATAGTTGTTGTTTTAAAATTGATTAGAACAATGAGTTATAACCACAACTACTTTGTTTTGTTAATTAATTATTATTACTTACAAAAGCACCACCATATGTACCTGCATAATTGTTGTGAACGTAGGAGTTATAAACGATACACGACGAATTCGATTTGTCACCCTGATAGTAAAAGTAGATTGCACCACCTTCTTGAGCAGCCCAGTTATTGTTGATTGTAGAGTTCAGTATCTCTAGATCACCTTGACTTGCAATGGCACCTCCAGACGATGTACCGTTGTTGTCTGTGATTATAGAGTTCTCAATGACAAGCGATTGCTTCGAGAAGATAGCTCCACCGAATGTGCCGGAGTTATCGGTGAATTGCGACGACGATATCTCGAGACTAGCAGTCGAGTAGACAGCACCACCGTAGCCAGTCGATCGCTGACCTGTGAACATCGAGTTACTGATTGACGCCGGACCCATCAAGTAGAGTGCACCACCACCGAATCCACTGTTAGTGTTGTTTGTGAACGTAGAGCTATCGATGAATATATTGTTGATGTCGAGCGTCGTGTAGAGTACACCTCCCAGACCCTGAGCAGAGTTGCCTGTAAACGTGCAGTTCGACATGACAACGTTCTGCGCCGATATGACACCGGCATTCTGAGTGGCTTTGTTATTGGTGAACACCGAGTTACTTATGAATACAGCGTTGGAGTCACCGAACGATCGGATGACACCACCCTGTTGCGCTTCGAGACCGGTGAAACTGCAGTCGGTCACATGCAAATCGATGTAGGTTAAAAAGATGAAACCACCGGCGCCAAGCGAACGAATACCATTGGCATGCACATTCTCCAGCTTGACAAGCGCATTGATTTCCACCGGTGCCAAAATCGATAGAATACCACCGTACTGAGTATTTGGTTTACCGACTTGATTGAATACCAAATTATCAAAGATAATCGTTGTGTTTTGTTTTGTAAGTTCAATTATTAAAAATTGTTTCTGTACAGAGCAAAGATTCAGATATCAAAAGTTAAAAAAACAGAAAGTTAGTTTCTTATACAATTAATACAACTTTGACAGAGAAATAATATTAATAAGATATTTACATTACATGTGAATTCAGCTACACCAAGATATGAATAGAATACGTGTAGATTAGATTGTGGGAAGTCTTTGACTATACCTAAACACTCGGTATATTTTCTGGCTGGTAGTGCAACATAGGTTGTAACAATATTTGGATTTTGCTTAACTATCTCTGCTTCGAATGCAAGACATTGTGATATTGTAGGACAGTAACTAAATAAATAGTTTGTTAATATAAAGATATTTAATATAAATAATGTTATGTATTTACTTACCCTGTATTGTCGGTAACGTTTGCACATGTAAATGGTTGATTCTGTGGTGATACAATACATGTGAATACACTATTGACTTGTCGATCGTACTTTAATGGTATTTCTTCTAAAGAGAGGTAGTCAACATCGATCTCTGTTGCATTTACACTATTGGTGGTGACATCAGAGCAAAATAAATAAAATAGTATAATTACTGCAAAAGATATGATAGAATATTTCATTATTATTATTAAGTTTTATTATTATTCATTCATTGTAATTTTTTAATAATAAACCGAAATGATTCTATTTATATTTATTCGGATTCATAATTAAGATTCAATTAAAATATCATATTGATTTATTTATCTTGATAAATATCACTAAAAAGATCATGATAGGAAGATAAAAAAATAAAAGTTGCAAAAAAGATCTTAAACACCGCACTCCATGGAATCTGATTTTTTATAATTTCATGTATGAAATAGGAGTGAACCAGGAAAAAATAAAGATCTTTATTTTTTATTTCCCAAGATCTTTATTTTTTATTTCCCAAGATAAGATATCATTTTAATATCATATAGTTAAATAGAATAAGTTCTATTTAAAAATTTGATTTAGAATTAAATGGTTTTTTGCAAATAAGTTCTCTATTAAAGTGTCTGTCAATAATTTTTTTCAAAATAATATTCAAATCACTTCAAAATTTGAATATTGTTTGAGTTCTTATTCTATTAAGATTATAAAAGAATTTGTGTTTAAAACTATATTTAGTATTTAAATTCAATAAAAATTTTAAGAAATTAAGAAAAACCTTTTATAAAAAAATAAATAAATAAAAAATTCATTCTTTTTATATTTATATTTGCTGTTCTATCATTACTTTTAGAAATATCTTGAAACACCAAAGATGATGATTTTTTATAACATTTTACACTTTTTACCAATAATACTATTTAGTAATTTTTTTATCAGTTAGTAATTTATTATAATATTTATCTGAAAAGTAGTGCTCTGGTGACTGATCAAAAACTTTTTTATTTACTAAAAAATTACTTTGATTTTATAACTGACAAAACAACACATAAAACGAATCACAAAAAATAAGTTTTCAAAAATTTTAGGAAGTGACAATCAATTTCGGTTGGTCGCAAAAATCATTTTTGGTGTTTTTGACGAAAAAAACTGAAAAGTTTGTGTGGAATGTCCTCATTTTGCAACATATTTTTTTATTTATTTATTTAATTAAATTTTATTTTTTTTGATTGGTTATTGAAAAAGAATCAATTGATTTCCCTTTTCATTTTTTATATCTACCAATCAATCTTTTATTTACATAATAAATCTATATATTTTTATTTTCAAATCTGTTTGTTTTGTTACTTTTTTTTTATTTTTTTTTATTTTTGTTCCACTACATCATATAGAATTACAAAAATCTAATCTAATCAACATTGGACCACTAGTCTTCTATAAATTACTTTCCATCAAAAAATAATTTCTTTTTTTATTTTTTTTTTGTAACAAACCAAACTTTTCATATTATTCTTTTTTTTGTAATATTACAATATATCATTACGACTATTTATCTATAGCTTATTGTAAATTAAATTTTATTCTTATTCAAAAAATATTTTATTTATTTGCAAAGAATGGTTAAAATTGTAAATGGATCAATTGTCGATTCTCAAAGTTGGATGGAATCGTTTTCTCAAAAAAATGTAAAACCCATCGAATCCAAATCTCTCAATGAAAGAATAGTAAAAACATTAGAGTTGGAAGCAAAGGTCTATGGAATGAGTCTTAAATTGAAATATTTATTGGCTGTTTCTTTGTCTTCAATGATTCTCTTTGGTTCAATAGGACTACTAAGTTTATTGCTGATAGTATATCTCGGTACCATATTTAGTAGTCATTTAGAGAATCAAAATGAAAATAATGAAAATAATAGTAATAATAGCAATATCGAATCTTTAGCTAATGACATTCAACAGAGTCAACAACAACAATCACAACAACAACAAATTCCACCAACACAAAAGATAATTAATGAAGAACAACCAACTACACCACCATACCACATTATGCATTCACCAAAGAATTTAAGACGTTCAACCCCTCATATTGTTACATTTGTAAGTTCCATTTACATTCCACAAGATTTATTAAATTAGATATACTAACCTTATTGATTGATTGATTGATTGGTTCAGTCACCAAATTCTGGTAGAAGACTTGGCACATCTCTAGATAACATTGCAACTTTAACCAACATTAAACAACAATAATAACAAACACCAATAATATAAATTTATATTTATTATATAAATGTTATTAATATTATTAACTTGTAACATTAATAACATGAACACTATATATATATTAACCCCCGACCAAATAAAATAATACAAATTGTTCATATTAAAATATCTGTTTCATTTAATTTAAATTTAATGATTGTTGACTTTTTAAATATAAACAGTTATTATTTATTTATTTTTAAATGATTTATTTTTTAATGTGTTTTGATCATAAAATCAAAACTACAAATTTTTTTTTTTTAATTTTGTGTGTTTGAAGTTAGTCATATGATTTTATTTGTTAACATGTCTACACTATTATATATAACTAACAATATAGGATAATATTAACACCACATATCCAATAGTCAGGATAACTTTAAATGGTTAAAGCTGTCTGTTTTATCTTAATAATATTATAAGATGGATGGATATATAGTTAGATAGATAGATAGATATATGATGATGTTGTTGTTGTTGTTGATGTGTTGTTTAATGTGTTTTTGGGTCACTTAAAGTTTGTATACTGATATAAACAAGTTGGATTCAAACAAATAAACAAATAATGATCAACATACTGTTATAAAATTGTATTCTATCTATTCTTTGTTCATGTAGTTGTTATTTCTTTTCTACCTTCAACCTAGTTCTACTTGTACTTCTAATTCAGTTTCATACTTTCAAATATATTGATGTTGAATCAACAACAAACAACATAAATCAATCATATCCTATTTTATTTATTAACTATAGATTTACTTAATTACTTTTTTCTTTTACTACTACTTTTGTTATTATTATTTCTATAAAATCATATCATTTCGTTATTTATATATCTATTAATAAGTAATATATCAAGTAATGATAAAATTAATTGTATATATTGTTGTAATAGTAAATTTCGTTGGATTGGTGAATTGTGGAGCCGATAAATGTACACCTTATAAATGTCAAGGATTATATAGAGACTGTGGCAAGCCAGGACAGATTTGTTCCGAAGGATTATATTGTAACACTGGTGATAGCACACCCGTCTGTTATTCCAGGGTCGAGGAGTTCAATGGTTGCACTAGCAACATACAATGCAAGAAGGGAACCGTTTGTGTAACAAAACACTACGATAGATATTGTAAAGAAATAGGTTTTAAAGGGTAACTATAGTTAATTTATAATAATAATAAACATTGTCGTTCAAACAATCATCATTTATATTAATACTATTATAATCGATGATTATTTTTTTAGATATGGTGAAGAATGTTATTTACCTGAAGAATGTTCGACTGGTTTAGATTGTATGAATAATACATGTGATCATACACCGCAGATGTGTACAACTTATTCATGTCCATACGGCAAGTTCTGTAGTCAAAAGAAAGTTTGTACCCCTTTGATTACCGATGGTGATGAATGCGATCCACTAGAACCTCACTGCTATCCAGGATCGATCTGCAGCGGTGGTTTCAACGACACCATTTGTAGACCTGCCTACTCAAGATCAGAAGGTGATCCATGTAATAATGATATATCTTGTGATATCGGTAAAGGTTTGGGTGTAAGTTATATAAACATAAAACAAAAAAGAAAACAAAACAAAAAATACAATATAAAGTTGATTAACCATTCTTTATTTAATTATAATATAGTGTAAGAATGGAATATGTACAAAGTATAAACCACATGTCGATAGTAATAAGGTGTATTGTCTGGATGATACGGTCTGCTTTATTGGCATTGAGAAATGTATTTGTAATAATGTAACACAGTTTGAAGGAAAATGTCAACAGGTCACCAAGATTGGATTGAATTGTTCACAGGCCTATCATGCTTACTATGCATGTTTGATGACCAACCAGTGTATTATGGATATTCAAAATCCTTATAGTCCGAGATCATGTCAGACCCAGCACTGTACTCAAGAACTGTGTGACTACCAGAGTAAATGCATGATACCAGAGTACAGTTGTGAACGATACCTTAAAGATCCACAATGTGCACCAACAGCCAACAGCTCGCCATCGCTCATCGATCAGCTATCATCACCGACACTACTTTTATTGAATCTACTACTATTGTTATCATTACCATCAATATATTAATCTAAACAATAAACAACTCAAAATTTATTACATTTTTATCTTTGATGCATCATTTGGATTAATTAAAAGTAAAAATAAATCTTGAACAAGTTTAAAGACTAATAGTATGTATACTTTTAAATATAGCTATGTAATTTTAATTTTTTATTCTTTTTGTGTGTTTGAGATAGACTCAAAATTTCTTATTCAATAACCAACTACCACACTTAAAGAAAATAAATATGATAATAATGAATATAATCTTATTGATACCTTCTTTATATTGAAATTGGTAGAAGGTCCATCCAATAAAAATAAAGAAGAATAAAATTACAAGATCGTACAAAATTTCGTAATAATAGAGTTTTGGTTTCTTCTTGGTCAATGATGCTTTAATCTTTTTATCTTTGCTAAACACCATTGCTTCAAGAGTGCAGCCTTCGGTTCGGTTTTCAAGAAGCCATTCTACGATATGCAAATGTCCGTTTTTTGAAGATAGATCAAGTGCGTTCGTTGTAAATCCTTCAGTTCTGTTATGATGAAGAAACTCGACCAGATTAAGATGTCCTTTGGCAGCAGCACCATCAAATGCTTCATGTGAACAACCTTCTATACGATTAATATGAAGAAACTCGACAAGATCAAGGTGTCCATTAGATGCAGCTCCATTCATCGCAATTATTGAACATCCTTCAAATCTATGATTATGTAAAAATTCAACAATTTTAAGGTGTCCATTGGTAGAGGCATCATCCATTGCAACGCTCGAGCAACCTTCTGTTCTATTATAGTGGAGCCATTCAACAATTCTAAGGTGTCCATTTTTAGCAGCACCATTCATTGCTAATACTGTAGCTCCTTCATCTCGAAAGTGATTGAGCCATTCAATAATTTCGAGGTGTCCGTTTGATGCAGCTAAATCCATTGCCTTGGTTGTTCCATTATAATTCATTTGATGTAATTGTTTCAAAAGATCTAAATGACCACATTCAGCAGCTGTGTCTATTAAGAAAATATTGTCTTCTGGATATTCATCTCTATCTTTATTCTCTTTTCTGAGGTATTTTACCAAATCGATGTGATTTCCACGAACAGCTTGATCAAACATAAAATTACCAGCTCTATCTTGTGGTCTATGTTCAGCCAACCATTCTATCAAATCTATTCTCCCAACTCTTGCAGCAGAGTCGAATGCCTTTGTTACAACCTGTTGACTACTGATTTTATTCAAAAGAAAGGCCATTACACCGATATTATGTGAGAATGGCGATACTATGAATGCAGGTCGGTAATCAACATGAAATCCTTGTTTATCGAGTTCTCTTGATTTTGCTACGAGTATAATGTCAAAGTATCTTAGAATGTCTAATCTATTATATTTGGATGCATAGTATAAAAGATCTTTGGGTTTAATCTTTTGTTTTGTTTTTGCACCCAAAATTATCTCTGGATTGATACCGATTTCTTCGATTAGATACCTTAGAATCACGAAGGAGTTTGGATGTGATGATTTGATTGTATTAACCAGGGTTCGATACATTTTATCTTTTTGAAAAATGAAATATCGATACTGTTTCATCAGATCAAGATAACCATTGCCTGCCATTACCTGTGGTTTTTTAACCATTTCACACCATCTATATACTCTGCAACTATATGATTTACACTGACATCTTAATAAACTAAATATTAATTTATTTAATACAATATTATTGAATAATGATAAAAATAATGATTTATCCATTTTATTTGAAAAAAAATTGCAAGATCACTTTTTATTTGACTTTCTTTTGTTTGATTTGCAAAAAAAAAAAGTAATGGATTTGTTAAATTAAATTTATTTTTTATTTATCATTTTGAAATTAACCAAACAAAAAAAAAGGCTCTTTATTGTGCACAGCATTTTGGTCTGATTGCAGAAACCCCTTTTTCCTGCAATTTTTGATTTATTTTTAATATGGGTTTGGTATTAAAAATAAATCAAAAATTGAAAAAAATAATAAAATCGCAGAAACCCCCTTTTTCTTCCTCCACAATAACTATTCTTTAAAATGACGCGCTTTGCAACTCCAACATTAAAAGCAGGAAACTATGTTTGAGAAACTTCGAGAGGCAATCGAGGCCAAATCTAATATGAGCAAGCCAACAACCTTTTCTTCTATACCATGGCAAGGAAAGCTATGATTTGTTTATGAAACAATTAAAACCATTAGTAGATGTAATAAATAAATGGGTAAAAGAAAAGAAGATTGTTGTGGGTGGACATACGTACAAAGTTGACATAGTCTTTGTCAATGATTACAAGTGTTTCACTGAGTTGCAAGGTCTAGAGGAAGTGTTCAATCCAAAGGTGTTTTTTTAAATGCATGTGGTGTTTCTGTAATATGGATGACATCGAATTGTTTGTGACAAATTAACAAGGGGCAATCGACATTTGGAGTCTCTTAAGAGACTACAGTTCAAATGTAGAGGTTGGCGATGTCAAGTTCAAACTTGAACCTCAAGGTAGTAAGATAGTTGGTCACGAACATATGATGCCAGTCTTTTCACCGAAAGCATTGAAGGATATTGGTGGAGAAGTCAATGGTAAGCTATATGGCCAAGTGCAACCTCCTGTTTTCGAATGTGATTCAAAGATACAGTATCCTTGCTTTCTGCATGTGTTCATTGCCCTGTCAAACAGATGTTTAAGAATACGGTGTTGTGTTCAACCACAGACAGTAAACTTCGGCGTCTTAGTTTATCAAATCAGGATAAGGCCACTCTCCACGAAAAGTTCATTGCCAAATCCCAAACTATGTTTGGAAATGTACAAACTTCAACACTTGAACCTGCACCTGCAAAGCATGGAAGACCAAGAAAATTACTACATCTACACCACCTTCTCTATCAGTTACTCTTGCTCTAAATGCTACACCTGTACCAAACTCTTCTTCAAATGTTTCAGACCTGCTTAAGTTCCAACACTACTCAACCTATGGTAGCTAAACAAAAAAGAGTTAGAACATCTACACATGCATTACCTGCCAATTTACAAACAAAATTGCCAAATGTTACTTACAATGATGATTGTACTGATACTATACCACATGAAAATCAATGCTCATCTAACCAAGTTAGAAAATTATACATCTTATGGTAATAATTCAACAAGTTCATTTTCAAAAAATTCTACCAATAAACGTAAACGATAATTGACTTTTAATACAATCTATCACTTTTTGGTATTTATTTATTTGATTTATTGGATTCCACATATTTTGCAATAGAATTAAAAGAGAAAGAAGGATTTCTAGTCAATCCTGAAAAGCTTATCATCACATATTAGTAGACAAGAAGTTCAGAGATTACCTTCGATTCGAATGGGAAAGAGCATTATCGATTCCGAGCAATGCCGTTAGGTCTGTCTTCAGCCCCCAGAGTATTTACAGAGTTATTGAAACCGGTAATCGCGTCACTAAGAAGAAAAGGTATAAAAATAATTATTTATCTCGACGACATGTTAATAATTGGAAACTCGCCTATTCAGTGTATGGAAGCTGCACATCAACTCCAACAATTATTAACTGAGTTAGGTTTTGTTATAAAACTATATCAAAAAATCAAACGTTACATATATATATATATTTAACAATTTTATCTTTATATGTTATAAATAACTTTTGTTAGGCTGTTCACTCATGTTATTTCATTTTATAGGTTTGGTTTTTGTTTTGATAATATGAAATTACACCCTTGAGTTCAAGCGATAGTTCACAGAGTATGAAAATTCTTCATATTACTCTTTTCAAAGCAAGAGTTATCATCAGATGATACATCTTATCTATTATTAAATTAACAGACCATTTATAACAATTATGAACTCGTGACAACCAGAGTAAATGCATGATACCAGAGTACAGGTGTGAACGATACCTTAACGACCCAATGTGCACCAACTGCCAACAAATAGCCATCGCTTATCGATCAGCTTCTATCACCACCGACACTACTTTTATTCAATCTACTACTATTGTTATCAATACCAACAATATATTAATCTAAATAATTAACAGACAACAACACAAAAAAAATGCAACTTTGTTGCAACATTTGGAATAAAGTATAAAATTTATAAAGTTTAAAGACTAATAGCTATTGGTGATTTAAATAATTTATTTTATAATATTCTTTGTATGAATGAAATAGACTCAAAGTTTCAAATGCATTAGCCAACATTCACATTTATATAAAATATAGAGAGCTACTGGAATGAATAAAAAATTAAAGATTTTACCTTTAGAATAAAATTGGTAGATGGTCCATGCTAAAAGAATAACGAACATTTGAAGTAAAAAAATGTACAAAAAATCGATAATAATAATTATTGGTTTTTTCTTGGTCAATGATGCTTTAATCTTTTTATCTTTGCTAAACACCAATGCTCTAATAGTGCAGCCTTCGGTTCGGTTTTCAAGAATCCATTCCACCACGTGCAAATGTCCGTTATTTGAAGATAGATCAAGTGCTGTCGTTGTAAATCCTTCAGTTCTGTTGTGATGATGAAACTCGACTAGATTAAGATGTCCTTTGGCAGCACCATCAAATGCTTCATGTGAACAACCTTCTGTACGATTAATATGAAGAAACTGGACTATACCAAGGTGTCCATTAGTTGCGGCATCATCCATTGCATAGCTCAAACAGCCTTCTGTTCTATTATAGTGGAGCCATTCAACCAGATCCTTGTGTCCATTCTTAGCAGCACCATTCATTGCTAATACTGTAGCTCCTTCATCTCGAAAGTGGTGAAGCCATTCAATAATTTCGAGGTGTCCGTTTGATGCAGCTAAATCCATTGCCTTTGTTGTTCCATTATAATTCATTTGATGTAATTGTTTCAAAAGATCGAAATGACCACATTCAGCAGCTGTGTCTATTAAGAAAATGTTGTCTTCTGGATATTCATCTCTATCTTTATTCTCTTTTCTGAGGTATTTTACCAAATCGATGTGATTTCCACGAACCGCTTGATCAAACATAAAATTGCCAACTCTATCTTGTGGTCTATGTTTAGCCAACCATTCAATCATATCTATTCTCCCAACTCTTGCAGCAGAGTCGAATGCCTTTGTCACAAGAGGATGATTACTGATTTTATCCAACAGAAATGCCATTATATCGATATTATGTGAGAATGGCGATACTATGAATGCATCTTCGTAAGTAACTAAATATCCCTTTCGATTGAGGTCAATTCGATTTTTTTGGAGTACACTGTCGAAATATTTTAAAATCTCTAATCTATCATATCTCGATGCATAGTATAAAAGATCTTTGGGTGTATATTTTGCTCTGGTGTTTTCACCCAAAAGTATCTCCAAATCGATACCGATTTCTTCGATTAGATACTTTAGAATTGGTAAGGAGTTTGGATGTGATGATTTGGTGGTATTGACTAGAGTTCGATACATTGGATCCTTTTTAAAAAAGTTAAAAATTAAACCTCTGATACTACTATGATATCTATGTCTACACTGTTTCAACAGATCAAGATAACCATTTCCTGCCAAAACATGTGGTTTTTTAATCATAACACTCCAACTATAAACTTTACAACTAGATGATTTACACTGACATCTTAATAAACTAAATATTAATTTATTTAATACAATATTATTGAATAATGATAAAAATAATGATTTATCCATTTTATTTGAAAACAAATTGCAAGATCACTTTTTTATTTGATTTTCTTTTGTTTGATTTGAAAAAAAAAAAAAAAAAAAGTAAAATTTTATTAAATTTATTTTTTATTTATTTATCATTGTTTTAATTATCCAAATATTGTGCTATTGATAAAACCACTTTGATTTATTTGCGATGGTAGGATGTTCTTGAATGATATCATTGATTTGTTTAATAAATTTAAAGTTTGCTGTTTTGTCAGTTGGATCACGGATATTTAGGTACAATCTACGTATTGATCTGTTATTCTTGAGAGTTTCAATGAATTCCGGTTCGATTTGATCACCTGTCATTTTGACGCTGCATTTCAAAACTCTGTCTGCCTTGAATCCATATTGTTGTTGTCTATTTAAGAGTCTGGTGATTCCTTTGAATGTATTATCGAGGTCGCGACCAAGTTTCAAGTGGTGAACACGAGCGAGCATCTCTAACTTTCGGTCGTTTACCGATGTCTTCATCTTGTACAAGTTGTTTCTCGATACCAGCGAGCAATAGTCGATACAATCCATGGAGAGTCGTTCGATCGTTGTGTCCTGCAAGAGGAACTCTACGCATTTCGCTCCATCATTGAATTCACAATCGATGTGGAAACTCTTGAGAATTCGGTGTTTCTTGAGGTAGTTGATCAGCTGCACTTGGAATGCCGGTGTAGCATCGACTGGTTCACGATCGAAAAACAAGTTGAAGCGGAATAGCAAGTGTTCCAACACCTTCAAATTCAGCAGACCTTCGAATACCATCGGTGAATACTTGTCGCCCATCAAGAAGAAACAAAAGTCACCGGTTTCTTCGTTGCTGTCGGCCAACTCCAGGTAGGTGAGCTGGTTGAAATTGCCTTCGAAAAACAGATACTTTGCGAACGGAATGTACAGATTGTAGGTCTTGGAGTGATCGAAAGAATCTCTTTCCGCGCCAATTCTCAAACGTTTCAAGCCGAGCGGTGACAACAGTTTGATGTCATAGTATTCATCGTCGTAGGTGCAACTTACTGGACAACTGAAATACTCTGGTTTAACTCCGAGCTTGATCATCATCCTGATGTCGCCGTGACCACACTTTAGAGAACGAAGATTCGGAGCGATCATCTTTAGAGCATCCATACTGACATCTCTGAGTGCACCGGTAGCACAATCCAATTCCGTCAAATTGTTAAAGAGTGCACACCTGTTAAGCTTATCTCTTGAGTTTGGTTTCTGGTAATGATGGTTCAACAACTTTTCTATTCTTTTGTATCTACCACTAAACTTTGTATTCAGCGAACAAATGACACCGTGAAAGTACCAATTGATCATACTAAGTGATCGAGCAAACCTTCTATTCTTTTTATTTTCAAACCATAGATATTCTATTATTTTTTTATAGATATGATTTTGAAGTATTGTCATTCTTACTATTTGATATATTCAAATATTGTCATTATTTTGCTTAATTTGATATATCTAAAATGAATTAAACTATGAGTTAAATTCATAACACACCAATATCATAATGTTCATCAATCAACAATTATTTCATTTTGATATAGTAAACACCACAACACACTCACACCTACAACACACCACTCTTGTATTATCAAAAATTTATTTATTGATTGGTCTATAGATATGATTTTGATCGTGTATAATCTTTTAAATATCTACCCGATTTACATGGATTGTAAATTTTCGATTTATCGAGATGTTTGCTTAGTTTGTCATCACACATGCGTATGAGTAGAATCGATTGATTGGAATCTAATAATTGTATTGCTTGTTCCATCCATTTTATTGGTTTCTTATAACTCGATGTCAAATAGACTAGCTTCTTGATTGATTTGTTGAGTGCCAGTTTCTCAAAGAATGACAGCTGATGATGTGATACAACATACTGATCGATAACTATCTCTGATATAGTGCAATCTTCATTCGCCAAATACTGAAAGTCACAGTGAATCTCTTTATCGTTGCAAACCAAACGCAGACTATGTATGTTACTAAAGTATAAAACCGGGTTCTGTATGATGATTGAATCGAAATTTTGACTTTCTAATTCTAAATATCTAATCGATTTGTTTATCACAATAACTTGGTTATTATTATTATCATAATTGTTATTGTTGTTGTTGTTATTGTCATTATTATCTAATACTTGTTGTTGTTGTTCTTCTTCATTGCTTATTGTATTCTTTGTTAACTGATGAATGGATAATGATTTTAAAGTTGATTTAGGTAGTAATCGGTGTATCAGAAAGTCATCGTAGATCATTGTGTCTATGGTAAGCTCGGTTATAGTTTGATTCTGTGTGATGTGTTCCAAGAGAAGTCGATAGTTGTGCAGCTGGTTTGCATTCTGGTTGAAATTGACTTGATCTATGATCGACAGTTGTGTTAGATGTGGCGATCGATCGAGTAATTCACCCAGTAACTCCATAGGTATGTCATAGGGGTGACACTGGAACATCAACGACTTTATCTTTGGACAATCGATTCTATGAAAGATATTCTCTAGTTCCGGTTCGTAGCGGATTCGCAACTCCTCGAGATCCACCAGCTTCTGAAAGAGTATCGAGTTGAACGAGTCGGTGAAAGTACCGGTGCTACCACCGAACCGACAACTCTTGTAATCGAGTGTCGGATACTTGATTACCGGTATGGTCAGTGACGTCAGGATATCGAGAACCTCTTGATTCATTATGTTCTGTCCGACGAATGCGAGTGTACGAACGTATCGGTTTATCGTTGGAACCAACTCGCCGATCGTCTGTAGACAGCTTGCAAGTCGGATGTTTAAATGATGGATGCGCGACAACGCAAGCAGTTGGTGTAGCCGTGCAAGTGTAGGAATCGGTTTATATAGTCTTGCATATCTTATCTCTATGGTCATCGACGTGCAACCAGACAACAAACAGTGATCTAGAAACATATGCTCGATGTGTGTACTGTCGTAAAGATCAAACTCTACATTGATCGATTGTGACAATGCTTGCTTTACATACTGAAACCAATCTTTTGATACCAATCCTAGAGTGATCTTCCATTCAAATACATTACAATTATCATCGATACAATAATATATAATTTCTTTTTGAATATAATTTGGTAAATTATACATTTATTTCTATTAATTAATTATAAATAATTTAAAAATGAACAATTTACTTTTTTTTTTTTTTTACAATTATTTTAGTGGTGTCTATTCTGTTTCCACCCATATTAATTTTGAGTTTCCACTGGTGGTATCTCTGTTTCCACCAACACTTTATTAAAAATTGAAAATATTAATTTTTATTTAGATAGAAATTTTATTATTTATTTTCATTTTTTTCATGATTTTAATATGTTTTTTCAATGTATCGAGAATTATGAAAGCTATATATTCTGACTCCATTTCTTTTTGAATTGTTATCAGCTGATTCAAGTAATCTGTTGAAAGCATGTTTAATAAGAATTTCATATCTTTTTGATTATCAATAAATTTGAGGAAATATGAAAGATTAATCGATTTGATAATTTTGTTTTGACCATAATGTTCGACCAACCATTGAAAGACTTCCATATTGCAATAGTAAGTTTTGCTCAAGCTAGGGTTTTTGGTTATTTCCGGTAGATTCTCATAAAGCCATATCATGATATCGAGATGTTCATACATAATTGCAAGATCCATTATCTCTGTTGTGAATCCAAATCTGTTTTCCTCTCCATTCTTTGAATACAAGAATTTGAGAACGTTCAAATATCCTGATTGGACGATATGAAGAAGAATATCTTCACTGAATATCATATCTGTATCTTCTTGCTGATCGAACCACTCTAGTATTTGATGTTGTCCATTCAATGCGATTTCATCAAACACATCATCTGAATATCGTTCAGTACGATTGTTGTAAAGGAATTTCACCACTTCTAGGTTGCCTTCGATCGCTGCACTGTTGAGTGCATCCTCAGTACATCCTTCACTTCTAGTTTCATGCAAAAACTTGATGATTTCCAATGGAGTCTTGTCATTATTATAGTCTTCATTACCAAAATAGTCTTTCTCCATACAACAAAAGTCCATAGCTCTAGTTGTACAACCTTCACTTCTATTATAATGCAACCATTTAACAACATGGAGGTGGCCATTTGCTGAAGCATAATCCATTGCATCAGTTGAAGCAACTTCAGTTCTATTTTCATTCAGCCACTTTAACAAATCCAAGTTACCTGCTTTAGCAGTTTTGTCGATTGTTTGCCAACAACATTGGTATGTTGTGTTGTAATGTAACCATTTGACAAGATCGAGGTTGTTTTCATCAATAGCATGATCCATTATTTCATCGGAAATAATGCAACCATTTCGAACCAACATTTCAAAAAATTCATGGTTTTCCCTTGAAACATAATGAGATGGTATAAACTTGTTCTCCTCAAAATTAAAGGTATGTTTGTGTTCTGTCAACAAGTATTCTACCATATTTGTATTATTTCTAAATTTAAGTGCTGTTTTCAACATGTCAGAGCCTTGGATATCTTGTGTGCGGTTGGCAAACAACCATTCTATTAAACCAATGTTTCCAACCGCTGTAGCAGCGTCAAATACATTTCTTTTTGTAGCACCAAAATATTCCTCTTCAAAAGTGCTCTCATCTGCTTTAGCAGATAAGAATTTCATAAGCTCCAAGTTTCCAGAAAAAGGTGAATATGAATATGCAAGCTTGAAATTGAATTCCATTGTTTTGAATCTGTCCAATAGGTAGTGAATTATATCGAAACGATCGTGCTTCGTTGCACTCACCAGGAGGAGTTCACTAACTATGATTGTTTCCGATTTGTATTTGAGATTATGATCGATATGAAAGTAGTTGATAAGATATTCAAACATCTCCAAACTTCCACCTCTGATTGCTTCATCTACGATTTTTCCTTCAGGAAAAATATCATTGTTTTTTGTTGATATTGGATTGCTATCATCATTTAGATAGATCTTTAGTTGATCTAAATAATTACGGGAAGCCAACAGGCAAGGTAACTTTAAAACTTCACACCATTTAAAAGACTTTTTATTAAATCTACAGTTCAATTCATGAACATTATTGAATATGATTCTATTTAAAATGATATTATTAAATATATTTGAAAATATTGTTTTATCCATTGCGTGTTGTAAATATTATTTATCTTTATTTTGAATAAAGATAATTGGACTATATATTCTCTTAAATTTAAATATAGAAGATACGAGTATGGAATCTAGCTAATACTGCTGAATTCTAATAACTAATAAAATTAATGAATAAGAAAATTCAATTTATATAAACTCTATAGTTTTTTATGAGAATACTTTCTAAATTTTTTTGGCTTTTTTTTTCATTTAAATCTGATAATTCTTAACTGATATTTGTGCTTGCTTATTTTTATGATCATCATCATTTATCTAGTATAAGAATGAATAATACAAATGATCAAAAAGATGAAGATTTGAAAGAAAAAAGCTTAGAGATTAAGAAAAAGAAAGAATTGTTAAAAGATGATTTAGTTAAATATAAATTAGAGATTGAATCAGAGTTTAAAAAATATACACAAGAGTTTGAAAGAAGAAAACAAGAACTGATCAACTTAAAACAAAATATACAAAATAGTAGATCTACTCACTCATCAAATGAAAATAATAACAACAACAATAATATCAATAACAACAACAACAACAACAACAACAACAATCTTGATAATTTAGTGTTACTTAAAGATATATCGACAATTAATTCAAATTTATTAGAGAATGATAAACAATTTATAGATAATGTAAATAAAATAGATAATAAACACCTACAACTAATAAAACAACAAAAAGAAGAAGAAGAAGATGTAAAAGAAGATGTTAAAGAACAATTAAATAAACTGTGATATTATATTATTATATATTAGATTTATGTTAACATTATTATTTATTTTCCTATTCTAATTGTTTTGTCCAATCGAAATCAGAGAATTGAGATTTAAATTGATTTGAATATCTTTCTTCCTCTTGATAACTCTTTCTCTTGGAATGAAGTTCATCGAGGTCGAGATCTAACATTCCTGCGATTACATTCTTACCAAAGTCTCGCTGGAATTTGATTTCATTCTCTATGGGATGAACGAATCCCACCTGTTTATAGCCACATTCCACCCAGAAATAAGAGAAGTTCTGCGGTATGCTATTACGTAATCCACCTTTCTTGACAGAGTCGATCAGTCGATTGTTGGACCACTCCGACTCTGACTCCATCAGTGCCTTCTTAAAGAATGCCGGTGCGCTAGTGGCGTCGTTACTCCTCAGTGGGATGCAATCTACGACCATATGATACTGTTGCTTGAATCGCATTGCCGTCTCCATGAATACGACCTGCTTGTCCTGCTCGGCAAACATCTGAATCAAACACTTGCGAAAGTTGTTGAGTTCGTCCCATGCTTCTTCGTCGATCGCAGTTGACGCGAGCGAATGTTGTAGCGGCACGATCTGGCAGTGTCCATTGACGAGCGAGTTTCGCGTTGGCAACGATAGATACATGTGATGTCCGGTTGCAATTGTCATGTGGCGTTGATACTGCTTGCTTGCCGGACAATGCCAGCACCGCTCCAGCGCGCTGTTGACGCGCCGGTCGGAATTGACCAGTTGCTGTTTGAATTTATCGACATCACGACTCTCCTTCTCCTGTTGTCTGCGCTTCGATTGTTTGCTGCCCGCTTGCATCTCTGGACCGTAGTCATCGCGGTCATCCTGTGCCCACTTCTCTGCCTTGGAGATGGTATTCAAGAATTCATAGTCCATGTTTCCGGCGGTTCCACGCTTCTCACGCGCCACAAGCGTGTCAAGATCAACCTTATCGTCATCATCATAATATTTCAATCTTTCACCATTCTTATCGAAATGTTCTTCCTGTCTAGAGCTAAGCTTACTGGTCGATTCCTTCATATAAATCTTCTTACCGAATTCATCCAAACCAGATATCTTTACTTGATTACTACCTTCTATTCTATTTTCATTTTCTTTTCTTTCATTATTATTATTATTATTATTATTATTCTGTTGTTGTTGTTCTTTATATTCATCTATCTGTTTCTGTAGTTTCTCCATTTTATTTTTATCTCCCATCATCTTTGCTTTTAGCATCTCTGCATTTAATTTATTTAAGTTGATAGGTGTTGTTGTTGTTGTTGTATTAGTGGATCTTGTTGTTGATGTCGTTGATGTTGTCGATGTTACTACTGCTGCTGCTGTTGTTGAACTTGGTGAATCTTCATTCTGATTCTTCTTTGACTCTTCTTTTTCACTAACTTTGTTCTTTGCTAAATGTGGGAATAGTTCTGCATATGAAGGTTGTTCAGTTCTAACAACCTCGACAACAGGTTTAATTTCCTTAACCTTATCTTTATCACCATAGTCTCCATCCCTCTTTTTGTCATTATCTCTGTCTCTGTCTCTGTTTTTATAGTCTCTATCTCTGTCTCCATCTCTATAGTCTCTATCTCTCTTTTTATCATTATCACCCCTGTCTCTGTCTTTATAGTCTCTATCTCTGTCTCTGTCTCTATCTCTATTACTTCTATCTCTATCTCTGTCTCTATCACTTCTTTCTCTGTCTCTATCTCTATCTCTATCTCTATCTCTTCTATCTCTATCATAAGTATCTCTATCGGTATGCTCACCGCTAGAATGTCTTCTATTTGAACCAGGACTCCAGAATAGCTTAGAGTCATTACTTGGTTTCTTCATTTTCAAACTAATGTTATCATCTTCTTCCTTTCTTAAGTAATCTCTAGGGTTATTATTACTTCTTTGACTGTTACTATTTTTATTATAATTGCTATAATTATTTTTATTGCTTGTCTTGGTGATATTCTCTATTTCATTTTCACTTAATCTCTCTTTTAGAACAGTGTTAACCGATTCACCAGATTCTGATGCTTGTTGTTGTGCTCTAAGTAATTTCTTTGCTCTCCAAGATGCACCGCCATCTCCAACCAGAAATGATTTATCAGTGTCACTTTTGCTACTTGTAGGTATTGCTGTTGCTGTTGTCGTTGTTTTATCTGTAGATTGTTGTTGTTGTTGTTGTTGATGTTGTTTCATAAATAGCTCAGGATCTACAAGTCCGGCAGTCTTTGATAGTTTATCGGCAAGTGCATTCTTTTCGTCTTTGGCTTGCTGCATCAACTCACGTTTGACATCGTTGTGTGACTTAGAACCTGATAGCCATGAAGACGATTCCATATTCATCCAATCATCTCTGCCACCACCACCACTACCACCAACACCAGTAGCATTATCGCTATCTTTACTATCATTATTATCTATTTTCAATTTCTTTTTACTATCATCAACTACATCATCATCGTCATCATTTTTATGTTGTTTACTTCTTTTCTTATGATTATCTCCTCTTTCTCTTTCTCTATCTCTATCTCTATCTCTATTTTTTTCTTTATGTTTCTTCTTGCTATTTTTTTCTTTATGTTTCTTTTCTTTTTGACTTGAATGATCTGTTGTTGTAGGTGCTTCAACCCATTCGTCATCATCATCATCTGACATTCTTTCTTATTCTTCTTTCTAAATTAGTTTGTTTATATATTTAATAAATTTTAATTTTATTATTGAAAGTTCTTCAACAAAAAAAAAAACAAAAAATCAACTTCATTAATTTATTTGTAAAAACACTGTTCAACTATTAATTATTTTATGATAACAATTCTTGAATTAGATAAAATTTAGGCATTTTATAGAATTTGAAGAATACAGAGTTTATTTTGTTGTCAATACAGTTTTGAAAGAAGTTTCGCCTTATAAGGCTTTATAAAGAACTGATAGGATTGATCATGTTCTGTTGGATGCTATAGTGTAAAACATCAAATCCTTGAAATACTTTACTTGTATTGCTTTGTCGAACAAAAACAATGGCATAGAGACCAAAGATAGGTTGAATTTCTTAATATCGCAACATATTGATCTGGAGACATACAAATAGCTTTGTAAATTCTTATACTAAATACGCCTGGGACATATATGAGATAAATGATTACCCTTTTGAAATATATGTAAATAAATGATAGTTTAGAGATTTCCCATATTTGTACTTAATAGAACTTATATTCACACAAATACAGGAATACTCTTTCAAACAATATCCCAATTAAGTATCCGAAGAATCACAAGTTGTCTATATGTCTCGAATATCAACAGAACACTATAAAATTGTTGGTAGGTATAATCTATTAATATATATATTTAACACTACTTGAATTACAGAATTAATCTAGACAATTGACTTACATGTTGTTTCACTGTGTTCTTCTGATTAGGTTTCATCACTTACTGACTTCAATGGTATCAAAAGTACAAAATATATATATTTATATGATCATTAAACTTTCTTAAATTATACTAGATTTCGATCAGATTTTTATTGAACCATTCTTTCTTTGTTGCCAAATTTGCAATGGTGCATCAGCTGATCATTAAATTTTTTTTTTTTTTAAATAAACATGGATAATATATTATTTTCAATATTATTTAATAATAAAGTTATTAAAAATTTAATATTCATCAAAGTAAATCAATTAAATTGTAGATTTGAAAGGAAGTCTTACAAGTGGTGTGAAGTTTTGAAACTTCCAAATCTGTTGGCAAGATATGACTATTTCGATTTGTTAAAAAGCTATCTAATGGATAAGAGTAATCCAATACCGACAAACAGTCAAGAGATATTTGGTGATATCGACTCGATAGTGGCGTGTGCAATCAAAGGTGGAAGCTTTGACATGTTTCAATACCTTTTGGCTTACTTTCAGATCGATCGAAGACTCCAAGTTACATCTGAGAAAATCATTATCAGTCATCTCTCTGCACATGCAGCGAGGTACAATCGGCTCGATATCATTCACTACGTGATCGACAGATTCGGTCTAATGTATTTCGATTTTCACCGGGCACTCACCGAAGCACCGTATTCAGGCAATTTGGAGCTATTGAAATTCCTGACAATCAAAATGAAAGATCAATCGGAGAGTTCACCGACATCTTTCTATCATACCTATGCGTTCGAGACTGCTGCCAGAGTCGGTCGTATCAACATGATCGAATGGCTGATGGCAAATCGATTGGAGGATTTGCAGCACTCTGACTTGTTGGAGTTTGCGCTACTTCACAACAAGAGTGGAAACCACTTGGCATTGTTGGAATACCTCTTTAAAGAACACCGACAACTCTTTAATTTTGAAAACTCTGCATACTCTGTGTATAGTACAAATCATAGTCCTGAAACTTTTCAACTGTTGGTTAAAAATGGAATGAAAATTACCAAGAGAATAATGGAATATACAGTTGATACAAACAATTTAGATTTACTGAAATGGCTGCATTCCAATACAACCTATCAATGTTCACAATCATCAATGAACAGAGCAGCTAAAGCCGGTAACTTGGAAATGGTTAGGTGGTTGAATGAAAATAGAACTGAAGGATGTTCAAGTAAAGCTATGGATGAAGCTTCAGTAAATGGCCACCTCCATGTTGTTAAATGGTTGCATTATAATAGAAGTGAAGGTTGCACAACTAGAGCTATGGACTTTTGTTGTAATGAAATCGAATACGATTCTATCTTTGATAAGGTAGAAGATGGAACTACACTCAAGATCATTCAGTTTTTGCACGAGAATAGAAGTGAAGGATGTACTGATCAGGCATACGAGAACGCTGGAATCGATGGTAAATTGGAAGTGGTGAAATTCCTATACACCAATCGTACCGAACGCTATTCAGATATATTTTTCGATACCATTGCAACGTGTGGACATGTTGAGATGCTTGAATGGTTCGAACAACAACCCGGTATAGAGATAACACTCAGCGATGATATACTGCATGTGATCATAGAACCAGGCAAAAAAAAGTTGGAAACCGTCAAATACTTGTACTCAAAGAATGGTGTGAACAACCGATTTGGATTCTCAAGAGAAATAATGGATCTGGCCATTGAGAATGAGTGTCTTGGCATAATGAAATGGTTTCACGTGACATTGCCAGAGCTATGCACAAACAATAAGTTGAAATCATCCTATTCAAAGTTGAAAGTCCTCCGATGGCTACTCGAACATCCAACACAATACAATATCAAATCTATTGATGTCAAAACAGTTATTTCGAGATTCATAAACGAAGATCAATTCGAATCGTTAGAATGGGTATTAAACAACATGTCTACAACAACAGAGCTACTAAAAGAGATTCAAAGAGAACATCCATCTTTTTTTAAAGCTTACGATATTATAAATCGACATATTAAAAAAACAAAAAGATTAACAAATAAATAATGATTTGCAGTTGTCCAAAAATAAATACAGTAAAATTACTATTTTTTTACCATCTAGTACCAAACTTAAAGATTAGTATATATCTTTTATATTTTTAATTTATTAAAGTTAAATAATATATTAGGAATAAGTACAAAGTAAGATGTATTCAAATATATAAGTCTTAATTTAAAAAAATAAAAATAAAAAATAAAAAATAATAAAAAAGAAAAAAAGTTATAAACTCAAACATGACAATTATTTAGTACGGAATGGTGACAGTTGATGTTTTGAATAAAAAATAATTTTTAAAAAAAATAATTTATTTAATATATGGTCCATTTGCCTTTTGTCTGTATAATAGCATCCATTCGGTTTGGAAGTGATTCATATAAATGGTCAATTAATTGTAGGTCAATATCCTCCCATATCTCACAGATCACCTCCATCATATCCGCGCCAGGGTGACTGTACATGTGATTCTTTACTTTCTTTTTAACTATTCCCCATAGGTTCTCGATGATTTTAATATCTGGTGAGTATGCCGGTATGAATAGATTTTTTAAACTTCGAGCTCTCATAAAGTTGACCACATTATTGGCGGTATGAACTGGACAATTGTCTTGAACTAGAATATATTGTCGTACGTTTCCACGATAAAGCTGAATAGAATCGACGTTTTGATTTTGGAGAATCTCTATATATTGTTGGTTTTCCAAGTTCCTTCGATTTCAGCAAGATAGCCTGTTCCGACTGGTGTCACACAACTCCAAAAATTAAACTTCCTTCGCAGGTATCTCCTCATCCTGTAAACTCTCTCGAATCTGTTGCAACCAAGTCTGTTCCATTCATATTGATTGTAATTCTTAGGATTTGATTCGATTGTAGACTCATCGGTGAATATACAGTGCTTCCATTGGTCGACTGTCCAGTGACGATGTTCTTTGGCGAAAGCCAACCTTGCCTTGATTGCAGCCGGTGTCAAATCATGTTTTTTCGACAGAGGTTTGTATACAAGAAATTGTTGATGGATTCACAGAAAATATTTTCTGTGAATCTGGCTAATAGAAACGAGCCTATTGAATCATCTCTCGATACATTGTTGCACTTGGGGAACGGTCATACATTCTCGAATTAACAAAAATCTGACTATTGCTCTTCTGATTCTGTCACTGAATATTCTTGGTCTACCTGTTCTTACTCTATCTTTCAAAGATTCTATTTGTTTGAATCTTTTAATTCTATTTACTACTGTTCCTCTACTAACTCCAAAAGTTCGAGCTATCTGTGCTTGTGAGTCACCTCTATTGAAACTATCTACTATTCTTTGTCTAAGTATCTCTGTTATAGACTTTATAAATGTATATATAATATTTTATTAAATTTATTATTTTTAAAGAATAAAATAAAATAAATAATTATCTTGTTTTCAAACAATACTAAATAATTGTCATGTTTGAGTTTATAATTTTTTTTCTTTTTTATTTTTTTTTATTTTTTATTTTTATTTTTTTAAATTAAGACTTATATATTTGAATACATCTTACTTTGTACTTATTCCTAATATATTATTTAACTTTAATAAATTAAAAATATAAAAGATATATACTAATCTTTAAGTTTGGTACTAGATGGTAAAAAAATAGTAATTTTACTGTATAATAGAACAAACTTGTTAAATAACCTATTAAAAGTAGCATCAGAGAATGGTAGATATAATTCATTATCAATTGGAATGATGCACAACAAATATTTTATCCGCTTCCGGGGAAGTGATTAGGATGATATAGATGCGTTGTCCGGGAATCGAACCCGGGTCTCCTGCTTGGTAGGCAAGAATTCTGCCACTAGACCAACAACGCATTTCATATTTTTGCAAAATTATTTAAGATATTTATTTCTTGCATTTTACTCATATATATTTAATTTTATTATTCTTGAATCTTGCTCAAAGTAAAATATTTGATAAAACAAGAATATCATATGTACAGGAAAAAATCCAATCAATTTTATTAATTTGAAAATTTGTGATCATATTTAATTAAATAATGTTTTGGTTAGTGCTAATAAGCAATGGGTTACAAATGGTAAACATGATTGAACGAAAGCTGCTAAAAATTAAATCAATACTTAACTAATTTTACAGTATATTTAAAGGTGATAATATCAAAGAACTTGAGAAAAAGATTGAATTTCTTGGAGGAATTAGAGTATCATCGTGGTCAATATCATGTTCTTTATACCTAGAGAGACTACCTGATGGTTCACCCAATGCACCCAGAGAGTTTCATCTGTTAACCTTTGACGAAAAGATAAAAAAGAGTTACATGGTCAGTCAGTACACAGTTGTAGAAGCAGATCGTGAAGTTGTATCAATCTTGGAGAAAACCAACAGCTATAAAAAAAGACAAACCCATGAGATATCAGTAAGTTTATTATTGATTTGTTTTGTTAATCATTATCTTTATCATAATTATTAATGATAAAACTAACTCTAATATTACAACAAACAGGGTAGTAAATATGAAATAGGTGATTTTATCATTAGAATAGGACCGATTGTTTTGAATGCAGATGTAAAAGCAATTGCGGTGGAAGTAGAGTATACAGCTTGCTCGGTTACATCGACATCACCATTCAACGCATCGAAACTACTCTCAGAGTTTATCAGTGGAAACCTGGGATTCCCAGCTGATCAAGTACAAACCTCATACGATTTCAGTGCATTCCCAGCACTGCCGCGAAACTACTCTGAACTACACACATCGATACAATATGTCAATCTTTTTAAAAGTTTAGGTAGTGCAAGATAAAAAGAAAAACAAAAGATACTATAATCAAAAACAACAACAATCAATGTATAAATAAATGTTTAGCTTCACTGATCATCAGATCAAAAGGGTGTTCATCAGTTTTGTTCACCTCAAAACAATCAAAGATAGATCAACAAAGATTAGATATCTTTTTATTTTATTTATAAATACAAGTTTTCAATAATCTAAATAATGAGAATACTTTTATTATCCATTATACAATGGCTTTAGTATTCTTTAGAGTAAGAATTGAGATAGGTTTGTTTTAAAAATTATTGTTTTTTTTATTATTCAACTTTACCAACTTGGATGTAAATGTCCACTTCCGGTTATGCATTTAGCATCAGAAGCAGGTAATCTTGCATTGGTTCAATGGATCCATTATAATACTACTTTTGGATGTTTACAATCTACTATGTTGTACAATTCAGAAGGAAAACTTTATCAAAAAATTATACAATAAATAGTTTGGATCATATGCGTTTTCTTAACTAAAATCTTAATATGAATTTAGAAAAAAAACTAGTTACTCTTTTGAGAGAAAATAATTAAATCTCTGGTTGATTCTTTAAAATTCAACAACCTTTAAAGGTGGGAATAACAATAGTAATATTAGTGAAGATAGTTTTATTTTGTCGACTTCAAGATTATAATTATATAAATATCATTAAATTCAAATAACTAGTAAAAATCAGAAATCAAGTCGACCCAAAAAAGATTCTACCAGGATACCAGCGTGTAAAATTTGAAAAAAAATCAAGATAATATTTGGTTGCTGGTATCGAAGTAAAACCATGTCTCTAGAGTTGAATACTTCTAGTTAATAAATAGAAGACAAAGAGAAGGATTTAAACTAATTGTTTTGATTAGAATTCATTTTAATATTTATAAAATCATATAATTTGTTTTTTATTTAATATTTATATAACAACAAATAAAAAAAATGACAATATTTGAAAATAGAATCTATAGAATAATAGTAGAATATCTTTGGTTTGATTATGAAAATAATAAAAGTTATGCAAGATCACTTAGTATGATAAATTGGTATTGTCATGATGTCATTTGTTCGCTGAATACTAGCTTTCAAGGATCATCTCAGATCATAGATGAATTGTTAAAGTCTCATTTTAGAATTAAAACAGATGACAATCTAAACAGATGTTCATTGTTTAGTAATCTATTAGAGTTGTACTGTAATGTTGGTGAACTTAGAGAGGTGACCAGAGATGGTTTGAAGTTAATTGCACCAACAATCAGATCATTGAAATGTGCTCATTCAGATATTAAATTGATGATCGATTTAGGAATGAATTCACTTGAAAGTTTGGAGTGTAATGTATTCGTAAATAAAGTTAGCGATTACGAAGATATCAAGTTATTATCACCCACACTGAAACATCTCAAGATCGGTGTTGGTATGGATTTCCATGATGCTTATCAAAGTGTTAGATACGAAGATTTCGTTCCAATTACCAAGTATTTGGTATCAGACCATTTCCAACATTTGACATCACTCGAAATTGAAGACACCAATTTAGATTCCGGTGACTATGGTTACTTTCTAATGCTCGATAGCTATTCATCAATGTTCTTCAATGGTTTACTCAAATTCAAATCTTTGGAGCGTTTGGCATTAAACATTTCTTTTAAAATCCAATCTTTTGAACCGATGGAGAAAATGGATGCATTCCAAGCGAAGTTATTAAACTATCTTACGAGCCAAAAGTCTTTGAAAAGCCTAGTATTACCGTTGTTTGAATCTCCAAAGCAAAACACCTCTTGTTTAGACTATCTTTTCCAAGAGTCATCAATTGAAAGACTTCATATCGATTGGCTTGCTTTTCATTGCCTAGTGACACGAACTACACTTCAACATTTTACAATCGGGGTAGAAGATCAAGATATCGAGATGTTGGCATTGGTAAGAGAATTGGATAACCGATCATTCATAACCAATACCTTTGGAGGAATCACCAAGCTTCTAATCAAACAACAAGATCTTCAACAGCAATATGGATTTCCAGCAGATAGAGTACTAACCTGTAAAGTACAAATGATCGACAATCAAATCGATGAAGAATTCCTAAAGACTCTCAAGAATAATAGAACTCTTAGAAGAATCTACATTGAAATTATATGTCAGAACGAAGGCAACATTAAACCAGAGTTTATTCACCTTAAACCTATAGATGATATTATTAAAAGTCATCCAACAATACGCAATAAACATAATTGGTTATTATAATATGTGAAATTTTAATTAATTTTAATTAATCTGAATAAATCTTAATAAATTACAACCGTTTTTTTTTTTTTTGTTTAAAATCAATCTTGATATGAATCATTTAAAACTATTTATTTGTTTATACTAAGATAGTATTAATATATATAATAGAAAGAACAAAGAGATAGAATAATATGTTTTTGTTTTTTGAAAAAAATTAAAAAATTTATCAAAAAAAATTGTTTTGAAATTAGTGTCCTGGGTGTGATCAACATTAGCTGATAGTTGAAACAAAGAAGACCATATTTGTTTTTTAGATTTCAAACACAGTTTTTTTAATTATTTATTCAATAGTTGTTTTTTTTAATCACATCCTATATTAAATATATATATATATGTCGTAGAAGAATGACTATATTTGAAAATAGAATCTATAAAATAATAGTAGAATATCTTTGGTTTGATAATGAAAAGAATAAAAATTATGCAAGATCACTTAGTATGATAAATTGGTATTGTCATGATGTCATTTGTTCGCTGAATACAAGTTTTATAGGATCATCTCGGAGGATAGATGAATTGTTAAAGTCTCATTTTAGAATGAAATCAGATGACAATCTAAACAGATGTTCATTGTTTAGTAATCTATTAGAGTTGGACTGTAATGTTGGAGCACTTAGAGAGGTGACTAGAGATGGTTTGGCGTTAATCACACCAACTCTTAGATCACTGAGATCTGCTCATTCAGATATTAAAATTATGATCAATTTAGGAATGAATTCACTTGAAACTTTGAAATGTAATCTCAATGCTAGTTACCCAGATATATACGAAGATATCAAGTTATTATCACCAACGCTGAAACATCTCATGATCGGTGTTACTAGAGAATTCCCAGAAGACTTTGAAAATATTAGTTACGAAGATTTCGTACCATTCACAAAGTTTCTGGTATCAGATCATTTCCAACATTTGACATCACTCGAAATTGTAGATACCAATTCAGATTCGAGTGACTATGGTTACTTTCTAATGTTCGATAGCTATTCATCGCTTTTCTTCAATGGTTTACTCAAATTCAAATCTTTGGAGCATTTTGCATTCAAAGTTCAATCATCTGAACCATTGGAACTATTGGATTCATTTCAAACAGCACTGTTAAACTATCTAAAGAAACAGCAATCTTTGAAAAGCCTTTCTCTACCATTTGAATTTCCAAAGCACAACACACAATGTCTAGACTATCTATTTCAAGAGTCATCAATTGAACGACTTCAACTCGATTGGCTCAGTTCCCGTTGTCCAGTGACACGAACTACACTTCAGCATTTAAAAATCATTGTCCAAGACGTAGATATTGAGATGTTAGCTTTGGTCAGAGAATTGAATATCCGACCATTCCCTTACAACACCTTTGAAGGAATCACCAAACTTCTCAACAAACAACAAGAGCTTCAACAACAATATGGATTTCCACCAGACAGAGTTCTAAAGTGTGAAATCAACATGATGAACAATCAAATCGATACTGAATTCCTTGAGACTCTTAAGAATAATAGAACTTTAAGAAGAATCTACATTGATATAAGACTAAGGAATAAAGCCAACATCAAACCAGAGTTTATTCACCTTAAACCTATAGATGATATCATTAAAAGTCATCCAACAATACGCAACAAACATAATTGGTTATTATAATTCTAATAAAATCTTAATAAATTTCAAATTTTGTTTTATCATAACGTTGGCAATCGATACTCAATAGTTCCACGATGGTACTGTTCAATTGAGTTGTCTGTAACTATTTTTGATTTCAAAGCTTTCCGATCTGCGAGATGCTCCTAACGTTGAATATTTAATAACAAATATTAACAAAATGACCTTAGAAATAAAGCCAACGTCAAACCAGAGTTTATTCACCTTAAACCTATAGATGATATCATTAAAAGTCATCCAACAATACGCAACAAACATAATTGGTTATTATAACTATAATGATCGATTCATTCTTCTCTGGATAAGTCCTAAAAATAATAAATGATTTATTTATATCATTATAATCATTGCAATTCTAATTCATTTCTAAGGATAATATTATTGCACAGGTCCCTTAAGGTGGAACAAGTTCACATCATCAATATCATCATTATCATCTCTGATCAGCCGTGGCTGAAATGTCGATAGTATAGAAACTTGAGATTCGGAAAGCTTTCTTCGATCGTTTGGTTTTCAGTGTGATTATCTGTGGCATCGTAGATCTTCTTGGCATAATTCCAAATCGGTAGTTGTGCATGATTTGACAATGGTCGATTCTTTGATTTGATATGTGCATATCCACTGGATTTATTGCGATCGGTCTTTGTATTCATGGCGAGATTGTGCATGGTACTATTGCTATGATAGATGATTCGGTTGATCGATGGCGAATTCGATGCCATTCTGACAGTGGAAGACAGATCATCACCGACGTCCAGAGTTACGATGGTCCGATTGGTTCGTAGCATTTGAGTGATCCAGCCGGTTTCAGTGGCATAGAGTGTACGAACCCGGCACTCAGCCAAACACAACAGTTTCGACAAAGACAAACCTAATTCGTGTTGAACATACCAAACAATGAGTTTGTTGAGATACTTGAGTTGATCCTTCAAGTAAATCATATCTTTTTGTTCTACGGAACCGAGACTGAGAGTTTCCAGTTGGGTATTCTCACTTGGCATATTACTGCACATTCTTGAGAAATACATTGGTAGTTTCAACTTGCGCATGGAATTACCGATGATATGTTCTTTAGATGGAAATCTGCCCCATCGTATGTTTGAGATGTCGAGTGATGTCAATCTCGGTATTTGTTGGAGAATTTGAAATACTTTGATGTTGTCGATCTTTGCTTGATCGAGTATCAATGATTTTAGATTCGGCATGTACTGGATGAGCAGCTTACAATGTTGAATTTGGAACGGCTTCTCTCTTTGAGTGTCGATCACCTTGAACTTTCTGACACTGTTGAAGATCAGTCGTAATTCGACTGGTGTACATGTTGTCGTCGTTGTCTTGTCTGTTAGATTCTTGAAGGTTTCCATTGAGAGTGTTAGGTGAATGATATTCTTGAATACTGAACGTGGATTAAGAATACAGTTCTTGAGTGACTGTGCCGAATGTACATTCATAGTTGGATCGACCTCGCCGTTGTAGAGAGCGTCCCGATTGTAAAGATCGACACGAGTGAACAACGATGATATCAGTTTGAACAACTCCTTGGAGACCAAGCCAATTGAGAGTAGCCATCGGTAGTTCTGACAAAGTTGATCTGGGTTCAGTATGAAGTCGATATCATCGTGCCAGAGATCACGAATGATTCGATAGATGAGCATTGTTGGCAATCGATACTCGACCGTTCCACGATGATATTGTTCGAT
Organism: Heterostelium album PN500; assembly: GCF_000004825.1. Taxonomy (NCBI): domain Eukaryota; phylum Evosea; class Eumycetozoa; order Acytosteliales; family Acytosteliaceae; genus Heterostelium; species Heterostelium album. The sequence goes on along the minus strand of NW_008805065.1, from coordinate 455,653 downwards.
TGAGTTGTCTGTAACTAGCTTTGATTTCAGATCTGCGAGATGCTCCTGACGTTGAATGATCGCATCTATCAGCATATCTTTTTTTAAGCCACCGTGTTTTAAATGAGTATTCTTTCATTATTTCAACCAACACATCTCTTTTCATTTTCTCAAGTTCATCTCTATTATATACTTTATGTTCTAATATCTCTTTTGTCATCTTGTTATCGATCTCTTTTTATTAACTATATATATTCTCATCTTTTAATTATATGAATTTAGAATTCATGTTAATTATAAAAATTTGCCACACTTCCCTGATTATGATGAGGCACTTGTTAACCACATCAACATCATCTTTTTTACATTTTTTTTTTCATTGTCTAATTGAAGATAATAGATTAATAGATACAAGATAGATATATTTTAATTTTTAAAAAAAAAAACAATGGAAAAATCATTATTTTCTTGTGTCTTTAGAAATGTAGTATTGAATCAATTAATATTTGAAAAGGTTAATGAAGTAACTAGAACGATTGATCACAATAGTCAAAGAATTTATTATAGTTGGAATGAAATTATTACGAGACCTTATGTTTTGGCGGCTCATGGATATTCAAAAGAGTTTAAGGCGTGTCTTGACGTGATGCGCTTTGAACTACAGAGATCACATCTCTCGTTGTTCTTTGGTGTTATCAAAGGTGGTAACGTAGAGATGATGCAGCACTTGTTGGATCACTACAAAGTAGATCAGCTTCTCAAAGAGGAATTGCAATCGACTGCCAATCGGAAACCATCGGAAGTACAAATGACGCTGAACGACGTAATGGAGCATGCAACAAAGAAAGGTAGAATGGATATTGTTAATTGCCTCTTTGAGAGATTCACAACAGCCGAATTTACATCTATGCATTGGGATTACCGTAAGATGCTCTCGGTTGCACCGTTGTCCGGTGACCTGGAGGTGGTTAAATTCTTTTCACGCAAAGTCGATGAAGATCCAACTGCACGACCAGAAATCAATACTTTTAATAATTGCTTCAATAATGCCGCGAGAATCGGTAGAATCGATTTGATTCAGTGGTTGGCAGAGAATCGTTCGAGTGAGCTGACGAAATCCGATATGATGAAATATGCAATCTCTGGAAGTCATTTAGATACCGTTGTTTACCTGTGGACGAAACACAAATTACTGCAACGTCCGAGAAACGATGCCTACATGCGATTGATTCGCTTCGGCAATGAGAAAGCATTGGAAATCTTCAAGCTTCTCAATGACAATGACTACCAATATCCACCGAGCCTCGTGGAGATGGTCGCTAGAAGTGGCAATGTCGAGGTGATGAAACTGATTGACAATGAATCCAAAAAATCAGATACCAGAGTAAGATTCGAAAAAACACATATGGATGTTGCTGCGGAACACAATCACTTTGGGATGATGCGATGGTTACACGAGAATCGAAGTGAAGGCTGTACGACAAAGGCATTCGATGAGTGTGCAAAACGTGGATACATCGACGCTCTGAAATGGCTGTATGTTAACCGTACGGAACGATGTTCACGTAACATTGTTAATGAAGTTGCATCGAATGGCCATATTGAAGTACTTCTTTGGTTGGATAGTGAGGAACCAATGATGGCGACGACAACGACAACAACTCATGTAGTAGAGCAACCGCAATCAGATCAATATTTTCAATTCGATAATAATATCCTAGATACTGTAGTGAAAGCTGGACATCTGGATGTTGTTAAATTCATGCACGAGAGAAACAACGGTAAGAATAACCGATTCCATTTCTCAGAGGAGACAATGGATTGTGCTGCCGAGAAAGAGGATTTTAATATGATGCGGTGGTTACAAGAGAATCGAACCGAAGGCTGTACTTATATGTCATTGCTTCAGTGTATTTATCATCTACGATTGGACATGGTCGAATGGGTCTACGAAAAGTATCCGAAATCGCTGAACATCGATGGTATTAGCGAGCAATTAGATAGACACCTGGAATATCTTTTCGAGAGAGATGACCGAGATATTTTGAAATGGCTCATAGAACATATTCAATTGCCACCGGATGAACTTCTTAAATACCAAACCAAGATGGCAAAGGAGTTTCCGAAATCAACAAAAAGCAATACCTATTTAGTTGATCATATTCAAGAGACCATCCTTTCGAAATCCACAAAGAGAAAGCATGAAGAGAATGAAAATGATGATAGTTGTAAACCATTAACAAAATCAATTAAAGAATAAATATTATTTATAAATCAACAACATTTTCTTGAGAAAAACGGAAAATTTGAGGGATGAAAAGTGTTGATCAGATGAGGGATGATTTATTGTTTTTGAACAAAATCTAATACTAAAACATATTAGATTATTATTATTTTATATTGTATTTTTAAACTTATTTCTATATATTTTATTTACTTTTTAGTAATAATAATAATAATGGATAAACAATTAATTATATCTGTTTTAAAAAATGTTGTGGTTTGCAAGTTGATTGTTAACCATATCAAAGAGATAGCACGTTGGAATGATGAGATACTGTTTAAGTATCACTACCAGTGGAGCGAAGTGATTAAGAGACCCTATGTCTTGGCAACACATGGCTATCTACCAGAGTTTAAGGCGTGTCTTGAACGATTGAAGGTCAACGGTGTCAAGAGATTGAATCTATCGATATTCTTTGGTGTTATTAAAGGTGGTAGTGTAGAGATGATGAAATACTTATTGGATCACTACGACATTGAACAACGACTCAAAGAGGAATTGGAATCAACTACTACTACTACTACTGTCAAAGAAAAAGCAACAACTACACCAACAACACAAGTACAAGACACTCTCAACGACGCATTGGAATATGCATCAAAGAACGGTAGATTAGATATAATTAATTATCTAATGGATAGATTAGCTGCTGCTACTACTACCACTTCTACTGAAACTTCAACAGTTATTATTAAGTGGGATTTCAATAAGATGTTGGCAGTTGCACCATTGTCAGGTGACTTGGATGTGGTTAAATTCTTTTCCCGAAAATTCGATGAAGATCCCAGCTCAAAGCCGGTTATCAATACTTTCAATAATGCATTGAACAACTCTGCCAGAATCGGAAGAATCGATCTCATACAATGGTTGGCTGAGAATAGAGGACACGAACTGTCGAAATCTGATATGATGAAGTATGCCGTCTTGGGAGGACATCTCCAAACGGTAGAGTATCTTCTTGCCGAGCACAAACAACTCCAACGTCCAAAGAATGATGAGTATATGAAAATTGCTTCGTTACCCGGCAAACCATTTGCAATATTCAAGCTATTACGTGAACATAAATTCACTCTCCCAAATAGAATGCTTGAAACGGCTGCCAAGACTGGAAACTTGGAGGTGCTCCATTTGTTAAGCGACGATAAAGATGTTCGATGGGAATCACCAATGGATGCCGCAATTGAAGGTGGTCAGCTGAACGTTGTTAAATGGATGAATGAGAAATATCCAAACGAAAAGTTGTCTCCAAGAAGAATAGAAGAAGCTGCCAAAAGAGGACACCTAGAAATGTTGAAGTGGATCTATGAGAATAGAACGGAGCGTTGTGAATCCGATGTGATGGATGATGTCGTAAAGAATGGATTCTTTGAAACTCTGAAATGGCTCGACCAGAACACCACTCAACAGTGTACCGCTAATTCACTACCCTTTGTTATCAAACAAGGCAACCTCGAACTACTTCAATTCCTACACGAGCGTAACGATGGTGACAATAACCGTTTCAAGTTCTCCACTGACACCATGGATACCGCTCTGAGGTATCAACAATACGATGTTATGAAGTGGTTACATGCCAACAGAACCGAAGGATGCACAGAGACCGCATTGCATTATGCTATTTACTCGGAGCGATTGGATATTGCTCAATGGCTATTGGAAAATATACCGAAATACAACATGAAGAATATTAATATTAACAATTATCTCAATGAACACTTGGAAAACCTTTTCGAATGTGACTCCGAAGAAACGTTGGAATGGTTACTCAACAACATTGATAGAGTCGACTTGCCAACAGAAAAACTCTTGGAATATCAAGCCCAACTCGCTGAGAAATTCCCAGAATCATCGAAAGCAATCAACGTATTAGCTAAATATATTGAAAAGGTTGCAACAACCTCCACCACTACTAATTAAATATGAATAACATAATTTTGTATAAAAGTATTTGTTTAATAATAAAATAAAATGATTAAGAAACAGAACAAACTTTCAATTTTATTTATTTCTCCATTTATATGTTGTTGTTTTATATGTAACAAAAGTCCCCTTGGGTGAATTTATCTTAGTGATTTTTATTCACTATATAATAATTAATTTATTCTGATTTACTAATTAATATCTAATTTTAATAACAAATTATTGCAAAAGTGAAACATGAGACCCCTTTATTTTTATTATTTGTTTAGAAGAATTATAGAAATAAACAAATAATACATGTAGAAGAAGAAGAAGTAGAAGAAGAGGATTTAGAATCCACTGAAGAAGAGGACAATTATCCTGATCGTCAAGCTAAAGTAAATATACAATTTTAAATATTGTTTTTAAAAAAACTTTCTTTTATTAATATTCTTTTTGATATACTATTTGATTCTATAGAAGTTGCAGAATATCTCTAGATCTAAGCCATTGCAAGCTGATACCGACTCTGATTTATCCGATTTGGAGGAAGCATCCAGTGATGAACATGACAGTGAAGATGGTGCGGTGGAAGCCAAGAAAAAATCTTATCGTCCAAGATTATGTCCAGTTTGCCATAAGCCAAAGAAAGCCAAGAGGGGCACAGCAGAACACGAATGCAAGGGTCCGTGTAAGTCCTTAACTATTTGTGGCCGTGAAGATAAACATCCAGCCGAATACAAGAAGGCCAAAGAGCTTGAGAAGCTAAAGAAGAAGAAGCCGGAAACCGAAGCCAAAGAGGCCACCAATAAAATCTAAAAAAAAAACTAAAAAAAAAAATTTTTTTAAAAAATGATAATATTTGTTATATTTATTTATTGATGAGAAATTTCAAAATCTTTTGGATTTCAAACATTACGATCGTATATCTATAGCTGATTCATCATGTCTCGATAGGGTGTTAGCACACTGTGCCATGCGTGGTAAACTAGAGCTAATTCAATACCTTTTCAATCGATACCCAACTGCTGACTGGGACTTGTACCCGGCAATGGAACACTGTATTCTCTGGTGAAATCAACCTACTGAAACTGATGTCTGACAAACTCGGCTATGATAAACCAAGCTTGAAAAAGCTGATCTCAAAGTTTAGTAATGTATTCGAGAATGCGGCGAGCATCCGTCGGATCGACATGATAGAATGGCTTCTAATCTACTGACCACATGATTTTGTCATGTCGAATATGCTGCAGTAGAGAATAAACCATACAGTTTCTAATTAGAGAGCACAGAGATCTATTGTTCCAGGCTGATCTATACCTACCAACAGCATTTGAACACGATGGTATGGAAATATTCAAACTGCTCTGCCAGGAAGTACCGGATCTATGCGTATTTTCCTATGATATCGCCTGTCGAATTGCTGCAATACAGAGTTACTCAAATGACTATTTACCAATGTATCACGAGAACAATTAGTTTCGGTCTACGTAGAATCAACCATTGAACAACTGACAATGGACAATCGTTATGAAATATTAGATTGGCTATTGAGTAACCGAGATTATCCACTTAACAAACTCATTCAGCTTCAAGATTTCATAAGATATAGAGATAAAAAGCTAATAGATTCCGAGGTTGTATTGGAAAAACACATCTCACAGAAATCTATCCAATTGAATCAATAAATTATATTTGTTTTGGCATCTAATATTATAGCATCTCCTTAAAACGTTACGAACTCTATTAAAAAAAACATATTATTTTTAATCCCTCGTGAGTTCAAGAGAAAAAATGTTTTGCAAATAAAAAAATAAAAATTAATTTTTTCTTTTATAAAATGATAAAAAAATTATACACTATTATCAAACATTTAGAAATACTTTTTAAAGAAATAGTATTGGAAGTTTCAATTTTTTTATTTACTTTTTCTACAGAGTAACCAAAAGAAATTTAAATTCGAATCAACTCTACCAAATTGCAACGAAACTCGATCATGGAGATGATTCAACAACACTTCCTTCAGGAGAATCAATTAGCCAAGAACAAATCTTATTGAAATGCATTGGTTTAGATCCAAACAATGCAGAAGCATATCACATGCTGGCAACGATTCTTTCCGATAAAGATCATCAACCATCGATCATTCTTCCATCAGGAGAATCAATGACAGAGAAACAGCTATACTTGAAAGTAATAGAGATTGATCCAAATCACCTTCAAGCATATTATAACCTTGCATTAACACTATCATCCGATGGCGATGAAACAATCACACTTTTAAATGGACAATCGATAACAGAACAACAATTATACATGAAATCAATAGATTGTGATCCATTGCATTCCAATTCATACAGTAACCTTGCATATTCACTATCATCTGGTGATGAAACAATCACATTATTAAATGGACAATCGATGACACAACAACAACTATACTTGAAAGCAATAGAATGTGACCCAACCGACCCGAATCCATACAATAACCTTGCCTATACACTATTATCTTGTGATGAAACAATCACACTTTTAAATGGAGAATCAATGACACAACATCAACTATATTTGAAGGCGATAGAATGTAGTCCAACCGACTCCGATCCATACTATAACCTTGCAACAACACTATCATCCAACGAAGATAATATAATCACACTTTTTAATGGACAATCAATGACACAACACCAACTATACTTGAAAGCAATAGAGTGTGATCCATTCCATTTCAATTCGTATTTTAACCTTGCATATTCACTATCGTCTAACGAAATAATCAATTTTCTTAATGGACAGTCAATGACAAAACAACAACTATACTTGAAAGTAATAGAGTGTGACCCATTGAATACCATTGCATATTATAACCTTGCCAATACATTATCATCTGATGAAACAATCACACTTTTAAATGGACTTTCAATGACAGAACAACAATTATACTTGAAAGCAATAGAATGTGGTCCATTACATGCCAATTCATACAGTAACCTTGCATGTACACTAAAATCTTCAAATGAAACAATCACACTTTTCAATGGACAATCGATGACACAACAACAACTATACTTGAAAGCAATAGAATGTAATCCGTTACATGCCAATTCATACAGTAACCTTGCATGTACACTAAAATCTTCAAATGAAACAATCACACTTTTAAATGGAGAATCGATGACACAACAACAACTATACTTGAAAGCAATAGAATGTAATCCGTTAAATGCCAATTCATACAGTAACCTTGCATGTACACTAAAATCTTCAAATGAAACAATCAAACTTTTAAATGGACAATCGATGACAGAACAACAATTATACTTGAAAGCAATAGAATGTGATCCATTACATGCCAATTCATACAGTAACCTTGCATGTACACTAAAATCTTCAAATGAAACAATCACACTTTTAAATGGAGAATCGATGACACAACACCAACTATACTTGAAAGCAATAGAATGTAATCCGTTAAATGCCAACTCATACAATAACCTTGCATGTACACTAAAATCTTCAAATGAAACAATCACACTTTTCAATGGACAATCGATGACCAAACAACAGTTATACTTGAAATCAATAGATTATGATCCATTTCAAGCCAATTTTTATTATAATCTTGTATTATCACTATCATCAGATAATGCAATCACACTTTTAAATGGAGAATCGATGACCAAACAACAGTTATACTTGAAAGCAATAGAATGTGATCCATTACATGCCAAATCCTTCAATAAACTTGCAACTTCGCTCTCATCAAAAGAAACAATTACACTCCATGATGGACTATCAATGACAAAACAACAACTATATTTAGAAGCTATCAAAAATGGTCACACACAAATCAATGTATATAGGCACCTTGGACTCACACTTTCAAACAACAAACAAACAATAACACTTCCAAATGGTGAACAAATGTCAAGAAGACAACTCCTTAGAAAAGCAAGATCTTAAATAATAAATACATTTATTTTTAATAAACTCTTATTATTTAATTCTTTTATGTGATCATGAATTTCGAAACAAATTTAGAGAAACAATTAACTCTTAATCTGTAACGCACCAAAAATAAATAAAGGAATTTAAAAAGTTAACAGAATTTACCATAAATAATATTGGTCTATTTATATCAGAACCAACAAGATCTGGTAGAGAGAATCGTAATTTTCGAAAATAAATATTTGTTATCAAATAATCAAACTTTTAGTTTAAAATATCAAATTTAATAATATGTGTACTCAAGTTATGCATCCAACTTATTTGTCTTTACAGATAGGCACCTAAATACCCTAAATTATTAATTAACTGTTCATATTTTTTTTTTTTTTACATTTTTTGAATTATTTTTAAGATGAGAAAAGAAACAAGTTCTCTAATAATATATAATAATGGATTCATTTAATACATATTTAATTGGTATCTATAAGGAATTTGATTTATACTTAAAGGAATACTATAGTAATAGTACAAGTTGTGCAGAAGATGGTATTGGTAATGAAGACGGTGATATCGACAACGAAGAAGACGATGAGTTTGTTGGATTGCAATCGTTTATCGATGTTGGACGACAGCTGATATCGCTGGTTGACGACAAATCATTGGAGGTCGACTTTGTCAATAGGAATCTCGAGTTCATCATGTGTCTCTGCTTCTTCTCGGGCAATGAGCAAGTCTATCGTCCGTTGATAGCCGAGTGTCACCGAATGTTTGCCAACAAAACGATCTCAAAGAACTTTATCGAGGGTATTCCTTTCTGCTTTGCCATACCGTTTGGCAATAGAGATCTGCTCACCCTACTGCTATCGCACGGCATGGATATAACGTTGAAGATTGACAATAGCTATCTGATGACGGCGGTGCTGTATGCCAATGTCGAGGCATACGACTTCTTCATTGCAAATGCCGCGCCACTTAACCATGCCAACAGTAATGGTGACACCGCCATGCTGTTTGCTGCAATGAACGGTGACGATACACTGGTGGAACGACTGAGCAAGGCTGGCGAAGATCTCAAAGCTGTTAATCACCATGGATTCAACGTGTTTATCTGCGCTGCATTCCACAACCAGTCGACTACCATCACGCTGCTGGCGCGACTAATCGAGCGAACTCACGGAAAGAAGCGACTACAGGCAATGTTGGACCTACGCGACAAAGACGGTGAAACACCGCTACACATTGCATCGCGACTCGGTTTCACCAAATCTGTCAAAGCTCTATTGGATTGTGGATCGGAAATCAACATTGCCAATAAGAATCGTTGTACACCTTTAGATTTAGCAAAGAAGGGATTACAATTATCAAAAAAGAATATTAATAATAATAGTAATAACAATAGTAATAATAGTAATATAAATATTAAAGAAGAAATAGAATCATTAGAATATGTAAATCAATTGTTACCAAGTGAATTTAAAGATAGATTGATATCTAGGTTTAATTTAGTTAAAAAAGTTAAAAAGACAACGAAATCATATCAAAAGATTATAAAGATATTCGACGACTATATTAAACAGAAGGAACAAGAGATCACAAAGAATCTAGAATCGCTATTGGCAGTAGAGAAACAACAACATACACAACATCATAATCAACAACAGCAATCAAAGAAATCAAAGAATAATTCAAATAAGAATAAACAACCACAACCAAAAACAACAACTGTTACTAATAATACCAATAACACATCAACAACAAAGAATAACAATAACAATAATAATAATAATAATAATAAGAGTAGAAAACAAACATTAGAAGAACAAACAAAGAATGAAACTAAAAAGATAGCTGTTCAATTAGATTTAGATTTGATTAAAGATAAAGATAACAAAGATTTAGAAAAACAACAGTTTATTCAAGATAAAAGTAATAATATTAATAATATTAATAATATTAATAATAATAATAATAATAATGATAATAACAATAATATAGAAAATGAAATATCACAAAAAGAAATTACAAATATAAATAATGAATCATTAGAACTATCGACAACTTCATCTTTATCAAACAATGTACAAATTCAACAACAAACACAACAAACACAACCAGAACAACAACAACAACAAAATAATTTAGATTACAGAGAGAAATATAAGGAATTAGCTATTTTATATTTGGAACAAGCGAGTAGGTTGAAAGAGACACTTAATCAATTGACAGAGATAGAGGATAATTTCATAGAGTTTAGAGAGAGTCTCTATGAAAGAAACGAAAAGGCAGAGGTACTTGGTCTTGGTATACCAGAGATACTTGGTATAGGCTTGGAATACCTCAGTGTAGAACAACTCACTGTTCTAGCATCGATTCACACCGACCATATCAAAGAAATAGAAAGTCAACTTGATAAACTTGACAAGTGAGTGACTGACTGACTTACAAATTAAAAATCTTTAAATAAATTATAAAAAAACAAAATACAATAGATTCTATTTTTGTATAAATATTGCGCATTGCATTTTTATTAACATTATGCATTCTTTTCTATCAAAATGACAATGAGAATAGAATATCGATAATTATCTTGTTTTTTAATAAAATCATTTCAAACACACGACAAAAAGATGTTTTCTTTTGTTTTACCCACAAACCACAAACACCACATACCCCCACATACTTTATTATTGTTTTTTTAAAAAACAACAACGAAACATACACTGAAGTTGACTACGAATCACAAATCATCCGTTTTTAGATATTGAATGAAAAATCAAACCAGGCTCCATTATTATTATGAGCTTTACCCCTAAATTTCCTTTTGACCCGTCTTTGCTTTAAGGTCTGAACAACCAAGAACCAATCCAAAGACATCGAAGGACGTTATTTTTTTTTATTTTGTTTTTACTAGTTTTGGTTGATTTCTCTTTTATTAGTAGTAGTCAGAACGACACAACACCTTGTTGTGCATTGTTGCTGTGTTGTGGATTGCGAAAATATAAATATCTTTCGAGAAACTCTGACCTCTGCACCTTTACTTTTAATATTATTATCATTGTCCACTTAATTATTATTTGTAATATAATTTTATTTTAATTTATTATTTTTATTTTCTTTAAAGAGTCAATTGCGAAATTCACAAAGAGAATTCTTTATTCTTTACTTTACTTCCTCCTACTATTACTTATCTTATTAATAAAAGTTTAGCTACATTAAAAATAGTTTGTTGTACTATATATAAATTATCAATCAATTCATTTTTATTATTTTTTAATATTTATATTATATTTTTGTAATTTTAAAATTGAATAAAATATTTAAGAAGTCTCTCTCTTTATATATATCTCTCATAGTGATACAGCAGCTTCCCCCAACAAAACATAAAACACAAAACACACACACCAACACTACACTTTTTAAAACAAGTTTGATTTTTCACAAACCACAAAAGAAATTTTAAAACAAAAAAACACGAACGTTGAAAAGATAATTTTGGTGTTTTGTTGGTTTTTAATATTAAAAAAAAAGAAAAATCTGACTCTTTTTCAATTATTGCAATCTTAGTAGTTTTTTTATTTTGACTTACGACACCTTAACTCTTAGAATTATTATATATCATTCAGTATTCTATAGAATTGTATTTTGACAATAGTTCTGTTTTTTTTTATTTTTTTTATTTTTACAAATATAACCAAAAAAGTTATTTTAGTTTAGTTTCATTGGTTAAATAGATATAGATATAGATTATTATTTTTGTAATATTACAAAACAGCACAACAAACAAAATCAATTGTTACATTACAATTATATTATTATACAACATCACTACTCATGAATTAGTTAACTTATTTAGGAATAAACAAAAATATTATATTGTTTTTTTATTTATATAAAATAGTTAGTTTGTTTGCATTAATCATATCATAAATAATAATATTAATAATAATAATAATAATAATAATAATAATAATAATAGTATGGCAGCATATTTCAAACGTAAACCTTCGAAAGAAGATCTACCATCTTATCAATCACCGCTGTATCAATCACCGAAATTCGAGGAGGTTCATGTCAGTGCACTGGATGTCGAGGATGACCTGCTCATTAGTAGCGATGGTATGAAATCTCAACAGAAAGCGATGGCATCGGGTGCAGCGGGATCGACGGCACTCGATACATTTGTACAAGTACTGGGAATCGATCTTAGAAGTCTGGCTTTGCTGCGTGTTGGAATGGGTATTCTGATTATGTTGGATCTATACGTGCGTGGTCTCTACCTGCACGACCACTACACAGATTTGGGTGCGGTGCCCGCTAACACCGTCATAGACAACAGTCCCTATCTCTGGTCGTTCTACTACGTCAACGCCTCAAAGTACTGGGCCGGTCTACTTTTCACAATCAATTTCATCGCCGCCTTTTCAATGGCGATCGGATATCGAACTCGTTTGTCCACTTTTATCGCTTGGGTTTTAATGACTTCCTTACATGTTAGAAATCCAATGGTATTAAATGGAGGTATGGAAATGATGATAATAACAAACATTCTATTCTTATTGTTTCCTCAGAATTCTGACAATCTTCTTCTTCTTTTAGGTGACGACTTTTTTAGATTAATTCTTTGGTGGATGTTGTTTCTACCTTTGGAGTCGAAATGCTCAGTCGATGCATCGCTGAATGTAGAGCAAATCAATAAACGAACCAATATAAACAATGCTAGAAATATCAGTTATTCACCGGTTACACAGAGCAACTCTACTTTCCCTTCGACCGACTCTGCCGGAAAGTACTATCTTTCGTTTGGCACCATTGCAATTATGATGCAATTCTGTATTATGTATCTCTTTACTGCTGTGTTAAAGACTGGCGCCGAGTGGAACTCTGAGTACTCTGCCGTCTGGTATGCACTGAATCTCGATCAGTTTGTAACACCACTCGGAGTGTACCTCCGTCAATTCATCACACTCGGCCAATTCCTAACTTGGTTCACCATCTGGTTCGAATGGTTCGGGTACCTTCTCTTCTTTGTTCCATTCAAGAAAGTACATGGACCACTTCGTACCCTTGGTGTACTCATGTTTTGGTGTCTACACATTGGTTTTGGATCATGTTTACAATTAGGTTTCTTTATGTATATTCCAGGTAATTATTATTATTAATTCATTCTTTTTTTTTTCTAAAAACATATCTTCATAATGAGAAAATTCAAACCATATAATATATGATTATGAGAGAGTAATTTATATAATATGTTTTCCCAAGTTATTATTATATTTTGGGTTTGAATTTTCTTTCATTAATTATGTTTTGTTTGTTATAAAAACAAACAATATAGTCTAACTATCTTTTATCAAAAACAAAAAATAGGTGTTGCTGCTTTTATGTTTTTACCATCATGGTTCTGGGATAATTTCTTGAATTATCTTTATAGTCCAGATAGAACATCTGCAATTATCTATTTCTCGGCAAATAATGAATCATTGTTTAAGGTGTTATCGATTTACAAGTCAATGTTTTTGATTCATACCACACCATTGCTGCCTGCACAACGCGAAGACGAATCGATTAGTCTTCAATACCAAGATTCGATTTACAGTGAAATGAAGTCATCGGACAGCTGGATAGCAATCGAAAACGCTACCACTCTAGAACGTAAATATGGATACAACGCATTCGTAGAATTGGTAAGACTCTCACCGATCCTCAAGCTACTCAGCTATCTCTTTGCAACCTCGCTCTTTAAGAAATTCTACAATTGGGTAGTCAACAGACCACTCTTTATAAATGGATCCAGTTGGAACTTCTTTGCCAACATGTATCCAACCAAACCTGTTGTAGTTCAAAGAGGGTAAGTACATATAATTGATATTTATATATATCAAATTAAAATTTCTAATATATAATATTTCTTATTATTATTATTCAGTTATGTAAAGGAGATTGCATTATTCTTATTACTTGTTTTCGTAATCAATTGGAATATGGCAGGATCTTCGATGACCTATGCAGTGCCAGATTCGATTCGTTGGATCGGTCCAATTTTCAAGATTGACCAATATTGGTCGATGTTCAGTCCGTATCCATCGAAGGACGACGGTTGGTTGGTGTTCCCCGGAACTCTGGCGAACGGCAAGGTGGTCGATATATTTAGGGGTGGCATAGAAGTCGACTATGAGAAGCCAGCCGTAACCTCTGATATGTTCCCAACACAGCGTTGGAGAAAGTTCCTCATGAATCTCGAGGGTTCACACCACAAAGATCGTAGACTCTTCTACGGTAGATACCTGTGTAGAGAGTGGAATTGGTACGGTCGTCACAAAGGTGAGGGTGAACAACTTCAAACCTTCAAGATGCTCTACATGCTAGAGATGACACCACCATTCCCCAAGGACGGTGTCATTCCAGAAGATCCAAAACCACACACACTTGAACTTTGGTCACATCAATGTTTTTAAACAAAAAAATAAAATAAATTAAAAAATAAAATAAAATAAAACAACAAAATAATAATAATATTTTTTAATTAATAAATTATCATTATCATGATGATGATGGTGATAATAGATTTTTAGAACTTTCTTTTTTTAAAGATTTGAAGCATAACATGGCGTCAAAAGATATAACCTCCAGAAATTTTAAATTAAAACCAAAAATTATACCTTGTTGGATAAAAAAAAAATTATTTATTCGTTTGGATTTTTTATGTGTGTTGTGTGAATTGGCAATTGTGTTAATGTGGAAGTGAGGTGGGGGGATGTATATTGGACAACATATTACAGTTGTAATTTTCAATGTGACTTTATTTACTTGTTGGTTGTAATATTGACATTAATATATTATTTTTTTCAATTATTTTTTTGAAAAATAGATAAAAACAACAACATTAACCACAATAACAACAATATATTAAGTAAAAAGTAATTTTGATCCTATATGAAATATATATAATTATATTACTTTATTAGTTCACATTCAATATCAAATTGTTAATATCTATCTATTTAATCTCAATTTATTTATTTAATTTAAAATTTTAATATTTATAAGAAAAAAAATAATTATAAAAATTAAAAATTAATTAATAGTGTTGTGTGTTTTGTAATTACATACATGAACATGCAAAAGCAACAGCAACAGCAACAACAATAGCAATAGAATCAAGAAATAAACTATGAGGATTTAAAAACAAAAACAAAACAATATCAAAATAGATTAATAAATTTTAGTATAGAAACAAATAAATCAAAGAAATTTAATATCACAATTATTAGAAATAGATAGTTATAAATAACAATAGAAGTAATAATTATACAGATAAAGTTAATGAAATAAAAATATTGGTAGTTTTATGAAATTTTGGCGGTTTATGAAAAATGGCAGATTTAAGGAAAAAAGTGGTGTTGAATCATAAGAGAAGAGTCAGCATAGGTGATATTACAACGGAATTATCACAGAGTGGAAGACTTACTACTGGAAATGTGAAGATTCCAGATGATGATTATTATGGAAATGATGACGATGATGGAGATTTAGGTAGAGAGCGAAGAGAGAATCTTTTGAATTGTGAAAAGCTGAATCCGAATCAACTGGGAAACAACGATATCCAATGTCCTAATCTTCAGAAGCTAGAGGGTCTCGACGAAGAGTACCGAATGTTTACGGATACTCCACCATGTCCGGTATTGAATCAATCGAGAGAATTCATGACGAGATCACTACTCGACAGCGCAGTATCCTACGACCACTTGAAGAATGCTTCGATTCAACCGGACCTACACTCAGTCGGCTCACACAGAGGAATCAAAATCATCTCACCACAAGTTGTAGAGCCGGTCATAGTACAGAAATCAGCAGCAGTAGTAGTTGAACAACCACCAACACCAATTGTACAGCCAATCATCCTATCAAGAAGTTCAAGTCAAGATACCAACAAAACTAGAAGTAGTAGTAGTAATAGTAGTAGTAATATTAGCAATAACAATAGTAATAGTAGTAGTAGAAGTAATAGTAGTAATAAACTAACAACAGTTACAACAAATAATACAACTATTAGTTTAATTTCAGAACCATCAACATCGACAACGACAATAGTATCACCTTCAACTACGACAACAGTTATTAAACAGAAAAAGATAAAACATAACTTTTTGTCGTTGGATCAACATAATATATTTAAAACGCACGTTCCAGTTCTATCAGAGAAATCACAGATCTTTCTCGACTTGTTCAAGCAGGTGCTAAGAGAGAAGGATGAGATTATGAATAGAAACAACCGATCGCTGAGGAATTTCCTGTTGAAATTCATGAATACCTGCAAGGTTATGATCAATAGCGGTAGTTTCCTAATGATTGCCGAAGACATCAAGTTCATTGGCGAGATCACCGTTAAGAGTGGATACTTTATTGAATCGATGCGATCGCTCTTCCGACTGCTGGGCGAACTGAGGAATACCGACGAAACACTGACGTTCTTTGTCGAGTTCAAAAAGATGGTGGGCGTTATCAATAGTATCACCAAGGCGATCACCAATGAATCGCAAACCTACGAGATGTTCCAGATCGAGGAGAAGCAGCGTATGAAGATAGTGACGTCACTCAAGAATCTCATCAACTTTGTGTTGCACAACGAGGAGTTCATTGTGCTCATCAAGAACATCGAGAATCTCAAGAAACAGATCTCCATTGCCAAGGAGGAGCAAAAGAAGATCTTCCCTATTGAACGACTACGTGACATCATGAAGGACGCTCCGATAACCAACGATATTCTCTTGGCGATTCAGAGTATCATCGGTGAGCAGATAAACATCAAGATCATGGCGAGAAACGTTCGTGAGGTGGTCAACTACGTAAAGACTAACAAGTCTTATCAGGAGACTATAAAGGAGTTCACTGACTTGGTGAGCAATATCTACTCGATGGACGAACTCTACATGAACGAGGAGTTGGAGCTTCGTGCGCGTAACATCATTGACAAGCTGGAGAAGATCTTCATCGAGATCTGTGCGCTGCCATCGATGATTGAGTTTCGTGTGCAGACATCGCTGGTGATAACGTCGTTCAAGAAAGACCATCTCAACTCAAAGTTTATCGACGATCTCAAGCTACTCTTCAAATCGATGTTGAGACCGGTCTCTGCCAGTGGTGATAAAATGAAGTATCGACTCGACTATGAAATGTTTAATGAAATCAAACACATGTTAATTCCAATGGCAATCAACAAGATAAGATCGATACCACTGCCTGTTATAACAAATATGGATGATGGTAAATATTAACTATAGTTACATATGTTTGTTTTTGTTCTAATATCAAAATTATTCTGTAATTTAGTTAATAGAGAAAAGAAAATAGATTTTAAATTGGAAGATATCAATATTAAACTTACATTTTTCGATCCCAATTGCTTCAATGTCGGAATATTGGCTTGTGTTCAAGCAACTCCTCTTACTTTATCTGGAAAGGTTTCATCTCTACTAATGATTGAATTGTAAGTTATTATTATATTATCAAATCTAGATAAATTAAGTTCTTTAATTACTTACTCTTCTACTATTTATATATCTATAGAACAAATATTAAATTTAGAATCGATAATATGAAATGGTATTTCAAGAAATATGGTATTCCTAGAATAAAAGATACAGGTTTAGCAAATGTATTTACAGGTGAAAGAGGTATCGATGTATGTAGTTAAATATCAATATGATATTCATTATTATTATCTTATTAACTTGTTAACTTAATAATAATTAGATAAAAGTTAAATTAGAAGTTTCACAAGCTTTGTTTGCACAAAAGAGATTATTCACAATATCTAAAGTTAAATGTACAATCAATGATATACGTATGTGTTTATACTTTAACAATACAATTAATATTAAAAGTAATTTGACTACTAATTAATCTATTTATAATTAGATATTCAAATATTAAATAGTAAACATAATAGAATCTATGAGAAAATATTTAAATTGTTTCAAAAGAAGATTAAATCTGGTTTAGAGGAAGCGATCATCAAGAAAATGTATGAAAAGATATCGGATCTAGAACAGTCGATATCGAGTGTGTTGTTTACATCGGACGAGAGTAAAAAGGTGACGTTAGATCAAATTAGAAAAGTCGAGAAACGAGTACAACGTGAGAAGATTATGGAGAGAATCGACATGGAATTACCGAATCGATCAAAGGGCAGACGAAGCAGTCATTCTACAGGTGGTTCAGCATCGTCCTCCCAAGCTGATCTCTACCAGATCAAGGATTTCCTCAACAAAGACACACAGAGCGATGTCATCCCATCGAACGATACGACATTGCAGAACGACACTGCCTCGGTCACCTCGGTCACCTCACATCCCAACTACTGCGACAACCTCGAAGATCTCAAGAAGCTCGCTCGAAAGAGTCTCAATACCTCTATTCACAAACGTCGATCGAGTCTTGGCGGTCGAGTCGAGTCGATACCGGTCACCTTCAAAGAGGAACTACAGATTAACCCCAAACTAAAAGAACATCTTACCATCATGAAGTATCATCAATTCGGAATACCATTGGAAGAGGATGTATCACCAGGCATTTACACACGAGGATGTCCAACTCACACCAGAGTATCAACTGATCCTTTCCTGTAAATAAAAATAGATAAATAATAAATAATATAAATATCAAATTATTTAAATAATAATTTGATTGATATTTGTAAAAAACAAAAGTAATCAAAATGTTCAACAAATATAACCTAATTTAAATGATGATGTTTGGTGATGTGATTAATGAGTGTAATTGGTTATGGTCATCGGCATTATAAATTATCGGGCAAAAAAATTCTAAAATCCCCTTGCTATGTGTGTGTTAAAAAACATAAAAGAAATCGAAGTTGAAAATTTGATGCACTACTATGAGGAGGGGTTTAAAATTTTGTGGTGATTTACTTTTAAAAAAGAAATCGAACTTTTTAACAATTTGTTTGATTTCTTTCTTTAGTCCATTTGGATACTCCCGAAAAGAAAGTGTGTGGGTTAGCTCATCATTATGATAAGTTTAGCAAATTTTTAAACAATAAACCAAAAAGTTCGATTTCTTTTTTTTTTATGTTCACAAGCAAGCACATTCTATTAAACTACTTTGCTTTGTTGTTCATTAACCCATCTTTTTTTCTTCCCCAATTGTTCTATTTTGTAAATATTTATTTCATAGCCTTAAATAATTTTAAACAAATAATAAAATAATTTTTTATATGTATATATAGATATTGAAAAATAAATAAATAACAATTTAGAAATTAATAAATTAGTTATTTACCATTCTAAATAATAATAATAATGGAAACTATTTCTAAAACTGTTACATCAGAGATAGAATATGAAGAACCAAATTATTTTCAAACGGTTCTCAAACAAACTAAAATATTATTAATTAAAAATTGGAGAATTGCTTACCGTAAGACAGTAACCACAACCATCCAATTGACTGTACCATTCTTTTTCGTAGGTGGATTATACTTGATTCAATTAGCTGTTTCCAATGCATTGGATACAAATGCTCATTATAGAAATAGGTAAAAAAAACAATTTTATTGTTATTTTTTTATATAATTTAAAAATATTAATAATTTCTTAATTTGTTTTTTTTAAATAAAATTAGTACCTGAATCATATTCAGTAATAGTTCCACCAATTCCAAAATGTACACCACATCCAAATGGTGATTATTATTGTTATTCTTTTATTTATGCCCCCGATAATCCTATTGTGGAGAACCTGATTGCAGCTGTGATGATGGAGAATCCTCATTTGACAAGTGCAGATATTAAAGGTTTTTCTAGTCCAGACTCCCTCAATGCTTTTATTTTAACCAATCCAAATATTACACAGGCCGCATATGTATTTAATTCTACATCAAACGGTATATTCTCCTACGATATTCAGTATAATTCGAGTTGTATTGCCAGTTGGGGTAGCTCTGGAAATTTGTGTCCACCACCAGTAGAGAATATTATCACACCAATGCAAGTAACCATGGATAGACAAATCATTCGTTATCAAAATAACCTACAGAATCCCACTTCCAACTCATCCGATGTTCAAATTACATGGAACAGTGGTATCTTTGCACATCCAAAGACTTTAACTTATAATAGTATGTTTTCAAATATTTAAAAAAGAATAATCAATTTTATACTAATTTATTTTATTAATAGTTGTTACTGATCTTGGTAGTATATTTTTCTTTGCATCTTTGATGTTCCAGTTTGTTCTGATGCTACAAGACATGGTGCTTGAAAAGGAAACCAAATTAAAGGAAGGTATGAGAATGATGGGTCTTAAGGAAAGTTCTTACTATATGTCATGGTTCTTTACCTATTTGATTTTCATTATTCTTAATGTCTTCCTTTTAATTGCCTCTGGTTTTATTTTCCAATTTTCATTCTTTAAACATAATGACTTTGGAACTTATTTTTTCCTTTTCTTGTTCTTTGGTTTCTCCATTATTTGCTTTGCCTTTTTCCTGAGTGCCTGTCTTCGTAAGAGTCAAACAGCTACATTCCTCGGATTCTTTTTATTCATTCTGTTCTCAGTGCTCCAAGCTTTCATCCCAAACTTATTGTATATTGAAGGAAAGCCCTATTCAGTTCAAGCTATCTTTTCTTTGTTGTCGCCAGTTGTTTTTGCCAAGGGATTGACTGACCTCGCCATTGCCAGTGACATGGGTGGTATTAGATGGTCTCAAATCAGTAATAACTCTCCAGTTTTTCCATTGCTCATGGTTTATAGATGGATTCTTTTGGATGGAATCATCTTTATCGTGCTTGGATGGTACATTGATAATGTATTCCCAGGTGAATTCGGTACACCCAAACCATTCTATTTCTTCTTGACACCATCCTATTGGACTGATAGTTCCTCAATGAAATGGGAAGCCAATTCCGAATATGAACCAACGCCAGTCGAAGATGAGGATGTCCGCGCCGAAGAAGAAGATGTCAACAAAATGAACCATGGAACTGAGCATGCAGTCATCATCAAAAACCTGGTAAAAGTCTACCGTAACAATATGTTTTGGAAATCAAAGAAGGATTTCTACGCTGTAAAAGGTCTAAATCTAACAATGGAGAAGAACAAGTTGTTTTGTTTGCTCGGTCCAAATGGTGCTGGAAAGACAACTACTCTCAGTATGTTGACCGGTTTGTTTGGTCCAACCAAAGGAGATGCTCTTATCTTTGGTAAATCTATCCGTACCGATATGGTAGCCATTAGAAAATTCATGGGTGTATGTCCACAACATGATTTACTCTGGTCCCATCTCACAGGTAGAGAACATCTTGAACTCTACTCTGCATTCAAGAATGTAAAGGCTAGCCAAATCTCAGACCAAGTCACAGAGCGTCTGAATGAAGTCGGAATCCAAAACTTGGCTGACAGTTTTGTCAATGTCTACAGTGGTGGTGAGAGACGTAGATTGTCGGTTGCCATTGCAATGACTGGAAATCCACAGATTGTATTCCTCGACGAACCGACAACCGGTATGGATCCAGTAGCTCGTCACTCAGTTTGGCAAATCATTGAGAATGCCAAAAGAAAACGTGCTATCGTTTTGACTACTCACTCTATGGAAGAAGCAGATATCCTCTCCGATAAGATCGGTATTATGGCAATGGGTAGATTAAGATGTTTGGGAAACAATCTTCACTTGAAGAATAAATTTGGTGCAGGTTACAAAGTAACTGTTTTCCTCAAGAGCGTTGGATTGGGAAGTCATTCATCAATGGCCAATCTTAATCTTGTAAATAATATTCAAAATAGAATCATCAGTTTCGTGCTTGCGACACTCGAAGGAACATCGGTGGCAAGCAAGACAACCGAACAAATCGTTTTCTCAGTTCCTCGTCAGAGAACAGAGCAACTTCCATACTTTTTAGAAACTTTGGAAATCAACCAAAACTCCCTACACATTCACGATATCGATGTTAATCTTTCAACTTTAGAAGAAGTCTTCCTCAAGATAGCTGAAGATGCTGAAAAGGAAAGAAAAACAAAATAAATGTAAAGATAATTTTTAAATAATAATTAATATATTAATAGTGAATCTATTAAATACTCTGGTTATGTAGAGGAGGTAAAAAGCAATTATTAATTTATTTAATTAGTAATTGATGTTGTTTGGGGTTTGGGGTTTTGTTTATATTGAAATATAAACTTTGAACGACCAATCTGTTGAATGTCAAACTGTTTAGGAAATTGGTTATCACTTGTTGCAGTAACTGAGTAGAATCCATTGTTTTCGTTTAGCTTAATTAGCAATGTGCCTTTTTCAATCTCGGTATTTCCTTCGGAGATGCAAAATTTTAAAATGGCTTCATTTCTATTGGTTGAATTACAATGTCTTGGGATATCACATTGTTTCAATCCGCTAAGCTGTGATGCTTGAAAATTAAAACGATCGTTGGCACTACTACTATTGTTACCACCTGTAAAAATATCTATTTGTTTAATATCAGTGAGTGTTAACAAAAAATTATTTTTACTACTATTATTATTCTTATTATATTGTTGTTCTTGTGATATTTGATTGTAAATATTATTATTGCTATCTTCTTCTTCATGAATAAAATTAATATTGCTACTGTTGATATTGCTAATAATATTTAAACCAATATCGATGGAATGAGTGCAATTTTCTGGGACAACTCTGAATTGCGAGAAATCACCTAGTGAGAGCAAATCACTGTATCTTCCTGGTAAGAGAAGGGTGTGATGACCAATATCTTTATATTTCTTGACGTGAACAGGATCCTTTATTTCAAAAGCAAGGAGATAGACGCCATCTTCTACAATTACTGATTTGTAACGCTGTCGCTGGAGCAAACCAGCTGAATAAGAAAATTGTTGTTCTACAACAAAAGGTTCACTATTAAATGTTCTATTTTTATAAAACAGAGCTCTCTTTGTCTGCATCTAATTTAACAAATTTATTTATTTCCAAATAGAGAATAATATTTGATTAAAAAAATTGTGTAAATTTTTTTTGGGATTGGGTTTTTTTTTTGATTTGATTTTTTAATATAATGACGATTGAGCCAATCGACAATTAACATTTTTTTTTTAGATATTTTTTTTTGTTTTACAAAAAAAAAATGATCATTACACAAATATGTGATCTTATTGCTTAAAAAAATAAAATAAAAAACAGATTGAAAATAACTAATAATTAAAATAAAAAATAAAAAATTCTTTAGATCCATTATTTATTTGAAGTTGTATTAATTTAAGTAAACTAACCGAGAAGAATATTATAGGTTTAAGAACCATATAATTTATTTAGAATGATTGGTTAGATAGTTAATCAAAGAAAGTTATCCTGATGTCAAAACTACTAATAATTACAATTATTAGCATATAAACAATTGCGTAGTTTATTTGCATCTCCATTGGATACCTGAATACACGCAACACGAACAGAGTCACCGCAAGTAGCTTCAACTGTGGCTGTAATTGAGAGTGTCAAAAGAAGTACTAAAAGAAATAAAGTGATGAAATTCATCTGTTTTATATTAATACCGTTGGTCAGTGATGTATCACTGTTTAAAATAAGATTTAAAAATTAATATTATTTTTTATTATGTTTTGCCTTTTAAAATCACATTTTCCAGGTTTGAACTTAAAAATTTAATTTTTATAAAAAACAAAAAATTATTATTTATTTTTTTCTCTTTCTTTTATAGGTATTCATTTGTCCTTTCAAATCTATCGATTATTGAAACAACTAGTTACCGGAGTAAAAACATCGGAGTAGTATTTATAGTTTGAGTTACTTAGGAACAATCATTCAATCCACCCCATTGACAAGATACTTAATTTAAATAATAACCAACCAAGCAAGATTTTAAAATAACTGTATTTTTTTTTAGGGATTTCTAATAAATAATAAAATTTAAGTTGCAATATGAATAGATAAATAAATAGATATTTATATTTGTTATTTTCTTTGGGCCAAAGGTTGTTAATTAATTTTACTTTCAAACATATCTTTCTTTTAAAAGAATTTTATTGCCAAAATCAAATAATTCATAAATTGATTGATTTAAAGTTATTTTTGAAAGGTTATTTTAACTTTGAATATTTATACAAAATATTTATAACATTTTATTTAATCGTACAACTTTGCTTGAGTATCTGAAAGTCTTGAATTTGCATAGATATAATCTGGATCATCTTCATATTCATTGTCATCGTCCTCATCATCGAAATAATCAGTATTATATTTGGCTTTTGGTGAAGTGGATTTGTCTTCTTGATTGCTACAGATGTTCTTCATCCACTTGTCTTCGTAATCGTAGAGCCAGTCTGCAGCCTTCTCAAGGTCGTTCTTTGATTCGATCAATGCTCTCTCGATAACATCTTCGGCGACCGATGGGAACAACTCGACCAATTGTTCATAGGTCAGAATCTCTTGAGCATTCTCTTCGTCAACAGTGGTATTCTGGTTGTGAATCTGATAGGTCAGAACCGAGTTGATAGCATCGACTTCGCTGGTAGCACCGGTCTTCTTTACCATTTCATAGCATTCATCGATGGTGAGATCCAACATCTCTGAAAGTCTGTTGGCAATATCGGTGATTTGATCTTCAGTCAATTTCTTCTCGTCAACATTGTTGGCCAACAATGCTTCCTTCTTTCTCAAAGCAGCTTTCTTGTTAAAGATTGTTTCTGGTGATTCAGAAGATGGGGCGACTTCAGGTGGCTCCTTGAACTCCTCGTTCTCGCGTGCAACATATAGAACCTCGTTATACATAATCTCCTCGGAGTGTTTAATTTGTCCTCCGTATTGATTGTAGAGAACCAACTGAGATTGTGCAACTCCCTCAAATTGATTAGCCTTTTGAAGACTGGTGAGGATAGATTCACGAAGTTTGCTGAATTGCGATGGAATGAAGAAAGTACCAATCTCATTGTTGGTACCGTTGAAGTGCACCAAGCATCTGAGTGAACGTACACGACTGTACTCTGGCTTGCAATCGACCTTCTTTGTCTCTTGTTCCTGGAGAATCTTGAACACACGCTGAATATTGTAACGAACGATCTGCAAGATTTGGTCACGGTCCTTGGGTAAGATATCTTTTCTCACGGTCTCTTGGAGATAATAGAGCAAGACTTCGATGATCTTCTTCTTCAACTTGTTCTTTGTGGATTTGAAATGAAAGATAAAGTTACCGTAGATGACCATTACCTTGTTGTTGTTTCTTCCCAAGAGAAAATCAGAGAGCAAACTGGAGACGTTCTCAGCGGTCTCTGTCAAATGTGAGGTGAAACGAGCCAGCTTTTTCGATTGGTTTTTGCAATTGTAATGTGAACCTCCCCATTTCGATCCACATACATAGCAGAATTCGTAGCGACATTTCGTGCAAGTCATATGATTGCATCCCTCGTTACGTTGAATGGGATACTTGCAGTTGAAGCACAATGTAGTGTTTTGTGCCATCCACAAATAGTTGGCGAAATCGTCTTCCTGCATGAAAGAATGGTCACATGGCGATGGCCAATGAAGCTCGTTCTTACCGCAGTAGATACAGATGATATTCTTACAGTGACATGGCGAGTATGGAATGCAGTCTTTCAATCCTTTAGGATAGAACAGCCGCTTACATCCACGAGATGTGCACCACTTGGAACGAGTGAGCGAAGCTGCGTCGTTGATAAACATCTGTTTGAGATGGTCGGCATTACGATCGGGAATCAACGATGCAATGGTGACTTGATCGATCATCACAGGACAACCGGTGGCACAACAACGAATCGGTGAGACAATACCGTTACCATCGTTAATGGAAGCAATCAGATACTCGGAGATACAACCACGACAGAAACGATGTCCACAGAAAAACTCGATCGGTTCATCGATATCACAATAGCAAATAGAGCATTCACCACCTGAAATATTTAAAAATCTATGTTTCTCAATGTTGGCACATCCATAAGAGTCGATGTTGGTCAACGATTTCCTCATACCCTTGATATTGAATTTATATTTGAAGAGGAAATTCATAGCAACCGAAGCTGGAACTTGATAATCTTTTGAAACTTGAATAATTAATTCATTCAATTGATTATAAAATGATACCTAAAATAAGAGTTATGGTTAATAAGCATATGTAACTACATATAGATATTTGTTGATTTACACTTACAGGTGAAATAGTTGGTAATTCTTTGAAATTAAGTGGGAAAATCTCTTGTACTTCTTTTGGAAGTTGTGGATCTGTTGTGATTTGTGTTTGGATGTATTGATTGTAGACTCTGACAACAGAGTTGACCAGTGTGATCATATCGCTCGATGGATGATTTACCAGTTCGACACGAACGATATCCTGGAGAGAATCTTCATTGGCACGAAGAATGATAGATTTCGAGGTGAGTCCAACCTCTTTGTACTCTGGGTGGTCGAGCAAGTACAATGAAACACTGGAACTGCGTAAAGCGTTGTTGTTTCCAAGGTGTACGTGCACACAATATGGCAGTGACTCGCTTACGATTACTTGCGATTTGCCGAGCGTAGCTTGGAGCTCACGGCAATGTGCGAGAAAAACACTGTCGGAAACATAGGTTGGATCGTTGTTTTTAGCTTGCGATGGTAGTGGTTCGTGATTTGAGGAGTGTCTGAGTGAGTAGGTCGGTGAATCATCGTCTTGATCACCACCCTTTGACATTGTACTGATAGTGACATCCAACAACTGATTGTTGTAGGTAGAATTTAAACTGGTAAGACGACGTCCATCCTTTGTCTTGATACGAATCAACTCCTTTTTGATCGGAATTGATTTTGAATCTTTGGAAAATAATAGATATTAATCCTTGGAATGTTAATTTAGCATCAATCAGAAATGTTAATGTGACCTATTTATTTATATATTGTAATGATAATATTTAATAAGTATTTTGATTGAATTTCTATTGTAATAATAACATTAACAATATAAATGTACATACATTTTCATAGGTAATTATAAATCTCTTTCTAAAATCTGGTAAATCAATTGAAATATAGAGTGGTATATCTTTAACTGAAGATTTTGACATAATATCTATTGTTTTTTTATGTTTTTTTTTTTTTTTTTGAAAGAATAAGAAATTACAATTATTTGTTGATGCTAATTAATAAGATAAATTTAAATCTGTGCTAAAAATGACCTTTTATTGAAAAGTTTATATTTCAGTTGCTAAATTTTTGAGAAATCTAAGTTTGTGATTAAAAATACGTTATTTTTTGTGAATAGAAAAAAAATAGAATTTAAATTAAATTAATTGATCGAAAATTCAATCGACCCACTTGAGAAACAGAATTTTCTTTTTGAGAAATTTTGTTTGGAATAGATACTCCATCACCCAACCTTGAGAATTAACCAAAGAACCGACTGGTCAGTCGATTGTCTGATCTGAGACCAAAGGGCTACCAAAACCTTATAATATTAAGTGATCCAACTTAATTCACCGTATCCAGAAAAGATCAATTCAGGATCACCGCAGATAAATATAATTCAACTGTGGATGTTGCAATTTAAATATATTTTCAAAATAAAAATAAAAAAATTTACTTAAATTATATTTGTTTCAATATAATTCTATAAAACCAATGATCATTGGTGACAAAAATGAACTGTCTACCTTTGTTTGAGATCTTTAAAAAAAAATATTTAAAAAGGGGGTAGAAATTTATATTATAAAGATATTTCTTTTTCTATTCACGATATATTTCAATATATTTGATTTTTATGAATACTTTTTTATTTATACAATTGTAATCTATGTTTTGTTTTGTTTGCAAATGATTCTAGCTATTATAATGTTGGTTTTGGTTGGGTTTGTTGGTAAGAGAGAGAGAGAGATAGGTAGATTGAATATCGATAAATAATGGTTGTTTATGCTTTGTAGTAATTTGTTTGTTGATTTGTTTGTTTGTTTTTTTTTTGTATATTAAATGTTATGTTATGTTATGTTTTTGTTTTAAACAGAGAAATAACCACTTGTATTAATTTTACTGTCTTTCGATAGACCTTTGGGTTGTTTGATTCTGAGAGTCTTTGATTTGTGTGGTGATCTCGAACCCATTTCAATGCCGGTGCTTGCGCTCAACATCGAGGCGGTGTTGAACTTGTCGTTTTGCTCCTTGAGGTTGTTGACAACTTTGAAGAGTGCTTCGTAGTCGTCTTGCTTGGGACGTGTGTACTGGAGAATCTCCTGGAGAATCAAGTAGTATCGCGCGATACGTCTGAGTGGCTCGGCCAGTAGATGCTTGAGTTCCGCCTTCTCGTTGGACTCGATGTTTCGCAGGTGTATGGCAAACAACGAGTACTTCTCGATGCAACTCTCGATGGTCAGAAGCGATGAGTTGTGGTGTTGCACGTAGTAGTTGTACAACTTGAGGAATCCTCCCTTCTCCAAGAACAAATCGGACAGTGTCGGTTTCTGATCCCACTGTTCGATACGCTCTTTCAACACCGATGCGAATGTGATGTGGCAATTCAAGAGTGTCTCGAAATTCGAGCA
Organism: Heterostelium album PN500; assembly: GCF_000004825.1. NCBI lineage: Eukaryota > Evosea > Eumycetozoa > Acytosteliales > Acytosteliaceae > Heterostelium > Heterostelium album. Next base: position 427,006 of record NW_008805065.1, on the reverse strand, counting down.
GATGTCCAATCCCTCGGAGTAGGAAACCAGTGGATTCGGGGTGTCCAGTGACTTACGGATCGGTGAGAGGAATACATTCTGAATGTATTGCAGCGAGGTGACGTATTCCTGCTCAGACGAAGACAACTCCTCTGCCAACTTTTGTTTCTTCAATGCATTCTTTTCGTCTTGAATACGATTGAATCCTTTGGATCCCTCGTTTTGAAGAACGGAATCACCGAATGCCGACTGGATCATCTCTTGACGTGCCATCTCAATGGTGTCTTTGAATGTCTTGATCCAGAAATCACGATCCTTGACATTCTCACACAAGAACTTGTAGGTTCCCTCTTGACTGATGATCTTAATGACACCGGCTTCGTCGGTGGTGTTTAGCGATGCCGTTTGGAGGTTGATAAACTGTTTGAATTTCTTCTTGTCCTTGCTGGACTTGGTTAGCAGCAGTGCATCGGAGAACAAGAACAGGTAGTACTTGTCCTTCTTGGTGGCGAGTGGTCCCTCGTGTACGAAACGTTTGCGACGCTCCAACATGTGTGGCGGGAGATTCTTGATGGTCTCTTGAATCTGTTGGATTCTTGTGTAGTTATCCTCTTCGCTCTTCTTGTAGTTGATGGTCTCTGCGAAATCCTTGATGGTTCCGAGTGCTTCACACAACTGGTCAAAGTCCTCGTGTGAATTGTCAGTGTATTTCAACAGGTCCTGCAACAGTAAAACATAACGTGGAATACGTTGAACCGGTAGAATCAGGAAAGATTCAACGTTGAGTCCGGAGAATTTCTCACTGTAATCAAGAGTCTTGACGAAATTGCGGAACTCTGAGTTCTTCTCTTTACATTGTTTCAACGAGACGATCGACTTGTCGTAGTTGTTTACGTAATGTTTGTAGAGTTTGATGAACGATGTATTGTTACAAAAGATATCACCCATCTTTGGCTTGTCGTCCCAGACGAGCATACGCTCTTCGAGTGCCTTGAGAATGTTGGTTTTGTGAGCGTTGAGAATGACCTCCAAACAAGAGAATGTGTTCAACATCTCCTCGGACAAACAATAGATTTTGTTGTTACGTTTCGATGGCTCGATGAAATGCTCGTAGATGCAATTCAGTTGTTTTACATAGGTTCGCTCGGTGGTTAGCATCTCTTCGGCACGCTCCTTACGCTTCTTTCTAATCTCGGCGATCTTGGCTTCGTCAATCACCGGACTGGTGAATTCATCGAGATTGACGGGTGGAGGTGGCAGAGGAATGTCATGACCGGATGTCAGCGATGAAGTGTCATCGATGGACGATGTGTCGGAGCTGTCCATATTGTTGGAGGAGCCAGTGAGTGAGGCGTTGAGATCCGACGACGAGAGTGGTGGTGGTGGCAATGGCATATCGAATACAGGTGGTGGTGGAATATCAGTGGTAATATTAATAGAGGTGGTGGCGTCGATTGTATTTGGTTCCGGTGAACATGGTGAAAATGGTGGTGGTGGAAGTTTGTTGAGGTCGATGGGTGGTGGCGCCTTGACTGGAGTGGACATGCTGGAGAGTGGTGCCGGTATGTTTTCACTTGGCAGCGAGAGAGGTGGTGGAGGTGGAGGTGTATTCAAACTGAAATCAATAAACGATCCAGACTTTGATCCACTGACGGAGGCGTTTGGTTGTGGTGGTGTAGTTTGGACGACACCTGGAAGACGCGATGGCAATAATGGAGGTGGCAAAGTCAAACTTGGGGGAAGAGCGCCAGAGAACGAGAGTTTGGGTGTAATCGACATTACCTTTCCCAAGTCTGGTGATGTATTTGAACTATTGTTAGCATTATTATTATTTGATACAAATGAACCGGAACGACTGATATTCTGGCTGGATGAAGACGACGAGATAGTGGTCTTTGAGCTGCTGTTGAGCGAGAGATTACTACCGGGATTCATCATTGGTGCAACTAGAGGTGGAGGTGGAGTGGAAAGAGCTGGAGGAGGTGGAATCGTTCCGCTCGATGCAAGATTCAGTTTGGAGGTGCTTGGTGTGATCTTTGGCGAGTTGGTGAGTGACGAAGAAGATCCACTCGATTTGTGAGTGGGTGGAGTGTTGGTTGCTGGCGATGTCAACTGGCCAGCACTCGATGCCAACGGTGTTCGTTTGGTGCCGTTGTTGAACGAGTTGGAGTTGGACGAGCTGATTGGCGCTGGTGTGGCGAGCAGAGGTGGTGGTGCTCCTGGAGCTGTTGCACCACTGATCATCGTTGTTGTGGTTGTGGTGGTGGTAGTGGTTGTCTGTTGGGTGGTGGTTGTAGTGGTGGTGATGATGGTGCAATCGGCTTGCTGATCTAAATCGGGAATCGGAATTAAGGTGACGGGAGTAGTGGGTGGCGGTAGTGCAATGATTTCGACATAGGAAGCGGGGAAGTAACCAACACGACCATTGTACTCTCCCTTCATCCAACCTTCCTCTGACTTTATATCCAACAATGTAATTTGGTCGTCCTTTGCAAATGGGAGATGCCATTGACCACTCGTCTGATAGGGGTAGAGTGCACGTGCATACAAAAATTCGGTGGATTCCGAGTTTGGCAGACCCGTTGACAATGACAACTTTGAACCAGACTCTGCCGATTTTGGTAGTACTGGTGATGGTACATCAGTACTTGATGTTGATAGATGGTGGGTTATCTAAATCAACAAAATAATAGTTTAGTTAGTTTGTTCAAATGATTTGAAAATACTTTGTCTTTACTAACCTTTGATATATAAGAGATCTCCTCTATTAAATATTTTATAATGTTACTTACATGAGTTGAATCCTCCATAATCTGATTCAAACTCTCTTTTTGATGTCTAAGTATATTGGGTGCAAATACAACAGCTAGATTGGTAGATGTCATCTTGTTGACACTGCAATTCGATGATACCTTATTTAAAAATGTCATCATAAATAATACTAAATCTCTGTTTACTTTGGGTAAACCATATATTAACATTCTTAAATGTAACAGTCTCTGTAAAAAATCTGGATTCTCTGTTATTGTTTTTAAATTGGTATTACAGTTAATTTTACTTTTAACTTTTTTTTTTTTTTTTTTGGAAATATATATATTTGTCAACTCTACTTACTTATTACTTTGATAAATGTAGAATAATATCTCCAAATGAAAAGTGGCTCTGGTAGCTCTCTTAAGTATAATTTCAATACTCCTGCGATAGTATGTATGTCGGCATTGGTGAATTTCGATAGATCTGCTTTTCCCTCGTTGTAATCCTTTTTGATCAGCTGAATTTGCTGACCGTTGCCAGGAATTCTGAATAAACCTTCTTCGGCGATGGCATTGTGAGTTTCCAACCATCCAATCGTCTCAACTACAACAAATGGCAAATCTTTTGGACAGTTTGGTGATTCAATCTGAGGTTTCCTGTCTGCTTGTGAATTGACTAGAGTTTCAAGATCAACGCCAAACACTTGTTGGTTTGGTGATATTGTACTAGCCATTTTATAAATATTTCTATTGGTAACACTACTAATAACACAACTTGACTATTATATTTATATATATTATATATTTTAAAATTAAACTAAAATTACTATTATTATTATTACTACTATTTTACTATTTTAAAATTCCTGTTTTGTTTTGTATTGTTTTGTTCTTTTCCAAAATGTTCTGAAATTTCTGATTTTAGTGTGAATACCAAAAAAAACTATTATTATTACTTTACTTTATAATTATCTATTTAGGAAATCAAAATAAAAAAAAAGAAATTAAATTAATATTACGATTTTAATATTGGAAATATTTGGTTGTTGATTATTTTAATTATTTTTGTGGTGTATCAAACATGTTTTATGAATGTTGTATTCCTGTGATGGATATCAAAGAATGTGATGATGCTGATGATGATAATAACTATCATATGATAGTTATGGTTATTATAATAATTGTTATTACTACTATTGTTTTTTTTTTTTTTAATTGCCACACAATAAATATTGTACTGCTGTATAGAGTTTGACAAAAAAGCAATTTACCTCTTTGGTTTTGGGAAACAAAAAAAAAAAAAAAAAAAAAACAAAACAAATTGGTTGATTGTTTGATTGATTTGTTTTGATTTTGATTGATTATGAATTGTACAATTTTCTTATGTTTTGAAGGGTAATCCTATTTATTATTATTATATTATTTATATTATTGTGATAATTTTAAATTTGATCAGAACTTATTAAAGTGTATTTTTTTGTTTTTGTTTTTGTTTTTTTTTTTTTTTTGGATTGTGTGGTGTTAAGGTTGGTGTATTGAGAGATATATAATGGTGGTTGTGGTGAGTGTGGAATTAGAATTTGCTTTGTTTAGTGCTTATATTACAATTTGTAGTTCGAATATCAAATTGTTTTGTTTTTGTCTGTTTAATCGAATGAATGACAATACTTAGTTGACAACTAAATTGATTGTTAATGCGATTGTTTTTATAATAGGTTAGAGAGGTAAGGTAGGTAGGTAGAATATTTATGTGATGCTGATGTTTTACTTCAAGAGATATAATTTATAATTTAACGATAATAATAATTGAATTTGAATAGATAACTAACTGTATTGTATGGTTTAGTTTAGTTTGGTTTGGTGGAAACAAAATGATGATGGTGGGAATCGTAAGAGATTTCGGGAAACCAACACTGAAGAGATTATGTTTTTTTGTTTTGTTTTTGTTTTTGTTTTTATCTTAATTGAGTTAAGATGATGATGATTTGATATTTAAACGAATCTCAAAAAAGACTGTTGATATTTAAATATCATTGATGACCGTCTGATTATTTAAAGTTGGATTTGTATAGTAGCCGCTGTTTTTGATTTTAGTATTTGTTTTATAGACTTTTTGATTTTATAAAACAACAAACAACATTTAATAATAAGAACTATAATGAAACCATAATTATAATTGATTCAAAAGAGTGACTCTAAAAATCAACAACCTATTAATAATATTGGTTTTGTTATTGTTATTGTTGATTATAATAATTCGCTACTCCACTTTTTATATTAATTTAAACTAAAATAACTAGTTATTTAAAATATTATTGTTTATATGTTATTGTTATTGTTGTTATTGGTGTGTTATTTATTGATTTATTAATATTACTGTAGAGGTAAGTATACAGGATATAGAATATAGAATAAAGAATATGGATTTCAATTCTTTGTGTTTGGCTGATTGATCAAATAAAAACAAACAAAAAGTTACTGAGAATAAAGAAATCTAATTGATGGCAGTAGTAATAGTAGTAGTGGTTTAAAGGTGACACTGAGTTTAGTTGGGGTGTTGGTTTAAAGAAATTGAATATTGATAGGGACACCTCTAAGGTACAATGGTCCAAAATTAAAAGCAAACAAACACACAACCACAACCACATCGTTTGTGTGTGAATCGTAATTATAATTATATTTACTAGTCTGTTTGTTTATATTGTTGATTATAAGGTATCAAATTTAGATTTACGAAGAAGAAGAGGAAGTTGGTTGAAAACAAAACAATTGTTGTTATTGTTGGTTGTTGTTGCTGACTAAAGATTAATTTAAGTTATTTAGATATAATGTATATATTGATTAGCTGAATTGAGATTGTTTTGATGTAACAAAACAAAACAAAACAAAATAATGGAATATGAATTCATTCATGTGCAACAGCGCAATTTTCTAAATCATATATGATTTTTATTAAAACACCAAAATCAAAGTAGAGGGACGGATTTGGATTGGATATATAATGTTGTTATTATATTTTGTTATAATATAGTTAGTGGAGTTGTGTCTTGATTTTAAATATAGATTCCAACACATTTGAAATTTATAACTGAAACATTGAAAATAACACACACACACACATTGAAACAAACACAATATAAAACAAACCCCAAAACACGATGATCATAAATTGTAACTGTTGTTCACTATATTTCTGAATGGAATTCATTCATTTCAAGTAGTACTTTGACCCTGTTGATCAATTCCACTAAGAAATTTTGAATGTATATAAAAGTTGATTTTGTTTGAATCTTCTTTAATTATTGATCTACTACTGCTCCTGCTGCATTGTGTTATATATATTATTGATAAACTGATTTAAAAAATTATATTGATTGAAATGGTGCGTGTGGAGAGTGAGTAAGTCATTTGGCCAATGATTGAAAGAAGTGTAGTAAGTAGGTGGTCGTGTGATAAGATTAATGTATAAAATGATAAAAGTGAATATAAAATTCTGGAAGTTGGTTATTAAACACTTTGGTAGAGTGTTGTTGTTGTTTAAAGAGGGAAGATAAATCTATATGGAGCTATAGATTTAAATTGAATCAACGACAACAATATTTTTAAATTTGAAGATTTAAAATATCAAACTAAACAATGTTGTTGAATTACATCCAAAAAAGTTGATTGATCATTATTATTATGAAAATTACCTTGAATTCTATTAATTATCGTGCGCTAAATTTCTATAACTAAAGTTTTACACTGTTCCTAAATTTATTTACTGTAATTGGGCTGATTTTAGTCAAGTTGCTTTGAATTGTTTATATAAAAAAGGGTTGCTTTTTGAAGGCAAAATGAAAATATTTTAAAAGAAAAAGAAGTACTTCTTAACTTTAGTATAGTATAGTAGAGTACTGCTGCTATTTGTACAATTTGATAAATAAATAAATAATTGTTATTGATTTGGGAATAAAAATGAAGGTGCACTGTATATTTACAAAAAGGTAATAAATAAAACTCTTGTGACTGTTGATATTATGTGTATTGTGTTTATGTGTTACTGTTATGTTTAATTAAGGTGATGAGATTGGAATGGAACCAACATTATTGTGAAAAAGTACACAAGAAGAACAAAACAAAAAGATGTTGACAAATTTTGTTTAGATGTAACTGGGTGATGAAATATTGATTACTTAATATTTCCTAAACATTATTGTTATTAATTTTTAATATTTGCTACTGTTATTGTTATTGGTTTGTGTATAATTGGTGCTATTAACGACTACTACTACACTTTTTCAATCAATAGTTATTGTACGAATGATGATTGAGTTGAGTTTATGAGTTGAGTTGTGTTGTGTGTTGGTTGAGTGATAAAGATAGGCTATAGAAAATAGATGAGATCGAGATGCAATTGTGTGAAATGTGTAGAATGGATGGAGATATTGTATATAAATAATAATGAAAACAAATAAGTTGAAAGAGACCTCTTTGCCAGCATCAATCAACTCAAATTTGATCAAAGAAAAACAAACAATTTGAGGGTATTATTAAATTATCACCGGTTTTATCTCCCTCCAATTAATTGTTGTTGTTGTTGTTGTATGTTTGCTATTTATTTTATGATTCAGAGAGAATCACGTTGTTGTTTGCACCGTATTCTATTTGTGATTAACAAACAAAAACACCCACAAAAAACATCGCACCAATCAGAAACCAAATTCAAAACTAAACACACTTATTTTACTCTTTTTCATTATTTTAAAAGTGCTTGGTTTGTTTTTTTTTTTTTTTTTTTTGCGTTGTGTGGTATTGTAGTATTTTTTTTTAATTTTTTTCAGAAGATTTAGGTCTTCTTATAATAGAAACCACTGATTGTGATGAAAAAATTTTTTGCAAAACCAAAGGTGGTTTGTTTTGATGGTAAAAATAAAAAATAAAGTGCTTCATTCAGGATGAATAAAAAAAAAATATAGATGTGATTGTGTTGGCTGACTGATAAATATTAAAGTATAGTTGGTTCTATTGATTGGTGTGATTGGTTCATTCAATTAGAATTTTGGTTCGTTTGTTCTTTGAGATATGAAAAACCGGTTTTTGTGTTGTTGATGATGCTTTATCACTGAAAGAAGCATAATTCATAATGTAATGACTATTAGATTTAATTATAACCACCAATAGTTATTTGTGTGTAGTGTGTGTATGATCATGATCCGATCTGAGTTGATCATCGTCATCATTAACAAATTTATTTATCTCTACAAAAAAATTTAAAATAAAAAAACATAAACAAATAAAAAGAGAAGAGTAGAAAGAAAGTAGGAAATAAAAAGAAAATAGTAAAAGTAAACTTACATTTTATAATACTATGTTGTTGTTTGTGAATTGGTGATGGTTGGTGTGATTGATTTGGTAGTTGTACAAATAAGTAATATTAATTGAGTCTTCAATCTGTTTTTTTTTTGTTTGTTTGTTGGTTCCTTCTTAGGATAAAAGGTTTGACTGGTTTTACAATTGTTTTAATTTAATACAGATTGAGAGGTGCACTGTTGTTAACGCGTTGATCAAAGTAGAAAAAACTATTATTATTACAAGGTGCCTACAACAACTCTTATTTTATTATTATTCTGTTAAATGATGATTGCTGTTGTTGGAAATGTTTAAATTCTAACTCTGAAAATCCAAATAAATTAAATAAGATTGAAGACTAACGGGTGGTGGACATAAATATATTATCTATATCTATATATTTATATAAATATTATAAGGTTTTGTTGGTTTGATTGATGATTTGAATAAACTTTTTTTTTTTTTGTTACTTTATTTTTTATTATTACGCAAGCAAAACACACTTTGGTTAGACAAGGGCACCATTCTCGTTTTGATGATTAATTTTTATTTTTATTTTTAATTTTTGATGGGTGTACAAAAAAATAGTTTTTTTGATTTCAAAAATCGATGGAGGATAGTTATGAGAGCTCTTGATTTCAATCACTATTTTTTTCGAAAACAAAGCACAAACAGATCTACGATTTGTGAATGAAATAACAACAATAATCGATATTTATAGTTGTTTTTTTTTTTTCATCAAAACTTTTATCTTAAAAATATTTTTTCGCAACTGGATGGTTTCATTTTTGATCAAAAAAAAAGACATTGGTATAGATTAAGATTAAAACAATATTAATTATTAGTCACCCCAATATTAGATTTTTTTTAAAACTGAATCGTTAATGTTTACCTCATAGAATAAAAATATCAAATCGACTTATTTGTGTTCAATGACAGATTGATATTTATCTTCTTTGATAAAATAATTTATCGATCAACACAACTAAATCATAATAATCTATCTAAACAACATCACATCAATGAATGATTTTTATATTATTTTTGAAAAAAAAAACAAAAAGTTGTTTGTTTTTTAATTTAATTCTAATTTTTAAAATACAGATAATCAATGTGTGTTCATATACAAATACGAACTATAATTAAGGTTGGTTTGGTTGAATGATTGATTTTATATAATTTTTTCAAATAAAACTTTTTGATTTTTTTTTTTTTTTTTTGATTTTTTTTCTCTTTTTTTCTTTCAAACAATTTAATCTTATATATATAAGTGTTGCTTTTATGATTATTTTAGGCTACATAACTGTACATATCTTTCTGACCTTCTACTCTTTGAAGGTATTCTCTTTCTATCAATATATCTATACATTTCTTGATAATATTTACTTTGGGGTTGAACCGAGTCTGAAGTTGGGCGATGACCTCTGACATTAGACTGCTGTGCGACAATTGCTTTCTCATCTTCATAATACGAACGATGGCGGCCTGGATCTGCAGCTTTCTGTCTTCTTCTACAGTCTTGTGAGTGGTATCGGTCTCCTCCTTTGCCTGTTGAGCCAGTGGTACGTTGATAAAGATCTTTGTCTTTTTGTTTTTAAATTGTTTGTTTAGAGTGAATTTGGTTGTCTTTGGAATCTCATCCTCAATGGGTGGATCAGCTAACAGAATCTTTGATTTAACCAATGTCTGTAAAGAGAATAAAAGTAATAATAGGTTAGTTATATTATTAAAGTTAAATTAAGTATCTATCTATCTATCTATTACATACAGTTAGAGTACCCTTCAATGCATGATCAATTAATTGAGTTGAACCTTGAATCTCTTCTGCAGTTAGCTCTTCATCTGTGTTGAATTGAAGTAAAACACCGATCTGATAGGTGGAGCATTGTAGTGTGTATCCACTCTTGTTGGATGGCAAGTATTTAGTCTTTAATTCACCCTTTGATAGATGATGTAGCCAATTCAATTTTCTACCAGAGTATTGAACTTGATAGAATTTCTGGAACAATTGTTCACATGCTTGTAACTATTTATTAGAGTAAGTGTAAAATAGGGAGAAAGAAATAATAAAAAGTTAGTAATTATAATTGAAATGGATATATCTATATATTATAGTTATATTTTAATCTTACCTCTTTTGGTATACTAAAATTGGTTGCAGGTGGTTGTAATGGCCATGATCCGGTGGCCAACACTAAAACGCTAAAATCGATACCTCCCAATGCCGATTGCTCCTCGAGATGCTGATTGAATCGATCGAGTAGCTCTCTACTCAGCGACATATCGGTAAACATACGCTGAAGCTTCGAGGTATATTCGTATCCACAGGTCGACTTGAGCTTTCCAATCATGACACCCTCGAGATCCTCGGATGTCGATGTACCATGGATAAGACGCTTCGCTAACATCTTTGAATAGAAATCTTGGAATACATCCTTGTCTTCAATATATTTAAATACAATCATCTAAATATTTATAAATATTAATTATTTTGTCAATATATATTTGAATAATAAACAAATTAATTGTCCAATAAAAATAAAAATAAAAAAACACTTACGACATCATTTAATAATTGATCCATCTCTGCTTCCTCTGGATTCTTTGGACTCTTCTTTAATAAAAAGTCGGTGAATTTGGCCAACAACTCTGGTGATTTCGATGATGATTTGGCTGCTTGTGTAACTGCATTTTCATTAATAAATCTTCTACAAGCTTTATCGAGTGATGCAACAAAGCCAGTGTCACATCTGAACGCACCTGTCACCAAATCATTATATTTCTTAAACACCTGAAGTAATGTCTCAATATATAATTTCGGATCCTATATATATATATATATAAATAGATTAGTACTAATCAATTGAATGTTCAATTTGTTCAAAAAAAAAAATCTTACAGTTGCACCAACAGCGCCAATAGAGGAAACAGCTTGCAAACCAACGTTTTGCACATGTTTTTCGAGAGTTGCTCTCAAAGGTTCCAATCCTTTTGGAATTCTCGATAGCAGAGAGTACATTCTGGTTAGATCGGCAATCTTGTCTGTTTCCAAAAGATTTTGGAATTCGTTCCATATCACCTCAACCACCTTTTCAATCAAAACCTTTTCACATCTTGAAATAAGCTAAAAAGTGTATTAGAAAAGAGAGAGAGAACAGAGTTGGTTAGTTAATTAATATTTAATGAAAACAATAACTTAATTGATTGATTCTTACATCTGTTTCTGTACTCGGATGGAGATATTGTTGTACTCTTTTGACTTCTTCGTTCAAACGATTCTCAATCTTCTTCATGTACTCGGCAACTGTATTTTCAGAGATAAACTTTACAGATTCGTTTGTATAGTAGTTCTCTGTTGCGGTTAAAAATAATTCTTCAAAGCTGGTTTTGTAGACCTGTAGAATAGTTTCCTTTGGTTTTTCTCTATTCAATCCAAGACTCACTAATTTATTTGAATTCGAATATTATTATTATTCAATCACCATCATAATCATAACTTTTCTTAATTTAACTTACCATAACCATTGATAACACCTTTAACTAAATGTGTATTGATTTGATATCCATTTCTTTCGTTTTCGATTAGATCCAGTAGAGCAGATGTCAATCTACTCTTCAATGGAGTGAACAAGCAATCTCTCCAGATAACCAATGACAACTAATCAAAATAAAGTATTAGTTTCAAATGCTAACGATTATTGTTATTGCTATTATTATAATCATTGTTTAATATATATATATATATAACTTACAACAAAAACTTCATAGACTTCTTTCTTTCCATCGTCTATCTCTCTCTTAATCCAATAACGATTCTAAAGAATGATTAAAGATGATTGGTGGTTTAGTAATGAGTTTGATGTTTGATTGCTGTTGTGTACACTTACCAAGTATTGGAATATATTATTGATGTATTTCATTGCGCAGGTATAACGATCCCATTCTGTATAGTAGTAGTTCAAGAGTGGTTCGTCCATCTTTGTTTCGGCTACCTTTAGCAGCTCTTTCATGTGCCGCTTCAGGAAGTTATTCAGTCGATTGTAGAGCTCCTCACCAACATAGTTGGCACCTGCATTTGATTGTTTGGTAACACCAACCTTGCCTGTTTTCGATTGTGAAGCTGCACAATAATTATAAACATGACTAAAAATAATAATAATATTAAAGCAAAAAAGCCAATAACAATCATAAAATCAATATACGCATATACATATTTATGAATAATCATTATCGTTCGTTAACTCTTTTTCTACATACGTATATAAAGCCATCCATTTTTGTTTTGGAAAACCTTTGTAGAGCTCTGTTATGATTTTGTAGATACCCTCCTCAAGTTCAGGCCAAATCTCATCAAGTTTGACATTCTTTTGTGAAACTGACTGTGTTGATGCTATCGACATGACTTTTGCACTTGTTGTACGTTATTTCTTTCTATCAATCTACACTGTTATTATGATTGTGTTTATTTATATTATTTACAAAAATGAATGCTATCTTTAATCTAATCTATCTATATCTATTAATCAATCTATTATAATAATGCTAACAATTGTTGTTGTTGTTGTTGTTATATCTATACTATCTACCTAATCTATCTATCTAATTATCTCTTATTTATCTTTTTTTTTTAATTTGTTTTTTTTTTTTGTTTAAGAAATATAAGTTTAATTAATGAAATTAATATTAAATTTGAACATCTAGTTTAATGAAAAAATAATATATAAAATTAAAAATTGAATACACAAATTATTATTATTATTAACAAACTAACTAAACAAACATAATTATATATAAATCAATTATGTATTTTGTATTTAGAATAGTATGTTGTTTATCTGTTATTTATACAATATAATATTGTTATTCGTTTTAGAAATGATGTGTTTTTCCTTTTTGTTTAGTTTAGTGTTTGGTTGATTGATTTAGTCTTTTTTTTCTAATTGTTAATTGTTTAGTTTGTTGTTATTTAATAATAAATAATAATAAATTCTTCAGAAGAAATAACACTTTTCTATCAAATTTAATTAAATTGTTAAAAATTAAATAAAAATTTAATTTGTGATGTTGTTGGGTGGGTTTGAGGTTCTTCTCATTCATTTTAAAACAAAAAAAAACAAAAAAAAAACTTAGCATTTAAATCGATTTTGCCTTATTTATCAAAAAAGTGGTTTTAATGTCATAATTATTATTTGATGCTCTTGTTAGTTTTTTCTCTATCATCAATGAGATCTCATTACTTTCAAACGAATTATAGCTAAATAAATTCGACAACTATACAGCATTATCTGTAGATAAATAGTTTTCAAAAATAAAATGAAACAAAAAAGAAATATTATTATTTCTACCTACAATTCTTAAATATTATCTATTTATATTTCTGTTGTTTATTATTATTATTATTAATGTTGTAGTTTTTGAATATAAATTTATTTCAATCGATGATTTTCAAAATTGATAGACTCTCTTATTTTCTATTGATTTCCTATCTAACAAGCTATATTAAATAAACAAAACATATAGAATTTAATTGATGACTATTTTGTAAATGATTTAAAAATATAAATGATTTAAAAATAAAAATAGAACAATAATATTAATATAAATATGGAAAATGGTAATTTAATAAAAATAAATAGAATCTCTAATTATTTTATTAAATAATTTTTATCAAAAAAAAATGATTATTGAGATAGCGAGAGAAAGAAAGGAAATTATCTATTTCAGCAACAATATATATATATATTTATATAATCTTGTTGTTGTTGTTGTTGTTGTTTAGTGGGTACTTTTTTGTATAGAATTAAGCAAAGATAGGTAGATAGTTAGGGGTATAATTGGAAACGAAAAATTTTTAACCAAGTGTGACACAATATAATATTATTCATTTTCATTTTTTGGACTGTTTTAATTTCAAACAATTAAATTGTTGTTTGAGTGTGAAATGAATTATTTATATTTATTTAATTTGAAATGTTATTTTACATTAATTATTGAATAGAAATATTATTAATTATTGGTTTTGTTTTTTTGGTTTCTTTTTTATTTTTAAATCATCATTGTTATTTTGTATGTATATCAATCAATCAATCATGATATAAATTGAATGTTGTTTAAAACCGATAGATTGTATAGATAGGTTTAAAGGTTCCATGACAATATTGATTCTATCATTTCAATCAATCATTAAATATAACAAATAAGTGATAACTTTTTTTTTTTTTAATATTCCATTTTTGGGTTATAAACATTAATATTATTAGTTAAACTTTGTTTTGATCAAAAGTGAAACAGTTGTAATAATTATCTTGTTTTTGTTTTGAATTAGTTTTATTTTAATTTTCTCTTGTTAATTAGTACATTAAATTACATACTGAATCTATCTTTTTTAATGTGGAGGATGAGAATGATTATGATGATGTTGATGTTGATGAATTGCTTGAAGGAATGGATGGCTTAGTGCATCTTTGGCGGTGATTCTGGTGAATGGATTCGGATCGAGACACCTCTCGAGCAGATCGTATGCCTCTGGTGGCATTGTTTCTTTGACCTGACCGCTTTCGTCACGCAGTCGGTGTGCCAAACTCTTCCAGCTTGTCGGCTCGATGGTCTCAGAGATGGTGATCTGCTTGTCGAGCATATGAGCGAGCTCCGTAATCTTTTTCGTACCAATGATAGCAACGATCTCTGCCAAACTAGTGATATCATCGGGTGAGATGAAAAACGGATAGCGACCCGACAGTACACACATCAAAATGACACCGACCGACCAAATATCGATAGAAGTAGTTTGCTTATTATACTTTAACAAGACTTCCGGTGCTCTGAAACCTCTTGTTCCAGCTCTTGGTGCCTGTTGTTTTGGTTCATTAGCTTTTGACTTTGATCTTGAATCTTCTCTTGGTCTTTTCTTTCTTTCATCTGTTTCAGGTGGCATCTAAAAGAGATTACAATTGATTAGTGTTAGTTTGATTCATTCACTTATAATTATCAAACTACTTACTTCTTGTGCCAGTCCAAAGTCAATTAGCATGAATAGGTTCTTTTGTTGGTTGTATAAAAAGTTGGTTGGTTTGACGTCGCGATGACAGATGTTATGGGAATGTACATGTTCCAATGCTGTGAAAAGCGCGAATAGATAGTGACGTAGTTCGGTGGGTGTTATTTTGAAGAAGTAGTCTTTGAAGGAGTCGTGCTCAAAGTAGGGCAGAATCAGAGTGACTTGATCCATGTATCGCATTGCACCCATCAGCTTGGAGACATAAGACGAGCCGCCCACACGAAGCAACGACGTTATCTCATTGAGAATACGTGTTGGGGACGATGTTGGCGCGACACGCTTCAGTGCAACAACCAGACCTGTGTCTGGTCCCTGAATGCACACCGACTTGTAGACGCCACTGAACGTTCCCTGACCGATTTTCTCGAGGATCCGGAATCGACCTTTGATCTCTGGATACTCTTGTTCCGAGTATTCCGACGGACTGTTTGCAAGCTGGCTGATATCAAAGTAGGTGTTGTAGACGTTGTTGGCGCGCTGCAGACTGACCATGCCGGCAACAGTGCCTGGAATGCTACCGGCAACGGAATTCGATGATTTCATGGGTGGCGTTGATACTTGCCTGCCACTACCATTGACGTTCTGCTTCTTTCTGCCACCGGTTGTAGTCGTTGCAGTGCTACCATTACCAGTAGTCGATATTGAGTTATTCGATATAAATTGAATGTTATTATGTTTATTTGAAAAGTATGCTGTGTTGTCTACAAAATTTAATACAGAATCTATATTATTACTGTTGTTATTATTGTTGTTTGATTTACTATTATTATTACTACTACTACTATCTAACCAGGTTATAGAATCGATTGTTTGTTGTTTTGTTCTTGATATTGGTGTGTTATTATTGCTATTGATAATGTTACTATTGTTGTTGTTGTTGTTGTTGTTGTTAATGATGTTGCTGTTATTGTTATTACTAGTGGATGATGATGTTGAGGATGTATGATTGTACAAATATGAGGATTGAGGTGAAATCGGTTGGTTTAAGTTAATGTTTACATGGTTATTATTATTATTGTTATTATTGTTATTACTTGAGGAAGAAGATGAAGAAGGTGGTGATAGATATACATTTGGATGAAAAGTTGAACCAAGACTACTACTATGATTATGATTAATTAAACTATTGTTGTTTTCACTTTGCTGCTGCTGTTGTTGTTGGTTTAGTTGAGGATAATAAGTATGTCTTGTTGGCGATGCTTTGTTACTACTGTTTCCACTGCTATAGAGAGGATAGTGCATTTGATTTTGGTTGTGGTGATGTCCATGATGATTACTATGGTGAGCATGACTGTGACCACCATTATGGTGATGGCTATGATTATGGTCAGGCGAAGTCGATGTTTGAGAGGGTGAAGCAATAAGAGGTAGTTGTATTGGTATCTTAAAAGGTGGTGGATCGTTAAAGTGTATTGGCGATGCATTCATTTGCGATGCCGGTGATCTTGGCTCTAGGAATGACGAGCCTAGAGATGTGTCTGAGGTTGTATTAAAGTCGTAGTTAAACTGTTGTTGTTGCTGCTGTTGCTGTTGCTGCTGCTGTTGCATTATGTGTATCTGTTGCTGTTGTCTTAGCTGTTGTGAAGGTGATCCTATGTTGTTGTTACTGTTGCTGCTGCTATTGTTCGCGCCACTGGAGTTGTTGCCGCTATTGCTGCTACTATTGATTCCTACGCCAACGCCACCAAGTGGACTTAACTGATGGTGGCCAGGTGACGAAGAAATTGGCGGTAAAATGATAGAGGATGACGATGAAAATCGATAGGGTGGTGAGAGTGTATGTAGTTTACCAGCTGAACTGCTTCCACTGGTACCGACACTTCCATTTCCATTGGAAAGAGGTGATCCCATCGATAAAGGTGTTATAGAAAGTGAAGAAGATTGAGAATTGGAACCAACTATATTTCCAGATTTTGTATTATTTTGTTGTTGCTGCTGTTGTTGTTGCTGTTGCTGCTGATGTATAATTAAAGGTGATAAAACAGAAGATTGACTTGAACCTCCATTGCCACTTATTGACAATGGTGAATAAAATGAAGATTGTTGTTGTTGCTGTTGTTGGTTATATTGTTGTTGCATTGTTGCTGTTGAATGAGTATTATGATGTTGTTGAAAATCAAACTCATTATTATTATTAACAATATTACTATTGTTATTATTATTATTATTATTTAATAATACATCTAAATGATTTAAATGATCTCTTCTTTTATTATTATTATTATTATTATTGCTGTTTCCATTTCCATTATTTCCATAATATCTATTGTTATTATTATTAATACTCATTTCATTCATAACTACTAGTTATTAATTAAACTAAACTAACTATGAACTTGTTATATTATATTAATAAATATGGATATTTAAAAAAATAAAATAAATAAATTAATAAATAAATAAATAAATTAAATTAAATTATTTAATTATGTTTATTGATGTTAAATTTATATACATAATAAATTTATTGTTATTGTTTTGTTGGAGTAGATAAAAAAAATAAATTGTGTTGTTGATTTATAACATTTACTCCAGTAGTAATGATAATAATGATAGGGGATAATAACAAAGTGAGATTTTTCGCAGCTGTAGCAGTTTTTTAATTTTAATTATTCAAAAATGTGGTTTTTTTGCAATTTATAGTTAAAAATTTGATAATCTGTTGTTGTATATATTTTTTTTGTTTTTTGTTTTTTGATTATTTTAGTTTGAAGAATAGAAGAGCAAAGATTATTACCTTACCTTTCATAGAATAAATATTTGTTATATATATATATATCATAGGTGGTTGTGTTGTTCTTTTAATAATTAAAATCATATAATTATTTGGTTTTCTTATTTTTTTTTTTTGTTTTTATTTTTTTGATTTTTAAAAATAAATAAAGAAGTAAAGTAAAGTTAAAGGTAAAGAATAGAATAGAATAGAATGGATGATAGTAGTGCATTGTTGTTGGACGAAGAGCTGATGAAGATCAATAAGAGGTTCGAAAGTGGAGAGATGAAAGCATTCGGATTGAATCAACAAAAGATATTGAAGGAGCTGCAGGACATTAGAAAGCAACAGGCACAACTCTCGATGAAGCAAGTCTCGATCGGTTCTGAACGTATCAAGTTTCACGATGTCGACAATCTAGGAAAGGACGATCTCGATCAAAATGTTTATGATACCGTACGTGAAAACGATGAAGATCTATCAAAGCTGACATCTTCATTAAATACCATTTGTAAGAATATGTATGTATTATCATTATCATCATCACATCGTCATCAAAATACAAATATTTTTATTACCAAAGCAAGCCAATTAACTAACCTAACAAAATTCACACAAATTCAAATCATTCATTCATTCAGTGAAAATGCAAATAGGGTTGCTACTTCAACACAAGCGAAGGCATCATAATCAATCATCATGATGGTTCGGTCGACAGCCAGTCAGTCATGGTCATCTCATACATATTTTAATTGAAATTTCAAGTTTTAAAGTTTAAAATTACATGATTTAATTTAGATTGGTTAGTTGGTTGTTGGTCACAAACCAGATAATTGGATGAATTAAAATAATTTATTTTGGATCATATAAGCTATCAAATCAATTTGATATAAATCAATTGAATTTATAGATCAATTACGATACGATTGATTTTGTTCAATGATAAGTCGAAAGATTATCAATCTTTGAAAAAAAAAATAAAACTCTTCAAAAAAAAAAAAAAAATAATAAAAAAAAAACATTGTTTTTGTGATGTTATTTTTTAAACATATAATAATATTATTCATTATCAGTTAGTTGGTTTTTAGTCAATAATATAAAAAATAGAAATAGAAAGTAATAAACAAAGTAATCTATTATAGTTTGCAACAATTTAAGTTTGAATACTTATTTGTATTTGTTACAATTAACAAATTATAATCATTTACCTATCATCTTCTTTTTTTTTTTTGTAATGATTTACGGTACTACTACTATTAAAGTTCTGTGATATTAGAATTAGAATAGAATAGTATAGAATAGATAGAGAATAAAATAATAGTATTACAGTAGATAGTCAATTGATTATTTTAAATAAAGATGAAAAAAGATTTTAGAACAGCATATTTGAATACATTGGGTTTTAAAGGTGGTCAGTTAAAGACATCGTTGGAAGCAATCTTTGAACATCGTGTGATCGACCTTAACAAGCTTAAAAAGATTTGTAATATCTTTGAGATACCCAATCAGTATCGATGTCGTGTTTGGAAGATTCTCCTCGGTGTCTCTTCCTCCTACCAAGAGACATGGGATTTCATTCAAGAGCAACGCACCATCGAATATGAAGATTTGAAACATGCAGTCACTCTTGTACGTCGTGGTAACCTACCGGATGCATTCTATCATAAATGGTAAATATTAATGTGTTCAACAGTATGAACATCATCGGGCTATTGTTATTATTAGTTCATCTCAACAACAATATTGTTAACAAATCAAATAATCATTTTTAATAGGAAAGAAGTTATCAAAGAATATTCAATTGATTCGAATGAGAAGATTGTATTGGATGCAAAAGAGGTTGCTGCCAATGGTCTGGCAATCATATATCATACAAAAGAACAGTATTTCAATTTTCAGAACGGATTGTATTATATCAGTGATAATGAATTCAATAACACTGGAAGTGGAAGTGGTAGTAGTCATAGTGGTCATCATAGTCATCATGGTCATCATGGTAATAATCAACAACAACAACAATATAGTTCAAGTGAAGGTATACCTAGTTTTCCAGAAAATTCAGTACCGAGTTTAGTAAATACTTTAATACCAAATAATAATAATAATAATAATAATAACAATAATACAACAACAACAACAACAAACAATAATGATGTAAATAATATAAATAATAATAATAATAATAATATAAATATAGAACAAATGATAAATGAAATAACAGATTCACCATCGTTGTCATCCTCTTCATCGTCTTCTTCGATATCATCACTGACATTGAACAAGGATAATACATTTGGATTACAATTTGAAGAGCATCTCAAAGCTATTGCAGAGGTATTTTGTTATGTTTGCGAGAATGAAGTCGATGCATTCTGGTGTTTCAACAACTTTTTGAATAGATCATTCAAACAATACGGTCACAAAGTAATATTATTCATTAAAATAATAATCAATATTATTCAACGTTCAAATACTAATCTCTTATTTATGTTAACAGGATATAGGTATATATCATCAAATCAATATATTATCTAGACTGCTAGAATTGTATGAACGATCGCTCTGGGATCATTTCCATCAACACAATATACATGTAGATCAATTCAGTACAAAGTAATTATTATTCTATTAATCAAATTTAAAAATTTCTTTATTCTATTGATTAACAAAAATATTATTATTATCCTATTAAATAGATGGTTTAAAACATATTTTACATGTTGTTTCCCAACCACCAGTTTGAATAGAGTATGGGATAGAATCATTGGAGTATCACTTGACTATATGGCATTTATTGCACTCTCTATTCTGCAATCAAAAAAATCTATAATATTAGAGATGACATCAAGTTTAGATATATTAAATTTCTTATTAAATGTATGTTTACTCTAACATCAATTTTTATTCAATTACGAGTATACTAATAAAAACCCATCAATTTAGATTAAAGATATAAATATAGATACTATTTTAGAAAAATCAGTTGAATATTATACAAATTCTGAATAAAATAGGTTCCATCAAATCAAAGTTTATTTCTTAGAGTTACAATTGATTTCTAATTATAAAAACAAACTCGGTGTTTATTTACATAAGTTAATGTTATTTATAAACTTGATTTTGTGTATGATGAAAATATGTACGTCTTTTTTTCACATATAAATCCATTGTCTTATTAGACCTCGACACTTTTCTCTAAAAATTTTTTTTTTGATTCTTTCTCTTTGACATGAAGACAGGTTTACCAATGCCATAAATTTGAGCTATTTTAGTTGTTTTAACCCTTTTTCTATCTATCATTTGTTAGTTTTCATTTTTAATGTAAACTATCATTGATGATGGTCTTCAGAAATGAAGGTATTTAAAGGAATTATAGTGGACCATTTGTATATTTAAATTCTCATATTATTATATTACTATATCTTTTATTATCTATAATTAAATCATGAATTCTATAAATATATTAAATATTCACCATATCATTATTTATTGTTTAAATGTACATCTAAATCAAACATCAATTTTAAATTTACCAAAACAATCTTATTAAACAAACAACTATTTAATATTGTAAATAATTTGGAGATGGAAAAGAAGAATAATCATTTTACATTAGTATTAAGAAAGTTTTGGTACTGAAAGAAAATTCTGCATTCTGGTCGAAGGTGAGAATACCAAATCTAAATCCCTTCACCAATTCAAAAAAATTGTAAAGAATAATTCAGAATTACAAATCAATTTGGATTTTTATAAAGACTTTATCAATGATACCAATGATACCTTGACAGAACTCAAAAACTTTAGAAACATTTAAGCACATCCAAATGTCACAGAGAACGGAGATTTAATCGATGCAGATTTATTATCAATTTTTCCAAAGTCGAATTCAAAAACGATTTGAAAAACAATCTGATATTACTCATTTTTGTCTTTGAGTAAATTAACCATACACCCATAGTATGGTTAATTTACTCAAAGACAAAAATGGAAAATAAATTTAAATACTCCCGAGCAATTTTTTTTTTTTTCCTCTTCCCTAAAAGTTTTCTTTATCAATATAAAATAAATTAAAATTAATAGCATTGTTAAAATACAAATTATTTTTCTTTAATAATTACATAACCATAGAATTTTTTATTTTTAATTTTGTTTTATTTCTTACACTTCAATTTCATTAATGAGGTTCTAAGTGGGAGTTCAAAGTAATGGTTGAAGTATGTTATAACTTGACCTTCAATTATCTATTTCTTTTAAATACTTTTCTTTTCTAATTTGTTTGTCAATAGGATTATCTTATTTGTAAATGTAATCTTTATGAAAATATAATTTAAAAATTTCAAGTTCAAAGAATATATCAGCATTGTATGATATTAAATAGTTATAATATTCTATTTATCTTTATTGGAATAGATTATAATATTTTAATTTTAATATTATGCACTTCTAGAGTTTTACAAACAATTGGTATCCATTAGTAGAGCGTAAGTATTTAATCATCTTTTTAATAGCTTCCAGATAATTCTCCATTTTCGAAACAAAAAATTTTTTTTTTTGTTAACTTGAAAATCTTTCTTTGCAGTGTAAGATTGGTGGAAAGTACCTAATAAAAAGTTTCAAGTCACTATTTTATCGATTAATAAAATATATTACTGTAGAATAATTATAAAATCGATTCAATTATAATATCAAAAATGATAGCGCTATTGAGAATATTATTTTTCAAGTTTTTATAGAGTCAGAATACAAATAAAAATCACTTTATTAGTTAAAATTGGATTAGACAGACATGTTTGTAACCTGCGAAAGAATTTATTTTAATTGCTGCAAATACTTGGCCAATGCTCTGTAGGCAGCTTGAGTGGGTGGATCATTAATAATGTTGGAAGCATATGGATGTGATGCATATCTAACGATGGTCATTTCAGCCTTTGTGTTGACGTGGATTCTCTGACCATGGATACCTCTGGCCTCAAACTCTCCGACTGCATCTTCACCTACCCACCACATATTACGATAGCTCCATCCTTCGAGGGTGTGATAACCAGCGGGTTCGAATTTCTTCTTGTCACCATTAAATTTGATATCATCGACAACCTCAGCTGGGATCACTTGTTGGCCATTGAAGAAACCACGGTTACGCATGACCTCACCGAATCTGGCGAGATCATGGAGACATGTATTGAAACCACCACCTGCCGACTCGGTACCGATACTGTCGACCATGAAGTAAGCGTCGTCGGCAGCACCCATTCTCTGCCAGATTCTCTCGGAGAGATAGACAGCCAATGGCTTCTGAGTGACACGTCTGATGATCCAGGCCAAGATTTCAGTGTTGACGGTCTTGTACCAGAAACGTTCGTCATGTTGATGCTCTTTATCCTTTCTCAATGTAAGAAGGAATTCATAGAGAGTCTCTGGTCCGTCGTAGTCGGGAAGACGTGGCATTGAACCAGCGGATTGACTGTAGTTCCAAACCTCTGCATTTTCATCGGAATAGTCTTCACTGTATTTAACAGAGATGGTCATGTCCAAGACTTGTCGAACGGTGGCATCACCATAGGCAGTACGAGCCAACTCTGGAACGTAATGAATCACTTGCTTAGTATCATCGATCTTTCCTTCGTGTACGAGAATGGCACCCAATGTTCCAACGAATGATTTGGTAACGGACATTGCAAGATGTGGTTTCGTTGGATTCATAACACCGAAATATTTCTCATAGACAACATGACCCTTGTGTAGAACCATGAGACCATCGGTATAGGTCAAATTCATCATATCCATAAAGGTTTTAGTGTTTCCTTCGGCATCGACCCATTGAACTTGAGAGATATCATGGGGACGTTGTGGTAGATTTGAGATTGGACCTAGACCATGAGAGATTTGAGCGGTTGGTACCAATTGTCTAATGTTGGCCAATGACCATCTCATCTGTGGGAATTTATTATCTTCATGAATAAACTTAATTATCTTATCAGCTGGTGGTGGGCTTCCAATCATCCAACCTTTCTTTAATGGATCTGATTGTTCTTGGTCCTCTATAAAAAGAGATAGAGAGAAAAAAAAAAGAATTAATTTCAATTAATACATATTAAATATAATCTTTTCTAATTCTTTCGTAATAGTAATAATATTAACATACCATATTCGGGTGGGTCTTGTATATTTGATCTATCCATTTTTTATATATATTTAGTTGTAATAATAAAGTAGTTATTAAGAATAATAATAATAAATACTACTGATGAGTTTAATAGAAGCTTTTATAATGGTCCATTCTGAAACATTTGTGGGCTTTTTAAATTAAATAATTTGTAATTTGGTCCGTGATCGGCAAAAAAAATTTTTTTTTTTTTTTTTTGGGTGGAATGAAACAAAAAAAAATTTGTAATTTGCCAATTGGATAATAAAGATTCTTTAATTTTAATTAATTAATAATTAATAAATTTAAGTTTGTGTTGATACACAGCAAATATTAATATGTCACCACAAAAGTTGCAAATATAAAATTTTGTTCATTAGAATCTCAATGACAGGTTTAGCTAGAGATTGAATCTCAATAGAAACATGATTATGCTAACTACAAATGTTCTAAAAACTGTTGTAAAACTACAACTTAAAGCGAAATATCCTTTCGTAGATGTTTGACTATTTTTGAATTAGTGATCTAAAATTATTACAACAGTAGTATAAATCTATTATTTATTAAATTTATTTATTTTATTATATAAGAATGATAGATAAAATTAGAGTTGATATGATATATAGACATGAAAGTGATGTGTAGGTGGCGTTGTTCACCGAAGGTTTGTTTGGATTGGATGGATCATGTCCAGAGGGACCTAGTGTTGAAGATGGAGAGGAAAGAAGTGTTGCATTGGCAATGTTGTACCACCACTCTGTTGGTCTGCTATTGAAACAGATACGAGTGACTGAGTCGACACCACCAAAGTTCAGGTCTGACATTAACACCCTAACCAATTGATAGTCTTGAGTGATGTTACCAACGAGGTAGTTGCTATTATCTGTGATGGTAACCATTTTCGAATCGGCCGGTAGATTTCCCAAAGAACTGTCAAAGAACATTCTAATCGAAGTATTTTGTACGTTCAAAGAATTCTCTATATAGAGATAAAACTCTAAATATTTCCATCTTTTCAAATCAAATCCATTTGGATAGGAAATAATAGAAAAGACATTAACTAGAATCGAATTAGTTGATATTCTATGCGTCAATCAAAGGATATCCTAATTTTAACTAACACTTACAATCGTTATGTCCAGTAACGGATAAAGCTGCTCTGCCATTGACCAGATAGGTATCGCTGTATTGACCATTGATTGCTTCAACTTTGAGTCCTACCGCTAGATTACCGCTCGTGTCAAACACAGTGTACTCATTGGATTGTGAAGAACATCTCAACACAAAACTACAGCTAACTAATAAAACTACAAAAAATGTTGTACTTGTAAAATTGTTAAATCCGCTCATTCTACTCTTTTTTTTTTTTCAAATTATTACATCTAATGTTTTTAAAAGATATCAATTAAAAGTCTGATAAGAAAGAACTAAATCATTTGCCCTCAGAGTTGGAATACAAATTACGCAGCAACAGATATTTTGAAACCTTATATAACCACAAGATATTTGCAGATTTCAACTGATTCTTTTTTTTTTGGTGGAAAATGGTACAAAAAAAAAAAAATCAACTAAATTCAAATAATTGACCAAACCCATCTATTTACAAGATTCGTTAATTTTAAATCATACTTTTTTTATTAAAACTACATCTACATTTTATAAATACAAATAATAATAAAAAAAAAAACAAAAATCAAATAACTTCATTCTTTTTTTTTTGTTTGCATCTGTAAACAGAAAAAGTTTAGATTTATTCAAACTTAAATATAGAATTATTTTTATAACTTATAGTTTTCAGTTAGTTCATTATTATATAGATCTAAACATTAGATCTATTCAAATCTATCTAACTTCCTTATTTATTTAGGTCCAATCAAATTAATTAAAACCATCTGTTAAATTTGTAAATTAGATATATATATGTCGATTGAAATGTTAATATATATTTAATAAACTCACTTTTATTATTCATTCCACGCTCTATAAATCCTTGTTTTGATTAAAAAGATAATAGATATCTTAACTTTTCAAAAGGTATTTCTTTTCTCAGTCTATTTATAAATAAAATTTGATTGGAACACACCAACCCCAATTAATAATGTCCATCAGTGGACAATTATAAACATTACAAATCTATTATATAATCCACATAACAGGTCATCCCATTATTTACTATTTTTTTCTTTTCAAAATCATTATTTAAAACAAAAAAGATGATTTTAAACTATTATTTTCTCATGTTACAACTTAATTCCAACAAAGATGAAATGAGTCATTAATATTCTTCTAGCTGTAGAACATTGAAAATAAATTAATTAGAATCAATAAAACAATATATTGTCAATAACCTAAACTCCATATAGAAAATGATAATAAAACTAAACAACACATGGCATGGTTATATAAACCCACATTTACATACCAACACATGTGAGAAACTCAAATCAATCTACGATTTTCAATTTATTACAATATAGTATAGGTATTTCAGATGGTTGGTATACCATATATCTAGAGTGATTTCAATCAAAGTTACTACAGCTACTTTAATAATAGTAGTACTGTTACACAATAATGATAACAAGTTAAAATAAAAACATAAAACATAATAACAATAAAATAAAATTAACACAATGTGCGTTTAGATACTGATTAACATTTATATGAGCAGTTTGTTGTGTGGTGTGTTAATGTAATTTTATTTGTCTTTATCAAAAAGATCCAGTTGAAAAATTAATCATGTGGTTATTTTCGAATTCTGATGATGTTGGTGAATAAAAGTAGTATAATGATAGATCATTATTCAATTTTATATAATTTCGTACTGTACGATTACTGGTTCTTATTGATTGTTTAGTGTAATCCATTTAGGGCAAAACAAATGATAACATTGTTTATGTTTTATTTGTATTGTTTTAATGAGAATTATTAATTTATTTTTAATATAAGTTTATTTATTTTTATATTACTTTATAGAAATTTTTAATATCCCCAAAATTTTATTTTTATATATACAATGATATAGAAATAATCAAATATATTTTTTTTTAATAGTATTTATCTATCGAAAGTCCATAAAACAATTTTTTTTTAGGAAAATGAAACTTTTTTATTTAATATTTATTATATTTATATTTAAATGTGTAAATTCGATATGTCCATCAAATTTTTATTATAATTCAAATGATTCGGTATGTTTAGGGAGAACATCAGGTATTAAAACTTTATATTTTTCAGAGGTAAGTTTGGTTTTGGAATTTAAAATCAAAAAGTTTAGTTTTAAATATTAATAAATATATTTTAAAAAGTGTTTATATAGTGGATATTCAGTTTATTTTATTGATCAAACTTCTATTAATGAAGTATCAAGTACTTCTTCGAATTTTTGGAAAAATCCATTAAATGTTTTTGGTGTTGATCTTAATCAAGAACATTCCAGCTCATATTGTCCAGCTCTTTCAAAACCTTTGAATGGAATGAGATCGTTTGCTGATATATCCGACATAGAAATTGTAAAGAATAAGTATTTGGTCTATTCTCAGTGTGCTTCAGCAACTCGATCAAAGATTGGTATTAAATCGACAAATAATCCAGATGAAAAAGTAGAGTCTGCATGTATATTCGCATCACAATCGACCACCATTGAAAAGACTCCTCCATTCTCCAATGTTATCGAACTGAGTAAACCTTGTCTGTCAACCTATGTATGTGGTGGATCATCCTCTATTTACTCTGAATTCCAAACACTAGTCAATTCCGAATGCAACGATATATTTTTTAATTGCAGTAAATACAATACCGATAAAGAGACATTTACATTACTCTACAACCAAACTTTTTACATTGGAACACCAACGAATTTCTCATCAACTTGTCCAGATCTATGTCTTCATGGAAAATGTAATAGCAAAGGTCAATGTGATTGTTATGATCTATTTGCAGGACCTACATGTAATAGATGTGCAGATGGTTATGAATTTAAAAATAATCAGTGTGTTGGTAAATACTAAAAAATTATCTATTATTTAATTATTTAATATTAATATTCTAAATTATAGATATAAATGAATGTTCAAATACTACAATTTGTAACTCTGAGAATTCTGTTTGTGCAAATACCGTTGGAAGCTATACTTGTCAATGTAAACTTGGATATGTACCTAAAGATAGTTTTACTTGTATAGGTAAGTTAATCATATAGTATTATCAATATTTTTATTAATTTTTATTATTTAAAAAATAATTTTAGATGAAGATGAATGTAAAACCCAAAAACCATGTGGTAATGGAACTTGTATAAATAGTTATGGTGGATATCGTTGTGATTGTCCCGATGGTTTTAAATTTATGAACCAACAATGTGTAGATATTGATGAATGCACTACAATTCCCAATATATGTCCAAACTATTATAGTTGTGTTAATACTATTGGTTCATTTAATTGTTTTTGTCCACCAGAAAATTTAAAATATTGCCAAGGTTTGTATAATTTTAATTTTTATATTGATTTAATATTAATAAAAGAATCTAGAATTTCCAAATATAATAAGAGTTTCTAGTTTGGGAAAGGGATTGATAGAGATGGAAGGAGAAAAGATCCCTCAATCAACTAATTTTACAATAGAAATTGGAAAAAGAAGTTGTAATAATATTGTTTTGAAAAAAGCTAATATTTTAACTTGTCAAGTTAATCCAGATTTTTTGGATAGTGAAAATGTTATTATTGTGATAAATGGTGTAAAGAAAATTGTTGCAAAATTCAAAGGTATTGTAAAAACTTTTTAAAACTTTTTAATATTTATTATATATTAATTAAATTTATTGAAAATCAATATTTTAGCTCCCTATATAAATAGTACTACAAGAGTACCTACATCAGGTGGAATTGTTTCGCTTAATGTTAGTGGAATACATGACTTTGATAATACTTGGGTTCTAATAGATTCAAAGAATTGTACCAACCTAACAGTGATAAACGAAAATTATTTGCAATGTCTTATTAGTCTAGGTACTGGTTCACATTCCATCTCTCTTGTATCACTCGGACAATTCTCAACAGATAATCAAAGTTTTTATTATCTACCCCCTTCAATTAATGAAACATCTACTATCACACAAAGTGGTGGATTATTAACGATTTACGGTGACAATTTTGGAAATATAACCAGTGATATCTCAATTTTCATTGGAAGCAATTCATGCTCAAATATTTCATTAATCACACCTCATAAATCACTTTCATGTTGGGTTGCCGCAAATAATTTTTACAAAGATATTTTATATGTCTCTGTATCAAATCAAAGATCTGATGATTTTATATTATTTATAGATCCAAGTAAGTAATATCTTTATAAATTCAATCTTTAAAAAGTAACTAATTTATTTTTCCAATTAAAAAAGGTTATGATTGTGATAACACTACATGTTATAATAATGGATTCTGTAATAGTGGAATATGCTTTTGTAATGAGAATTGGACTGGACCGTATTGTAATATAAGTTCAAACAATATTGATACCAATGTTTCTCTGTCACTCTCCGATTATTCGCCGCATACTCAAATCATAACGGAATCTCTTTCGACATTCAATCTGAATATCAAAGAGATCAGAGAAATGTCTGCAAGCAAATCAATAGTTCAGAGATATGATCTCAACAAGATGAGTTGGACAATGGTGTCTCTATCGAAAGAACAATGGGTTTACAACTTGACGATGCCAAATCTTGCGAATCTCACCGTTGACATTGAATTCTCAAACGAAACGAAACACTTTAATTTCGGTGATCAACAACTTCGCAAGAGTAAAGGTTCACTGAAATACACCATTTCCATAGATCATTGGCCATTCTCTAATCGCAGCAATCATCTCGAGCTTATATTAACTAGCGATGCAATTCAGAGAGATATCAATGATAAATGTTATTCATCATCGCTACTCTACACTAAATTTGGTTTCAACAATAAATTCAACCCAAGACCAACCACCAATGTAGCCACCAACGATGATCAAAGAAGTGAAGTACTATGGTTCAAAACCTACACTGGATGGTCAACTCTGTTTGCCAAATTCTTTAACAAAGCTATATTGGATGGAAAGATGAAGAGTATAAGATTCGCATCGATTAAAAACAATGACTCACCAAGTGTTGACATTGCACTCATCATACCGTACTTCAAGAGAACCTGTATAGTCGATCCTGATTACTCGGTGCTAGTAAACGCGAATCCACCTACACCCAAATGTTCAAATGTATCCGACGACAATGTTGTTTTGGCAGCATCTCTTGCTATACTTGCTGTTTTCGCAGTGGCATCTATTAGTAGTATTGCATTCTATATCATCAGAGTTAGAAAGAGATCTAATATACCAAATATTGATGGTGCAACAAAATCACCTTAATAAAATAATTTAAATAAAAAATAAAATAATGTTACCAAAAAAAAAAAGTTAATTTGCTCATTATTAATATGTACATAAAATAGTCTATTGATATAATTTTTTTTAATAAAAACAGATGTCTTTTTTTTTTAAATAAATTGTAATATTAATCAAAAAAGATTACAATAACTAAAATTAAAATCTAATTAAAATCTAATTAAAATATAAATAATGAAACTGAATAAAAAGTAAATTTTATTTATTTATTGAATTTATTACAGTTGTATAAATTACAATAATATAATATTAAAGTTTAATTTATTACTTTTCAAAATATTTCTCACTATAAAAGTATGGAAGAAGTTCAAAACCCAACTCTCACGATCACCCAACTCTGTGGTAGTCTTTAAAAATCGCGTGCATGTTTGTGAACTGGATGTTGCCAAACACATGTCACTGGATCGAAATCAATTGAAAAGTTAGCAATAGACTCTACCTGTTGTCCAGATGCACTCTACCGTTTGCTACGTGCATTGTCCTCCATTGGTATCTTTAGAGATACCGATACTCGTGTATTCCAACATACTGCATTATCTTAGATGTTGCTGGTTCCTGTTGTACGTACTTCTCAACGGTAGTCCATTGGCGTACAACTTGTGGAAGAACTTGACTAGCACCATTCGTAGCGGTCACTCCAACTTGAGCTTACTCATTGGAAAACCAAGTATTTGGGAGTATCTAATTGACCATCACGATGTTGCCAAATGTCTTTTCAACATACTCTCTATCTATGCTATTAATTTCGCATCGACTCTTCTTGAAATGAGTGACTTTCACGCAGACAAGTTTGAATCGATCGTTGCTATTGGTGGTAGTCAAGGTGTACTGTTGAATAGTATTCTCAAATCCCGTGGTGGTGGTTCTACCTGCAAAAAAGCAATCAACTATGATCTTCCTGTGATTTTCGAACTATTAAAACAAGTTGGAAAGCCAGTACGTGATGATACAAGGATGAACAAGCTGATTACATCAAAGAGAAGCTATCAGAAGCTGATATCTTTGTAGTACAACACTGGCCAATTACAACGATGAAATTGTACTTATATATAAACCCAGAAAGAAGTTTTGTTATTTTTCAAAGTTAATAAAATGATAAAGCTGATCAAAATAATAACCATTAAAAAATTGAAAATTAAAAATTGAAAAAAAAATTAAAAAAAAGAAATAAATCAAAAAAACGAACGAAACATGCTCATTCTCAAAATCATAAAATTAGATTTAATTTATTTTAATATTAATTAAATAGTTTTAGATAGAGAGAGTATCAAATGGATAATACTATATTCTTTAGCTTGGGATTAGGTGCCAAGTTTAATAAAACAAAGTTTCAAAAAGATGTTAATTTATTTAAGGTAAAAGAGATTAAAGTTGTTGCTTGTGATCATAAACATGACTAACAAAGTAGTAACATTATAATTTTATAATAATAGGGAAATAAATTGATGGATTTAGATAAAAATCAACAAAATACAACACTATCTTTCTTTAATAAAAATAACACAGCCAAAACCGATGATAAAAAGAAAGTTAAAGATGAACCAAAAGTAAAAGTCGAGAAAAAAGAAGAACAACAACCAAAAGAGAATAAGAATAGTAAAAAGAGATCAATTAATCAAGTTGAAGAGGAAGAAGAAGAAAAGATAGTAGTTAAGAAAGAAGAAGAAGAGGATGAAGTAGCAGAGGAAGAAGATAACGAGAATGATGATGATGAAGAGGTAGAAGATTTTGTTGAGGAAAGTGATGAGGAAGATAAAGAGAAGGAAAGTGATGATGATGAAGAAGAAGAAGAAGAAGAAGATGTTAGTTTATTTAAAAAGAAATATGTACCACCTGAAGAATATCTAGATGAAGAAGAGGAGGAGGAAGAAGAAGAAGAAGAAGAGGAACAATCAACAAAAGAACAACAAGAAAGAAATCTGAGAAATAGAATGAGAATCAAAGTGAAGGGAACAGACATACCGGAACCAATCGAATACTTTAAGGAACTCGATGGTGAGCCATATAGTCTAAAGAACTATCTCTCGAGAAACATTGCATCGATGGGATATTCACAGCCATCACCCATTCAGATGCAAGCTATACCAGCGATTTTGAAGGAACGTGAAGTGATTGCTTGTGCACCAACTGGTTCCGGTAAGACAGCTGCATTTACCATACCTATACTTCATACTTTGAATAAACCACAGAAAGTAGGATTCAGAGCAGTCATTATCTCACCGACACGTGAGTTGGCACAACAAATCTACAGACAATTCAGATTGTTCTCCAAAGGCAAACCATTCAGAATTTGTGTACTCACAAAAGGATTGTCTCAATCCAACAAAGCAGAACCATTTTCAAAGACTTTTGGTATGTTACTAACAACAAAAATAAACAAATAACAATCATTTATATACATGTTAACCAATTTCATTTATTTAAAATATAGATATTTTAATTACAACACCTTTAAGATTGGTACATTTAATTAAAGAAGAGAATGTTAATTTAAATAAGTAAGTATAAACTTTATTCATTATCATGATCATTAAATATTAATTATTATTTCAATTATTAATTGTTTATAGGGTTGAACATTTAGTATTTGACGAAGCAGATAAGTTGTTTGATCAACAATTCGTTGAGCAAGTTGATGATGTTGTTAATGCTTGTAAGAACAAAAAGTTAAAGATCTCATTGTTTAGTGCAACTATGAATAACTTGGTAGAGGATATGGCTCGTTCAATCATGAACAATCCAATTAAGATTGTTATTGGTCAAGAGTAAGTAGATGAACAACAAAAGTATAGAGAATCTTATTAATATTTAAAATATAATTAAAGAAACTCTGCATCAACCAATGTCGATCAAAAGTTAATATTTGTAGGAAAGGAAGAAGGAAAGTTGTTGGCAGTCAGACAGTTGTTCCAGAAGGGATTAGAACCACCAGTACTCATTTTCGTACAATCGAAAGAGAGAGCACAAGAGTTGTTCCAAGAGTTGATCTTTGACAATATCAATGTCGATGTGATTCACTCGGATCGTACACAGTTCCAACGTGATAAGATCGTAGAGAAGTTCCGTACCGGTAAGATCTGGGTGTTGATCTGTACTGAGCTGATGGCTCGTGGTATGGATTTCAAGGGTGTCAACTATGTTATCAATTTCGACTTTCCAAAGACCGTTGCTAGTTATGTTCATCGTATCGGTCGTACTGGTAGAGCTGGTCGTACCGGTGTTGCTTACACTCTCTACACTGAGGCAGACGCACCTATGTTACCATCGATCGCCAACGTCATTAGAAACTCTGGCTCTGAAGTACCCGAGTGGATGCATACCATCAAGGTGAAGAGACAAGACAAGCATAACTACAAGAAGCGTGGTGTCGAAAGAGAATCAATCTCCACCATACCAAAGAGCGAAAGATGGAAAGTAATCAACAGATCATCATCAAAGAAATCACATTACGATAAGAAAGAAAAGTTAAATAATAATAATAACAACAATCAAAATAATAAAAAAGATAATAATAATCATAAAAACAATAAGAAAGATAATAATAACAATAACAATCATAATAATAATAAGAAAGATAAGAAAGAAAATAACAATAATAACAACAATAATAATAATAATAACAAACAAAAACAACAACCAAAACCAACAGTATCAAAACAAACTCAACCATTTAAAAAACAAAAGAAATAAATTAAAACTATTATCTATGTAAATGATTCTAGTAAAAAAAAAAAGATATGATTCTCTCTATAAGATTATTTAGTTAGTTTCTATTTCTACAATAATGTATCATTTTCATCGTTTATTATTTAATTTATAATAATTTTGATGCTCTTATATAACAATGTTTGTTATTCTATCTTTTTGTTTTTTTTTGTTTTGTTATTTTTTTTTATTTCTTTGATGATTGTCTATCTAAACATATTGCTGTTTAACGAGCCATCTTTTGAAGAAGGATAACAATCTTGTTCTTAATCCATTCCTTGTTGTATGGAGTGTAAGCATTAATTGATGGAGTATAACTAGATAATGATAGATTTTGTGTTGTTGTTAGTGTTTGAATCGAAATGAATGAAGTTGTTATTAATAAGTTACATTAAACATGATAAATCTGGGATTTCGTCCAAGTATTTAAATAATGATTGAACATCATAGGTAATATTCTTTTGATTTGGACGCATTTGTTTAAGTCTTTGCTCAAACATGAAACAAATACCTATAAATGTAATGTTTTTTAAATAATTAATATATATTACTTTGATATCATTCGTTCTACTATATTATATCTTACCTTCTAAAGCAGCATCAACAGATTCATAATCGATAAAAGTACGTGATGCCTTTTTGTACTCTGGTTGAATCAAAACGATTGTATGTTTGTCCTAGATGATGATCATTATTATTATTAGATTAAAATCATAGATTAAATTAGGTTTGATTCATAAAATGTAATAGTTGAATGTGATGTTAATAATTTACCATTTTATTATTAGAATGTGTAATATATATATTGATTTAAAAAAAAAAAATATAATCTTTGAAAGTCAAACAATATATAAAGTCGTTAAAAATTTATTTTTAAAAAAATAATTTTAAAACTTTTCAACAATAAATTTTTGGTCTAATTACATGATTGATTTGGTTAATTTTATATTGATCATTTAACCAAATAATATATGAACTGCAAGATATTTTTATTATATTAAAAAATATGTTTTTTTATTTAAAATATTAGATATTTTATGTATACATTATCACAGCGGGGTGGCTACAACTCTATTTATGATTATTTGTTTATAAAAATTTTACATAGTTGAATGGAATTAAACCTTTACGACCATGTAATTCACCATCTAACCAATCTCCGGTGGTTGAGTGTAATGAAATGATATCACCTTTCTTAAAACTGAGTTCTGTTTGGTCTTGTCCAGCAAAGTCATAGATTGCCTCGGCAGTTGGCAATGCCTTTGATGGCGGTACGATACCGGCTGGCTTTGGAAGTGCTCTACCTGCATTTGGATTGGCTCTTGGTGCTCCACCGGTGGAGCCTGCACCGCCAGGGTTTGAACCAGAGAAGGCAACGGTTCCATAGGTGCTACTGCCTGGTGCCGGTTTGATCACGGTCATACCAGACGGTTGCTGAGTGGTTTGTGGTGAAAATTTGGGAGATGGTGATTTAGAGAGATTGGCAGTGTGGTTGTTGGCACCGTTCAAATTGAGGTTATGCATCTGTTGCTGAGGTGGTGGCGATTGGTATTGGTGTTGCTGAGATGCTGGTGGCGAGTAGCTTTGTGTGTAGGAAGTGGTGGTTGTGGTGGTAGTGTATGTGGGTTGTGGTTGGTATGGCGCAGATGGTTGTTCGTATTTGTTTAATGTAACAGGTGGTGGTGCTTCGTGGTAGTGATCACCATAGGCATTGTGCTCGTTGTTGTTGGCGCTGTTGTTGGTCGGTGTGGTTGTGGCGATGGTAGAGGCACGACTTCTCGAGGTTGGTGGCGAATAGTTTGAATCGATCTTTGTGGTGAATACAGCGGATGAACGCACGTTGGTCGAGATTGACGACAACTCTGTTGCAGTGATCACCCATGGATGATTGATAACGTCGTACTCGTTGATCGATTGGACAGAGTGTAGCGATCGACCGTAGGCAGCGTGTGTACCATTGAAAAACTCTGCACTTCTATTGATCAGCGCAGCGAATGCCGGATCGAACACGGTTTGTCTGTCGTTGTACAACATTGGCATGTCACGCATCAACTCGTCACTCAAAGTCTGATAACCTTCTTTGGTCTTTTGATGTTTCGACTCTGTCTTGGCGAGCGAAGTGGCATCCTTACCCTTGTTTGCTTTGATCGAGTAATCACGGAAGTATCTATCCATGTCCAAACGTCTGAGATCCAACTCTTCGAGTCTCTCTCTGATCTCTCTGAACTGTGCTAGATATTGACGCAACGGGTCGTGATAATAGGTCTCAATAAATTCCTCCATTACAACACGTTGACGTTCCAACTCACGCATCGATTCTTGATAGGCCAAATTATTTGGATCCTTCTCATCAAAAGATAAGATATCATGTGCCATTTCATTTTGTAAGATTGAAATATCTATAATAATATTTTATTGATGTTTATTGTTAATATATATCTTTATATATTTATATATAATGATAATTTTACATACTTTTAATAATTTCTTGATATTTCTCAACATTTTTATTCAATCTCTTCATCAACTTGAATAAAGTGAATAACTTTTCAGATTCTACTTGAATCTTTGTATCGACTGTTGTCTCTGCAGCACCTACTTTAGCTAAAACTCTATGTTTTGCTCTTGCAAAGCCAGTCTTGAAACTCTTCCAAGTATCTGCTCCTTTTTCAGACATCTCTTATTAAATGTATGTATATAAACAAAAACTGTTATTATTGTTGTTGATAATTGCAAATATCTAATATTTAAATAGTGTGTATTGATACAAATATTAATATTTTATTATAACTAAACTATAAACTATAGATCTAAATTTATTATATTTAAAAAGAAAACTAATTGTTAAAAATAAAAAAATAAAAACGTTAAATTAAAATTATGAAGTGTTTAGAAAAAATGAATTAAAAATTAAAATAAATGGTTTTTTGTGAATGTAAGTTACAACATAGATTCTTGCTATGAATATGCAATATGTGTTGTGTGTTAAATGCAATAACAAAAAAAGAGAATGTAAAATCTTGTGAGATCAAGTAATGATTTTTATTTAATTTAATTAAAAAATAAAAAATAAATCAAAAAAAATAAAAATTATTACCTAATAACTGCAGTTATGACCAAAATGGTGTGAAGCAAAGAAAAAACAATTTTAATTTATTAAATTCGATAGTACGAATCGTGTATTGATCTGAAAAAAACAAAAAAAAGTTGGTGTCAATCCATATTTTTTGGTGGGTCTTTCGAAGATTTTTTTTAAACCTTCATATTATGATCTACCGATCCTTAGAACTGTTGGAAAATGAATAACAACAATAATAATAATAATAAATTTAAAACAAATTCAAATTATAATAAGAATTATAATAATAATAATGCGAACAATCAAAATAATAATAATAAAATAAATACAAATAAAAACTATAATTCAAATTATAACTCAAATTATAATCAAAATAATAATAATAATTATAGTAATAGTTATATAGAGTTGATAAATAATGGTGGTGATATAAATTCAATAAATACTACAACTATAAATAACAATAGTAATAGTAATAGTAAAAATAATAATAATAATAAGAATCAACAACAACAACAACAACCAAAAGTATCGATTAATGATACACAAAAGAAAGAAAAGTCAAAACAATTCGAGAAACAAAGAAATGACAATTCAAATAGATTAAACTATTGGAATAATCAGATGGTTGCAACGAAATCAAGTGATTCTAATAATGTTGCTGCTACTGCTTCTGGTGATAATGTAACAAATAATCATCAGAGTCTGAGTGATATGTACAACAATCAGGCGAATACTTCAAATTCCATCAAGACCTATATTGATTATAGTGAGCGTAGAGATGTTGAACGTCTCAATCATCTTTGGAAAGCTGCGAGTTTAATGCAGGTCGGTGGTGCCACCGATGAAGCTCGATGGCTAATGTTCAACTTTGGCGAGTGTGCTGTCGATAACTACGTGAGTGGAGTGCCAACTGAAAGGAAATCATCCGGTGGTATTAGAATATGTGTAAAGTGTGCAAATCATTTGGTGCCGGGTGTCAATTGTACACTTCGTGTTAAACATAAATCTAGTAGTGGCAATCAATCATTACAACAACAAAGAAAATCAAGAAAAGATAATAAGACAGTAGGTTTCATAAAGATACATTGCAATCAATGTCAATCTACACAGTCAATCACAACGGAAACACAAAACAAAAGATTAAAGAGATCAACACAATCAAAGAAACTTTTACAATCTTTATCAACAACAACAACAATAGCACCATCTCATGAAGTAAAAACAAATTCTAAAGAGGAATCAAAAAAGAAAACTTCTACTTCATCTTCCTCCTCTGCTTCTTCATCATCCATTTTAACAACCTCTGAAGATAATATTAATAATAATAATAAACAAACAACTCAGACAAATGATCAACAAATTAAAAGTATTGTAAATAATCAAAATATTACATCTAAAAAGAATAATAAAAGTAACAATAGTAGTAGTAAAGATAAAAAAAGTAACAATAGCAGTAAAGATAAAAAGAATAATAACAGTAACAAGAAAGGTGGTGATTTAAGTAGTTTTCTTTCAGAAGTCAGTAGTTTTATGCAATAAACAAAAACAATAAACAATAAACTATTATTTAATTAATATTAATTAACTTGTGGTTTAATTAAAATCCTTTATTTATTATTTACATAAAGGTTGAACTTGTTTTGAATAATATATCCAAAGAAAAAAAAAATAAATGGTCAAATGATAATTATC
Source organism: Heterostelium album PN500 (assembly GCF_000004825.1). Classification (NCBI taxonomy): domain Eukaryota; phylum Evosea; class Eumycetozoa; order Acytosteliales; family Acytosteliaceae; genus Heterostelium; species Heterostelium album. Next base: position 388,114 of record NW_008805065.1, on the reverse strand, counting down.
TTCTTTCTTTTAAAAAAAAAAACAAAATATATTTCAGGTTATTATTTTAGTTTAGTTTAGTTTGGTTTGGTTTGATTTGGTTTGGTTTAGTTGCTCATGTTTGTGCAATCCTTTGAGATGTGTCCGACCTTTTGACAGTTGTAACACTTCTTTTGGGATGGACCACTACCACGGGAACCTCCACCAAACTCGGATGGACAAGCTGATGAGATGTGACCTACACCACCGCAGTTGAAACAACGACGGGCAGTTGGACAGTTCTTTTGAATGTGACCAGTTTGGTGACAGCTATAGCACTTGGCACCACCTTCAGATGGAGCTGGAGCACTACGCTTCTCTGAGCAATCACGAGCCATGTGACCTGGTTGCTTGCAAACACGGCAAACAATTTCCTCAGTGCATCCTGCAGCCTTGTGACCTGGCTTTTGACATCTAAAATAATCAAATTTTCAAACAATTATTAATTCACCATCCATTGTTATTATTTACAAAAAAAAAAAAAAGGAATGGAATGAATTTGGTTTATCTAATCTTTAACATTATATTCTAATTCCAACATTCATTTGTTTTGAAATTATTATTATTATTTTTCTTCTCCAATCTATTCCATATTTTTTTTTTGTAAATAAAGATTCGTTGATTAACTGACTACATACTTGTAACAAAGTTGTTCTCTTTCTGCCATTTTTAACTTGATTTAATTTATAAATAAATATCTAAGATAAGTTTGTGTTAATACTGATTTATAATTATATTTCTATTCCGCAACTCTCAAACTCTGCCTCCTTCTTTTTTGTTTTAAAAAAAAATATGTATATATATATATAACTTTCTCCCTCTTCTCTCACAGTCACACCACCACCACCCAACTAAATAAAAAAAAAACATAATTATATATGTATTATCTCTCTTGTCCCTCTCTCTTCTACTTCTTTAATCTTTCTTTCTCTCTCTAATTCATTATTCTCTCATCATACCCTAATTAATTAAAAATCTAAAGATATACTTTTGGATTTTTTTTAACAAAACTATTTTTCACTTCTACTTCTACGACAACTAACTAACGAGTTCTTCTACTTCTCTTCTGCCTGCTGCTACTGCCTCTAACTCGACTTCTACAACAAACTACTTCAACAAGACTTCAAAAATATCGACTTGTCAATTTCAACCGGTTTTCTTCAAAATATTATGAACAAAAATAAAAAAAAATTGAAAAAAAATTGAAAAAAATAAATTTAAAAGAATTATTGAAAACATTAAATTTGAATTTTTATTTTCATTGACAGTTGAAACTTGAACTTCAAATTGAAAAAGAATAACAACAAAACAAAAAATAAAATAAAATAAAAATAAATATTTATACTGTAGAATGAATTATAACAAAGTTTAACACGTTTGTATATGATAGTATGATTTCATAAACTCACACATTCTCTATCACTCACTCTCACACCTATGTATACAAACAATGAAATCAATTCTTATTACTGTATATTCATATGTGTTGTGTATGTGTATCTTCCATTTTTTTTTGTTTTTTCATGATACAAACTGTTCACATTTTGTAGTAGAGATGAGGTTACTGATGATCATTTTTATGAAGATGCGATATTATAAAAGTTAAGATGAATTTTCATTATGTATGATTTTTCTTTTCTTGTACCCTTTTGGATATGATTGATATTTTGTTTTGGAGAGCATTGTAAACATGATAAATAATCAAACAACACAAATTCAATAGCAAAGTATTGTAATATTACTTGTTTTTGATATGAATCAAAAAAAATAAATCATACCAAAGATTATTTCTTATTTTTTATTGTTGTTTCATATTATTCTTATTCTTTATTTTATTTATTAAAGTTGGATTTTAGAATTCAATAATAATAGAGTTTCAAAAATGAGAATACTACTGATTACTTTGTTATTCATATTAGGTGTCTCAGTATGTAGAGCTCAATACCCATACCAGGGTATATATGATATTACTCGTGATTTCCAGGTAATTATAAAAATATCATCTAATAAATATGAAACAACCATATTAATTATTTTTTCAAACTTAACTTTTTTTTAAATTAAAATCTATTTTAGGGTATTGATGCAAATAATAACTATTCAAAATATTTAGATCAATATCGTATTCAAGTGCTTTTAGCAGTTTTTAATAGATGGATGGAGATCCAAGCAGAAATTCAAAGTATAGAGTTTGAAAAGAGAAAATATCAGCAATATCTTATTATGACATTAATCCAGAATGGTGGCCTTTCTTTACGCGCTCCAACCTATCCTCCTTATCCATCTGACCCATATAAATATTGGGGTACACATATTTTTGTTTATAAACAACTTTTGCCTTTCCTATCAAAGATTCAATCGCAAGCCCCAAATTTCCAAACTTCACCAGCATTTTTGGAGAATGGACTTTCAAACTTATTAAATCAATGGAACCCAGATAGACAATAAATCTATCAATCTTTTCATTATTTTTTTGTTCAATAAATAAATAAAAAATCATATTATTAATAAAAAATATTATTATTTATTATTTATTTATTGAACAAAGTTTATTAATAATATGATTTTTTTAATTATCAAGTTCATTTTTTGATTTAACTATAGTTAATTGTACAATTACTATATATATGGGGTATTACACTATCCTATTCTTTTGTTTTTTTTGTATGAACCCCTCATTTTGATCACTCAATTTTACAATGATGATGATTTTTTTTTTAACCCTTTTTATAAATCATTGTATCAATTTTGAATAGGAACAAAAGTTACAATTTATGAATAGAATTACACCATATCTATTGATAATATAATATATGAAATAAAATTTATTTTATTTTGTTAACAGTAAGTTCTACAGCAATTATTTTTCATTTTTGAAGAAAATTTCTCATTAATCTTTTAGTATTTTTGTTTTTTTTATTAATATTTTTTAATTCAAATAAATAGTATCTAAGAATATGAAAGCTTTGATCTCCCTTTTATTATTGGGAATTTTTCTTGTACTAGTATATGGAACCACTCCAGTAGTTATAACAAAAGTTTGTATTATTGAAATCTAGTTTTTAATATAGTTTATTTATTTTATTTTTTCTTATATGTGACAAAGGAATTTGATGATGATTTCCAATTGTTTAAAGCCCTTACCAATTTAGATAGATTAGGCAGAAGGGAACAAGAATTGATTATTGAAGAAAAGAACCTTGCAGACATCATTCAATACTATATTTATAATAAGATGATTCAAGATCTTGGTGATTTGACATATCCATCTGGTGGACCAACTCCAATAGATCCAACAAGAACTGTTCCAATTCCAATAAATGTGGTATCTGCCTCACCCCCAAAATCAGGACCCCAAGAAATCTCTCTGACAGACCCCAATACCAAACCAAAAAGTATTCAAGAACCTCTTGATTACTGGAATGCTCAAGCTTTCAAATATAAAGAAATAAGAAACAACAACCCAGATAATTTTGAAAAAATTTTCAATTTCTAATCAATTCTATCTTATAAACCCAATATTTTTAAATAAATAATAATATTGATGATTTTGGTTTATTCTTTAAATCTATTAAGGAAATAATTAGGTTTTTTTACATAAGAATTCAACAATATTGAGATATAAAAATGTTTTTAATTCTAAAATTTTTTTTAAAAATTAGAAATTTATTTACTCTATACATGATAAGATCAGTGGTGGGGTTATTGTTTATTCTGAATGAGAATATGATTTTATTAGAATGCAGTGATATGAAAATTCCAATTTTCTTACTCTTTTTTTTTTTACAAATTATTCATTCTAAAAATATATAAAAAATGAAATTCTTTATTTCTTTATTTTTTATTGGAATAGTTCTTTCTGTTTTTTATGGATTAGTATCTTGTCAACCCTTATTAAATGAAATAGTAAATTAATTCTAAAAAGAAAAGTATAAACAAAAACAAAAAATTTACTAAAGCTTTAATACTATAGAGTTCATCTTATACAGCTGAAGGAGTCCATCTTCCTCCCTTCAAGGTATGGGGTATAAATCCAGCTAATCAAAATTGCTTAGACCATGGCGGTGAAATAGTTAAAGAAGAGAGACCAATGTGTAAACTTCCTGATGGTCGAATTATTGATGTTTGGGGATTCTTTATTCATACAATCACTTAAAAAGATTAAAGATTGATTTTATATGACCAATAATCTAAATATATTTGTAAACAAGATTAAAAATAAAAATTTTTTTTTATTCCTACCACTAGAAGCCAAGATTCCTTAGAGAAAATATTTAAATTAATAGATTTAAACATAAATAATGAGAGTAATGTATGTTTATTTTATTTTTATCCTTTGAGGCTAGAATCTATCCGCTACAATTCGAAAAGTTATACTCAAACTATCTTCTGGATAATGATTGCTTCATTCTTATTATATAATGACCAATCTTTGGTTGTAATGTTTTACAATAGTCGTCAAGAAGTATAAGTACACCGTAGAGGATAACAACGATCGATATAATCATGGTCATGATGAAACAGTCGAGATAGTCTTTGTATTGCCAAAAGTTTAGATTGAAAATCCACATCATAATGACTGCTTTCTGTCCAAGATAACGGAATATCCAGTATTTGAATGATGTATCTTCGTTTGACAATAGCTTATTGTTGTTGTTGTTGTTGTTGTTATTGCTGCTGTTGTTGTTGTGGTTCCAATGTTCAGAGCAACTCTGTTCACCTCTTGATAGACGTGCCAAGAATGTTACGAGAATAAAGAAGAATCCAAGCTTGTGATAGAGCATAAGGAATCCACTGAATGTAGGATAGTCTTCCATGTTGACAAGACCAATGTTACCGGCACGGACATCGACATTCATATTGAAGGTTCCGCCCATTAGCAAGTAGGAATGGAATGCGATCGCCAGCAATAGGAATGCAGTCAATCTTGAGAGTTGTCTTGTTGCATTGATCATAGAGATCTGTCCACTTCTAGAGACCGATGGGTATAGGTTGAATATATGGTTGCTTAGCAGGTAGAGTGATGGTACAAACAGTGCAAGTAGATAGAATCTCTGTTGCTCGGTGGCGACAACATAATAGAGAATCGAGCTTATAAGATATCCGTCTTCGGCAAGACGGTTGAACATCATCAGCTGAATGAATTGTAAAAACAAAACGATATAACCAAGTTGCATCAAAGATACGATTCCAGTCAACTCGTAGAGCATGCTTAGAACAATGACCGCAGAGTATCCACCTCCAGACATGAAAACTACTTTTGTGGTCGAGTTTTGTTGCATTCTTTTCTTGAACAATAAATATAGTAATGTGATCGGTAGAACTACGTTGAGCAACGGCAAAGCTGGGACGAATGGTTCGTACACCATCTCCAAGTATTCACCCAACATATTTGAAATTAGCAAAGCAAACATCACATAACATACGTTGTTTGATAGTTCACTGAGAGAATCGAGGATGATCGAATCTGATGATTGTGAATCATCAATCATTGTAAAGTTTGATAATGGATCAATTATATTATTATTATTGTTATTATTTAATCCATTTTGTTGTTGTTGTAATTGTTGTTGTTGTTGCTGTACAAGTTGTATATCTATCTCACTAAATCCTGTATCTATTGAAATCATATCATTGTTATTATTATTAACATTATTATTATTGTTATTATTGTTGTTGTTGTCTATTATATTACTATTATTGTTAATATTGAAATTATTATTATTATCTAAACTAATATCATTTGGTTGTAGAATATTCATTGTTTGTATAGGTTGTAATTCAACTTGTAATGGTTGTTGTTGTAGTTGTTGTTGTGATTGTAATTGAGGTGAGTTGCTCTTTAGTTTGAAATCTCTAATAAAAGAGTTTACAGTAAAGAGAATAGAGAATGATGACAACATCAAATAGAAATTAAAAATATTCTGAAAGTGTTTGTGATAATCGAATTTCAAGAAAAGGAAATCGATATACAAAAAGAAGAATATAAGTACAATTGGTACTGTATAGCTTCTAAGTTGTCCAAATAGATTTGATTCATATTTTAAATTTAAAATCTGTCAAAAAATTAAAAAAAAAAAACAATAAGTTAGTATACCATAGAAATAAATGATAATTCGAAACTTACTTGTAAACTAATCATTAATATACCGATAACCAAAAGATATCTACTTGGGAATTTCTTGAAATCTACCATTGGTTCTTTGATTGATACGATAAATCTGTTTAGAATACTGATTTGCTCGCGCAATATACTGTCGTCGACGTTCTCAATGTCGGTTCCAACAGACGATGCCCTCTCGAATTCCGACTCGCTGTATGGGAATCCTTTGAGTTTGCACAGTTGACGGATTTGAATGGCATTGGTGAGAAGATCGAGATACTGTGTACGATAGCTTGGCTGTTCCAAAAGAGGTACCGCTGCCTTACCGAGTGACTCCAGAGGTATACCAACATTCTTGAGGTATCGAACGAGTGTCGGTGCAACATCGACAGTGTCCAACCATTGCGGTCCATTTTGATTCTGTCGTTTGTCTGCCGGTCTAATATGCTGATTGGCAAACATGATAAATCCTTCGTTGCCACCGTCTTTCTTTCCATGAAGTTCACCTTCGTGCTGACCACCAGTCTTACTTCCACCATGATCGGAATTAACAATCAACAGATACTCTGGATGATCGGCCAACCATTTCTTCAACAATGGTATATTTCTATTTAAATCCGACAATAATTTCAAAGTGGGAGGATCATACTTTCCTTTCTTATGAATCTTATCATCCAACAAATTCGAAGTTAGCATTATACTTTTCTATGATTAGATAATAGTATGTTAGTATAGTTATTGAAATATGAATATTTGTTTGTATTAGCGATTCGATATCTACTCTTCCAGAATCAGTTAATTCATCTAATGCTAATGATACAGTTGTTTCTGAAGCAGGCATTCTTTGATCACCAAATAGATTGTAGAGAATGTTGTGCTCGTCAGGAATGATAGAGTATTCGTCAAAGTACATTCTGTTGTATTGATTGTCACCGAGTAGTCCGAGGGTAGGAAACTCTGGTCCCATATACCTAATTTGGAAGTTGGCTCTTTTCATCTGGTAGAAGATGTTGTCCGATTTGATGACCCGTCCTGCATAGTTGGTCGGAATCTTTCCAGTGAAGAACGAAGTGTAGATGGCTGTCGAGAATTTGAATCCATGATTCATAATACGATAGACGGATGCGCTCTCTTGGAATGCTTCAATCAAGTCGGTTGCTTGGTCACGCGCCAACGAATCAACGAAAATCCAAACAAACTTGCTAAACTGTGTAGGTGTCGACCGACAGAGTATGGAGGTGTCGATATTCGCTGGAATGTCGCCAGCGAACGCCGGTTGATGATAGAAATCTGCTTGTTGCTGTAGGTGTTGTGAACACAAGTTGTTTCGCAGAGTTACGAGTCGCGCGTCTGCATCGTCTGTCATTTGGAATTTGTCGAGCGTGTGAGACAGTAGCAGTGCCAGCGCCAAGACCTGGAGGAATAGCGCCAGACGACCACGACCGCCTATACGCTGATTGATTTGACCGATGCCGTTTCCAACGATTGCGATAAACGGGTAGATAGTACGGTACAGTTTCGATTGATATATATATGATGTGAATCTCGATGTCGATGAAGAGAAGAGTGAAGCGGCAGCGCTCGTTGAAGATGAAGACGACGATAACAAAGATGATGATGAATACATAAAAGCGGAAGAAGGTGATCCTTTAGAACCACCTACACCTCCATTACCATTACCATATCCACCACCACCACCACCACTACCTATATCATTTCCATTACTATAATATTGTTGTTGATTTCCAGCGGTACCAACGGCACCATCTACAACACCGCCACCAAAGATATTCGATATTATATTCGTACCACCACCTCTATATCTATTATAAACAGGTTGTTCTTTCATTCTCCTATTTTATTAGGATTTGACTAAAATCTATGTATGTATTATTGATATATTTTATTATTTTTATTACTATAGTTCGAACTACTACTACTATTACATAAACATTAAATATATTATAAATATTATATAGTTTTATATTAAATAATAATACAAAAAGAGTGTTGAAAGATTGATTGACAGAAAGAAAAAAAAAAAAAAAAGAAAAAAAGAAAGACAGATTAATTGGGAAAAATTAAAACAGTTTAATTGTTGTGTTATTTCGATCTTTGTTTTTGATTTTTTTGATTTTTATAAATATTATTTATTTTACTATCTATCTAACCAATTATCAAAGCTAGCTATAATTCTGGATTGCGTAATATTATTAATGATATAAAAAAAAAAAGATAATAAAATGAAGAAAAATAAAATAAAAAAAACGTTGAAATTCAAATGACTCATGCACAAGCACATTCCCGAAAATTGCCTGTAAGTTTTTGTTGGTTCGTTTTTTTTAAAAATAATACTATCAGTTAGTTATGAACAGTTACAAATAATTATATTTTATCAAGATCTTTCTAAATATTAATATATTTTTACAATTCATGATAATTTTTTTTTATAAAAAAAAGCCTAATATCTTTTTGAAATTAATAGGTCATTGAATGAAAAGCATATAGAATATAGACAAACACTAGTCTATTAATATCAAAGTTATCAAAAAAATAATAAGAATCTATATTTAATTCTATTTTTCTAAAAATAAATTTGTAACTTTTTTGTGACAAAAATTAAATAGATTAGTTTTATATCTTTTTGAAATAAAGATATAAATAAATAAAGCAGTGATATATTGATAGATAATAACTAGACGAGTCTATTGATATCAAAATTGTCAAGTAATAATAGGACTATCGATATAATCATCTGATTTTATTATTTTATCTATCTTTTCTTCAAAAGAACAATATTTTTTGTTTGTCTTTTTATATCTTTTTGAAATCGACACTTCATGTAATAAAACAAAGATATATAGATATATAATCATTAAGCGAGTCTATTGACACAAAACTATCAAAAAATAATAAGAATACAATAAATTTTTTAACAAAGAGTAGATTAACCAATGACAAAGAGCCAAATATTTTTTCAAATTTTGACTAAAGTGACTAGATTGAATATTAATACTTCAACATACATAAAAAGACGTTTCTATGTATATCTGAACATCAAAAAGAACAAGTTTAATTGTTTTTTTTTTTTTTTGAATTACAAATGTTTTATTTGGTTTGTGTTGCCAAAAAGATGTTTTGTCTCCATTTCGACATGAGCAGTCGGAATTCAGTGATTTTAATGGGTTTTGAGAGATAGTCATCCATACCACTGTTGATACACTTGACTTCATCCTCTTTGAAAGCGTTAGCCGTCATTGCAATGATAGGGATGTGTTTGGTACCGTTGGATCGCTTCAACTCTCTTTCACGAATCTCTTTGGTCACTTGGAATCCATCCATTCCGGGCATCATAATATCGAGGAATATCATATCGTAAGTAACCTTTTCAATGCGGTCCAGTGCTTCCATGCCACTAGATACAACATCAACATTGCAACCCATCGATTGCAACATCTTGTAGGCTACCTGTCGATTTACCATATTATCATCGACAACCAACACTCTCATCTCCAACTTATCATGTGGACTGTCAGGATTTGAAACAATTGATTCGCTTCTTATTGTTTTCTGTCTCTGTAACTAAATATTTATAAAGAAACAACAATTAATAAATTTATTTTATATGTGTCAACTAGTTCTTAACTTACACCTGATAAAGATTTCAAACTATCCAATAGAACAGACATTCGGATTGGTTTGGTAACTATCTCACCGAATCCAGATTTTCTTGCTTCTTCTTCGAGCTGTGGTGATCTCATTTTCAATGGAACCAAGAGGATCAGTTGTAGCATGTGACCACTTGCCTTTGATTGTTCGGTTAACTTTTGTGCAAGGAGGAGAGCATCGTTACCAACAGTTGCAAGATCGATTATTATAAATGAGTAGGGTCTGAGCATTGCTATGGCATGTTCACACATGACTATGGCGTCATTGACATCATCGGTAGAGTCCAAGAATATATTCCACACACCCATCTGTTGCGTCAGAAAGTTGCGTTGGTTCGCGTTTCTTTCGATCAACAACACGCGTATTCCATTGAAATTGGGTGGATTTTCACTGCTGATAGTGCACTCTCGAGCCAAACTATCGATGTTCTGAAGTGGAGGAACCATTGACATAACTACCATATCTTCTTGTTGGATAGCAGCAGCGGTTCCTTCATTAGTACCATTACCACTTGGAGTAATATTCATTGGATCATGATGATGCTGTTGTTGTTGTTGGTTGTGAGGATGGAGACTGGGATTAAGATTTCCATTGACAATTGGAAGAAGATGGTGATGATTATGATTGTTGGCAAATGATGATTGAGTTTGAGGCATTTGAATGGGTGACTTTGAGAGTGCAACACCGACCGACATTGATGTTGTGATCGGATTGATCAGCTTAAAGTTGAGTACTGTCCAAAAAGTACTGCCAACGCCATATTGACTCTCGACGCCAATATCACCATTGAATGCCAAGTTTGCCAACTCCTTGCAAATCGCCAAACCAAGTCCACTTCCAGCATACTGACGAGCTATGCTACCCTCGGCCTGAGTAAAAGCCTTAAACAACAGAGGTAGTGCTTCCTTCTTGATTCCAATACCAGTATCTTTAACCTCTATCCTTAGTGCTACAATATCTTCGCTTACATTAGCAACATTACAAACAACAAGAATCTCTCCATTATCTGTAAATTTAACAGAGTTTCCTAACTTTAAATATAATAATAATAATAATAATATTATTAATAATAAGCTATAATAATAATAAATTTATATATTCAATATTTACCAAATTATTTAAAATTTGTTTTAATCTACTTGAATCACCAATAAGATTCTGAGGAACAGTAGGATGAACAAAACACATTAAACTCAATGCTTTTGCTTGTGCTCGCTCACCCATAAGTTCACAAACATCTTCAACTGTTTCTCTAAAATCAAATTCTCTATTTTCAATCTCTAATTTACCTGCTTCAATCTATACAAATAAATAGTAGTAGAAGTATTAATAAATAATAATTAAATCAATTGTTATTTTGATTAATCTATTTTTACCTTTGAAATATCTAATAGATCATTGATGATATTCAACAGTGTATTGGATGAAGCTCTAATAATATCCAAGTAATGTCTTTGTTGTGGATGAAGTTCTGTTTCAGCGAGAAGATCTGTCATTCCAATGATTCCGCTCATCGGTGTACGAATGTCGTGTGACATCATACTTAGACGGAGTCGCGATGTCTCAATGGTACGCTCTTGCTCTTGTGTTCTGAATTCCTCATCGATTCGCTTCTGTGTTGCGTCTCGCTTCGAACAATTGTAATAGATCAATTTTTGTTGAGTGTCATACACGGGTGACACTGAAGATTCGAAATATACCAATGCACCATTTGCGTGTTTCGTACGAATATACCCATTCCAAGGTTTACCACCAGTGATTGTCGCCCACATCTGAGGAATAATCTCCTGATTATCAATAAGAAATGAAAATTCTTTCCCTAATATTTCCCATCTTGAATAACCAATTGAATCAGCCGTTGAATAATTTAAATATTTTATATGACCATTTCTAGAATATTAAAATAAATTAATATGATTGTACAATTAATTGACTATTTGCAAGATTTCGCAACTTACGGATCCCAAATTTCAATTCCATCATTATTATATTCTACACAGCTAATCATTTTCTTGGCACCGTCGGTGATTTCGTCTGCTTTCATTAGATAGTGGTGATCGGCAATCAATCTTTCTGTACAAGTTAATCTAACATCTAGCAGTACCGATGTCAATGGTTGTGGTATATAGTCGTTGGCACCGGCATCGATTAGCGATGAAAATTCAATTGGACTGTTACTCTCAGAGATTGCCAGGATAACGCAGTATGGTCCAACAATCTTTCTGAGTTCTTTGACGAATTCAACGCTTTCAACATTCTTAAAATAACTATTACTCTGATACTGAGTGGGTGAAGTCGGCTCTGCTATATTGAAAAAGTAGTTGGTGTTTTGTGATGGTGATGCAATGTTTGAAATCGATGGTGGTGTAGTTGCTACTACTGATGCTGCTGCAGCGGGTGTCGTCGTCGTCGTAGTTGTGGTTGTGGTTGATGGTGTTGTAGCACTGGTAATATTGACTACTGGTGGTGGTGGTGGTGTTAGTTGTGGTGTTGGTTGTGGTGTTGGTTCGGCTGTCTCCACGTTGAATGGAGTGTATATGTCATCTGTACAGTTGGGTGTTGCATTATAAATAAATAGGGAAAATTGCTCCTTATTGTGAAGATGTTGAATGTGCTGGAGATCGAGCGCTACTGTCGTAACAAGATGTCCACGTCGCTTCAAAATATTACTTAGAAGATGTTTGTTGTGTGACTGACTGTTCTGGATCAGCAGAGTCTTGAACTTTGAGTGGTGTTTGCATAGCTGCTGGTCGATCTGCATGGCACTGCTAGTGTGATCGCTTGTCTTTAGAATGTCATAGAGTATTGTGAATTCGTTTTTCAAGCTCTTTGACTTTGATTGGATCATCGAGAGTTCAGAGAGTCGCGAGTTGGTGTGATTGGACTCGCCAACAGTCCAACTGAACGATTTGAAACGTTCACGTGGTCGAGGTGGTTGTACTCCACTTATGATATTTACATTACTACTATTATTGTTATTACTATTGCTGTTGCTGCTACCGTTGATGTTTATGCCATTCGAACCACCAAGTGAAGAGCCAGCAATGTTATTGCCATTCAACCCGCTACTGCTGTTGCTAATGTTGATACTATTATTGATTACACCCAAACCATTACTCAACCCAGAGAGAACGACACTACTGGGTGAGTTTGGATGCATCGGCGGTAGCATATTACTGGCCGTTACACTGTTTTTTTGTAGATTATATTTTATTTTAGTTTTAGGTTCCAATTTTTAATATATATATAGCTTAATAAAACAACAAAACAATTCAACAAAACAAGAAAGTGTTTATTATCATCAATAATATAAAAACAATTTTAAATATAGAAACAAAGATGACTAAAAATAAATTTATGTTACTGAAAAAGAAATAAAGAATATTAAAACAAAACAGTGAAGTGAATTAACACAAGAAACAACACAACACACCACAAAACAACCCAAATATATAAAAATAAATGTTACAATGAAATAATAAAACAGGTAATTATATAAGTAAATAAATAGATTTAAAAATACACACACAACATACAAATTTAAAATGAAAAATATAAAATGAATTAGTTTGCTAAAAAAACAAAACCCCACAAAAGTGAATGATTTCTTTGCAAAGATCAATTTAAATTGCTATGAGTTCCAGATGTAAATCTGTTCTTAAATTTTACTATTTTGATCGAAAATAAATATTCTTCATTTATTTTTCAAAGTTATATAGATCATTCGAGATTTAAAAATAAGAATGAAATAAAGTGTTTGGTGTGATATGTGTGTGTTCTGGGTGTATGGAAATAAAGAAAAAATAAATTATAAAATCATACCTGTATTTTGCTGGGTCACTCAACATTGTTAGATCTAGAGATCTCCTGGTGGACCTAATTAACGGATTCTGTTGAAGTTGATAGGCAGAGCTACCTTGATCAAACAGATTTATCATCTTTTTAATTTAATTTGATGTTGTATGTTCAAATATTATAAATTATTCTGTTCTGTCATGTATTAATTTTGTATGTTTGGCAATGAATTACTTTTTTTTTAAAAACAAAAAAAACTTAAAGTTTTTGATACTATTCTATCTTTTTTTGTATTAAAATATATTTAGTTTATATTGTTTAAAGGATAGACTATTTGACTTTGATTGATATTTAAATATTTAATAATAAAAAAATAGTAAAGAAGTGACTTTTACTTTATAAGCTGAATGTGAAGATTAAAGATATATATATAGTAATATTAACAAATCTAATCTTGTCTATTCAAATTTCTAATCTTTTCTAAAAGAAAAAACAAACATGTGATGACTGATGTTTGATTAGAATAGAATCTGGTTATTATTGTTATTTTTGATGATGATGATGTTGTTCTGCTTCTTCTTCTTCTTGAATATGTAAATGACACTACACCTAAACTGCACTCTCTGTTTCTTACACTCTGCTCGAGTCAGAGAATCTAGGTGTGATGCCCTATTGGGGTATTTAATGTTGTTATAAATGATTTATTTCTGTTGTTGTTGTTGTTATTGTAGTTTTTGTCCAATCCAATGTGTTATAGTAGTTTTTAAATTAATTCTTTGGTGTGTTTGTTAATGCCTGTATTTAGCTAATGACATATCATTCAAATTTATTGTTGTTGTTTGGTGTTTTACTAAAATTGTGTCTGACTGCCTGCTTGGTGTGAAGTGTTTATTGTGTGTTGTTTTATGTTTAATGAAGATGTGTGAGAATGTGTGTGGTTTTGAACTTTATTATTATTCGGTTGGTTGGATAAAGTTTGTTTAGCTAAAATGATGATGATGATTATTTTGATGATTATTTATAAAAATATATATATATATAACTATATCTTTCTTTCTATGAGTAAACTGAGGATATAAAATTGAAAAATATAATAATTATTATTTATATATCTATTTCATTAAAAGTTTAAATAAATTATTTAAAATAAATATATAAACAATATGTTAATAAATAGTAAATTTATCGAAAGGAAGGAAAAGAATAATAGTTATTTCCCTTAAAAAGATATCTATGTTTTTGTTATTTAGGAAATCGAAACAAAATAAATAAATGAAAGGAATTGATAATGATGATTTTTTTGAACAACTTTGGTTGGTTGTAAGCTCAACAATCTTGTTTTAGAGTTTTTCGAAACAACAATAAAGAAAGATAACAAAAATAACACATAATATACTATGAGAATTAAATCCAGGTAACAACACATTTGTTTGTTTTTTTTGCAAGTTTTCCTAAAAAAGGATTAAAAAATTTTTGAAATTTTCATTCGAATGTGAGATTTGCCCATTTTGGTGTTTTTTGCAACCAAACGCTCACATAATCTAAAAAATCAAACTTTTCAAAATTAAAAAATTCACATAATCTCTCGCAACCACCTAAGTTTATTTTTAGAAGCACTGTTAATTGACTTTAGACACTTCAATAGTCAAATAAATAACAACTGAATAATTTTTATCTTAGAAAATAGATATATTTTAAAAGAGTTAAAGGGAAATAAATAAACTTACAATTTATCTTGATTAATAAACTTCTAAAATCTACAGATTTATTTTTAAGTACACGTGTTTTAAAAAAAAATCAATCTTAAACAAAAAAAAAAAAATACAATTTAACACCACAACCTGAAGTTTCGGTTTCTTAAAAAAATAATGATTATATTAACTTATTTAGATAAAATTTAATTGGATAATAATAATTCAAATTTGGAAAACTCTGAGTTTGGCGATGTATTTAAGTTGCTAAAAATAAATTAAGAAAAGATATTTGTCTAAACCAAAAAAAAACAGAGTTAATGTTTGTTTTTTAAAAAATATAAAATAATTTTCTTTTCTTTTCTTTTCATTTTATTGATTTTTATTCATCATCCTCTGCTTGATATTCACCATCGCTTGATGATAAATCCTCGTCGTCTTCAACAACAAAGTTTGCTTCGGTGGGTGTGTCTTCAATCTCTACTTCATCCTCTTTCTTCTTGCGTTCTTTGACAACGGGTGGCTTGTCATTGGCAAAAATAAATGTACAGTTGTTCTTGGCGGCAAACGATAGGATTGGGTCGGGGATTTTCGACATATCGTGATAGTGTTTGTAGGTTGCCAGTTCACTGATTGCCATACCTTGACGCTCGGCCGACTTGACATCCTTGTTTCTGGCGGGTGCTCCACAATCGCAGATTCTTCCGAGCATATCGTGAGTGTCACAGAGAGTGTCGTCACGCAAGTTAAAAATATCTTTGAGATCCTTGGTGTCGAATGACGGGGCATTATCAGAGTCACCCTCGACAACACTAACAGACAAAGCCATCTTTGTAATCTGACGTTGATAGATCTTCTCTTCGATAGTTCCAGTTGACAGTGTTCTGTAAATCGATACCACCTTCTTCTGACCTTCTCTCCAAACTCTTGCCATAGCCTGTGCATCATTAGCTGGGTTCCAATCTGGATCCACTAAAATCAAATGATTGGCACCAATTAAATTCAAACCAATACCACCAGCTTTTGAACTCAATAAGAAAACAACTAAATTATTAATAATAATAAAATGTTAGTTAATTAATAATTAATATATTAAAGTATTGACATATTTACATTGTGGACTCGACGGATCGTTAAATTTATCTACTAAAACTTGTCTTTTATCGGATGGTGTTGATCCGTCCAATTGGAAGAATGGATAACCACGCTCGTTACATAGTCTAGCGAGAACAGAGAGTGTTTGAGTGTAGTTGGAAATTACAACGACACGATCTTTGGTTTTGTTTCGGATCTGTTGCATGAGAGTATCGATAAATTGCAGTTTACCAGAGTATTGTGGCTGACTGACTTTAGTGTTGAACTCCTTTGGGAAGAGACCGTGAATCACAGAAGAGACATCTTCAGCTTTCTCTTCTTCTTTATCGTCTTCTTTTGCCGATGGTGGAGTATACACCAACTCTGGACAATTCGATAGTTTCTTCAACGATGTGATCAGTGGTAGTGCACCAGTGAATGTTTGATAACCACGACCTTTGATGATTTCCAATAGTTTCAAATAGATTGTTTTCTGAAGGGGTGATAGTTTACAAAACACAGTGTACTCTGTCTTTTTAGGCAGATATTGTGTGTTGATCGCTGCAGTTCTTCTTAGAATGAATTTACCAGTGATCTCTGTCAGCATCAGAGAACGCTCACGACCAACACGCTTCTCCTCTGGAGTGGCATCTGGCGAACGACTCGCCAAGATCGGTCCGTTATAGACATTGTTGAACATCGGTACCGATTTGAGAACACCGGGATTAACAAAGTTAACCATCGCATAAAACTCCATCAAGTTGTTTTGAATGGGAGTACCAGAGAGAATGACACGACGTTTCGTAGGCAACATGTTGACTGCCTGAGTCGATTTGGTCTCTGCATTCTTCAATCTGTGACCTTCATCACAAATAACCAAACCAATCATATCGATCTTTATCAAGTCGTTGATCCAAATCTTCAGCTGGTCATAGGAAATCACCAGAACGTCGGCATCACCAGTTTCCAGCTGTGCCAACTTTGCTCTTCCCGTTGGTGTTGACTTTCCAATGTGAATCGACTTGATACCTTCGCCCAACCATTTTTTCAACTCCTTCACCCAATTACCGACTAAACCAGTTGGTGCGACAATAATAGCACGCTGACATGTAGGTTCACCACGAATTCCCTGCTTGAGAAGTGTCCACATGATAGAGATAGCTTGAATAGTCTTACCCAAACCCATATCATCTGCGAGAATACAACCGTTGCCATCTTTAAATCCACCGAGACCGAGTAAGCAATCAAACATAAATTGAATACCAACACGTTGATGTGGACGAAGTTTGTTTCCCAACATTGGATCCATCACCACCGGAATCTCGCCATTCAACTGATCCTTTGGCATGTATAAAACGAAAGCATTCGGTGCATATGGATTGTGTAGTGGTTTCGTCAGCTTCTTGGTTCTGTCGACACCTTTGTAAGGAACGACAAATCCTTTGGGTTTGGCAGCGGCAGACAAACGAAACTTTAACTTTTTCACTTGATGTTCCTCTTCCTTCTTCTTCTTATTAGCTATGATAGCGTCAGTCTTTAAGAAAATAGTTCCATTATTATAGTCTTCAGCACTGACCGATGAGATGATCTTACACCACTTGCTTCCAATCGTCATTGAGATATCCTCTTGAAAAAATACCTCTTTCTTTTTAATCAATACTTTTTGTGTCTTTCCACCACCACCACCACTTCCACCACCTTCATCATCTTCATAATCTGTTGCACCCATACGTGTCAATCCAGAACGTCCTATCTGTTTACCATCCATCGAGAGTATAGTGACAGCATCGTATGCAACCTCCAAAATTGCCAGACCTTCATCGTCTATTCTCGATGTACTCTTGTAGTTTGCAAGATAATATATCGGTTTTGAATTGGAGAGGAGTACTACATTCCTTCCTTTTCTATTCTCTTCTTCCACGGCAACCGGTGCACTGTTGTTGTTGGTCTCTTCGTTTTTCTCTTCGGCTTCCTCTGATTTCTTGAGCACCATTGAATAGAGATCTAAATGATTGATCGGTTTGATTGCAGCAGCAGCTTTCTTTGCACCTCTCTTTGGTGCTGCATCAGCACCACTCAACAGATTCTGTTGTTGTTCAATCAACTTTTCGATCTGTTGTAGATTCTCTAATTTCTGTTTCTTCTTCTCGAATAAAAGTGAAGGTGCTAATGATCTTTTCATTTCTACTATCTCTCGATAAAAATATATAAATAAAATATATACAAAATGTTCTTTAAACAAATAAATATTAATAATATAATCAACTTAATGAAATATTAATCCTAACAAATTAGTAGTTTTTGGAAAAAAAAACATATTATTCCAAGAAAAATTTTTTAATGTGAATTTTTTCATTTTTTTTTTTAACATCTTTTTGTTTCATTCATTAATGAATTGAATGTAATAATGATCGATCACAAAAATGTTTTCTTTTATTTTCAAAAACAGGTCTTTGAATAAATCTAGAATTTATTTTGTTTAGATTCTCTTACAATAGGTACCACCAGTATGCATTTTTACTTCTGAAATTTGATGAACAATTTGTTTAGCTAGATCTTGTGCATTCGAATTTCTTAATAAATCATAACTTTTATACCATCCTACAAACATCAGGGAGTGAAGAGAATTTTCCAATTTGTATTTATAATGATAGATATATTTGGTTACTAGTTCGAATTGCCAAAATCTCTGTCTGACCATAGCCAGCATCTGTACTTTTTCTACTAACAACATTATAGCTCTCACCACCATTTAAATGAATATCTTCATACATCTTCATTATATGATCTTTTTCATAGAAAGATTCGATCTCTTTTAGCTGAAATTCAAAATTATCACTGCAAGATACAATTTCTTTTTCACCTGCTCCGAAAATTGCAAATTGCATTGGGTATTTACTACCCTTTTTCATGAGAGCATCTCTTCCAATTTTATTTCTGTATTTATAGACACATGGTGTTGTATCTCCTGGATGTTGAAGACCGTTATATACTCTTTCATCATAATCAAAGAAAACAGCTTTTTCTCCTTCAACAACCTCCAATAAACCAATAGTAAATAAAACTACCAATAAACCTAAAATATAAATATTTCTTTTAAAACTATACATTATTAAAATGATAATACTTTAAATTTTTAACTCTAAACTTTCAATTTATATCTTTATTTATTATCCTTTTTTAATGCATAACATCAGAAATAAGTATCAATACCAACATTGGAGATTTAAAAAGTTCATGAACACCAAATGACAAGAGTAATCTCAATCCTTCTACAAATACAATTTTAAATAGTATTATATCTCTAGTAATTAGATCTAGAGAGCGAACACATTTAAAAAAAAAAAAAGAAACACAAAATGTTATTAATGGGTGAATTAAAAATAAAATAAATATATGAATATGAAAAACAAATCACGTGTCACCATAGAAAATAGTTATTATCTATATACAAATAAAACACGGAGATTTATACAAATAGATACATAAAATGTTAAATGTCAAATATTGATTGAAAGCAAAATTATAATAAATAAAAAGTTTAATTTTTAAGATATTTATAAACTTTGCAAAATTATTTTTATCATCTTAAAGGATATTTTAAATTTGAATAAAATTAAAATATATATCTTAAAAAATAATAAAGCGAAACAAACAAAAGTTTTAAATTTATTTGAACCAAATTGATTTGATGGACTGCCAACAGTAAACATTAACAAAAGAATCATGTTGTGGTTATCAATTTTTGCAATATTTTTTTTTTTTTTGGTCTTAAAATTTCAAATAAAAATAGAAATGAACTCTACCCATTTTATCACCCTTTAAAAAAAAAAAAAAAAAGTAAATAAAATTAATTTTTTTTACAAAATAATTGAATTGTTGATCCATTAATCAATCCATGTCATACCATATCTAAAATTATATCTATAAATAAATAATATAATAGTTTCGATCAGGAAGTTAGCAATTTAAACAATTCTTTATTTATTTTATTCAATATTTATTTAACTAATTTAAGTTGTATTTTTAACAAAAAACAAACAAAAAAAAGAAAAACACCAGATCATAAATTGTAAGTTTTTAGTTTATAATAATCAAATTTGTTCATCAAACCAGATCTGGTTTGAGAATTAGCAAATTTATTTATTGAATCATACCTTTTTGCTCACTCTCAAAACCATCAAAAATAAAAATAAAAATAAAATAAAGGGTAATACCAAAAAAAAAAAATCTTTTCATTTATTTTTTTTTGGCATTTTATTTTTTTTTGAAAATCACATTCTCTACATTATTAAATTATCATTACTACCTTTATCATCATAATCAATAACATTGTCGTCACTGACATTATATCAGTAATTTACTTTAATTTGTTTAATCATACAAGCAGAGTGATCACTACTACTTTTAGTTGTTTAATCATACATCCTCGTCATCATTATCATCATCATCATTTTATACATATATAATAAAAGAGTGAACTTGTGAAATTAAAAATTTTTTTGCATTACAATAATAACAATAATTATTTCAAAAACAGAAGAAATGTCAGCCAACGCCAAAAAAGCGAATCCAGTAACAGAGAACACTCTAAAGACAATCAATGTAAGAGATTTGAACACATTTGATAAAGATATTGTTAAAGATTCATTTGATGATTAATGGAGATTCTATTTTTAATATTAGAATTTGAAAGTCAATTCACCGCCATTATTCACAGAGATTGTAAGAGCAGCCAACAAATATCAGCAACAATGTCAAGCATTGAGTCAGGCCGGTATCGTCTTGGCTGACACCATCGCCAGACTAACTGTACACAACACTGGTGATTTCGGTGAAGGTCTAAAGAAACTATCAGATGTAATTAGAGAATTGGAAACAAAGAGAGATGAAGTTGTACGTATAATAAATAATCGATAGATACTACCAATATTAATGAAATATAACTAATTATTCTCCTTTTTTTATAATTATTATTAATTGATCAATCTAGTCAAAAACATTATTAAATGATTTCATTGCTCCATGTAAACAATCGATTGAAACAGATCACAAGGATATTCTAGTATGTCAATAATCATAATAATAATAATAATAATAGTGGTTTTTAACATAACAATTCTTATATTATTTTCTTATTATTACTTCTGTAGACATTCGAAAAGAATTATAAAAAAGATAAAGAGAACATGAGACAAGAGATTCTTAAACTTGAAGCCAAGACTAGAAAGGCAGGAAAGAAGACTACTGCTGAAGTACTTAAACAAGTTTGTAACATTTTAATAATATAATAACAATAATATTTTGTCAGCAGTAGACCATTAACAATGATTTATTTATTAAATTATAGCAAATCACAGAGTTAAATGACAAGATAAAGGAATCAGATCAATTAAACACAAACAAGTTAAGAGATGTAGTTTTGATGGAGAGAAGAAAGTTTGCAACATTTTTATCACAATTCAATCAATTCCTCGATAAGGAATTGGATCTATCGAATGAATCGAATGTCAAACTAACTGCTGGATTACAAACATGGAGAGATTTAATTAATGTTCAAAATCAAGTATGTAGCGTTGAAACTAATTAGTTTATATTATTATTTGTGTACTAATAAACTAAATATCAACTTGATAGTTACCAGGAGATGTTGAATCACTGATTAGTAAACAGGAGAGAACATTGGTTCAAATTCAACCACAGGCAGACAATGGTGATAGCTATCGTATTTCATATGCACCTGGTAAGGTTCAAGGAGGAGGTAGCAGTTCGGCAGCTGGATACGACACCTATGAATCGTACGACTCTTACGATAACTACGATTCGTCGTACGAAAACTCTTCCTACACAGACAACTCCTACGATTACAACAATAGCGGTGGCGGTGGCGAGTTGCAAGCACGTGCACTCTACGACTATGAGAGCCAAGAGTCGACCGATCTCAATTTGCGTGCCGGTGACATCATCACCGTCATTCAGCAGGACGATGGTTCCGGTTGGACCAAGGGTAGAGACTACCATGGTACCGAAGGTATTTTCCCATCCTCATATATAGAATATATTAGTAGTTAATTCAATACCTATCTACTATTTTGTCATAAATTTTAACATTAATCATCATCATCATCATCATCATCATCCTACAAACACAGTACAATATAATACAATAATCAACATAACTACTAAATCATTAATGATCTCTAATCATTTCATCCAAACAAAACCCATACCAATTTTATTTCTTAATAATTATATTAATTTAATAAACATGAATGAATAATATTGATGTACTCGTAATATAGAATATCCAATATTAAACTCTCTTCACAATAAAGATAGAAGGAATAGTTACTATTATTATTATTATTTAAAAACTTGTAATCTACTACAATGATCTTTAGAAAGATTCTTCCAATTTGGAATGATTCCATTTGGTTGATCAGCGAAGGTCTTTGTGTGAATTACACTTTAACATCTTTGAAGCTTCATAAAATTTTTAGCTCTCTTAGAAAAAAGTAATATCTTCATATGACAACAACAAACAATGAGAGTAAATAAAGTGATAATTTTTTGTTATTCAATAAAGTGTTTCCGACAGATTTAATTCCAATAATACCTGCTTACTTAATTTAATTTGTAATTTGTAAATTTAGAGTTCTTGATTGACGAGATCATAAATAAAAGAGCTCCTTACCTAGATTATGAATGTTAATTTTTTAAAGAATAGTAGTTAGAAACAATCACCAAGGAATGTAAAATGCCAAAGCAACTAGAGTAACAAAATAAATCACTTGTAAGCAAGATATCAAATAGAAGTTGTTTTTAAAACAATGTTTTCTTTTGGGTGGTGTTTGTAGATTGTCACCAAAGAAAAAAAGAAAAAAAAATAAAAAGTTTGTAACTTGGTATAAAGATTGAATTTAATAACTTTTCGAAATCTAATTAATTAATCATTAATTAAATATAAATAGCTGTCAAAATCATTCTATTTTTCAAAACATTAAATCAAATAAATTAAAATGACTGATCCAGTAAAAGGACAAATTCTAAAATGGGTTAAGTAAGATTCGTATTATCTCTATAATTACTATAAAATTAAATATTAATTTTTTTTTTTTTTTTTATCTTTACTTAGATACCAACTACACCGGACAAAGATTCGAAATGCATGTTCCAGGTCGTTACCACAATGTTGCTGCGGATCAAAAATCCATGAAGATCGGACCTAATACCAAGATTAGAGTATGGGAACCAAATGGAAAAATTTGGGAGAAAGGTACTGGTAACTACCCTGAGGGTTCTACTATCCCCTATGATTCAATCACTCAAGCTGTGGACAATTCCTTCAAGTTTTCAATTGATATTCGATTCAAACACACCATTGCAGGTAAACCAGAGAATGACTATACCTTAGCCATTAAACCACTCCATTTTGAAAATAGCGTTATTACATCTGGAGGAGATTACCTTGGAGTTCAAATCCCACAACTCAACCCACCCGATTCTTTGATTGTATCACAGATTTCTGTTCGTGAGGTCCCATGGCCACACCAAATCGTTGCCAATGGATCGGTATATTTCAAATATAATCCAACAACCGAAGATATCACATTCACAAAGACAGAAGGTTTCCCAGTAAACATGGATATTGAGAAAGATGACATTTGGGGCTTTACCATAACTCTAAAGTCTATTTAAGTTGTTAAACTAACACAATAAAGAATCTGATTACTACTGTATTCAATTTTATCAATAAAATAATTGTTTTTTTTATTATTTATTTTTTTTCTTACAAAATTTATTCAATATCATTTTGATTGACTTCATCTTATTTAAGATTTGTTTTATTTCAATTGGTTCTATTTCAAGACTTCAAAGCGATTAAACTAAGGCAACAGGTGAAAATTTCAGGGGTTCCCAACTTTTTTTCTCTGTATAAGAAACGAATTAAGAATTAATATTCCCACATTGACACCATAACTTCTTCAAATTTCATCTTATCACTAGTAGAATCATCATATCTCAGAGTGATCTACTTATAGATTAAATTTTTTTACTTTGTTTTTTAATTTGACTCATAAAACCTTTTTTTTTATATTGTGATCACTATTAATTTATAAAAGAGAAATTTGGTATTTTATCAATGATATAGTTGTCTTTCAAAGGTAATTATTAGGTTGTTCTTTTGGTAAAAACATATAATACAAGCAAATAACTTGGAATCTAAAAATATTATCTTTTATTTTTATTAGACCGATTTATTACTTATTTTAAAAATTAATAAGTTGGAATGTACAAAAAAGAAAATTCAAAGTATATTAACACAATCTGAAACTATTTGGAGGAAATTATCAAAGTATAAACACTTCTAGATCACAACAAATTTAATTTTGGCTATACAGGTTTTGATAAATATTACATAAACTATCCATTCTGTAAGTTAGTTTATTTATATATTTATATAACTATTTTCTCTACCATATAAAATCTTTTTTGAGGGAGTCAAACACAAGAACAACAACAACAAAATAAAGAACATTGTTTTGAGTATCACAATACTTTTTATTTATTAATCATAAATTATAGGATTGTTTAATCTTTTTTTAAGTGTTGTGCTTTCGCTATCAGTTGATTGTTGCTGATTTGAGTTTGTTGACTTTTTGTATTTCGGTGCAAGTTTAATATTTGGAGGCAGTGGTGTAATTCTTGATATATAATATAGGAATATAAACAATGCACCTCCCAAAACCATTTCTATCTTACTAAATGGATAACGGAATCCTAAAACATAATTTAAAGATATCACTGCTACCCAGAAGGCAATTAATATATTCATAAGAATGGTTAAACTTCTTTCTGTTCTAGTTCCAACTATTTGTATAGAAATATAAATTATTAAAAATAAATAGTTAGTATATTGTCTTTTATTAAAATTAATAATGATCATACCATATGCAGTGGAATTCAATAAGATGTGGAATGAAATCAAAGCCAACAATGTACCGTAGAGTATTTGTCTGATAGTGTGGAATCCATGTGACCAAGTAGTCTCGAGATTGACAAAAGAAGCACCAATATATCCAATATATGCAATAACCATGAAAATAACTAAATTACTTGATAATAATAATCTATAGGATGAGTTGTATTAGAAAAGTGAGTTAGTGATTCATTCATTGTCAATAGAGTTTGTTAAGAATCTTACTTCTTTACAAGTTGTAATTCATTTCTTTGAGTTGAAGTGGTACGAACCGAATCTTTATATGAGAATCTACCAATGGCAAAGAACCAGTATGGTATGGCCAACAAGAAGAACGTATGGAACAAGAAGTGACCACTTACAGAGTTCTGTTTTCTATCATTACAAAGATTGTCATTAAGCAGTTTCTTTCCAATAAAACAAAGACAATAGGTTGCACCGTACCACAAGAATGTATAACCAATATAAAATATAGATCTTGTATATTTCTAATAAAAAAAAAGCAATGACATAACAAAGCTGTATGTTAATTAATCGATATCTATTATATAAAATATATTCTTGTAATATACCTTATCTTTAATATTCAAAGGTTTAAAAGGTTTCCAAATAACTAAGAGTACTGCAGATATAATGATACAGAATAATGATAAAAATAAATAACTATGTCTTGTCCATGATTTGTTGTATACTCTTTCTCTATAACAATAATCTATGTTTGCAAATAAGTTTGATATCCTTTTATTTATAATTTTAATAAGTGTATATTAGTTTGACGCCGCGAACTATATCTATCGTTATAAAACTACATACACAGTGATAATAAATAGAATTAAAAGTAAAAAGAATGTGTATAACCTCAATGTTCCTAATGAGGATGCTTTAGAGAATTTCATTTTAAAATTATATTTGTTTTGCAAAATAAAAATGAATTTTTGTGAAGATCAACAGATAGAACTGTTTTTAAAAATAATATAAAAAGTTAAAAAAAACTAGTTAAATGAATCACCAAATTTTAGATCTTTTACTATCATAGTCTTTTTCTAGATTATCCATAAAAAGATATGATTAAACAAATTTTAAAAGTAAATAATTTAAGTTTTTTTTTTTAACTTAAATAATATCTTTTAGATATTTTTTTAATGAAATTATAATTCATTCTATTAAATTGTTGATGATCTTTGTAAGATTAAGAACAACACAGTCACATTAGGGTTGTTGAAGATCAACAAAAAAAAAAAAAAAAAAAAGGATACAAAACAAAAAAAAAAAAAAAAAATCTTTTAATATTATTTGATTCATTAAATACAATAGTAATACATTATTTAATAAAAAATGGTGAAATCTACTGTTACTAGTTCCAAAAACAGTGGATATGATTTTATATATAAAGGATATAACTTGACAAAGATATCATTTACATTTGGATTGATCATAAGATTGATACTAATAGTATTCTCCGAATGGCAAGATGCAAACAGTATGTAAAACACATCTATCATAGAAATCATCTTCATTTCACTTTAACTTTGACTTACAAACGGTCGGTCCATATTATCTCGAATATAAATAATAGTGTTAGTTAAATATACAGATATCGATTATGAAGTTTATACAGATGCATCTAGATTCGTAGTAGAAGGACTATCACCTTATGATAGATCAACTTATCGTTATACACCATTGTTGTATGTATATATATATATTCTCAAACATTCAAAACACTTTTCAACTAAACATTCATTCTAAATTTGTTATTATAGATCATTTCTTTTAATTCCAAATATATTGGTACACAAAGCATTTGGCAAACTTTTATTTGTTATATGTGATATGATTATTGGATATCTGTTAAAATCGATTCTAATTCAACGATTCCCAAAGATAAAGGAATCGATGTTATTTGCATGCACCACCGCTTGGATATTGAATCCATTCGTAATCAATGTATCTACTAGAGGCAATGCAGAGTCTGTCATTGGTGCAATGGTGTTACTATCTGTCTATTTCCTTTTTAAGAAACGTTTAATTCTTGCATCCATTTTGTAAGTAAACCATTTAGCTAAGCAATTATATCGAATATGAATACTTATTTCTGAATAATATCTATAGCTATGGATTATCAGTACATTTTAAGATCTATCCAATTATATATTCAATTCCAATCTATTTGTATATCGATAAGAACTACTATAACAAGTTACCATCCTCCTACAACTCGACCGATCGTTCTTCTTTTTCAACAATCCTGAAAAACATATTCAACAAGAACAGACTTACCTTTTTCTTTGTAAGCGCAACCACTTTTCTATCTTTAACTTTTATTATGTATTTAATGTAAGTAGTAGCAGTAGTAGTAGTAGTAGTTATTTGAAATGTTGTTTAACAAACTAATCATAAATCATTCTCTGATAGTTATGGATATATATTTTTATTTGAAACCTATTTGTATCATGTGATTAGAGCAGATAATCGTCACAACTTTTCAGTGTATTTCTATCAGATCTATTTGAATACACCGGTGGTAGAATCGATTAGTGATGTAGGTGCGGTCGGATCGGTGTCGTTGGCATCGGTCGGTGTGGCATTGGCATCGTTCCTTCCACAGGTACTACTATTGCTTGCAATCAGTTGGGTCTACTACAACGACTTGGAGTTCTGCATGCTATTGGAAACCATAACATTCGTTGCGTTCAACAAGGTCTGTACGGTTCAGTATTTTATCTGGTACTACTCGTTGCTACCGTTGGTGCTGCCTACCACTAGAATAACGATTGTCGGTGGTGTCATCATGTTCCTCCTCTGGTTAGGTGCACAAGCACTCTGGTTGGTATCAGCATTCCAACTAGAATTCCTTGGTCACCAGACATTCTTTAACATCTGGCTTGCAGGTATCCTATTCTTTTGCGTAAACATTTGGATTCTAGTGAGATTCATTCTTCAACACGATCCTCGTAAATATAAATCAAACATTAAAATTATTCAATAATAATAATAATAAAAAATACACAAAAATTTAATATTATCATATATGTATAAATATATTAATATTATGTCGATTGAAACCTTTTAAAATTCAAACTATTGTGTTCCAAAAAAAAGAAAATTTTGATGTTCATAAAAAAAAATATTATTGTTTGGTGAAGATGTTTTTTTTTTTTTTCATTTATTTTATTGATATTATTTTTTTGATCTTATAACAGTGTGTTATTATTTCATTTATTTGTAAAGATAATTCATATATATATATATAAATAATAGTTAGTTATTAATGTTGTAGTTTTAAAAATAATTCAATTAATAATAGTTTATTAATTTGTTTTGAAAAGAATAATAGTTTTTTTTTTTTTTTTGTGTTTTCATAGTATATTAATTAATTGTATAAAAAAGTTAAATTATTTAGTTTATTTAGTTTGAAAATAAAAATATAAATAGAAAAAAAGAAAAAGATGGTTAGATGGATACCAGCATCATTACCACTTCATCGTAGGTTAGAAACAACAGCAGTGCTATTCTATTTGATGATTGTACCGATGTGTATGTTGTTTGCTTTCTACTCGATTATAATACCGATATTCTGGGGTTTTACTATTCCTTATTTGTTATGGACGTTTTTTTATGATACGGCATGGGAGCGTGGCGGACGCAGAAACAACTGGATACGAAACCACCGTACATGGCGTTACTTTAGAGATTACTTCCCGATTTCGTTGGTCACCAGCACAAAGCTAGATCCAGCCAAGAACTATATATTTGGTTACCATCCACATGGCATCATTAGCATGGGTGCATTCTGTAATTTCGCAACCAATGCCACTGGCGTCGATGAAAAGTATCCTGGCATTACGATACACCCGTTGACACTAACATCGAATTTCAAGATACCTTTTCTACGCGATGTACTTATGAGTTTTGGAATATCGTCGGTCGCACGCAATGGCTGTGATAATGTGTTGGAGTCAGGTCCCGGGCAGTCCGTTATGATAGTGATTGGCGGTGCAGAGGAATCTCTGGATGCGCATCCTGGCCACAACGAGTTGCTACTCAAGAAACGCAAGGGATTCGTCAAGCTGGCATTTGCACACGGTGCTTCACTAGTGCCGATCTACTCGTTTGGCGAGAACGACATATTCGATCAGGTAGATAACCCTAAAGGAAGTTGGATCAGAAAATGTCAAACCAAAGTGATGAAACTGACCGGAATTGCACCGGCACTCTTTAATGGTCGTGGAATTTTCAACTATGACTTTGGATTACTACCTCACCGCAGAAAGATTGTCTCTGTTGTAGGAGAGCCTATAGACGTACCGAAAGTCGCAAGTCCATCCGACGAACTCATCGACCATTATCAACAATTGTATATGGATTCACTATCAAATCTATTTCATAAATATAAAGATGAATATGCAAGTGAAAGTGATGATTTAAAAATTCATTAAAAAATAAAATGATATATATTTTTTTAAAACAATAATACATCTAAAAACAACTGATTTTTGTGATATTTAATCATATATTTATACAACGAGACACTATGGTGATGGTGTTTAAGATATTAGTTTAATAGATCAAAATCGATAGGATGTGTAATTCAAAAAATAATGAAAAAAAAAAACTTTTAATAAGTAACCTTAGTTTCTTTTTGTTGTAGAACAGTGTGCCTTGAAGATTCATCCCTGATTTCATTTTCTTTAGATAATATTCCAACGAATTAAAAATCAATTCTAAAAGTTAGTTAATTAGTTAGATGACACAGTTCTCATTCTACCTCAATGCCGAGCAACTCAGATCCAAAATTGTGAGCCACGCCGGTCAGAAGACTCTCAGAGTCATTGTAGGAGGTCCATTTTAAATGCTCCATTCGATGAAATGACCTTGGCTATGACCGAACTTATTGCCAAGAATATCAACGATCCATCTATCAAGGACTGGCTATTCATTTATACTCATAATATTGCCCACTGTTATGTAATGATGGAAGTCGAGATTGACAACGGTACTACGTACAAAGGTCAACTCTATGGTGGTCATATGCTGTTAATCTTGCCGACCAAAAAACAACCATTGTTCCACAACTCAACTGGTGTATGATGGATAAGAAATCTGATATTGATGAAATGAAGAAAAACTAAAAACAAAGTCTTTTTTTGAATAAATAATTTTTTTTTTTATTAAAAATTTGTGAACTTCATTTTTTTTTAATAACTTTCCATTTCATTTCATTTCTTGTTTTTTAGTAATACTATTTATAACCATGGTTATAAAACAACAAAATAAATCAAACACAGGAGTTGGTGGTGGTGGTCAACAAAAACAACACAGAGTTGTAAAATCGATTGGTTCAGATTTAGATGATCGTTCAATTTTTAAACCAAGCACGCTAACAGTGTTTTTGTTTATTTTCCTATCGAATGTATTGTCGGCTCTGTATAATAGAATCATCGATTGTGATGAACCTATGAACTATTGGGAACCTACACACTACTTGATGTATGGTCATGGTCTACAGACATGGGAATACAGTCCAGTGTATGCACTAAGATCCTATTGCTATCTATTGATTCACTCTGTCACCGGTAAACTATTCTTGGAGCCACTCTCACAAAACAACAAAGTAGTACTATTCTATCTCATCAAGATATTCATTGGATTGAACAGTGCATTTGCTCAAACCATTTTCATCCGTGGTGTAAACAATCGTTTCGGTAACAAAATATCATTACTTACAACATTATTCATGTTATGTAATCCAGGTTTATTCTTATCAACAACAAGTAAGTAATATTTATTATAATCATATTGTATTATGTTATTAACAATTTTTTTAACAAAAGCATATTTACCAACAACATTCTCAATGATAACAATTATGTTTGGTTATGGATTTTGGATGTTGAATAGACCATTGTTGTCAGTTTTTTCGTGTGCTGTATCCGTGTTTTTAGGTTGGCCATTTGTTATTGTTTTGTGTGTCCCTATAGCTCTCGACCTTCTATATCGCCGTGGTATTGTAAAGTTGTTGCTATGGGCAATCATTCCAACTGTATCAGTATTGCTACCAATGATGGCAATCGATAAACAATACTATGGAAAGACTGTACTTGCCATCTGGAACATCATTGCCTATAACTTTACATCGAGTCATGCCGGTGGATCGCAACTCTATGGTATCGAACACTGGACATTCTACTTTATCAATTGTTTTGTCAATTTTAATATTGTATTCTTACTATCGATGCTCACCATTCCCCTCTACTTCCTTCTACTTTTATTCAAATCCAACTATCTCGGTACTCTCAACAACCTACCAAGAGTATTAACCCTACTCATAGTCTCTCCCTATTACATATGGTTTGCATTCATGACTTATCTTCCACACAAAGAAGAACGTTTCCTATTTGTCATTTATCCTTTCATTTGCTTGACTGCTGCCATCACCATTTATTTGGTTATCAACATACTTAAACAGCTATTCTTAAACGACAGTTACTCTCATAAGAAATCAGACGACAACAATCAACAAGTAGATAGTGGATTTAAAAGATTCATTAGATCATTAAATTTATTCCTACAGGTAATGGTTGTAGTTTTATTCTTTGGTTTGTCGGCATCACGTATTTTCTCAACCTATAGAAACTATACAGGTGCAATAGATACATATACCTATTTGTATGACCACGAGCTGAGAAGAGGTGATACAACCGAGCCTCTATTCCCAAAGTTTGCATTCAACAAACTCGATAACAACACTGTCAATGTATGTGTAGGTAAAGAATGGTACCGATTCCCCTCCCACTTTTTCCTTCCAAACGAACAACAACAACGAAACGGTACACCATTACGCTTCCACTTGTCGTTCCTCAAGTCCAACTTTAAAGGTCACCTTCCAAAGCCATTCACCGGTACCAGCAATATTCCGAGCAACATGAACGACCGTAACCAAGAGGAACTCGACCGTTATCTCGATGTCTCAAGATGTCACTACATCATAGACTTTGACTATCCTTCACAACAAGAACCACACTACACCGTCGATCCATCGTTCACTCCCATCTTTACCACACCATTCTTGGACGCATCACAATCATCATCTTTGGCGCGTGCATTCTACATTCCATTCTACTCTGACAAGCATAGTACATTCCATAATTACTATCTATTAGCAAATCAAAAATTAACAAATAGAAAAATATAACTAATAATAAAATATTGATTTAAAGAATATTTAATACAGTAGAGTTATTTATTGATCCATTTCATCTTCTTCACAATCTTCATCATCTTCATCTTCATCTTCATCATCTTCGTTCATTTCAGATTCTACAATTAGTTTGTCTATTGGATCTGTTGCAGATCTTGCAGCTACTGCACTTTGAAGTCTGGCATCTACATCAATGATTTGAGTGTATTCCATTTGAATTCTAACACCATTATAGTTTGAAGGTACCAACGATCTCTCTTGTGGTGATAATGTACGATCAACACCAATAATAACTAAAGGACGAACTGCTGATTCCAATTGACTGTCTCTCATTAACTTATAATACTCGATTCCAAATCTATATGGGAATGGAAATTGTAATGATTCTATATATTGTTTAAGTTCATCTTCAATTGAAATATTATTATTATTGTTGTTACTTTCTGACATCTTTAATCTTTATGTAATTAATAAACAAAAATAAATTAAAATTAAAAAAAATTTGTTCAACAAAAAAACGAACGAAAGTTTAAAAAATTAAATATTATTCTCAAACTATTAATAATTGTTATGATTGTGTTTATTTGTTAAAAATAATAAAAACAATGCCTAAACCAAATCAATCATTTAATAAAAATAATAAATTTATTAAAAATAATAATAATAATAAAGATAGAAACAATCAGTTTTATAAAGGAAAAGATAATAATGATAATGAATATGAAAATAAATCAGTAAAACAAAAAGAAAATAATCAATTTAAAAAAGGAAATAAGTTTGATAATAATAAGAATAGTAGTTTTAACAATAATAAGAAATCATTTTTAAACAATAATAAAAATAATCATCATAATAATAAAAAGTTTGATAAAAATAAGAAATTTATAAAAGAAGATGATCAATCAGATGATGATGATGATGATGACGAAGTAGAAGAGAAAGCAGAGATCGATCCATTATTAATCAGTAAAGAAACAACCATCGATGAGAAGGAAGCTGAAATTAAAATCAATCTTGAGCCTGTTATCTACAGGAAACAAGATCTTTTCTATTTCGAACGATACTTTCTCAACGCTCCTTCAATCAACTTGACAGAAACAAAAGAGTTAATAATAGATACAGATGATCAAATTATAACAAATAAGAGAAATAATATTGAAGAAGAAGATAGTGATAGTGATAGTGATAGTGATAATAGTAATAATAATAAGAAAAAAGATGAAATAATTGAAGAACAATTTATTATTGGTACAAATATACCTGTTGCAACAAGTGTTAAGAATAGTTGTTTACCACAATCTTTTAAGACATTCTTTTTCGTATTACAACATTCGACACCAACTAAACTTCAACAATATGCATGGCCTTGTGTTTTGACTGGACATGATGTGCTCGGTATATCACTTCCTGGCTCAGGTAAAACAGCTGGTTTCTTACTACCAATGATTCCACACTGTCAAGATAGAATAAAGAATGAAACAATCATACCAAACAGTCCATCTATTCTTATATTAGTTCCAACAAGAGAATTAGCAAGACAAGTAAGTTAACTAATTTATTATTATTATTATTTTTATTTTTTTTACTCATTATTATTATTATCGATTGTTTCTTTATAAAGATTTATTCTATATCATCAAAATTAAGAAAACATTTTGGTATACATTCATTACCTATTTATGGTGGTGTTGCCAAAGAACCACAGATACAATCGTTACAAGGTGGTATTCCTCATATTCTGATTGCAACACCGGGTCGTTTAGTCGATTTAATAGATATGGGTGTTCTTAACTTGAATGGTGTAACAATGTTGGTTGTAGATGAAGCCGATAAGATGCTATCGATGGGTCTAATCGATCAATTAGAGCAAATCAAATCACAGATAAGACCAGACGTACAAACTCTTTTCTTTAGTGCAACTTTCCCATCTAGTTTACAGACAATAGAAGCCACCTGGTTGAAACAACCATACATAAGATTAAAGATTGGATCTGAACAATTACCAAATCAATCACATATCAAACAAGTAATATTTATTATCGTTAAAGTTTATTCTAAATATACACTTTACTAATCGAATCTCTTTTTAGAATTTACATTATGTAACAGAGTTTAAGAAAGCAAAGAAACTATTAAAGATATTACCTGGTTTAACTAGAAATAACAAAACTATTATATTTTTTAATCAGATATCTGTATGTAGTGTTTGTTTTTATTGATAATTTATATTTTACTAATATTGTTATCTATAGCATCTAAGATCTATTAGTAAAAGATTGCTAAAGATAAATGTTGAACATCAAACTATTTATGGATCGTTGAATCAAATGGAAAGAGAAAAGATTATTCAAACTTTTAAGAGACAGAAAGAACAGCGATTGTTGTTGGCAACCGATGTTATTGGTCGTGGTATTCATATTGATGATCTCGATTTGGTGTTGAACTACGATCTACCAAGTAATTTGGAACAATACTGTCATAGAATAGGTAGAGTTGGAAGAAACGGTAGAAAAGGTGAAGCAATCTCGTTTGTCTCTAGAAAGAATATGCAATTGGCACAGGATCTAGTGACACTCTTGGAGGAGAATAATCAAACCGTTCCACAAGAATTTAAAAAGAATTGCAACGAATTCATTGGTACTGACTTTACAATCTCTCAATCAAACAGAGAAAAGAAGAAAGAAATGATAAAGCAAAGAAAAGAGAAACAAGCATTGAAAAAACAACAACAACAACAACAACAAGTACAACAAAATAATGAAGGTGAAGATGAAGATGAAGATGAAGATGATCAAATGTCATAAATTTTAATAATAAATAATTCAATCTATATTAGATTAAAAAGATCGTTAAATTTAAAGAGTCTTTGCTAGTACCAGAAAAAAAAAAAAATAATCTTAAAAACTAAAAACTTTTCATTGTTGTTATTATTATAAAGCCCAATAATAATTTTATTTTGTTTTTGCTTGTGAGGCATCGAAGAGGTACAATTTTATTTTAGGATCATTAAAATAAAATAGATAGTTATATTTAATATAGTAGTTACTTATTTATTTAATGGGTCAAACAGATAGTAAACCATCGAGTGGAAGTCATGTTCATCATGATGATCTTAATGATGTTTTAGTACCACCGACATTATCTTCTTCTACCAGTAGTAGTCTAATCTATCAGAATATACCATATACAAGTTACTCTTATGAGAAACTACCATCGAAACAAGAAATACAACATCAACAGCAACAGCAACAACAACAACAACAACAATCTAATCAATCTAATCAATCTTCATCTTCTTCATTATCATCATCATCTTTAAATAATAATCAAATACAACAACAACAACAAAATATACTAAATAATAGCTATAATAAAGATGAAATAATTACACTTTCAAAAGTAGAGAAATCAAATGAAACAGAACAAGAGTTGGAAAGATTAGCAAAAACTCCACATGTATGTATGTAAAGAATAAAAGATGAAATGGGAACGTCAATCATAATCATTATTAGAGATTTGTTTCTTTTCATGATATTAACAAGTTTGTTTGTATACCTATCTGATAGTTCTTTCCGCTGCTAAATGATAATGATGAATCTTGGATAACACCAAACGGTAATCCATTGTCGGTTGCAGACATGGATAACAGAGGTGCACTCAACATCAGTATCGACATTCAAAACTATCTTAAAAACTCTACAGGTTACATTGTCGAGAAACAAATGGAAATCATCAATCGTATCAGAGAAGTCGAGATGAAACAATCGAAAAAACTAACACATTCAATGTCAACCAGGGTTAGCGAAACAACTCATTATAATTATGGTTTTAAAGAAGGTAAATAATAAATAGTTTAATATATTAAACTAACCAACACCAACCAACTAACAAACTAAAAACTAAACTATTAATATATATTTAGTGACAGATAAAGTTAAATTTAATATAATAAAAACAAATGCATTGGTTTATAGGATAGGTGATCTAATTGAGCAGATAGAATCTGCATTACCAGAGAATGAAAGAGAGAATATTAAAGAACTGATATATGCATCACTACCCAGAAACTCTCCAACTTATAATCCACCTAAATTTGTTCCTGCTTTACTTCAATCAACTACATCAGAGATACAGTCAGCAACAACATCATCATCTTTGTCGTCGGAAACAATTGAAGGATCATAATAAATCATTCATTTAAATTAATGAAATGACAGATTTTAGTTTTGTATAAATTTCAATAAATAAATAAAAAAACATGAAAAATCCAAAGATAATTTTAAATTTTCAAATTTTTTTTAATTTTTTATTGATGTGCTCAATGAGTAATCAAGCTTGGGAAACATAGAGAAAGATTAAAGTTGGGATTTTACAGAAAAAAAAAAAAAAACATCAGTCAAGTTCCCAAATGAACATTTTTTGAGTTATTTTTTTATCAGACTTGATTATTAGACATAATATTATGTTGAGTAGCTCAAAACTTGTTGACTAATCAAAAGGTTGTAAGCAAGTGTGTTTATGAAAATGAAGATGATGTTGTCGACGATTATTATTATTATTTTTTTAAAATTTTAAATTTTAAAATTTATTGTTTTTTATTAAATGTTAATATAAACAACCTCCTAACCCTATCTCTCTTTTTAGAACAAACAAATCAAACACACATTATTATTTTTTATTTTTATTTTTTGATTTTTATTTAGTTTTATCATTATCTATAAATCACTCCAGTGAATTCAATTTTAGTTTTCTTTATATTTTATTTATTAATTTAACAATTTTATAAATGTAAGTAAATTAATTACAATAACTTTATTTCCTTTTTTGTAAAAACTACTTATCAGTATTTTCAACGGTTATTTTTTTAATCATTTCATTTATAAATTAAATTTGTTTTTAATTTAAACTTTTTTTTATGTTTTGCAATATTTTATCTGCCCAATGAAATTTAAATATCATTTTAATTTGAATTTAAATTGAGTGTCGACTAACAAGAATATTACAACCAATAACTTAACCACACTGCCAATAACATAACTACTATTCTTAAATTAATGTTAATTTAAAAAAATTTTATATTTAAAAAGATTATTATTAACTTTACTTTACTTTTCTTTCTTTTTCTTTTTTTATTATTTATAATTATATAACAATATTTTGGTTTTAGTTTTTATTTATTTATAAATATATTTATTTAAATTGCAGTAATAACAATTTTTTGATAGTAGTAATAATGGCAAGAAAGAAGATTAGAGAATATACAAGTAAATCATTGTTGAGAACACAATTCCAGAATATATGTAATGAGAGATTGAATTTAAAGATGGTCCAGGTACATCCTGGTTCATTAGACTTGAAAGAGATGGTTACTGCTCAACCATGGCTAGGTAATACCAAGTTGGTGGTGAAACCCGATATGTTGTTTGGAAAGCGTGGAAAGAATAACTTGGTATTGTTGAATGCCAACGTAGAGCAAGCCGACCAATTCATAAAGGAGCGTATGAACAAAGAAGTCGATATCTCTGGAAAGAAAGGACCAGTCACTCATTTCATTGTTGAGCCATTCGTACCACACACTGTTGAATACTATCTATCTATTGTTGCCAAGCGTGACGGAAATACCATTTCATTCTCAAATGTCGGTGGAATGGAAATCGAAGAGTGTTGGGACCATGTAAAGACACTCGACATTCCATACGGTGAACCAATTGACGCTGCCAACCTTCATGAATTGGTTGACTCTAATACATCCGGTAGAGAATTTATTATTCAATTTATTAGAAATGTTTATAAGATTTTTGAAGGTATAAAAAAAAAAACAACAAATCAAAATAGAAGTTGATATATTTATTAATAATTTATTTAAAAATTTTAGAATTATCATTCCATTTCATTGAAATGAATCCATTTACTTTGGATCAAGATGGTAAACCATTCCCATTGGATATGAGAGGTGAGGTGGATGAATGTGCATCATTCAAGTGTGGAAGTAAATGGGTTGTAGATGGAGAACCAATCCAATTCCCACAACCATTTGGTCGTGCTTTGTTCCCAGAGGAAACATTTGTTAATGACATTGATGAAAAGACTGGTGCGTCACTCAAGTTGACCATTCTAAATCCGAATGGAAGGATTTGGCCGGTTATCGCGGGAGGTGGTGCAAGCGTTATCTATGCAGATACTGTTGCCGATCTTGGATATGGACATGAACTAGGAAGCTATGGTGAATACTCTGGTGATCCCAATGAAGAAGACACACACAAGTATGCCTCGACCATGTTGAGTTTGGCCACTAGAAATCCAGATGGAAGACCAAGAGCTCTCTTGATTGGTGGTGGTATTGCCAACTTTACAGATGTAGCTGCAACCTTTAAGGGAATCATAAGAGCAATCAAAGAGTATCATGAAGATATCCTCAAAGCCAATTTACATATCTTTGTTAGAAGAGGTGGTCCCAATTATCAATCAGGTTTGCAACATATGCGTGAGATCGGTCACAAGTTACATATCCCAATTAAAGTATTTGGTCCAGAGATTAATATGACAAATATTGTATCAATGGCAATTCAAACAATAAAAGTTTAAAAAATAAATAAATTAAGATTTAAAGTTTAATAAAGTAATGGGATGTTTGAAGTTTAAATAAATAAAAAATTAAAATTTAATGAACTAGTCTTTGGAGAGTCGAAATTGATAATAGTTAACACACAGGTCTAGCCGTATGGAACTTCTCCACTATCTTATCACGTGCGATCCTAGTGTATCACATCGGCATTGATATTATCAAAGATCAACTCTTGTGCTCTCTCCTTTGACTCTACGAAAATGAGTACTGGTGGTTCCAATCCCTTCTGGATCTACTGTCTGACTGCCAACAACTTTCCTACAAATATTAATTCTGATTGACGTTGGTTGATGCAGAGTTTCTTCAAATAATAATTAAATATTAAATATTAATAAAGAAGTTCTTTGAAACCTTTGAACATCTTATAGCTTGGTGTTGATTTCTCTTTTAGTCTGAATCTAACATATGTGAGATACAATTTAATACAAAGGACTCTTTGTTGGTAGGGGTGTATCAAGTTATATTGAAATTATCTTAGAAATGATTTACATAAAACTTATGATATAAAATGATCCAAGATTTGGTATATGTTGCTAATTTGTGAACGTTTAACTGCTAACTCTAAATGTCTTTAAAAAGAGCGTGTTATTCCTTGATAATACTCTTTTGTTATTGTTAAAACAAAATACTCTTATTGAATGAGCTTTCAATCTAAAAAAAATATTGATCAAATTAATGCGCCTTTTTTATAATAAAAAAAAATAGTTTGTTTTTTAAAAAAATTATTTGTTATCTTTTTTTTTTTTATATTATATATTGACAATGACAAAGAAACAAGATGAGACAATGAACGAGGCAGACGAAGATCTTGCTGATGATACTCATGATGAAGAAAAAGAAGATGAAATGGATGTTGAAAAAGATGAAGAGGAAACAGGTGCTGAAGACGATGACGAAGATGAAGATGAAGATGAAGACAATAAAACATCGACAACAAACACAACAGATGGTAAAAAAAAGATTAAAAAGAAATCGGTCAATACACACCTACCAGTAGCCAGAATTAGAAGAATCATTAAATCTGATAAAGATGTTAAACTGATTGCAAACGACGCTACTCTTTTGATTACTAAATCAACTGTAAATATCAATCATAAATTTGTTTTAAACATACTCGATAGCTAATCAATAGTTATGATACTATTAGGAATTATTTTTAGACTTTATAGTAAGGGAATCATATAAAAAGACAACAGGAAAGAGAAAGATTTTACAATATAAAGATATAGGTATGTGTGAACACTTTACTATATACTGTTTTAAAACAAACACTTATATATATATTTTCATAAACCTAGCATCTACAGTTAAAGAGATTGAATCACTTGAATTCTTGTCAGATATAATTCCACCAAAAGTTCTTACATAGTTCTTTTATAAATGTATTTAATTATTATAATAAACAATATAAAAATATGATATTATTTTTTATTTAAGCAACTTTGCTTATTACTTTTATCGATGGAATCGATCAACATATCATAGAATGCAGGTAAATCGACATCGGTTGCGACATGAACATTCTTTGGTTTGTTTGAGAAATTCCAAACATCACATACAGTTTGACCAGCACAAAGATCAGATTTACATTCAATGTCAACACGAAGTAATCTAGTTGTGAACATACTTGGATTTATAACAGCTGCAACTGCTAATGGATCATGTAGTGGTGGACTCTATTACAATTATAATGTTATAAAAGTTTAGTAAAAATAAATTGTATTGTTTAATTTTTTGTTTACATACCTCCATACCAAAAAGATTCATATATTGTTGCGTAAAGAACTTTAATAGTTCAATTGATAATGTGATAAAATAAGAGTTGTCGAGTGATTGAATTCTTTCTAATATTTGTTTGGTGATAAGTGCTTTGTGACTAACTTCGAGTGGTACCATGAATATCTTTACTCCACTATCGTACACTATTTTGGCAGCCTCTGGATCAACCAAGATGTTAAACTCGGCTACGGGTGTCATGTTACCAACGGTCATCGCACCACCTAAGAGTGTAACACTCTCTACCATGGACTTTACATCTGGAAACACAGAGAATAGTAATGCTACATTTGTGAGTGCTGCAGTTGCTATGATGGTAGTC
Source organism: Heterostelium album PN500 (assembly GCF_000004825.1). Taxonomy (NCBI): domain Eukaryota; phylum Evosea; class Eumycetozoa; order Acytosteliales; family Acytosteliaceae; genus Heterostelium; species Heterostelium album. Next base: position 346,860 of record NW_008805065.1, on the reverse strand, counting down.
AGCTTGCCTGTCTCTAGAAAAGTCGATCTTATTGTATCGTACATATGAACGATTGCATTCTTTTCAAGTGGTGACTTGGTATCGACAGACCATACTACTGATGAATCCAAACCAGAGTCACCATGTATCTCTGGACATACCATGGATGGTCTCATCAAAGGATTTGCAGCACCCTTGACAACTTCGACATCTGATAAACCAGAGATTGCACATACCTTTAGAGCATTTATTGTTGTCTTTTCGACTGTTTGATTACCAACTACAGTTGAAATACCAAGTAATTTTAATGACTTTGAATGACCAGCCATCTAATCATATTAAATTAAATATATATTAATTATCTTGTTTTCTTTGTTATTTTTAAAATAGAATAACTAACCATAATGGCAAAAGCATCATCATGTCCTGGGTCGCAATCCAACCATACATATTTTAATGTTGTTGACTCCATCTTAAGATATAACCTTAAAAAATTACTCAAAACTCTTTTTTTTTTTATTTTAACTAATCAAAAAAAAAAAAAAAAAAATCATTTCATTTTCTTTATTATTGCTTAATTTATTAAAAGAGATATAATAATGTCAGACGTTGCATGGGAAAAGATGATGACAGCAGTCATTGCGTTTACAACCAATCTGTCATGTATTCCTTTAGGTGTGATGTGTGTTAAAAGAGGACATGCCTATGAAGCGGTAGTTGGTGTTGCTTGTGCCATATCATCGATGATGTATCACATTGGTGAGATCTATGAAAAGACATGGTGGTTTGAGCTGTCTGGTCTAAATGCGGATAAGTGGCATCGTTTAGATAATATATTCACAATCCTTGCTTTTCAAGCAATGATGTTCTACCTCATGGAATACAATCATCCACAAATAGTAGATCTACTTCGTTGGATATTCTTGGTGTTTACATTATATTGTCAAATGATAAACCCTTGGAATCTAGCATTCACTATTCTACCGATCGTATCGTCATTGTTCCTCTTAATATGCACCCATATCTACAAAAAGAAAATACCAGAGTGGATCAAGAATAGGTACTTCCTATACGGAATTGGTTCTTTAGGTATTGCCGCATTTTTCTTTGCTCGTGGATTGGATGACGAAAATGATTATCTTCGTATTAATCATGGAATATGGCATTTATTAGTTGGATTTGCTTTTTACTTTATCTTCCAATCACGTGATAAAATTACAAAATCTCATCTTTATGTAAGTTGGTTTTTAAAAATACAACACAAATATATTTTAATTAATTATTTTTTTTATTAAATTTTTAGAAACATTTTTAAAAAAAATCAGTGTAAAATTAATTTATCTTCTTATAATACATATTGTAGAGGGTAAAAAAAATAAAAATTAATTTAATAATATTTACCCGTTATATTCAAAGATCGATTTCTTTTACCTGTTTTTTTTTTTCACAACACCACGAAAAAAAAAAAAAAACAAATCAAACTTTTTTTTTTTGTTTTTATTAAAATTGAACTATGTGTTGTGTTTTTTAAAACTGTAATAATCAAATATACAATCAAATTAGGATGAGAAACTTTGTTAGAACAACTAAACAATGGAGATCATTCTTCATAATTAGTTGCTTTCTTGGATTATTAGCACCTACATTTTTTATCACAGCATTTGCATTTTTAGATCCATCGATTATAATAGTTCAAGTACCATTATTAGAAAGGTATAATAATGCAGTAAATGTAAGTTATAATTCACATTTGTTTTCTTTTCTATGATAATGATGCTAATTATCTTTTAGATGTGGAATAATAGATTTAGACAAGAATTTTCAAAACAACAATACTTTGTCAATGTGACTATCAGCACAAATATAGATCAAGCACAAAAATATAACTTTATTCCTTCAGTCTATACAGAATATATACCTTTACCATCGAAAAACCCACTTTTACCCTATAAACCATTGTATTTCTTATGTAACATATCCTCGATCATACCTTCAATTCCATATGACTCACCATCAGTACCAACATTAACTTTTTCATTGTACAGCTTTAATGTAAGTTTAAAGAAATTTATAAACAATAGTTAACTAAGTTACTAAATCAATCTTTTAAATGATGTAGACCAAAACATTTTTACCACAACTTATTTTAACAACAACAGTAGATCTCATAAACGATTATGGTTCAAAACTATCAAATAATAGTAATAGTAATAATAATATAAATAATAATAATAACAATAATAATCATAGTGAATCTCTAAATAATTCTTTATTAGGACCTAAAAAGGTAAGAAAAATTTAAACTCTATTTGTTTAAACAAAATTAATTAATTAATTATGTTATAAAACAGAAATTTAGTGGAGGATGTTATGTTATTAATAATGCTGCAGTTGCTCAAACCTGTAAATATGGAGATATATCATACTTAAAGTAGGTAGTACTTTTTTGTTAATATCACAAAAGATATAATTACTAAACCAATTCTAGTTATACAGATATTACAGTTACAAAGAACAATCCAGTTATATTTAGAGATACAATTATAAAGATAAAAGCAAATAGAGATCCTTGGATAGTTGCTGGTGATTTAACAAAGGGAACCTATACATTTGGAATGTCAAGAGTAAGTGATATTAGAAGAAATGATAGTGCACTCACTATTCAATATTAATAATCGATCAACTATCTATCTATAGGATACACAACAAACATTGGGAACTATATTTTTAATTTTCGGAGCAGCATTAACATTTGTTTTAGTTTGCATTGCACTAATGTTATTGAGAAAAAGAGTTTTTCTTGGTTTATATCGACACCGAAATGATTTAGATGGTAGCTCTATTGAAGATATTAATGACATTCCAATGAATAATATTAGCAACAATAATAATAATAATAATAATAATAATAACAATAGTAGCAATAATAATAATAATAATAATAATAACAATAATAATAATAATAATAGCAGCAATAATATGGTTAATAACACCAATAGCAATATCTTGGCAACAAACAGCCGAGCTCAAAGTTTCAATCTTGATTCATTACCATTCACACGTGAAAGACCAATAGATAGGTCATTATCAGATGGTAGATCTTCAATTGAAAATGAACCTTAAATAAATAAAGCTTTTATTATTTTTTATTTTTTTTTAGATTTAAATAATAGATGTAATATTACTATGTCTCCTTTTAAAAAAACTTGTTAATTTTATGATTTAATCTAAAATAAAACATCTTGAAACAATATCATTGACAACCCATTCTATACCTTCTTCTAAACCTTCTCCAGATATAGCACTGCAACTCTGTATCTTCCAATTATGCGTGCTTAATGATTCTAAATCCAAATACTAAAATAACAATGATGATTTCATTTTAATAAAAAAATCGATCAAATATTATCTTTTGTTAATTTAAACTATCGTACCTTTATAATTTCTTCTGATGATTTTGAACCTTCAAGATCTTGTTTATTTGCAAATACTAAAAAAGTTGCACCTGCAAGTTTCTATTGATATTCATTCAAGTTAGTCAAAGAAAGATGTTTAAACATATTGTATTATCTATTTTAAACATACCTCTTCTTCTAATAACGACTTTAATTCTAATTTACAATCATCTATTCTTCGAATATCAGAGCTATCGATTACCCATATGACAGCATCATTCTCTTCATAGTAATTCCTCCAATAGGTTCTTAATGTCTTTTGACCACCAATATCCCATATATTTAATTTATATCTAAACTTTTTAGTGAATACTAGTATAGTAGTGAAATCATATGATATACTTACTCTTTATATATTAAAGTTTGTATATTAAAACCTAGTGTTGGACTTATTGTAGTTATATCTTCACCGTTGAATTGTTTTAAAATTGTAGTTTTACCTGCATTATCTAAACCTCTATAATATTACTACGATGTTAAAACAAAACAAACTGTTTATAAAGTAGAAACATGATACATACAACATTAACAATCTAAGTTCTTTTTCTTTTTGTTTAATTTTTTTAAGTACTGTTAATAAACCCATTGTAGTAAAGAATAAAGAAAATGAAATATAAAAAAAAAAATATAAATAAAAACAATTAAATCGAATTTATTGTTGACTGAAAATCAGGACTATTATTATTGGAATCATCGGAAAGTAAATCATTACTTTTGATTTTGTCACTGATATCTTTAACTGTTGATTCAATGTCTGATGGTTTGTTTTGGAATAGGGTAAGGTGTTTGGTGTCCCATTTCTCACCCATGAAATTGTAGATGAGCGACCATATATAAGGTGTTATAAATTCGAAACTATTTGACTCCTCTTCATATTTGAAACGTAGAATACCTTCTTGATCCAATGGAGGTACTGCAATCTGTTTTGATTTAGTTTCTAAAAACAGTAGAATCTTCTCTGCTGACCAATCTTGTGAACTCTCCAATGATAATTCATAGGTAAAAAATGATAATATCTAAATGTATTTTTTCGTATTAGAATATAAATCTCCATCAATCTCTTTACTTTTACTTACATTTAGGATATTTGTTGATAACTCTGAGAGGTTATCATCGTTAATGAAACCTGGTAGATATTCATTTTGGTGTAACAGAGAGTATATAAGATGAGGATTCGATGTAGCTCTGTATGTAAGTGTATTATTTATAATCTGTAACACTATGTATAGAAAATCTGAATGTGTTTGTAATTCATCAGAGTTTATATCTGTTAAAGAGATTTCTAAATTTTCAGATGATTGATTTTGAGTTGATGATCTTTTCCTTTTTTAAAAAATAAATAAAATAATTAGAAATTAAACAAATATAAATATTCTTTTTTTTTAAATCAAACTTACAATTTCATATATCTTTTACTTAAAATTTCCAATAACTTTACCAATCTAGATGAAACATATGGATGAATATGTGATATATTTGAAGAAAGATTTGCTAATATTGCTAAACAATTGGTATGAAGATAAACATCCTAAAGTTGGTAATGGTTAATAAAATGATGTTAATAATAAAATTATTTGTTTTTTCAAGTTACCCTCAATTTAGAAAGATTCAACATGATTGATTTAATTAAAACAACCATTAACAATCCACCCAATGAGATATCAACTAAATGTCTTTCTTTATACCAAAGTACCTGATGAATAACCTAATTTTTATAAATTAGTTATATATTTTCTAATAATTATTAATATTTTAAAGCTTACCAAAGAATGAACGTTTGCATTGAATAAAGTATCTTGTGATAAAATAAGTATAATAATTAAGATCATATATACTTGTTGAGGTTTTTCCTCAAATGAACTATATAAAACTTGTAACATTGGTAAAACCTGGTTGGAAATGATAAAAGTTAGTTTTGATTTATTTATAAAAACCAGTTCAACTTACTAAATTATCTATATCTGTTCTTGACTGTACATATTTAAAGAAATAAGGATTCTCTTGTAATAAATAATATAATAATAAAAGGTTTTTGTTGGATGCAGGTGATTGTAAAATAACTTCATACAACTTTGACATTGATATTGATATATTTGTATTTTTATCTAAATCTGAAACTATAATAACTACTAATTAGTAAGGATTGTTAAAAAACTTGTTATATATATAAGTGTGTATTTACAATCAGCATCCTGTATTGAATGTGTTATCTTTCTATATGGATTGATGGGTAGATAGTAATATTGAATCATTGAAAGTAATGTAAGTAGTGATAGGTCTGAAAGCGGCCCAGAATGAGATGAACTATCTACAGGGAAAAAATATCTATATGCACTCCATGGTATTAATAAAAGGAATGCTAAGATTAGTTAATAAAAATGTCTTGTTCCTATCCAAAATATTATATATATATATATATTTACATGCAGCATTTCCAATAGAATTAAATAAACTACTTGAACTTGAAGGTCTTGGTTTGTCATAGATTACATTGTTGTAAAGATTTCTAATGAATGAGTTTAGCGTGGCTCTTGGTAAGAGTTGATCACATTCGAATCGCATCATCATTGTTAGGAATATGTTGGTTGGCTGGTTCTCTGATCGAGGTGACTCATCGAGTAGAGGCAATGGTTGGTACATCTCTGTCGAAAATAGAATGAGCAGAAAATTGTAAAGTGCTAAATGTAAATCGTATGAGTAGTCACTGATTGAATGGGTTTGTGTGTTTGTTAATTATTGGAATGACTAATCTATAATTGAGATATCCTAGATGAATGATCACATACTTTGATTCTAGAGATAAAAAGTTTACTATTCCTGTTAATAGATCGAACGGTAGGTCTTTATAAGATCGATCAACACCACAAAACTGATCCTCCAGATCAAGTTGTACCATATTCTCTATGAAATATCTTGTGAATGATTGTAATAGTATAGTATAGTTTATAAGATATTGTTGTTGATTCAATATTTTAATTTGAAGTTTTGTATCTATATTTTGATGATTATTATTATTATTATTATTTTGATTATTATTTTGATTGCTAATATTATTATTAATTAAATAATGTGAAGGTAATGAAACTAAAGAATGATAAAATTGATTTAATTTCAAAATGAAATGTAATACTATTCGATTGAAATTCTTTGATTTTAAATTGTTTACAGCTAGTAATAGATAGATGATTAATTAAAAGATATATAAAAGTATAGTAGCTATTATTAATTTACCTAATTGTTTTGATAGATCTTGTAATAGTATAGATAGATAGGTATGATTGGAACTTTCAGAGAAATTCAAACTAAGCAAAAGAGTTTCCATGAATTGTTCAACCTCTAATGGTATTGATTGTTGTGATACCAATACTTTAAGCTCATCATTCATCTGATTGCTCAGACCAACCGTCTTTGCAATAGACTCTGTTGAAATGACTGAGCCACCAATACCCATAGTTTATATCAATTAACTACTAAACTACAAACTTTATACTATAGTGTTCACTTATCATCATCATCATAATGATAACTAGTTACTGACTACCTTTGACTTTTGATTATAAATAAATGAAAAAAAAGAAGAGAGAATGAACTTGAAAAAAAAAAAAAAAAAAATTTCTTTTTAAAACAAAAAAAAGATTGTTTGTTTATTATATTATATTATTATTAATTTAGTGAAGCTTTAACTTTTTTTTTCTTTCTATCTTTCTTCTTTATATATATGAATAAATTTTAGAGTTAGAGTTTTATAATAAAATATAATTTGATTATTATTATTATTATTTTTACATACCATTAACTTTTGATAATTTCTTTCAGATACAGAATGATATTGTTTTCTCTTTTTAATTTGATCTTGTTTCGACATGATTTGTTTACATTTAATATAGGTTTGTGATTTCAATTGGTTGTTGGCATTGATTTGATCACGTAGTTGGTTTTGCAGGAATCTGAGTTCAGCACAAATCTCATCGTCTTGACGTTCGGTAGTAGGTGTTTGATAGTCGTCATACAATCCTAAACACTTTAACTCTAATTGAATTCTCTTTTCTAATGAAAGTTGTGTGTCTGGATTGTAGGCGTTGCTCGGTGATTCCGTTGGAAGTAGTTGTCCTTTACCACCGGGTTGATGTGGTTGCTTCGATGCCAAGCTTGTTGCACTAGATGTCGTCAAAAGATTCTCTTCGATCAAACATGAGAGTAGACGCATCGAAAGATCACCCATAAACAGGTCACTGGATATTCCATCATTACCACCACTCGACGACATTGTTTCTTCCATACTATCGGTTGACGAGCTGTGCTGTAATCTCTGTGGCTGTGGTCGTAGCAAACCACTTGGCTTTGACAGTCTCTCTTGATCTTCGTTTGACCACTGCTCAGTGTAGTGCGTTCCAAGTGGTGGAATAACGAATGACGATGAATAGTAGTCCTCTGGCTTTGGTGTCACCAAATCCAAATCGATTTCATTGATCCAACGAAAATAGGAATCCATAGCAGCCCAAAACACGTTAGGTCCGATATAGTGTACTTTAGGCTGTTCATCCTCCTGTTTCTTTTTCTTTTTGTTCTTGCTCGATGCTGATAGCTCGTCGTGTTGATATTTAGAACCTTTCTTTTTGATAAGGTTTTTCTTTTTGCCTGCGGATTTCTTGAGATGATGATGATGATAGGGTGCTGCAACACTGCCAGTGGTAGTACTGTCGTCGGAAAGAGTACTGGTTTGATCGTCAATGTCATCGCCAGGATCGTCGTTCTCCGTCAACTTTAAAACCTTTACTGGTGGTGTCGGTCGCTTAACATGATCATCATCGTCATCCTGATAGTCGATCGATTCATTCATACTGTGATCGATATCGAGAATATCGATATCTTCATCGTCTTGGTCATCGTAATCATCGTCTTGAACCATCTTTTTCTTCTTTAATCTTGAAGCCGATGCACTAGAGACTGCATTGTCAGAGTCATCCAACGTCATTGCATCGCTACTGATATCGTTATCATTGGTTGTCGTTGACTTTATCGAAACTGCACTATCATTGATATCCCTTGGATGTTCATTGACTTGATTTCTATTTATTCTTTCATTATGATTTAATTTTACATTCTTTTTTCTTTGTACAACTAAAAAGGTGACCGTTAATATAAATTTATAGATTGAATTACAATAATTTGATAGTTACTATATTTTTTAACTTGATTTGAATTCTTGTGATTATTGTTTAATAAATCGATTTGTTTTGTTATTAAACCTTTTGAATTTGAAACATAGTTTTGAAATGAAACTACATCTTCTAATGCTTGATTTAATATTGTATCATCTATATTAATAGGTGTTGTTTCTGTATTTGTTGTTGTTGTTGTTGTTGTCGTAGTGGTGGTTGTTGTTGTTGTTGTCGTTGTTGTTGGTTGATCATCAGGGTCATCATCTGAAATATCATAATTTGAAGGTATATCAATAGATGCAATCTTTGATATTGCACTATTCTCACCACCAATCTTTTTATATATATCAAGTGAAGGTACATAAAGAGGAACCTTTTCATCTAAATATTCTCTTTTAGATCTATAAATATAAAATGTTAATATATAATGATAAAAGAGATAATAATAATAATAATATTGATCATACTCTAATTGTTGTTCGATTTCTTTATCTCTATCTCTATTTTTAGGTGGTCTACCAACACCTTTATAACCTGGTCTAGTATTATGATCATCTGTTGTATTTAAAGGTCTATTCTTTGGTGGTCTACCTCTCTTTGGCATTATTTATTGTTGTTGTTGAACTATATTTAAATTAATTAAAAAAATAATAAGAGTGATCATTTATATTAAAAAAAAAAAAAATTTTAAAAAATAAAGTTTGTTAAAAATATTATTAAGCATGTACATCATTCTTTTTTATTTACGATTAAAACCTCTTCTATTATTATTATATTGTTGTTGTTGTTGTTGTTGTTGCTGTTGTTGATTGAATGGACTTCTTCTAGGTGGTTGTTGTTGTTGTTGTTGTGGGAAAACATTTGTCATAAGTTGATGATACCATCGCTTTACAATCATATCACCCTCTTGATTTAAAAAGTCATTCAACTGACCATTCGAGAAACACTCGGGCATGATAGATTTTGAAAGCATGTCTCTTGCCTTTAGGTTATCACTCAATCTTAGGTAACACCTTACAATATGCTTGAGAAGTCGAGACGACATGTGGTCTGGTAACATTGCTTCTATCATTGAATTCAAAGAATGAAATATCTGTTGTAATCTAGTTGGTGATTGACAGAAATAATTCAAACCTTCATCTTCATTCAATATTTTTTGTAATATAAATGTTGAAACTATAGATATAAAAAAGTTAATTAAAATGTTTTGAAACCACCAATATTAACGTTGTTGTTAAATACCTGTTTTTGAAAGCTCACTACATGTCTCCATAATTTTCAAACAACTTGATATTAAATCGGAATCAAGCAATAACTTGATAACATCTCTAATCTCAACCTTGATAAGAGCGCTAATTACATTGAGTGTTGATAATCTTAGATATTCAAAAGGTTTGTTTCGTGATCCGGTCTTTAAAAATGGAAATAAATAAACTATTATTCTTGCTAAAAAAATAAAAAATAATTTAATTAATATTCTTAGAATAAATTGTTATAAAAAAAACAATTTACATTTAATTAATATCGATCTTGACTCTAAATTTGATGCTACTAATTGTAGTAAGGCCAATGTATTACAAACCCGATTGGAAGATCTAGCTTTTAACTTTTGATTGGGAGGAAGTATATATCGATAGATACTCAGTACCTCTTGAAGAAGAATTGTCATTATCATTGGAGAATAAGAAATATATAAATGTAGATTTGGAATGGAATCCTTTCTTTTGATAATCTCTGATAGAGTTTCTTCTCTTTTATCATTTTCATATAAATCCAATATTAACTGATTGATTGTTTTTTCACCGACAGGTATTTTTATTCCTTTTTTAATATTTGATTCTAATGATTTATTAATTGATTCAATATTACAATTATTATTATTATTATTTTCACTTTTAAAAATATTTAATAAATTCCTATTATTATTTTCTGATGTAATTCTACTTGATCCTTCAGAATTGCTATAAATATTTGTTGATTGTTCTTGATTTTGAAATTTTGATTGAAATGGTGATTGATATAAATCATTGTTGTCAACAATATTTTTAAAAGTAGGAACCTCTTGAGATATTTGTTTATTATTATTTTTTTGATTATCAAAAATATTATATCTCGATTCATTTGGTTGTGTGGTTGATGAAGAGGTTGATGATGTTTGTGATGATGGTGAATTCATTATTGGTGTCTTAATAAATAAAATATCATTTTGAGTAAAAGAAGACAAAATATGGTTATTAAAAGATTGTTTATTAATTGCTCCTCCATTCTCAGTAATATTATTCATAATATTACTTAATTATTATTTGTTTAATAAAATTTAAAATAAAAAAAACTTGATATTACAAAAAAATATATTTATAAATATTGTTATTATTAATGTATTATTATTTTTGATAATTCTAGAAACTGATAGTATTGAAAATAATAAATATTACAAAAAAGGAATAAATAAAAAACCAATGACTATGTGGTACTTGTGGATTTTGAAAATTGTGCAAAGAGATTCTACTTTTGTATCTGTAAAAACCAAATTTAAATAAATGTCGTACAATATCAAAAAAATAAAAACAAAAAACAAAATTAATAAAAAGATAAGCTTAATACATATTAAATAAATATAAATGACTCCTCAAACTTTAAATTTTAATAATAAAAAAAAACAATGTATTAAAAAGAATGTGGAATTTGACATTCTTTGCAACGAAAATTTTTTATTTTTTTAATGATTTTTAAAACAATTTCCTTTTTTGTATTATGTGCCAAGTACCACTCTTCTTTTTTTGGTAAGATTGACATTGTCAACTTTTAAATCATCATAAATCGAATTTAATGATTTCTAATGGAATATAATCGTTATGTTTGATATGATTTTGAAATGAAAAGAATTCTCTTTTTGATCCAACGACATTGATTAACTTTGGTATGATTCTATTATTGATAATACTGTATCGATAGAGTTTCTCCAAAACATCGAATAGAGAATCTGCCATTTCTATTGGTATAGAGAAATAAAATGATTCCAACTTTGGAATAGAGTCGATGAAATCGAGTATCTTTTGATGATGTTGTTGTGTGAATAGTTGGACACTCTTTATTTGTTTGTAAAGATGATAGTTGTCAAAGATATAATCCATTACCTCTGCTGAAAGATCTGGATATAATAATTTGATTGTTGTTATATTATGATTTATAAAAATTGATTGTATTGTGTTTTTAAACAAAGAGTCATCGTAAATACCAACACCCAACTTTGATATGAATAGAGATTGTAAATTTGATTTCTTCTGTAACATTTGGCTCAGTGGTGCCATGAGTTGAGCTCTTGTCTCTACTTGATGCGATAGGAAATTGTGTGTGGGATTTTTACAATCGACATCAATGATTGTTAGATCTGACAAGCTTGGATGTTCTGCTATCTGATCCAAAAACCTTACCCAATGTTTGTACAGTTTGGTCTTGTATGCCGGCTCTGTATCACGATTGTAACACTTGTGTTCGTCTCCACTCCAATCGACTCTATTCTCTAGGAAGCTCATTGCAATCTGATGAAAATTAACCATGACTCTCAACGATTTCAATGACTTTAAACCGGCAACTATACTCGTGAAATGGTATGGCTCTATGAAATCATAAGTAATTGAAACCGACTGCAAGCTGTTTGATGTATCGAGTAGATCTTCATAACTATAATGATGATATCTTGGCAATGCTAGGAAGTTGATGGAAGTTGGTGAAAGCTTGACTAATGAATTCAATAAATAGACACCCTCATGGTGGAGTATATCTATATTTCTAAATAACAACCTCTCTCTAACTCTATAGCTATTACTTTGATAGTAGTTACACAATTTGAATAGCGTTGAAGAAGTGTTGACTTGAGAATAAGATTCAATGATTACTTTAGCAATATTATTTTTATCTTGCACACCATTTTCAATGTATGATAATAACTTTTCATTATTTGGCTTGTTACCTTCAAGAAAAGATATGATCACCAACTCTAACTTTGGAAGAAATTGACTAATTGAAATGATTGGAATATTTGTTATTAATGTTGTTATATTTTCATATTTGATTAATTTGAACTTTGAACTGATTTGTTTGTTGATTTGATGATCAAGTAGATAACACTTTTTTACTAATCTAGAAACTATATTAAATATTTCATGAGAAACCAACGAAATCTTTGATATTTCATTTCTCCATAATTCTTTATTTTTATAAAAATATATAAAATCTAGATATTTTGATAATATTATTTGTTTAATAATAAATGGTATATTAATAAACATATTGATTTATTTGTTAATTTAAAGATTATTTATTTTTGCACCTGGTGGGTTTGAAAATCAAAAAAAAAAATTTAAATAAATCCCACATTTTTAGCCCCAAAAAGAAAATAAAATTATTGTCACATAAGATGGAACACAAATCCCAGCAAAAAATTACTATTTTTTTCGAAAAAAAAACTATCTCAAGATGATTATATTTTTTTTTCATCAAACAATACGGTCAAAGTGTGTAATGGGGGTTTAGTAGCTCACACACGATGATGATGCAAACTATTGTTGATCACATTTTTGACCCTTGAAGTCTCTGTTACTTTTTTTTCTATTTTTTTTTTTTTAATTTTTTTTATATTGAAACAATTCAAAAAAAGATTATTAATGTAGAACTGTTCTCGGCTCCATAGATTTTAGTTTCACTAGTGCTTTCCTCTATTTGATAGCAACAATCACATCTATTTCAAGTTTAAATAAATAATGGAAGGAGGATATAATATTTTAAGATCGTCATTTGCCAACAAAGGTAAATCAATAAATATCTTTGCAACATCTTTGTTTTTTTTTTTTAAAATTTTTATATTTATTTTATTTAAATATATTTTTTTTTAATTTAGGTACTGCTTTTGATCAAGATGAACGTAAGAAATATGGATTGAGAGGATTGCTACCACCAAGAACAGAAACAATTGTAGAACAAGCCGAGAGAGCTCTTGCCCAATTCACCTCTTTCCAATCCAACTTGGAGAAATATATCTTTTTGAATTGCCTTCGTGATAGAAATGAAACTTTGTTCTTTTATCTCTTGGTAAATAACTTGGAATTGATGATGCCAATCGTCTATACTCCAACAGTAGGTGAAGCTTGTCAAAAGTTTGGAAATGAGTTCCGTTTCGCTCAAGGAATGTACTTTTCCTCACAAGACAAAGGACAATTCCGTGAGATGTTGGATAATTGGCCACACAAAGAAGTTGATATTATTGTAGTTTCAGATGGTTCGAGAATTCTTGGTTTAGGGTAAGTTCAAAAAAAAAAAAAAAAAAAAAAAACATCAACACATAATATAATATATTAATATTTATTTTATTTTATTTTTAAAATAAAGTGATCTTGGTACAAATGGTATGGGTATTCCAGTTGGTAAATTACAATTATATGTTGCAGGTGCTGGATTCCATCCATCAAGAACACTCCCAGTTATTATTGATGCTGGTGTCAATACCAAGAAATATTTGGATGACAAGTTTTACTTGGGTGAAAAGCATGCTCGTCTCTCTGATCCAGAATACTATGCTTTGATGGAAGAGTTTTTGGTTGCTGTTTACAATAAATGGCCAAAAGTATTAGTTCAATTCGAAGATATCTCCAATGATCATTGTTTCACCTTGTTGGAAAATTATAGAAATAGATTCCTTTGTTTCAATGATGATATTCAAGGGTAAGCTATTAAAATTAACATGTTACATATTATTTTATTAATTTAATTTTTAGTACTGGATCAGTTATTTTAGCTGGATTTATTAATGCTGTGAGAGCAACTCAGATTCCATTGAAGGATCATAGAATGGTATTCTTTGGTGCTGGTAGTGCTGGTATTGGTGTTGCTGATTGTATTGTATCGTTGATGGAAGAGCAAGGTATGACCAAGGAGGAAGCCAGAAAGAGATTCTGGTTTGTCGATAGTAAAGGTTTGATTACCACCAACCGTGGCGACGAGTTGGCCGAACACAAAAAGGCATATGCCCGTACCGATTATACCACTCAATTGAAATCATTGCTCGAAGTCGTAAAGGATGTCAAGCCAACTGCTCTCGTCGGTCTCTCTGGTATCGGAAGATCATTCACACAGGAAATCGTTGAAGAAATGTCCAAGAATGTTGAGAAACCAATCGTTTTCTCACTCTCCAACCCAACTTCCAATGCCGAGTGCACTGCCGAGCAAGCCTACCAATGGTCAGAGGGACGTTGTATCTTTGCCTCTGGTTCACCATTTGCCCCAGTTGAGTACCGTGGACATACCTTTGTTCCAGGTCAAGGAAACAACATGTATATCTTCCCAGGTTTGGGATTGGGTGCTTTCCTGTGTCAATCGTTGCGTGTCACCGACGAGATGATCAACACCGCCGCCAAGACATTGGCATCAAACGTAGATGACGCAGAGGTTATCACCGGTAAGATCTATCCAGGTCTCTCAAAGATTCGTGAGATCTCTGTTCAAATTGCAACCAACGTCATTGAAAAGGCATTCGAACAAGGTATCGCTACCATTCAAAGACCAGAAAACATTGAACAATTCGTTCGTAGTAATATCTATTACCCAACCTATGAAACCAAACAGCAATGACTATCTAGTTTGGCACTACCAAAAGCAAAACTTTAAAAAAAAAAAAAAATTATCAAACTGTGCAAATTTAATGTTCTTCAAAAAAAACCACACTTTTTTTTTGTGTGCCATCGAGTTCAATAAAAAAACAAGCATTTGATCAATTTTAATTATTTTTGATAAAAGCAATTTTTAAAAAAACTTGTTTTTTTTTTTTTTTTTGGATTTTTTTTTTTTTTTTTGGTGAGTTTCATTCACCTTAAACATCCGCCTCTTTCGTTTTTTTATTATTTTTATTTTAGTAACCTTTTGTTTTTTTTTTCAATTATACCTTTTTTATTTTAAAGAATAATTAATAACCTTTTTATTAACTAAACTAATCACTGTATCAAACAATCAAGATTTATATATATCAAAAAACTTGTTTGTAAATTTTAAAACTTTTTTTTTTTTTTTTTCAACCACCACACATCAAAACTTTCCCCATTCACCATTCTAACTTTAACTTTCTCAAAGTTTTAACAAACTAATAACACTAAAGATAACACTAAAGTAGTACTAGTTTTATTTTAAAACATTTATTATTATTTATATTATTACCATTATAACTTTTCGTTCAAAAACAAAATTTTTTAATTTTTTTTTTTTGCAAAAAATTTTGTAAATTTTTATTTTTTATTTTTTTTCTCAAACCAACACACCTCTTTTTTTTAAAAAAAATTAATTTTCTTTAAACTATGACAACTTCAAACAACCAAGTAGAGTGCTTAGTAGAACAATCAGCTAATTTATCTATCTCTGATAACAACAACGAAACATCAAACAACACAATTAATAACAACGATAACAACAATAAAATGTCCGAAAACCAACAACAACAAGAAGAAACAACCACCACAACAACAGCCACCACCGAACAACAACAAGAAAACGAAGTAACAGAAGACCAACAACATTCAAATATAAAGCATCCACTACAAAACAAGTGGTCATTATGGTTCGATTATCGTAACCAAAAGATTTCCCAAGACAGTTGGGCCGAAGGTCTGAAGAAGATTATTAGTTTCGATACAGTTGAAGATTTTTGGTGCGTATTTAACAACCTACCACTCGTCAGTACAGTTAGACCAGGTAGCAGTTTCCATCTTTTCAAGGATGATATTGAACCTACTTGGGAGCACGAAGCTAACAAGCGTGGCGGTAAATGGTCTGTCCCCGTAGTAAAGGCAACCGTCGACAACCAATGGTTACAAGCTGTCATGGCATGCGTAGGTGAAACTTTTGATTCGAGTGAAGATATTTGTGGTTTAGTTTATAACGCAAGAAAGCAAGGTGATAAGATCACTGTTTGGACAAGGAACGGTCATGATGAAAGAGCTTCAAAAGAAATTGGGTAATTATTTAATTATTATATTATTATAAATTATTATTTATTAATCAATATTTTATTATTTTTCTTTTTTATTTTATTTTAGTCGTTCATTGAAATCTGCTTTAGAACTTCTTCCCACTCAAACTATTGGCTATACTCTTCACTCTGATTCACTGAAGACCAATAGAAGTCACGGAAACAGAAATCTTTACGAAGTATAAAAATGTTTGTTTTTTTTATTGAAATAGATACAAACCCTCCCCTGCCTGCAAACAACAATAACCCAAACAAATCTCATTTACTACAATTACAAAACAACATTTATATTCTCTCTCTACTCTCTTTCCCTCTCTCTCTCTCTCTCTCTATCTTTATTTACCTTTCTACAACCAAAACCTATCAAATAATTTTTATATATATAAATTATTATAAACACTCACTCACTCATTCATTCACACCACACCAACAAACAAACCATTGAATGTTCTGACCGATCAACTTCAAACTATTTTTTTTCACACTTTTTCTATCTTTTTTATATCTTTCTTTTTCTCTATCTACCTTCCGCAATAATTGTTATTGACATTGTATTGGATTAACAAACCCTTTGCATGTTAATAAAATCAACACATATGTTGTTAGTATCGTAGTAAATATCTCAACCTAGTAGTATAAACACCAATCTAGGTTTATAAATAAATTATAATTTTAAACCAAAAAAAAAAAAAAAAAAAAGCTTTTTTTTCATTTATCTTCTTTTTCTTTTTTTTTTACTTTGTAATATGAATTGATTAATTAGATAATACAAAGTAATGTTTTAAATAGAGATATATATATATCTCAAGATGAATAATAATAACTTTATTATTTTTAGATTATTTTTTATATTAAAATGATGTATCATAATTCTATAAGATATATATTATTAACATTATTATTTATAAATGTTATATCATCAAAAAGTAATTATGTAAGTTTATATAGAATAAATATATTATTATCTTTTTTTTTATCTTATTTATTTTATTTATTAGGGTACAATGATGGTTATGAGATCAAATATATTAAAAAACACTAGAAGTAATTTGATGGTAAATTTAGAATCAGGTTCATTAATTAATACAAGATCAAAGTTGTTTCATTTGACCGATGAGGAATTAAATGAATTGGGTAATATAGCAGATCAAATCAATGGTCTTGCACAACCAGAATCACTCAGTAAAGAAATAACTTATCATTATCTTGTATTCAATACGGGAAGTGGAAAGAAGATCACATGGAATGACGGTGACGAAGAAAATCATTATGTATTGACATTATTAGAAAAGTTTTTTGAATCATACAATGACCGTTAAAAAAACAAATAAAATAAAATCATTCATTTTTTATTCATTGAAACAAAAAAATACAAAAAAAAAAAATTGATTTGATTTGATTTTTTTTTTATTTATTAATTTTGGATGTTACATTGAGGTTTTTTATTTATGAAATCAGATTTATTTTTATATATTTTACAATTTATTTTTTAAAAGTATGACATCAACTGAAGAAATTATTTCATTATACAAGAATGATAAGAATCAATTATATAATAGTTCAACTATAACAACAATATTGGATTATATTGAAAAAGTACCAATCTCTACAACATCAGACTCATCAAAAGGTGATGCTGTTATTACTTTAGTAAATATATTATGTGAAGTCGTAAAGGATAATGTGGACTTGGTTATTCCTCTTTTGAAACAATACTATGGTTGTATTTTATATCTTTTAAAGGAAACCTCTGGTACAGTTCAAACACCACCAGCAATACCCAGCAGTCCAAATAGATCGTCAGTGTTGAGCGGTTCACCGAATCCTTCCAACATGATTGAAGTTGCAAATGCCACTGTATACACCATGTTTGGTACCATATCATTCTTATTCCCAACCAACAATACACTATTATCACAATCGATACCTTTTGTATTGGAAATCGGTAAACAGAATGCACAAATTCAATCGATTGTATTTTCATCTCTTTCATCGGAAGCAATCAATCAAGCATCCGTTTTAGCACCTTATGTAAATGATTTAATTAAAGTAAGTAAAATATTTAATAATATTATTTATTTATATTTATTAATATCTTTTTTTTTTCTTAATAATAAAGTATTCATCGAAATATCCAAATTATTTATCTATTCTAAGTGGATTAATTCAATACAATCCAAAAGATTTTGAAAATAATCTTGGTTTTTTAATAACAGAGTTTGAAGATAAATCGGAATCCAAAGCATCGGTACTATCGATTTTCTCGGAAGTTGCCAAACACAATCCATACTCGATTATACCATATATTGTACAATTAAAGTCATGTTTACAACAACAATCTTTGTGCACTCTTTATGGAATCATTTTGAAATCGGTTGTCTCTAAATATCCATCTGCCATTACACCTATTTTCAGTGATATCTTGGAGTCAATTTCAAATATTACTTCTTCAAAATATTCATTGGTTCAAATGTAAATAGCTATAATAATTTACTATAAATTATAATTTTATTAATTGCTTTATCAATTGTTTTAGCATTGGTATGTGTGGACCAGAGAAAACAGAACAATCATTAGAATATCTATTTCAACTTTTAAATAATCAGAATAATTTACCACCAGACACTATTGTTTCTATATTGAAAGGAATGAAATCAATTCAAAAAACATCACCCAATCTGTTTAACAACCCACAACTATTCAGTAAATATCTACAATCCAATAACTATACAGAGTTTATCACCACATTGGCACAGGATTTAATTGATCAAATCAAAGAGTCATCCACCACCACCACCAAAAAGCAATCATATTGTCGACCTCTTTCCGATAGTCTATTAGAATCAATCGATAATCAGCGCCCACAAGTTGCAAAAGAATTAGAGTCTATCAGTCAATACGATGCCATTAGGGATCATTTACTTACCAAATATCAGCTAATTTTCGATGTATTACAGTTGATTCCAATTCCAAGTGGTACAACCGGTGACATGCTATTCTTTAAATTTGGAAATGATCGTATAGAACTACCGGTATCAAGTCATTTAGATTTTTGGAAATCAATAGATTTCCTTCAGTCCATTGTCAGACTAGATAGATTCTTGGAACCAAATCAACAATTATCATGGGATAATCAATCGGACCAATCAATTATTCGATCACCCATACCATCATCCGATACAATCAAACAAGTTTATAATAATTTAAATCAAATATTTGAACAACATTTAAATAATAATAGTAATAATAGTAATAATAATGTATCATCAAATTTAGCAAATACTATTAGTAATAATAATAATAATGAATCAATTGTTACAAGCTCACCAAATATTGAAACTACAACTACAACAACTACAACTACTACTTCAAATAATAATATGTCATCAAATAATCAACCTCAAAATATAATATTTGAAGGATATTTAGATAAACAATCGAAATATTTGAAAAGATATGATACCCTTTGGTTTACATTGACTGTTGATCACCTATCTGGTAATCAAGCAAAGAAGGAAAAGGATAGCTCACCACCAGTATCACCTACCAGCGACGATGAAACCAGTGTACGTATTCCATTGACAGAGATATTGGAAATTAAAGAAGGTGAAAGAAGTACTGGTCATTTCACAATCAAACGTGTCAAAGATAAAGGAGCTGCTGATCAACTTTCAGAATTGAAATCATTCTATATAGTAACACCAAAGAGAAAGTATCTTATGAAAGCACCCACTCAACAAGACCAACATAATTGGATTCAAAAACTAAAACATCAATTACAAATATTAAATAATCCAAATGATTTAATTAATAACAATATTAATAATGATAATAATAATAATACCACCACCAATAACAATAATAATAATAAGAAACCAAACAAAAAATTAAATTTCAAATTATCTCAATACTTTGGAGGTAAACAAAAGAAATAAAAACTTTTGATTGGTGGTCTAAAAAATAGAAAAGACAACAAATAATTATGTTTTTCACGTGTGAATAATCAATAACATAGATTAATTGATGATTGATCTTCATTTATTTGGTAATCATTAATATTTGTTTATTATTTAATTTATTTGATGTGTTGTTGAAACTTTTTTACATCAACCGACATAGCATTTCGGCACAAACCCTGGGGTTGAAACAAAAAAAAAACAAAAAAAAAAAATTTACACCTGAATCATTCGTCATTATTATTTTTTATTTTTATTTTTTTTTCTATTTTTTTTTTTTTTGCCACAATCCACCTTTTCACCTCCCACCCTAAACAATATAAATCTGAGTGCAGAAAATTCCATTTGACTTAAAAAATCATAATAATCCATTTTTGATTATTTTTTTTAACCAAAAAAATTGATAAATTTTATTAATTTTTTTATTTTATTTAATTTTTTTCTAAATTTTTTTACTGGATTTTTTTTCACGTGTAGTCTGCTCTCTCGCTGGTCGCTCTCAGTTGCTGAAATACTCACATCACAATCAAAGCTAGTTTTTTGTAGTTATCTGCCTTTTACATATATAACAAAAGAAATATGTCACAAGACAAGAAGCAAGATCCAGTCTTCACCTTCATTAAGGATTCCTTGATCGGAGGTACTGCCGGTGGTGTCTCAAAGACCATCGTAGCTCCAATTGAACGTGTCAAGCTTTTGCTCCAAGTTCAAGCTGCCTCCACCCAAATTGCCGCCGACAAGCAATACAAGGGTATCATCGATTGTTTCGCTAGAGTTTCCAAGGAACAAGGTGTCATGTCACTCTGGTAATTATTTTTTTATATATATATATAAGAAAAAAAATAATTTTTTAATTAATTTTTTATTTATTTAATTTTAATTTAATTTTAATTAAAGGAGAGGTAATCTTGCCAACGTCATCAGATATTTCCCAACTCAAGCTTTGAACTTTGCCTTCAAGGATAAATATAAGAAGTTTTTCGTCCGTTGGTCTCCAAAGCAAGATCCATTCAAGTTCTTTGTTGGTAACTTGTTCTCTGGTGGTGCTGCTGGTGCTACTTCCTTGCTCTTTGTCTACCCATTGGACTTTGCCCGTACCCGTTTAGCTGCTGATATCGGTACTGGTGCCAACCGTCAATTCACTGGTTTGGGTAACTGTATCTCTTCCATCTACAAGCGTGATGGTTTGATCGGTTTGTACCGTGGTTTCGGTGTCTCTGTCGGAGGTATCTTTGTCTACCGTGCTGCCTTCTTCGGTGGTTACGATTCAGCCAAGGGATTGCTCCTCGACGATCCAAAGAAGGCTACCTTCTGGCAAAACTGGGCTATCGCTCAAGTTGTTACCACTGCTGCTGGTGTCATCTCTTATCCATTCGATACTGTCCGTAGACGTATGATGATGCAAGCCGGTCGTGCTGATATCCTTTACTCAAGCACCTGGGACTGCTGGAAGAAGATTGCCTCCAAGGAAGGACCATCTGCATTCTTCAAGGGTGCTCTCTCCAATGCCATCAGAGGTTCAGGAGGAGCCTTGGTACTTGTCTTCTACGACGAAATTCAAAAGGTTTGATGAATTTTAATTTTTTTTTTTGACGAAATTCAAAAGGTTTGATGAATTTTTTACTAACCCCTACTTTTTTTATTTTATTTTTTTTTTTAATAATTTTAATAGATGCTCGGTTTCGAAGGTGGTGTTGGTTCAGAATAAACATGTTACTGTCTATTACCATAAAATTTTAAAAATAAATATTAAATTGACAAATTCTAATCATAATTATTTAATTGTGTATTACTCGATTTGTATTACCTCTTCTGTTGTTTCCTTATGGAAGCGATCAAATCTGATTTGATAGAGTATTTATCTTCAAGAGTCTCTTTTATTGCCATATTTGGTGTATAGTGTGTTGGCGTTATCCAATATCTTATTAACAGGTTGTGCATTATCACCATATATGACAGGTCACTGTAATCGATCGAATAGCAGCAGTGAGATGCATGAAAGGTCTTTTGGTTCTTTTGACAGACAGTAGAAGTTTCATGTTATCCTGGCCAACGGTGAGACGAATGTGCGGATGGGTAGACTTGAGCAAACAAGAATAGATGGGTAGCTCACCATCAGATAGTCGTATCGGCAGGCCATGGGCAGTGTATGAAGAATGGTTTTCCTATATGCCAGCCATTCAGAATGATACAGTTTGAATTTCCCTAAACATTGCCACGGTAGATCCTTTAATAGCCATGAATAATGGATCCTCTTTCATTTGGTTTTTTTTTCAATTTGCTTTTGAGTGTATCGCTAAAGCTATACTTTTTTGCTACCATGATGGCATCGGATAAAATAAGTTGAATCACCTATTTTGATTGAAAAATCTATTCTATTTTTATTTAAATCTGTGTTATTCTATTAGGGTACTGATATTCTAATTTAATATTTTCCCAATAGGGATCTATACTATTGAATAGATTTAAAGATTCTCCAAAAAGAACAATAATATCTTTAGAATGATTATTGATACATATTATTGTTTATTGTAGTAAAATATTTGAGTATGATTAAATAAATAAGTTAAAAGATATCAAATTTTGTTTTTTTGAAAATTTTATATACCCATGATGGTTGTTTAAAATACAATCAAGAGTGTTGAGTATAAGAAGCAAATAGATTAGTAGTGTTGTTTTTGATATAAATCAATCAAATTTATTAAAGGTAGGCAGATTTCAATCTCTTACTAATTGGGTCAGATAGATTTGCTTTCAAACAACAAAAATTCATGTCATTTAGATATATTATTGGTTCCATACCCTCTTCATAAAATAAATTCTATAAAAATAATCTTTTTTAACAATCTTTGAAAATAAGTATTTCGTTATTGGTGGTTTTACTGAAATGATGATGTATGTTTTTTCAATCAAATAGTGTTATAGAAATAAAAGATCAAAAATTGGTTCAGATTTCAAAAAAATAACCCAATTTTAGATTATAGTTCCATAAGTTCATTGAGTCCAGAAGGATAAGATATCAATTTTAATGAAAGATGTTACTCCACCGGGGTTTAATTCAATTAGAGAAGTTTATAAAATTACAGTTTAAACATTCATCACATTGTTGATAAGTATAAATTGCCTAGGTAAAATAGTTTTATTTAATATCATTATTCTAACTGTTCATATAAAAAATATTAAATGAATATTAACGAAAATACATTTAAAACACAAGATTACAAAAAAGCTTTTCAAGTTTATTGCAAGTATCTTAAAGGGGAGAACCTATCCAATTCCCGTAATCAATTGCTTGATACTCAGTCCAAATCTGGTAAAGCTCATGATGTGAGAGGCATTTGTTCAGGTTTAATCAAAATGTGATATACATTCTTTTCCATTAACTAGTATGTATTCTTTAAAATAGAAATATTAAAATAATATTAATATGTTCTTAGCATTTACATTAATGAAAAAGAATGATTCTGGGAATTAGATTTTCTTAAATGCAAAGATGGTTGTGCAATTACAGACAAACAAAAATTTTGTTTGGAGAACTTAAAGAAAGTCATGGAATTGGGTAGAGTGGAATATGATCAAGATATCTTAAATGAATTTTTTGAAATATTTTGCAAACAGTGCAAACACAATATTCTACCAGTCTCTATCAAGTCTTTCGATAATTTTTTTAATAGTGTAGAAATATCATCAAAATTGAAATGTAATAGTTGCAATGGTCCCAAAGTTGTAGATTAAACCTATCAGCAGTTCAAATCTATATAGATCAAGTGAAGAAATTCATTTAAGATATCTTGATCATATTCCACTCTACCCAATAAACATATTCTTTTATTAAAAATCAATACCAAATATTTAATTTAACAATATCTACTCCTATCTTTTTATCCTAATCAAAAATTTTATTTAATTACCCTCCATATGGGTAAATTACAATTATAACAAATAAAAATATCTTATTTTTTTTAACACATGAATTGTATATCTATCGAAAATTTTTTTATTCCAAAATATTTATAGAATTTTCTCCAAACTATTTAATTAATTTCTATACCTTAGGCACTTCTATGAAATACTTCCTACTCTAATATTTATTTCTCTTAAATTATTATACATTTACTTAAATCATTGGTTCTCAAAATTCAAAATTAATATAAAAACTCTTTTGTACTATTTATTTTGCAATACTTCTTTGCTCACCAATTGGCTTTGAAGCAATTCTATCGAGAATTTAAAATGATCTCTTTACACTGTGAGCAGTCAGTGATTTTACAGAGTTTGGATTTAATTTACTTGAGAATTAAAATAATTTCTATTGTAATTGTTGGATGAAGGCTCTAAATAGTTATCACCAACATTAATGTCAATCAACAGTTTGAGAGTGATCATAATTATCGTCATCTTAATTATCATCATTATTTGAACATCCTATTGGGTATGTTTTGTCAATCAACAAATATCTAATATCTAATAAAAATTTATAATCTATCATGATAGATCTGAAAAGTATGTTCTAAAAAAAATGTTTTAAAAGTTTCTTCCTCCCAGAATTTGATTGTGATTGATTGATGTCAAATCAATAAAATATTATTAAATAAAAGATCTAAATACATCATCTGGAATTCACTTTGTCAATCAAACAGATGATCAAAATTTTTTTGTTAACTTTAAAGGCAGATTTACAAAATGATTTAGATTATTTAATTTATTTATGTTCTTTTTTAAATTGATTTTGTGTTTGTGCAAAAAAAAAAAAAATTAATTAATTTCCTGCGCCTACAAGAACCATGTCACATTTTTGCTTAAATCAAAGGTAAAACCGCACAACACCACCATTTATTTTTGTAACCTCACAAATTTTATGAAAGAAGTATTTTTTAAAATAAAATTACAAATAAATTTAAATTTAAAAACAAAACTCTTAAAATTATTTTAGTATTATCATTATTATTTTTATTATTATATATACAATTTAAATGAAGTCAACTTGGGTTTTAAGATTAAGTGGACAACAAGAGAGAGAGATTGTTGCCGACTCCAAGGAGATCACTTTCAATGGACAAGTAGTAGAGGTCGAGAAATTTGGAAGAAGAAGAACATTTAATGTGACATCAATCAATGCAAATGGTCAACAGGTAACAGACACCTATGTTGTTGTACCATTGTTTAGTTTGATGACTCTCTTTTTGAAAAAGAGTCTCTATCTTAATAACGTGAATGTTGAAACTGGACATGTTCTAACAGGCAGAAGTAGTAAGCTATCTACTTGGGAGATTGCATTTTGGATTATATTACATATCTCCTATGTAATTTGTTATGTTGCTTTTATGTATTTTCCTGTTGGTGTTGGTATATTTGTGCTATGCGCAATCGTCATATTCTGTCTCATCAACTTCTTCTATCACCTTGGTAAGCGAGTTGTTATCACAAAACTCCCACTACCAATTAATGTAGCCGAAAATGGTGCGACAAATGAAATCGGATTACTCAGACAACAACAAGAATTACAACAACAACCACAACAAATACAACAACAACCAATAATATATATTCCACAACCATATTTACAACAACTACCACAACAAGTGGTACCATTACAACAACTAAACCAACAACAACAACCACCATATGTAACATATATTGATTATTCTCAAGTAGCTCAACCGAATCCATATTTCCCATATCCAATGCAACAAACTCAACAACCAATGCAACAACCATACCCAATGCAACAACCAATTTATTTTAATAATAATTTTGATCAGACATCTTCAGTGCCAAGTTATATTATTCAACAAGACAACAACTCAGAAAATCATATTTTAAAAGAAAAACTAATCAACTAAACGTATAAAAACAAAAATTTTCATTTGAAGTTATACTTTCAATATGTTACTTTTATAATCAAATAACAATAAAACTATCTTTATTATTAATTAACTTTTAAATCTTTAATATTTTTATTATGATGCTTATAAAATGTTATTATATAAATAATATCTATCAAGTCACCTGTTTTAAAAAATAGAAAACTAAAAACCTAAATAGAATTACACTATTTATGTATCTGTATAGATCACAATTCCAAAAAAAAAGATAAATCAATATACTATAGATATGATGTATCTTGATATTAAACTAATATTAAAATTGGCGTTATAAAATTTTTTTTTAAGATAAGCATTATTGAATATGCATGCTGACAAAGATTTAAATATTAGAATTAATAATGATGATCATATACTAATTTACAAGAGTATCTTGTACAATATATAGATCTCTGATGGCCTTCATCCCAAAGTGACCAACGATTGATGCAATTGTCTCAAGTAGCTGTTGGACTTCTTATCATGGTTTATCTTTATAGTCTGTATGTCGATGCCCTTACAAAGCATGTAACAAGCAATACCAAGTTCGAAGTATGATGATTGAGCAACAACAACAACCTATAGCTATTCCACGTTTTGAATCATCAAGAGACTACAATCAAATAAAGAGTAAGTTAACAATGTGAATTATATATTTTTGTTTGACTTTTTTTTATTTTTTTTACATATTATGGAGTATGGAATTTAGAAGCTCGACCACTAAGATCTTGATCAACATGGTTCTAACCAAATTTATACCATGGTGGTGATTCTGATAATCAGAATATCAAATATCAAACAACCAATTCTCAATTTTTTTTTTTTTTTTTTCAAAAGATTGATTATTTTTACCAGGTTACAGCCCCGACATTATTTATTTTCGAAAAAATCTTTTAGCTCGTTAAAAGGTTTGAACACAAATTTCTCTTTTTTTTTATTTTTAAGATTGTGTTTAGTAAACAATGAATAAATATTTTATTTGTATTTTTATAGTTGTAATATCTTTGTATTTTATAAATGGTAATTTTTTTTTTATTTGACAAACAGAAAACAAACTAACATGTGTTGAAAAACTAGGTCAACAATCAGATATTATAGATTTCAAATATGTAGAGACAGATTTCACTTTAGTTGGTTCTACTCAGCGAGTCACTTTTTTCATACAATCAGAAGTACAAACATCAGAATATAAGATTGTCGGACAAAATTTTGTATGTTCCTATGTAAAGCCGAGTGACCACAACACTTTTCTCTATACCTGCTCGGGAACATTGAATTTATCATACAGCCCAACAAGCCAAAGCATTTTGATCGATCTCTACAATGGACGGTCCAATTTTAAACGTCTATTCGGATTCAATATACAAGGTAAATTTTGGCTTAATGATTGTCAATATTTCCTCTACTAATACTATTAATATTTTATTAAAGAACCACCTACTTTTCAAATGGTTTCAACCAAACCATATGTTATGAGATATCCAAACTCCAATCATCTTACCGTTTATATTGAAACAAATTATGTTGACAAAGCATATCCTGTAAAATTTAATTTACTTTCCATGAATAATTGTTACTTTGCCAGTCCACTGATGAATAGACTGCCAGGTCGAGATGGTATATACTATGTTGATATTACACCAAGCTTAAATGGTCTCTCTTCTTGTTCAAACTATAGTACGTCCAACATTGAAATGTCATTTTCCGGATATGACAATAGTGGTCTTTTCACCTACGATAATCAGTTGACATTCTATCCTAGTAAGAAAATATCATTTTATAATTTTTTTCTAATATATGATACTAAATTAGATTTATTTAGAATACAAGATTGTTCTGACTGGCTATCTTACCAACCCTGTACTTGCTGCAACTTTCGACAATTCATACGTCTATTGGTATGCTAATGCAACAAATATGGGACCAAATATGACAGTTTCCTATCAGCCCAATACAACTCCATATCTATTGTCAAACAACAAGCTTGTAAATGGAAACTATCAGAGTGGTACGTTACTGGCCATTCACTATCCAGATAAAGTCAACTCTGTCACCACTGTATCATATTCATATCTTGACACCGCAGACTCTTCTGCCAATTTTTTTATAAGAAATTACACCATTTCTCCAGGTGGAGGAAATCCTCCTCAAGGTAACTATTGGATTTATAAACCCCCTTTTTTGAATTGATATTAATAAGCTTTTTATAGAATTAAATAGATCATCTGTAGAATTTTTAGAGTTTGTTAGATTCTCTCCATCTATACTCTTGGTTAGAATTGGTGTTATTGAACAAAGTGGTTGTTTATTCATTTCCTTTTCCAATGGTGTTCATATGGATGCAGGAAATTTAGTAGATGGTGATATTACAGATGGTGTTTATGAGAAGCTTGTCAACTATAATTCACTTTCCGATTCAGTTTATACTCTAAGTATTACTGATACCAATCTAAACATTGTTCAATTCCAAAGTGGGATTGATTTTACAAATGATCAAAACTTATTTCCAAGTTTTCCTTCCATTTGTAAGTGAATCTATATATACTATAAAATTTTATAATTTTACTAATTAAATATCTAATTTTTATAGATGGAGATAATGTTTATATAAATAATATAACAATGTTTGAAATGGAAAATAATTTGGTTAATACAGATAGCTATAAAACCAATATGTTAAGATTCAATCTCAGTAATTCTAATCCAAATATTGAACCATTCATAATTTTGGACTTTAGTTATTTCGAATACGAAAAAAACACAAAGGTTTTCAAAGGAATTTGGAATTCAACAGAGAAATACTATCAAGTGTTTATCAATCTCACTCAAATCAATATGGCACCACGTGAAATCATCATTAGACTACCGCTTTCATATTATGTTAGTTCGACAGACATCTCTTTATTCAACTTTAAATCATTTTCTGTGGTATCTACTAACTGTGATCATATGCCACCAATGATCACAAGAGTAGAATTGATATCACCGAATCCTGTTGAAATAACAATGCAAGGTTTGATTACAGTCGGTTGGTACGTGACCATTGAAGATTCACCAAATGGCTTTGATCATGGAACTTTTATCATTCAAGGTAGCAAGAATAAATATCAAACCAACATTACTATTGACAAAAGCAACTTGGTTCAAGGTACCACCAATAAATACCAAGTTGCTTTCATGGCTAGCTCAGACATGTATATAACTCAGGACTATACATTGAACTATGTAGAGCTATATGATACTGGTGGAAACTATGCAACCAACATACCAGGTAGTAGTCCACCCCTATACAATCCTTTCATGTTGAACGATACTTCTACTACATTTAAAATAATATTTCTAAATCCTTCGTGTAAGTTAAAAAAATTGAAATATATATAATTAACAAAAATATTAATTATAATTTTTTTAGTACCAATTGTATATGATCAACCAGAGATATTGGAGCTTGATTTCTTCCCAAAGGTTATTGATGTTGGAGAGGTAGATCCATCAAAAAGAACTTTGAATATCACATGTTTTGTAAGGATTAATAATACAAGACTTTCATCATCTCAAACACCAGTTGTAATATCACAACAAGTATTGGGTCAATCATTGTATATTCCATTAAACTATATATATGTACCACCAAACAATACATTCGTTAGATTTAAACAGTCATATATATTCCCATATGGATTCTCAGCTCCTTCAACAAGAACTCTTTATATTAATAATATATGCACAATAATGCTGAATTGTACTTCAAAATCAATGGGATCACTTCAAATACTCTATTCAAACTGTAAGATTAAATAACATTGATAGATTGTAGAGGTGTTCATTGACTAACATTCACTTTTAGTACCAAGATTAGAATCATATACACCTTTTAATGATACAGTTGTGGAGGTATCTGTTTTTGGTCAAAAGCTAGGATCCAGCTTGTCAAACTTTAATGGATACATCTCTTATGATAATGGACAGTTTAAACCATTCAACGTTACATTCTTTAGTGGTGTTGTTTTTTCATTCATTATTCAACCAGCCAAATCAGCCAAGATCATTGTAAAGAGTAAGGCAGGCTACTCAAATATATTGTACCTTGCAGGTGAAAATGTACCTACTCCAACATCGAAACCAGAGTCTTGTGTTGATCCAATTTGCGGAGGAAATGGAGTATGTGTAGATGGAATGTGTCAATGTAATGCATTCTATAGTGGTCCTGATTGTACTTCCAAATTTATTCCACAACCACCACCAAACGTCGATCCAAATACACCAACTACTACAATCACGAACAGCTCTGATATCCTCTTTAGCAGCATAATCAAAATCGAATATCTAAATGAAATTCAACCAGACGGTCAGATTTTCAAACAATATAAAATGGATAATTGGAAAATGGTACAGGTACAATCTGGTAACTTGACATCAGACAAATACCGTCAATACAACTATACCTCGACAATCGAAAACATCGGTACCAACATTACTGTAGTTGTCCAATGGTTTGGTGAAGAAAGTAGTGTTCAATTTGCTGGTATAAATAATACGATGACACCAGGTACCCTAAAATATAGTATAGTTTTGAACGAATACCCATTTGATACACCTCTCAACTACATGCAGATTGTCATTGATATTCAAGTGGTGGAGATGAATCAAGATGGATGCATTGAAAAAGTGACATCACCAAAGACAAGCGATATTCGTTGGGTGAAGATCAGAGTGAACGATCAGAGCCTCTATTGCCAATTCCTAAATAGAGCAATGATTGATTCGAGACCAACGATTATCAGTAACAAATTGTTGGACGACACAAACAATACAATACTCAGCAGTAAAGTTGGCATGAACATTCCATTTTATACTCAACTAGCTATCATTGATCCTGACTTTAGTGTGATAGTAGAGACCGATGTTG
Organism: Heterostelium album PN500; assembly: GCF_000004825.1. Taxonomy (NCBI): domain Eukaryota; phylum Evosea; class Eumycetozoa; order Acytosteliales; family Acytosteliaceae; genus Heterostelium; species Heterostelium album. The sequence continues at coordinate 315,521 of NW_008805065.1, read as the reverse complement.
ATAATAGCAATGCACAATGTCCAGGCACACAAAGCAACACAAAATGGAAGATCATAGTGGGAAGTGTAATTGGAGGTATAGTTGGTGTTGCACTAGTCATTGGTTTATCAATCTACCTTTTCAATCGAAAGAAAATAAGAGCAGAGGATAAACGAATTTCAAATAAACTGAAAGAAATCAAAAAATAAACATAATATTTAGATTATAAATGATTTAAAAAAGAAAATAAAAAAGTAATTTTTTACAACTTTTAAAATAATACCAATTAAATATTTATTTTTATGTACATCAAAAAAAAAAGCAAAAGAACTAAGAGGAAACCATAAGTAAATCACCTTCTGGTTTATCACCTCCTGAATTTGTCTCTGCTCTGATCAGTTCCAATGAAGAATGTTGTCCTTCGACAACACATATACACCAAACACCTTTGTATGCAAAAGTTTGAGTTTCACCAGATTTTAATAAACAATTTCCACCAATTTCATCACTCATTCTCTTGTGAGCTTCAAGCTTTATATCTTGTTTTCCAATATTCTTTAAAATCTATAAAAAAAAAAAAAAAAAAAATTAATAAAAACTATTAGTCTTTTTTTTATTATTTTTTTTTTATATACTTACAATGAAACCTTTACTTTTAATCATAAGGAATTGATCGGATGCAGGCAACAAGAGATAATATAGATCAGGTTTATAATAATCTAAGGAATCCACTTCATTTAGATCAGAACCTTTAATCAATCCATTTTGTGTAATCTCTTTCTCTGCCTTGGCCGTTCCATTATGATTCTCAAAAAGTCCTGCTGTCAGGAATTTGATTGCTGTACTTTTGATTGAACCAACACCATAAGGTCTTTGACCATGCGAATTTCCATTTTGACCATTGATAATAAATGAATATTGAGTACCTTCAAATCGATAATTAATTTTATAAATTGGTGCATAAATAGTTCTAAATGTAAATGAATCTAAAAATTTAAAAAAATTAATTATTTGATTAAAAATTGTTGTTTTTTAATCGTTATCTTATCTATTGTAACTTACCAATTTGAGTAGTTGTTTCAACATCTGAAACAGTATGAGCCATATGATCTTTCTTTAACTTTTGATCATTACCATAGGATTCGTTTCTTTTGATTTTTGCCTCTGCAAATTCCCATGCACTATTCATCTCCATTGGTTGTATGACTTGAGGGATCTTTGTTAATTGTGGATCAGTGGTTGGTTGTTGAGTTGTTACAGGTGGTTGATCTAATGGTGGTAGATAGTTGATATTGTTGTTCTGATAGTATTTCATTGGCTCATAGATAGAGTTTGCAAGCTGTGGGTGTTGAGCATGGTGTGGTTCACCTACATCCAACTTCCAATACTGAATCTCTTTGATATCCTCATAGAGTGGCGCCTCTGTAAAGTCCAATGGTGAATAGATCAACATATCACTATAGGTCTGTGGATATACATTTGATATTGCATTGGACCATTCAATCTCGTCTTCATTGTAGTGCTCCATCTGTTTATCACCTACCACTACCACCTGTTGTTGGTGATCACTCTTTACCAAACCAATGCTACCTTTGTGCACAGAGCTGACCACTGAGTTGAAGTTGTAATAGGGAACGAAATAGTAGTTCATATCGAGTGTTTCCTCCAACTGCTCTCTAAAGTTGGTGGGTGCAAACCAAAGTGACTTGTACCAATCTTGGAATATCGACAATGCTTTTGCTGGTGGTATAACGAATGGTAAAAGAGCTACACCATTCGGTTGATTATGTGGCATAAACATATTGGGATTAAATTGTTGACTTGCACGATAGTTTGTCAGGTTTGGTGATGATTGTGACATTGGATGATAATGACTTGATTGGAAATTATCTCTAGGATTCATATTTGCCATTGACATCATTGTCATACTCTTTTGTTGATATAATTGTTGTTGATATTGTTGTTGTTGTTGTTGTGGTGGACCCATCATCATTTGTTGTGAATATCTATAATTTTGTTGTTGTTGTTGTTGTTGTTGTTGATATTGAATTGGTTGTTGAACAGGTGGAGGTGGTTGTTTATAAACAATATTATTGCTATTGCTATTGTTATTATTACTATTGTTATTGTTATTGTTGCTATTGTTAGTGTTTTGAATTGTTTCTGTTATTGAATTAGAGGTTGTAAGATTTTGAGAAGCTGTTATTGTTGTTGGTGGTGTTTGATTTTTATCAACTGAAGATGATTCTTTCTCAACTATAGTTGTTGATTCAACTGTATGCTGGTTTGGTGATGTAAATGTCTCTAAAATCTCAGAGGTAGAGATAGATGTTATACTAGTGGAGGTAGATGTAATAGTTGTTGGTGTTATTTGTGTTGCTTGTGTTGTTTTTGTGTCACTAATTGTTGTTGTTGTTGTTGTTGATAAAGGTGTAGATTGTGTTGTAGTTGATTTTGTTTGAACAAAAGATTTAGGTAAAAGATTGAAAAATGATGAAAATATTCCACCACTAGATTTCTTTGTTGCTATTCTTTCGATTGGTTCCACCGGCTCTTGTACCTCTTGTTGACTGACTTGCTCTTCATTAACATGTTCGATTTGATCTTCTTCTTCTTCTTCCTCCTCTTGTTGTTGCTCATCGTTTATCTCTTCCTCTTCTTCCTCATCGTCAAAGTTATTTTCGTGTTGAGTAGAATAGTTGTCATCTTCTGGCTCTTCTTCGTTGTCACTAATGACAATAGGATTGGTAGGATCATTGAGGAATGTCTCTTGTGGAAGTGAATCATAGCTATCCGAAATGACTATTTGTTGCTGGTATTGTTGTTGTTGTTGCTGCTGTTGTTGTTGTTGTTTCTCATCAAGTACAATAAACTCTGATACAACACGTTCGAAATCTTGTGAAAACTCTGAAGAAGTGCTACTTGCTAAACTATTGGTATCGACATTGATTGCTTTCAGTGTGTTTGGGCTGAATTGTTCGTAATTTTGATTACCATTATCAACGTTTGATGATATTACTTTAGTTGGTTTGACAGTCGACGAAGAAACAGTACTAGAAGCGGTCTTTGCTGTTTTGGTTGTACTTAGACCGCTGCTAGATGAACTTAATTTCGTTCTACTGGTTGTTGATGTTGTGGTTGTGGTAGTTCTACTTGAAAGTGATGTTCTAGTTGTTGGTGATACTTTACTAACTGTTGAACTTGATTTACTGGTAGATGTTGTTGTTGTTGGTTTGGTAGTGGTAGTAGACAATGGCTTACTACTTGAACTTGAAGTTGTTGTTGTTGTTCTAGAAGGTAAAGATGCTGGTAATGTTGAATGTTTTGTAGTCAGTGAACTACTACTTGTCGTTCTAGGTGTAGATGTAATAGAACTAAGTGGTTTTGATTTTAATGTTGTAGATGAAGATGATGTTGTAGATGTAGGGGTAGTAGTAGTTCGCTTAACACTACTACTACTACTTCCAACAGTACTACTACTACCACCACCACTAGCACCACTAGAAGATGTAGAGGTAGTAGGTGTACTGGAAGAAGATGACCTTAATTGAGGTTCAGTTCTCTTCATTCAAAAAATAATAATAATAATAATAATAATAAATGAATAACTAAAGAACTTTTTTAAATTTTGTTTTAAAAAAAAAATAATAATAAAAAATACTTCTGCTATAGTTAAAGATTAAATCTTTACAATTAAAAAAAGAATAATAAAATGAGAATTCCGTTTAACTTGAATTGTTTTCTCTGTTTTTTGCTTCTCTCAATTTAAGATTTTTTGAAAAATTTAAATGGTTTAAAACACACATAATAATATCATTTTTTTTAATTTTTATTTAATAATTTTTTTTCTTGTCTTTGTTCGAAAAACACACATATTATTTGCGCTGCTGGTATTGTATTGTTTGCCAAGTTAATTTAAAGAACAACCAACTTGCACCTGTCACCAAATGTTATTTTCATACAAGTAGTAGTCTTTTATTTTTTTGAAACACTTTTTTTTTTTTTTATAATTTTTTAATATTTTTTTAAAATGAAATGTATGATGAATAAGTAATCAGAATAATCAATCATGATAGTAAACCTCATAACATATTCAACAATCACTTTAACACAATGGATTATCCCTGACTCGTATACCATGGAATAAGGTGTGAATCAACTACTTAAATTGTGTATATATTTTATAAAGATTCTGACAAATCTCGTTTTAGTAAAAACATTTACGATCTGCATCAATTATGGGATTTTATCTTGATTTATATAGATAATTGCAATCTAAAATAATTATAATAACATCATCAAAATAATAACAATTAAAAATAAGTAATAAAGAAATATGTAAAATAAATATTTGATGATCACATTTTTTTTGTTCGTGTTAAATTTAATTGTATATTAATTAATAAAAAAATAAATTCATTGATCAATTTTCATTTTATTCATTTCGTTTTCTCATTTTTAAATATATATTTAAATTATGAATAATTTATTAAAAGGATATAGATCGCTACAGAATGTAGCATCTCCTTTATTTAATAGATTTCATTATAATAGTAGCAAGTCATTTTTTCAATCACCCAAAGATGATTTGAAAGTTCAAAATGATCTTCATGTTGTTTCCAGTGGTAACAATAATAGCAGTGTTAATATCACCTCTGCCGCTGCTCATCAACAAATCAAACAACAACCAAGTCCATTTACATCATTGAACACACCACATCCAAAGCTTAATCAATTCCTACAGAAATCAATTCCAACACCAAACATTACTACATCAACATCATCAACAACATCACAACAACAACAACAACATACACCATTTAATACAGCAGCAAACTTTAATCGTGCAGATATCTCTACACTACCAAACGGTATTAAAGTGATATCACAACAAACCAATCAGAATGCATGTGCCATTGGATTGTATGTTCGTGGTGGTTCTGCTTTCGAGACCGAAAAGAATAGAGGTGTATTCAAATTATTAGAGAAAATGACTTTTAAAGTAATTTAATTATTATTATTTAAATCATTATTTAATATTGTTATATTAATAAGTAATATATATATACATTTATTAATTTTTATTTAGGGAACAAAAAATGAATCAACTGCAGATATTGTAAAGAAATATGAAACTATATCATTAAATGCACAATCAGCAACATCCAATGATTCTATTCAATTTTCAGTTGAAGTATTAAGAAAAGATGTAGAGTACATTTTGAAATCATTTGCAGATCAGATTACATGTCCGAATTTCGATGGTGAAGAGTTTGAAGAAGTAAAGATGGATGCGATCAGAACGTTTTCACACTTTTTAAACTATCCAGAAGATCTATTACCACTGTTGATGCAAAATGTTGCATTTGGAAACACTGGATTCGGTCAGAGTCCTCACGCCCAGCCACAAGAATATGAAGCACTCACTGTTGAACACCTGCGCGAGACACTGAAGAACCACTACATCGGTAAGAACATTGTGATCTCTGCAACCGGTATAGATCATCGCCAGTTGGTAAACTATGTCGAGCGATACTACGGTGACATCCCATACAGTGCTCCATCGCCAGGCGTTGCCGCCGCTGCATCGTCGCTGGTCAACACCGATCGTGTTCCTTACTATGGTGGATCACATTTGATCTCCGACGTGGAGGATGCCGAACAGGCATACTACTACCTTGCATTCCCATGTAGAGGATTCAAGAGTGTCGGCGAAAGCAAAGACGTCTACGCCGGTTTCGTATTGCAGACACTGCTGGGAGGTGGCAGAGATTTCTCAGTCGGTGGACCAGGCAAAGGTATGCAATCTCGTTTGAATCTACATGTTGTATACGCTTTGCAACACGTCCGTGAGTGTTCAGCGTTTTTGAATCTCGAAGCTGGCATCGGTCTTTTCGGAATTCGTTTGGCAACCAGCACCGGTTTCCTTAAGAATGGTATTTCACTGATGTTGAATCAGTTACTGTCGCTACGTCGTTTGATCACCGATGAAGAGATTGAAAGAGCCAAGCGACAACAAAAGAGTTTGATTTTAATGAATTTGGAGCTGCGTGGTGTCTTGTGTGATGACATGGCCAAACAGCTACTCACCACCGGAGTATGGAGAACACCCGACGAGATCTGCAGGGGAATCGATTCAGTCACCAAAGAAGATATCTTGAGATTCTTGGATCAATTACTTTTGACAGAACCAACCATCGTTGCCATCTATGATGGTTCTCAAGATACCGCATTATCAGGTACTGATTTAAAGAAAATTATTAAATCTGGTCAATATTGAAAAAAGAAACAGGAATAGATAAATAAATAAAATATAAAGATCAATTATTATTAAATAATAATTATTCTATTTATTGTTCTAAAAATAAAGTTATTACAGACATAAAAAGGAAAAGTAATGATATATTATTATTGTTGTTGTTGTTTTGTTATTATCTTGTTTTTTTTTTTATTCATCATGACCAGCAATTGTAAGGAATACCTCTTCAAGTGTTGTCATACTAATTTGAACATCAATGATTGGTAACATTGATCTGGCATGTTCTAATTTTTCGAAAAATGACATTAAACCGTTTAGTTGTTCTCTTGGAACGTTGTATTCGAGTGATCCAATGCTTTGAACGATTGGTCGTATCGAAAGATGCATTTCAAAGAACTTGATAACGTCGTCGGCAGCGTTCATCTTGGTTGGGTCGATCAATGCAACCAAACGATATCCTGCACCAAACTTATTCTTCAATCTCAGAGATGTACCGAGACACACTAGTTTTCCTTTCTTCATGATGGCGATACGATCACCGAGAACGTCGGCTTCTTCCATACTGTGAGTGGTGAGAATGATGACACGACCCTTCTTTACCTTCTCAATGAGATTCCAAACTTGACGTCTCGATACTGGATCCATACCGGTGGTTGGTTCGTCGAGATATACAATCTTTGGATCGGCAATCAAAGCGATAGCCGTAGACAATCTTCTTCTCATACCACCACTGTACTTTCCGGTTGGAAGATTAGCAGCTGCACCCAACTCTACATCCTTGAGACGCTCTTCGACTTCAGCGGCGATTCTGTCCTCTGGAATACCCTTGAAAGCAGCGTAGATCTCGAGATGCTCACGTCCAGTGAGTTCCGACCAGAGAATATCGTGTTGTGGACAAACACCCATATCCTTACGGATGGCTGGCATGTTGTGTACAATCGAATTACCAAATACAAAAGCATCACCGGACGATGGTGAGAAAAGACCGGTCATCATATTGAATGTTGTTGTCTTACCGGCACCGTTGTGTCCGAGGAGTACAAAGAGTTGACCGTTTCCAATCGATAGACAAGTTCCTTTGACTGCAACAAACTGCTTCTTTGTGCATCCACAACAACCCGACGATGAAGTGTAGACCTTACGAAGATTTATAAACTTTACGGCGGTATCCTCTGGCAAATTGTCATTCAAAACGTTCTCACGTTCTCTTACGATATCCTCATCTTCATTGTGATCCTCTGTTTGTTCATTCTTTTTGTTCTTCTTCTCAACCTTTGGTTTCGATGGTTTCCATACCCAGTAGGATGGCTTCAAAAAGAAGAAAGGTCCCTTGGAAGTACCGTATAGCGATGGCAGTACATTGTCCAAATAGAGTGCCAACAAAAAGTAAAAGAAGAAATCGATGATCATCCATGAATAGTTGGTCTTTAACGAAAAGAATCCCTTATCGATATCACTCCATTTCATACCACCCGATGTTGAACCACCACTTGTATCTGAAAGATCAGATATACCTTTGGACAGCAAAGCAAACGGCAAGAATGATAGAATCACTCTAACTGCAACATAGAAATCCTCTTGGAATGCAACCGATGCAAATCCTTGAATAATAATACCAATCAAGAAAATAACAAATCCAATTGATGCTAAAAGAAGGAAAAAAAAAGAGAAAAAGAAATTAATTATTATTATAAATTATTTTTGGTATAATCTTTTTCCTTTTTTTTTTTTTATACAACTTACTTGCAATATCAGCTCTTTTAATTAATGTACTTAAAAAGAATACAAAAGTAACCATGGAAATACCAAACAATAAGAATAAAACAAAGAAAGTACCAAAGTTATTCTTTTTAAAGAAATCGAATTGGAATATATATCCAGCTGCTACCAAAACGAAACAAGAGATAACGTTGACGAGGATGTTTGTGACGGTCCATGTGAACCAATAGACGGAATCCTTGAGACCCATCATATTCATTCCCTCACGAAGTTTTAACTCCTTCTCTAAAACGATTTGACCCAACTGAATGACTACGTTGAACATCAGTGCTGCAAAGAAAAAGATTGGACCCATATCCTTGATGATATCCTCAACTACCAACTCGGGATGTGGAAATTGTACGAAATCGATAGCGTAGCTCTTTTGTCCATTGGAAAAGTTGGACTGTAACTGTTGTTCCACTGCATTGATCCATGGCAACTCAATATAGGTACCCTTTTTAATTTCCTTTTGCTTTGAATACTCGGTAGTCTTGTTGTACTGAACTGCATAATGAATGATATTGGTGATTGGATCGGTCAAGAAAACTAAACTGGCAGTTGTCATATTATGGTTGGCATCGATGTAACCATTCATATTCTGAACGCTATCGAATTTTCTAATCTCTGCTTGAGGAATCGCATATTTACTGGAAATCTGTTGAACTACCCAATCACCAGTTGGATTATCACTTACATACGTCAAAGTATAGCAACTATCCTTATCTTCACCTATATAACATCTTGGTGGTGATGAAATTATTTCTGGATCTGGGTTTCTAACTATAAATCAATGATTATAAAATTTTAAAATTAATCATCAACTTTTACTTTTATTATTTACTTTTTGTTTTACTTACAAACTAAAGTTGAAGCATCATTTTTATTATTTGCTTTTATACCAAATTGTAAAATCCATAAAAAGAAAACAAATAAAAATGGTACTAAAATTTGCATAATAGTACTTCTATATCCTCTTCTCTATTATTGATTAATAGGTTCGTTAGATTAGAAATAAGATTTAAAATAACACTAAATATATTTACCAATAAAATAAAATTCTTTCTTAAAAGAATCTTAGTTTGTCTCCATCTTGAACTCATTTCTGTTTAAAAAAAAGCCCAAGTTTTGATTGTTATTTTCAAAACTATTAATTACAAATAATATTTTACAACAACTAAAAATTTATAAATCTTTTTTTTCTATTTAAGTAATTATACAAAATCTGTAGTGATAATTATAATTATATCTAATAATTTTATAACTTCTTCAAAACACAAGACCAACTAAAAAAAACCAACTTATTTCACGAAAAAAAACAATACCAATATAAACAGTATGATCAAATGTTGTTTATTTGTGTGGTGTTGTTGATGTTTAAACAACAAATAATTGAAAAATGTATTGATCGTGTTATTTGAGTATATACTGATGCTTGTTGTGTGTATGTGTGAAAGTGTGTAAGTTGGTGTTGCAAAAAAAAATAAAAATAAAAAGTTAATAATAGTTGGGTGATCTCTTTTATTATTAACAAAAAAATGACAATTTAAAATAATAATAGAAAATATACTTTGTTATAAAAATAAATCATGCCAATATTGAGCCCAAATTTTTCACCAAATTCGTGTGAAAAACAACATCCTGACGTTATTTTTTTAGAAAATTGTTTGTTGTTGTCGCGAGCAAATCATCAACGCAATTCTCATTATGAAGGGTACTGAGGACTGATAGAAAAAAAAAAAAAAAATTCAAAAACTTTGAAAAACAAAAAAAAAAACAAAAAAAATAAATAACAAGATCTTATTTATTTTTAGATAGATTTTCGATGATTATTAAATATATCTTTTTTTTTTTTTTAATTACATGTAATAATTCACAAAAGTTTTTATTTAATACTTTTTTTTTTTTAAACAAATAAATTGATTATTTTTTTTTTTAGAAACCTGGAAGTGGGAATTTAATTGAGAATTGTTCGACTTCTTTTCTTAATTGTTTGATTTGTTCGTTTTCTGGAAGTGCAGCGGTAAAGTCAACCATCTTCTTTCCGGTCTTTGATTGAACATCAATGCAAATCTTAACGATACGATCCAAAAACTCTGCGACTTGAACGAAATCAGATTCCTTCAAACCTCTAGAGGTGAGTGCAGGTGCACCGATACGGACTCCACCTGGTGTCAAGGCACTGGTGTCACCAAAGACGGCGTTCTTGTTGACGGTGATACCGGCGTAGTCACAGGCCTTCTCAACCTTGCTACCGGTGACGTCTTGTGGACGAAGATCCCAGAGAATCAAATGGTTATCGGTACCACCGGTGACCAACTTGTAACCCTTGGAGATGAGTGCCTCACCGATTGCTCTGGCATTCTTTTGTACTTGAGCACAGTAGTCGTAGTACTCTTGTTGTGAAGCCTCCTTCAAGGCTACGGCGACACCAGCAATGACGTTCTCGTGTGGTCCACCTTGGAGCGATGGGAAAACGGCAAAGTTGATCTTTGCTTCGAGATCGTAGTCCTCCAATGGCTTACCGTCACCGGTGACTCTCTTTCCACGACGGAAGAAGATGATACCGGAACGTGGACCTCTCAATGTCTTGTGAGTGGTGGTAGTTACGACATCACAATAGTTGAATGGTGAGTCCAAGAGTTTGGAAGCAACCAAACCACTGTAGTGAGCCATATCACACATAAGATAGGCACCTACTCTATCGGCAATTGCTCTCATTCTCTTGTAGTCCCATTCTCTTGGGTACGATGAACCACCGGCAATAATCAACTTTGGTTTGAACAAAAGAGCGTTCTCCTCTAATCTTTGATAATCAACATAACCAGTAGCATTGATTTGGTATGGCATCGATTCGAAATAGATTGAACTTGCAGAGATCTTTTTCTTATCAGTTTGATATCCATGAGTTAAACTAAATAAAACAAAAACAAAAACAAAAGAAAAAGAAAAGAAAACAAAACAAACAATTAATATAAACTATGACTAATCTAATCTAATTTTTATATTACATACTGTCCACCAGATGGTAAATCCAAACCCATGATACGATCGTGTGGTTTTAAGAGACCGGTGTAGACGGCAAAGTTGGCAGGTGAACCAGAGTATGGTTGTACGTTGCAACCCCACAATGCTTCATCGAGATGGAAACACTTCAAAGCTCTCTTTACACAGAGATTCTCCAAATCGTCGACAACCTCAGAACCACCATAGTAACGTGCACCTGGGTAACCTTCGGCGTATTTATTAGTGAAATGTGAACCGAGAGCCTCCATGACAGCTCTCGATGTGAAATTCTCAGAGGCAATCAACTCTAAACCATCCTTTTGTCTTGCCTTTTCTCTCTTGCACAAGTTGAATACCTCTTCGTCAACAACATTAAGTGGTCTATGTCCAATGAATTCTTCTGACTAAAAAAATATTAAAAAAAAAAAAACAAACAATAATAATAAAAAAATAAATGATTATCAATATATTTGCTCTCTATATATTCATTTATTATCATTGCTTTGTTACTTACCATTTTTATATGATAATACTATAAATATAGAAATCTAAATGAAATGAAATTTAATAAGTTAAAAAATAAATTGTGTGAAGTTGAATTTATTGCTAAAAAATGTCAAAAAATTCGTGGGAAATTCAAATACAACTAAAAAGTAGTTGGATTTGTTTAAAAGATTGTTTTATAATAAAAAAAAAAAAAAAAAAAAGATAGATTTAAAGTAATAAGTAAAAAGTAATAATGATAATGTTTTGGATATTAAAAAATCATTTTATTTTGTTAATTCAAAAAAAAATAAAAATAATAATAATAAAAAATAATTTAAAAATAAAAATAATAATAAAAAAGAAGTTGTTTGATCAATTATCGCCCTCCCAAGAACCAAAATAAAACAACGGGTGGGAGCCTATATAAATAAAGCCGAGTGGTGAAAATAAAAACAAAAAAATGATATATTTTTAGTTTTTTACAATTTAAATGCGCATTGAGTCATAAAGTAAAATATGATTCGTTTTTTATTAAAAATGCTAATGCAAAGATTGTTAATTTCGCCTTTGAATATTAAATACCATAGAATAGAATATTGGATTGATTTTACGCCGTTATGATCATAATTTGCCTAATCAAAAAAAACTTCAACAACAATGATTATCATTACATATGAAGTCGAAATGAGATAATGTTTTGTTTTGTTTTTTTTTTTTTTTGTTTTTTTTGTTTTTTGTTTGATGAGTCATTAAACTACAGAGTTAAATAATTGTAAACTAAGAACTTAGATATTTTTTAAAAGATCTATCTAATTAGTTAGTGATTGGTAAGATCAAAATTGATAGTGGAAAAAAAAAAAACAAAAAAAGAATCTAAACAAGTTGTTGTGTTATGTTGTTTCATTTATTGTTCATTATTTTCGTTCAGTTTATGTTTCTTTGTGGAATCAGATGTTTCTGATTCGATTTCTTTACGCTTGGCAGTGGATTTGTCGCTTGAGGCATCGATTTGCATATCAACTGGATTCTCAATGATTTCGAGATCATCCAAGTCGTCTTCTGTATTGTTATTATTATTGTTGTTACTATCATGATTGTTGTTATTGTTTGTAGATTGATCTTTTTGTTTTCCTGAAATATCAAACCATTTACCATCTTCATCAAATGTTTCACTGATAATCATAAAACAGTTGCAATTAGTTTACTACTCTTTCAAATAATGTTAATCAATAGCTTATTCTTACCAATGAATAATTAAAATTGAAACTTTGAAATTCTGTAAATAGTCTTCTACGTTCAAGATGGTGTTATCTGGCATCTTATAATCAGCAATGATCTTTTGTTCCAATTTATTTCTCTCTTCGATTTCCTCTTTACTCAGATCTTCATCACCACCTTCATAAAGTAAACTATAGATAGATATATTGTTAATATCAATCATATGATATTGACAGTTTAAATGATAATGGTTTAGTTACCTTGCACCAACAGTTAGAATTGGATCATGGAATGATAGATTCTTTTTTAGAACATCATTTAATAGTTGAGAGAGTGTCGTTGTCTTTGTATTGATCTTCAAAGTAATAAAGTTTTGAGAACAAACATAACAATCTGATTTCGGTTTCTCTGGATCAATTGGTAATAATAATCTTTTACCTGATGGTTGTTTTAATAGATATGTCTAAAATAATAGTAATAGTAAGATTATTAGTTAGTTTATGATCATTTTGATATAAATATATTATTGTTGTTGTTGTTATTTACTACTTACTGATTTACATTTATCAAATTCATTATTTAATACTTTGAATGCTTCTAAAACGATAAGACCACTGATGATTGCATTGGTAGTTGCAATAGCGGGAATGATATTACCAGCCATTGCTTTGATGTCGAATTTCGATTTCAAAGGAATGTTAAAGATGTGCGATCTGATGTTTGATGCAGACACTACAAAGTTCAATGCAAGATTATCATCTTTATCCCATGTGAGCGCACCATTCTGCTCGTTTTGAACCTGTAGTTTTCTAATGGATTCAACAAACATATTGATATTCTCTTGGAAACTCATTACAACTTGATCTTTAAGTCCTCTTCCAGAAGAAGAGTTAATACCATTACTAGTTGTAGTGGTTGTTGTGGTTGTTTGTTGTCCATCAGGTGAAAACAATTCATCGTAAACAAGTGGTCTTGGTGGTTTCTTCTCCTTCCAGAGTTCAGTCATTCTGGCGAGTCTGTCAATGTCAGTGTAGAACACCTTGTGGAATACCCATTGTTCATAACTCTTTTGCTTGGCCAGTGGGAGTAGTTCATCACGAATCACATTGTCAGTGTCATCTTTGTCGCCTTCGACGATGTTGTCGTCCATGTCGGTGACGGCATTCGAGTCGTCGGCCAGTCCAAACAGACGACCAAACAACATCTTTGCCCAAACGATACAGTGAATCGGTGCCGATGGATTCGAACGAATAGTACACACAGCAAACTCTTTGGGTGGCACCTTTGGAATGCACTCGAAGCACTCGGTCACACCCTTTCGAATGACACTGACCTGACCAAGGAATCCAGCTGTACCACTCTCAATCAACGGAATATCTACGGACAAACAAATTCTATTGACATGTCTTCTTGCACTAAGATTGTCGAGAGCATTCATCACCAAGTTGAATTGTTTAAAGTAATTCGGTCCAAATTCGTGTGTCTTGATATCTGCGTGATGTGCAACAATCTTTATATCATCACTATTATTACAATATTTCAATACTGATTCTCTAGCAATCTATATAGTTGTTGTTATGCTTCAAATTAATATATATGATTGCTAATTTAATTGATTTGATTATCATATGATTTAACATACCTTTGCTTTTGACATACCGATATGATGTTTTCTAAATAAGAATTGTCTATTTAAATTACTTAGATCAATAGTATCTAAATCAATCTAAAATTTAATTTAATAAGTAATGTTGAAATGGTGAAGAAATAGATATACCGATAATACATACGATATGAATATCTCTGAAACCAGAGAGTACAAGATTCTTTAAAAGTTCACATCCGATTCCACCGGCACCAACAACCAACACCTTTGCAGATCTAATCTTTTCAAAAGTATCAATACCAAGTGTATCTATTATATTTTGAAACTTGTTATCTGTCATTTGTTTATAAATAAATAAATAAGTTTTAAAAAAATAATATAAAAATAAAACAGAGGTTTTATTAATGAAAAATATTGATGTTCCCTCTCTTTTTTTTTAATATGATCAATTCAAAAAATTTTAACGAACACAATTCATTCAGTGTGTTAAAATCTTTTATTCGAATTTCAAACTCTGTCTTTTATATTTCTTTCTTTCAATTTAAATATTCAGAGTTATTCAAACATGAGTAATAATAATAATAATACAAATAAAAAGAGAAAGAAAAAGAATATACCTGTATGTTTTGATTCTAATTTATATTAAAGTTAAAAAACAGAATCATATTAATATTTTTCTTAGAAACCTGTATATCATGAAATTAGATCATTAAATAATGGTACAATAGATAGTTTTTATGGTTTTATAGTTGGTGTATTCAAGCCGAAACCAACTGCAAACGATAATCTTTTAAAGTTTGTTGTTGCAGATTCAATCGATTTAAAGATAAACGTCAGTCTATTCTATTCAGAGGAGAACGAGATTCTTTCTCATTTACAAGTTGGTAATATTGTTAGATTAGATAGAGCAAAGGTAATGTTATTTAAATAAAAGATATATCATAATATTATATTCTAGAAACTAATAATTTTAATGATCACTACTATTTTAGATTACAAAAGAATATGGTACTTTCTTGGCAATAGGAAATATAACACATGCTAGAACACATTTCAATGTTGTGGTGATCACTGGTGATAAAGATGACAAAATAGAACCTCTGGGATCGTTACCACAATTCAGTTTTACTGATGACGATCGGATTAGAGTGGATCAGTTGCGAGAGCTATGGGTTGAAATCAAACAGCATTTCGTTTCGCAAACGCAGAATGTTATCAATCGTACACCAATCTCTGATATCGATTTCAATGATCCCTCCGCTATCAACGTGGTCGGAAAGGTATTGGTAAAGTCATTCTCTACTACAGCGGTTGGCAAACGATTGAATCTTTGGATTTGGGATGGTACTGGCGATGCCTATGAGGTGGTCGACGATCAACATCGATTCGGAAGACTCTTGGATGTACTGTCGTGGGACTCTCATAAGATACCGATCTTGGATTCCATCAACGAAGGACAATGGATCCTCTTTAAAAAAGTACAACCAAACATCTACAACGGCAAAGATGAACTAAAAGTACAATCAAACTCTGATATTATTCCTGTCGATAAGAATGATCCTGTCATTTTACATATTTTAGAGTAAACTATATTTTATCACGATTGGTTAAATCTATCATTTCTAACAATATTTTTTATTTTCTATTTTCATGTAGATATCACAAATCAAGAGTAGATGATTATATTAGAATAATGAATTTTACAAATAATAATGATAATAATGATAATAATAACAATAATGATAATGATAGTAGTATACCAAAAATACCAGATAGACATATAGATCCACAGATATTTTTAACGGAAACAGAATATCCAAGTAAAAATGTTACAAAAATTAATGATATAAAATCACTAGATGCACATGTAAGTTACAATTATCAAGTAGTAGTAGTAACATTCAATTTCTTTTCAAAACATTTTTTTATTAATATTATTTATTTTTAAATTAATTCATTATAGGTACCAAAGAAATACAAGATATGTGCTAAATTAATACAACATATTCCTATGAATATAATGAATATGACACGTCCATCTTGTAAGGCTTGTAAATCAGTTTTCCAATTCAACATTGCCGACTTTTATATGGATTCTTTTCAGAAATGTGTAAACTGCGCACAAGAAAATACTATTGGATATATTTATTTACTTAAATTTATATTAGAGGATGATACTGGTGATATACCTGTTATTTTATATGGAGAAGAAGCTGTAAGTAGAGTTTAATAAGATTCTTACTTTTAAACATATTAATGAAATATCTTTAGGAAAAATTCTTTGGTTTGCAAGCAGTTAACTTTTATGATGAAAAAGATTTTCTGTTAAGAGTGGAAAATGATATCAAACGTTTGAAAGAAGGAAAGGAGTTTTATTGTTGTATTAAATCTTATTATGTTCAGGATAAAGTTGCACCAGAGAATATTAGATATCAAATTTTCGATACGAAAATAAAACATTAATGTCTTTAACTTTGAATCTTAATTGAAATAAAATTTGTAAAACAATCAAATTGATTTTGTAAAAGAATTTTGGTTTAAATACAGACAAAGTTAATTGTTTATTGAATTTATTTGATCTTTGGAATAGGATGTGAGAGTCGGTTGGTCGTCACCACTGATACTATTTAGTTGGTTGTTTTACTGAAGAAAGATCACAACCAACAAGAAATTTTTATTAGACAAAACATAATGGACTATCCTACATAGATTTGGAAAAGTTACTTCTCTCCACACTGAACGAATGAACCAATGTCAGGTCGACGATCGATAGGAAAGAAAGTCTGTTTAGGACTAAGCAGGTCAAAGCTAATCGATTAAAGTTGAAATACCAATGTAGATATTATGACCATTATAAAGAGATTTGAATGGTTTTGTATCAATACCATTAGATCCTCTTTTTTCCAAAAAGTATAAACATGTAACTGATATAAATCTGTATATATCAAATATTAAATAAATCTAAAAGTATTCCTTGTCTAGATTCCAGACTCCACTAACCATCTTTAATTTGCTAATTTTCTTTGAGTTGATTCTCACATTCTATTCCAAAGAATATATAAATATTTAAAAAGTTGTTCTTTATCTATATGAAAAACTGAACACTAATAAAAACATAAATTTTTATAAAATCTTATGAAATAATTAAAAATATGAAGTTTGTTTATAAAATAAATTCATATATTATATTTTACAATCTCTTGATTGGGATAAAAATTGTAATTCTTAAAAAATTGAAACAAATTAAATTGTGATTGAAGTTTATTTATCTAATTTTGAATTTGTGAATTTGTTACATTTAAATATCTTTCTTTTAAAATTGATTAAACAAATTTAAGAAAATTATAATTTCAATTTCCACTCCAACTAACTATTGGAGCTGCCAACTTGACGGCAGTCATATCTGATTTTCTTTTTCTCTTTTAAATTTTGGATAACTTTACTTATATTATTGAAAGCTTTTCGATTATGAATATTTTTTTCTATTTCTTTTAAAAACTCCTCTATAGCTTTTACCACTGAATCTTTGTTCTTTATCTCCTTGGTTTGGTGCTAGATAAAATAAGATTGAATCGATTCCAAAGTAGAAATAGTTGATTCAATGCTTCTTCTATATTTATAAACCATAAGTACATCATCTCCTCTGAGATATCTTATTAATTGATTTAAAACTTTATCTACTTCACTCGACATATTATTCTTTTTATTTAATTTAATTATTTGTTTTTAACTATTATTGGTTTTTTTTTTGTTTGAATTTATTGTATTGTAAGCTTGTGCCTTTCAAATACTTTACATAAAACATTTATACCACATTTGCTTTAAAAAATAAAATAAAATAAAATAATAGATGTTACATTTATTTTATTGGATGTTCGAATGCGTTGGAGCCTCTTCTTGATCTACCGTTCATACCAATGATACTCGGACTGACATGACCACCGATATTGTTTGAATGTGATTCTCTCATGCTCAGTGTTTGCACGGAAGCAGCGAGTGCATCGGCAACCTGTTTCAAACTGTCGATCGTTTCTTTCAATGTCTCTTTGTCATCCTTCACCTTCTTGGTTGTTTGATTCTTTGATTTCTCGAGTTGTATACTATTCAATATCTTTAGTCTTGCACCCAACGTAGGAATCTTTAGATCTTCAACCAAATGTTGTTCCGTCAGGTAGTCCAATACATCGATAGTCATTCCATTCTTTAAAAAATGATTTTCATATTTACTTAGATTTAATCTATTAAGCCATTCTATTAAATCTATTAAATAGTAAAAAAGATTATTAATAAAATAACTAAAATATATTATGTTATTCCTTTTCTTTGTTTTTTGTTGATTTACCTTTTTGTTTTTGTTGAGTTGAATCTTTCATTGCAATGGCAGTAGGTGTTGGTGTTGCTGCTTTTTTCAATCTTGATGGTAGTGGTTGTGGAGGTGGAATATTATTTACAGGTGGTTTCGCTTGGTTACCGTTTGGTTGTGCTTTAATTGGTTGTGGTTGAATTGTTTGAGTGTTTGTATTCAATGTTACAATGATATTTGGTGGATTCGATTGATTATCATTTTGATTATTATTATTATTATTATTATTATTATTATTATTATTATTATCTATTGGTGTTTTAAAAGGTCTTAATCTTATACGTTTCTTTGGTTGCTGTTGAATCTTGGCCATTACTTTGTCTACATCGAGTATGGCTATGTCTTTGAAATACTGTTTACTATCGCTACCACCAAAAATATATATCTTATTATTTACAATTTCAGATGTATGAGCACATCTGTTGGTTGGTGTATGCTCTCCAAGGAACTTCTTCCACACCAAACTATCCGATGACAGGTCCAAAACAAAAGTGTCATTGAGAATCTTATCGTTATCAGATGCACCACCAAACAACACAATATTATCCTTGACCAATGTAAAAGAATGACCTGCTCTGCCAAGTGGCGGCGCATTAGAAGCATCTGAAGCAACCTTTACATTTACTTTCCATTCATGATTAGCTATAATAGTAGACAATATAGATAAATTAGTTTTGGTTATTTTTGTTGTTGGTGGTGATGATGAATAATAAAATAATAAAATATTTACATAGATCTAAAATATTCAACATTGATGACATTGACATTGAATCACTATCGGATCCACCGAAAAAGTAAAGTTTATTTCCATAGAGAATGGAAGAGTGTCCCCATGTAGCAGGTGGTATATCGCCATTACAATTCGGTATTGACCATCGCATTGTGCTTAAATCCAATACGTAGAGTGAGTTGAATGATCTACTACCATCGCTTCCACCATATATATAAATCTTATTGTTTACCAGTGATGCAGAGTGTCTAGATCGAGGTTGTGGTATTGTTCCAGTTGTATTGATTTCATTCCATTGCATCCTATCTAATAATTATAAGAATGGATTGTGTTTGTTTAATACACGCTAACTTATATAAGTGATAGTTGAGTGTTATGCATATCATATTTACCACAGTCAAAAATGAAAACTTCAGAAGTGTAGTGCTCACCATCAGAACCACCGAAAATCAGAAAACTATTTGAATTTGGAAGTGGTGTACCACTGTGACCTGCTCTTTTCCATGGTATTTTACCTGTGATCGGTAATGGGAAATCCCATGAAGATGTCTCTTTAATGATTTATTTATTTATTATAAAATGATAAAATGTTATGTTAGCAATTGATTGACAGAGAGATTGATAGATATATAACATTTACCTAAATTGAATCTAATAAGATCATCTAAAACACGAGATCCATCCCAACCACCAAATAGATATATGCTATTCTTTTTACTGATGAATACCGATGAGTGTGCGCATCTGACAGGCATCACTTTGTTGCCATTGATACTGCATCTTGTCCATGACATTGTGTGTTGGTTATCAAATCAAATCTATTTTTCTACTCTTTCTTTTTGTTCTTTCAATTGTTTGTTTTTCAAATATTATAATATAAATAAATATTATCGTAAATGTATAATTATGATTGATTTATATAGTAAAATATATATTATTGTGATTTATCAGCATTTAATTTATTTGATTGGTTGATTTAATGCATTATTTTTTTTAATTTTTTTTAAAGATTATTCAAAAAAAATTACCCTTATTTTCAATGATTTTGTTTGGAAGTACGGTGGTGTATGTTTGTTTTTTTTTTTTTTTTTCAAATTTGAATTTTGATTTTTTTTTAGATCAAATACCCGCCATTAAAATGAATTGGGAATCTGACAGTTATGAAATTATGATTACATTTTTGAATGGTGATTGTTAATTATTTTCAAATATTAAATATTCATAATAATAATAATAATAATAAAATAATAATTATTATTAATTTAATTATTTATATATAAATTTTAATTAATTAAATATATAATAATAATTTTTAAATAATAAAATAGAGATAGATATAGATTTATAAATGAGTAATCGTAAAATTGTGCACTATAGAGATAATAATATTTCAACAAGAATAATGGAGTATGGATTCTTATTTTTTGAATTCGCAGGTCACACTTTGCTCAGTTTCTCTGATCTTGTTGTGACTCTACCAGAGTTATTCAATCGTCAGATGCGAAGAAAGAATGGAATCTTTTATAGAATAGCCATGCAGTTTACCAAAATAAGATCATCTCTTAGAATCACATCGAGTACAACTACAAAAACTCATTATACCATCTCTGTTGATTCATCGATAACATCAACATCCAACAGCAACAGCAACACCACTAATAATAACATCACTACATCCACACCCACACCCTATACTAATAATATAATTTCAACTCCATCATCTGTACTATTAAATAAATCAGACAATCAGTCATCAACCACCTCCATTCTTTCCACTGGTCAGTTCACTACACCAACAACAACAACACAACCAGCTCAATCCAATGAAAAAGTAAAGAATTTAGAATGTGAGCTCAGCAGATTGCGTGAAGAGATCGCTAGAATTATGGCCAATAACAGTAATGCCGCCGCCACTAATGTCCAACCAGTAATGGCTGCTGGCGGGCCACCACCTCCACCACCACCAGTACCACCTGTTTTCAAGCCAGCCAACTTGGCACTCAAGAAACTAAAGTCCAATGGCACTGAATCGCCAGCTCCTATGACACCTACCAAACAGTCATCAATGTCGATCGGAGACATCTTGCGTAGTGGTCAAAAGGTTACTCTCAAGAAATCAGATGTCGTCAGATCACCAGGTGGAACACCAGTCCGTGATGTCACCAATCAACAACCCATTTCCACCCAAGACTTTATTGCAAATGCACTCAAAAAGAAATTCTCCAACATCAGAGTCGATGATTCTCCGGAGGTCAAGCGTCCAAAATCATCTCTAAAGAAAACCAATGATGATTCATTCTTTTCAGACTCTGACAATGATTTCGATGATCAAGAGAATGTTCAAACTTATATTTAAAAAAAGACAACAACAATTACATTCAGACAGAGAATGTTCAACACAACAACAATTAACTAACAAACTATACATTTTTATCTAACTATCGATATAACAAATCAACAACAACAGCAACAACAACAATAATTATATATCAAATTGGTTTGAAGCCTTTTTGAATATAATATATTAATAAATTTAAATTAATTTTTTAAAAAAACAAAAAAACACCAACAATTTGTTTATTTAATTATCAGATTTATTCATTGTTTACAAATAATTTTATTACCCAAAAAAAAATAAATTGATGATAACTTAAAATGGAAAGTAATTGATGTGTCGGTTTAAATCAAATAATATCTTTTTTAATGATCATAATGACCTCACTTTATTACTATTAATTTCATACCACATCAAATAAAATATATAACTTTGTATTTATATTTGGTTGATGATATTATTTGAAGTAACAAAATTGATCATTGTGTTTGATGTTGTTAACAAATTATCCATTTTTCGTTAATTTAATATTATTATTCGATCTTATGACAAGCCTTCTAAAATAATAAATAAAATTAAACAAACACATAAACTATTGTGATATAAATAGTTGTTTCTATTGTTGTAGGTTCTATGCTTTCAATTTTATTTATATATCACGATAATCATAATTTAAAACGTCATCCAATGAACGAATACCATCAACAGCAATCATAATCAAAATAAAAATAATGGTGTTTAATGTGTTTTGTGTGTTTTTTTTTAAATTTAAAGTGTGAATTGGTTCCATAAAAAATTTACATGTTTTAAAGAATTTTTTGTGTTTTTCTGTGTGTGGGTATGATAATTGATATATAAGTAGTTAAATTTATTTATTTGTGTTGAATAGTTGGTGGTTCGTTAGTTGGTTGTCAGGTTTGTTGCAGCTTCTTCTTTTCAGTTGAATCCAATATTATTTGATAGAGTGTGTATGTATCATGATGATGATAATGTTGCGTTTCTACACAGTTTAAGATTCCACTATTTTGAAAGTGTACACTTTTAGATTGATGAAGATGACCTTTCTTTATAGTTATACTATTAATTAAACACCCCACTACCAATAATCAGAATCATGATCCATTTCATCAAGCAAAAACAAACAACAATGGAGCAATCAAAAATTATTGGATCGTAGGAGGTACCATTAAGAGTTTGTTATAGGATGATCATTTCTTTCTATTTAAATAGAAAGAAAGTATATGATTACCATAAGTCATGTGGGGTATTTTGTTTTAGTGGAGATGTGGTTTGATGTTGTTTGGTGTTGTTTGTTATCAATATTAATATTGATGGTTGTTTTTTCTGTTGATGAAGAGTGATCATAGTGTTAAATCAATATATTTAGTTAAAAAAATATTTAAATCACTTATGTTTTTTAAATAAAATAAAAACACAATAGAATTTATTGTATATATTTTGAAATTCGACAGAACATATTAAAAAAAAAATTATATATTTTATAATCATTAACCATATCATATTTGTTATTATTGTCAATATTTTTTTTGTTATAAATTAAATATCAATATTTGTTTCCTACTTTAAATAACAAGTTTTTTTTCCATATTAATATTGTTTTTATTAAAAAATGGGAAATAGTTCGTCAAAAAGAAAATCAACAAAGAATAATAATAATTTACCAGATAATAATAAACAGGTTGAAAAACCAGTTGCTATTTCAAATGAACCAGCTGAACAACCTCCAGTTACTCCAGTATCAACAGAACCTGAAATAAACAAAGAGAATGATCAACCAGTCGATGAATCCAAACCAGTAGGAAGTACTTCTCCAATTGAAAATCCACCTTCTATAGATACTTTACCAAGTCAAATCGAGAATTGCGAACCAAAGCCAGTAGGAGAAGAAGAAAAACCAAAAGAGGTAGTCGTGGAAGATGCTAAGCCAGAAGAGTCTCCAATTGTAGAACCCAATCAACCAAAGCTAGAAGAACCAGAACAACCAAAGTTGGAAGAGATTGAAGATGAAAAACCAAAGATCGAGGAGGAACCAGAACAACCAAAGTTGGAAGAGATTGAAGAGGAGAAACCAAAGACTGAGGAGGAACACCCTCTTCCACCAATCGATGAAGCCGAGAATATTGCAGTAGAGAGAGTTAGACGTCCAACTAGAGCAGAGGTTGAACTATTGAATCTATTCGAATCAGAAGCAAATAAATCAGATCTACCACCAGACTACAAACCAAAGGAAATCAATTTAGAGCAGTACCAACAAGATCTTCCAAAGAAATCATTGTCACGAAAGAAATCACTTCGTATGAAATTCTACAATACTTTTTCAAAGAAGAGATCAACTAAATATGAAAACGATTTGGCAGCCGAAGAGAACGAACCAAAGTCAAGCAGTTCCAACTCAAAGAGAAAGGAATTGAATCGTACCACTTCTTCTATTCCAAACAACTTTAATAGCATCGATGGTACCACTGAGAACAGGGAGGATCACGACCCAGTTCAAAAGAAGAAATATCTTACTCTCTCTGGTAGAATGAATACTTTGAGAAAGATTATTTTCACACCACCCGAACCAAAGGATAAGGACATCGAGGAACTAAAAGAGAGAATGAGAGAAGAGGAGCAAAAGTCAGTTGAAGAAAAACCAAAGAAAAAATCAATTTTTAACTCTGAAGATATTGCAAGATATGGATCTTACATTACTAAAGAAGTTGGACATGTATTTATGTTTAGTGGAAATTGTGGATCAGCTTATTTCTTCTAAATATTTTAAATTGTTATCTTTTTTCTATGTATATTTAAATAAATAAAAAAAACATTAAATCAAAATATAAACTTTTTTATGATAAACTAACTTAATTCTTTTAAAACATTACTTTATTTAAAGAAATTCAGAAAATGTTAGGATTTGAGGATCAGAATAAACTCAAAATTGGTTTTTTATCAATATCATTCATAAAAATAAATATTTGAAATTGTTAAAGTCAAATATATGTGCATATTACCTTCCATTCCTTTTATTTCTTTTATTCCCACTGGTTTTATACTTTATTTTGTCCTTTATTTAAACAATTTATATTTTGTTTATTAATTATACTTCATATTTCTATTTTATTATTTAAATTCTTTTTATTCACATATCTATTATTTAATCGATAAAATATAAATATTAAATTTATTTAAATATTATATTAGTTACAATATTGAGGTAACACTTAAAGCAATACAGAATTGACCTAGCCAGTAAGTGATCATTCCAACATCTCCGTTACCCAAAAATCTACGGAAAGTTGAAACCTTATTCTTTTTGAGTGCGTTCATCTCACGAATGAGAATCATCAGATCACTAATGAAAAACAAGACGGCACCGATTGCTCCACAGCAAGAGTAGATGGTAAGTGTATGTGAAACCGATGATGATAGCTCCCAGAGTTGTGCGACCTTGGTCAAAGCCTTTAGTGAAGCGGTGTAACACATGGTGATAATGACTGCCATGTAAAAGAAGAGGGCAATGACGATCGAGGTTGGTGTGGTGTGGACAAACAGTGGAACCACCTTGGTGATGAATAGGTAGACAAAGAAAATATTGAATCCAACCAAAATTACAACCACCAACGGTGTAAAGAACTGAGTGAGACTGTCACTCTCGGCAGTGAATGCCAAAATGAAGGAGAGATGCGCAGTCAAGAAGAAAATGATTCCATGTACAAAGTATTTATCGAAAATCAGTAAAAGGTCACCTATTGCCGAGAGGAACAATCCTATCGATATATAGACTGCATAGTCCGATGGTTTATGTGGAACGATCAAGTGGAATAACGATGACATTCCAACGTGATGCACGGAACACCAAAGTAAAACTACATATCCAAGGATGAGAACTGGCAATGGTTTAACGAGATGTAACATTCTATTGTCTTTTCTTCTTGCATAGAGATATGCTAATGCAGTCGCAGTAAATAATGTATATAATAGCTTCCACCATAGATCCTTATGATTTACGGCATCGATATTATCGAATGTCTGAACATTCACAATGGGTTGTGTTGATTGTTGAATCGTTTCCATTGTTTTTATTTTGATTTTTAATATTTGGATATACTAAACTAATTTTAAAATGGATATTTTTTTGTCAATATAATTATTATTATTATTATAATTATTTTAAAAGTAAAAATAAATAAATAAATAGATAAAAAAAAAAAGTAAACTATGTTATTATTCTTTTTTTTCTTTTTTTGTTTACAGCTATAATGTTGGTAGGAATTTGACTATTATTGTTAGAGATTGTATCGTAGTTGTTGTAATAGTTATAGGCATTTAAAGATCGACAGCAAAAATTAAAATAAAAAATAAAAAAAATTAAATATTATAATAATATTAAAAAAAAAACAATAGAATTTGTTGTGTGTCACAATTTTATCTTGAAATTTATTTATGTAGGGTGAGTTGTGTTTAAAAAAAAGACTTGTTTTACAATTTCAACACCCCAAATTTACAGTTGTACACACCTGCTATCTATTAAAGTAAAAAAAAAAAAAAGATATTATAATATAACAAATGTACATAATATGTGTGTGTATGAGTATTTGTTGGTAATTAATTATTTGTATATATTATCTTCTAATTAATTGTGTTGTATATCTGTATGAGAATCTATGTTTTTTGTACGTATTTATTATTGGAGTGTGTTGTTTTGATTTAAAAAAGTGTAAATGGTGAAATTTAAATTTTACCTTTTGAGTTAAGATAATGATGATTAAAAAATTATGTAATTACTTATTACTTATTACTATATGTATATATATGTTTATATGTATTTATTTATATTAAAACTGAAATTATAAGTTTGTTGTAATATATTTATTTCTTTTGGTTAAGTGTAAAATAAACAACCTGTTGGATATCCAGGTATATAATCTAAGGGTGAGTACCCATTTTTATTTAATCAAACCAGGATAAAAATATAAAAAAATAAAAAAATATCAATATCACCACATTAGTTTTCGGCATTTCTAAAAAGGTAATATATTAGCAAGATTACATTCTATGTTATCTTTGCACTCTTAAAATTTCATGAAAAAAATCAAAAAAAAAAAAAAAAAAATCAAAAAATCTTGTTTTGTGAATGGGAATGGTTCTAGAGGTGGTGATCATTTTGGGAATAAACAGCAAAAATGATAACAATAATACCAAAATTTTTAATTAATAATAAATAATACAAATTTTGTTTTTTTTTTTATGTGTTGTTTGGTTTGGTTTGGTTTTTTTTTTGGTCATGTGCTTTGTTACTTTGTGTTGTTTTTCTATGTTATGGCTCTACGATTCTTGATTGTTTATAGAGAGCTCGCTCTTGAAGTCCGTTCACTTGGTGTAGGAAATCTCTGATAATGGGAACGGTGCTAAGCGAATAGGGTAGCTGTTGGAACTGTTGAATCTCTTGAATGACCGCTGCTAGCTGTGTTCGTTTCACCATGTTGATGAGACCGCCCTCTAAGGTATCGGGTGAACCTTCTTCCAAGAACGTCAAATCCGTCAGATAGACACCGAGGAATGGCAAACAAGGTGGATTCTTGGTGTGCAGTACATCACGATACACCTTAAAGTTGTGTTTCGGTGCCATCAGTGAATTCAGATGTCTAAACGTCGCTAAATACTTTCTCGGTATGGTTTCCCATGTCTTTTTCAATCTAAATACCGGTGTGATATTTAAACCTGACAAGATTTCCATCACACCATTGAAATTATTTAAATTTCTACAATGCTATAAATATTTAAAAAATATTATAAATTTAATTAATATTTGATTGATTTTAGATTGATCTAATAATAATACATACATCAGCAATATTAATAAACTTTTAATTATATTTGCACGTTTTGTTAATCTTTCTTCTTGTACGATTTCAGTTGCAACCCATAGTGGAATGATATTTGATCTTCTAATGATTCCAGTGATATTCGGTGCATTCTCTTCTTTACCCAACTTACTAAACGCTAAATTTACACACTCATTTGGTTTAATCAATGAGTATGCTTCATGTTCTATCAATGTCAATTGTCGAGCAATCTCTAAATCGTCAAGTGAAAATAATGTAACTTTTAAAAATAAAATAAAATAAGTAAATATTTGTTTTTTTTTTTTTTAAAAAAATATATTTAAAATATAGTGTATTTACCTATTTGATCTTGTTTTAATGTTGGTATAATTGGTGCAGGTACTCTATTCATTAATAATGTATTATCAAATGTTTCACCATTTAACTATTATCATAATTGTTTAAAATTAGTTTGTTTTGTTTGTTTAAATTTAAAAGTTAAAATTAGATACATACTTTTCTAGCTATATTTCTTTGAATGTTTTGAGAAATCTTTTCCATACCATCCTCTACTAGTGTTACTTTAATAAAATGTTCAAAGTCTTTTAGTAGTTGTGGATTCTTTTCGAAATCATAGAAATGTTTATCGATCCAAATCTTTAGTATGCTGCAGACTCTGAGTTTGATAGATCTGTAGATCTTTGATTGCTTCTCGATCTGTTCTTCATTCTCTTCGTCGAGTGCAGTTGGTTCCTCTTCGTATCGCTCGATTAGCTTACTCAGTAGAGTCTGAGAGGTGGTGAAGGTCTTGTGTGTCAGGAGGAACGTATCGACAAAGTTGGGATCCGATAGCTTATGATGAGTGAGAACTTCCACGAGAGCATCCAACGAACCACATTTGATCTTTACAAACTTTTTGATTGGTGGTGGTTGACTAACGAAATAGATATCACTTCTCGACTTGAACTCCTCCTCTATAGGATTATACGTTTGACTATCGACTACTACTTGTTGTTGTTGTTGTAGTTGAAGTTCAGTGTTGTTACTATCCGAGAGACTGAGAGTCATTGGTGGAGTCGGTGATTGTAGATACTCTTGTGGACTTGACGGTGATAGAGAAGGTGACATGGTTGTATCGCTCTGAGGTGAGTTGTTAATTGGCGATAGTTTGTTGTTGTTGTTGTTATTAGGTTTAGGTGACCAAATTGATTTTCTTTGTTGTTGTTGTTGATCATGTCCACGAGGAGTGGTAACAGTGTTGCTGCTGCTGGTTTGACTACCGATGCTATTGGGTGGAGAGAGTGGCAACGAAGACAAAGATTCAATTGGTGAGCTGGCGGATGACGGTGGTGATGCTTGCGACGGTGTCAAAGAGGAACACGGAGACAATGACGGTGAGAGCGACAGAGAGATATAAGAATCACTAGAAGATATGTTGACTCCAGAACTACTGCTACTACTTGAACTACTTCCACTGTTATTATTATTGTTGTTGTTGTTACCGGCGGTATTTCCGTTGGCGGTTCTACTATTACTACTACTATTATTATTATTATTGATGATGTTATTATTGTTGTTGTTTGTTGATGGTTGTTTGTTTGCTGCTGCTGCGTTGATTATGTTTGTTGATTTTACATTGTGGTGATTGTGGTGGTGTGAATTGATTGAGGGTGGAGTGACAATCTTGGTGGAACTCTTCAAAACCGGAAAGAAGAGATAAGTGAGATCCTTGTCGTGTGCAACACGATTGATAATCTGCTGATTGAAGAGTAACGATTGATCCTGATGACTGTTTTCCTCCACCGATATCGAGAGACTGGTAGAGTTTAGCTTCTCTGGTGCGTTCTGGTGGAATTGTGTTGGCTGTGCCAGTGTGGGAACGTGTAGAAACAGTGGTGATTTCAAACCTGGCTTACGAGATGGTTCAGAAGGAATATTACGTCGCTTGGCAACATCCTCCAAGTATCGATAGCAAGGTGCACTATTAGGGTTGCTCGATTGTTCAGTATCCTCCTCTTCATCACCACTAGAATCAACAGTAGAGTTATTATTATTATTGCTATTATTATTGTTTTTATTTGTTCTCTTTTTATTATTACTACTAATACTAAATCCACCACCACCACCACCACTAATTTTATTAGTTGTATTACCACTACTACTATTACTACTACTACTAATGTTGTTTGCAACAACACCACTACTATTATTACCACTATTACCACTACCACCTAAATATTTATTTTTAAGTAGTGGTGACGCTTTGGATTGTGGTGGTTGTTGTTGTTGTTGTAATAAAAGTGCTTTCTTCTCTGGTGTGTTGGTGCTACTCTCTTTGGTGTTATTATTTTCATAGAATTTCGTTGTGATCCATTCAACATCTTGAGTTGACAACTTTGACTTTCTTGAAGCGTTGTCTCTTCGTGTTCGATATCTATTAACGAGATTCTGTACGGCAGCATCATCTTCACCAGTAGCACTAGTACCACTAACTTGATTTGTTGTTTCATCATTATTATTATTACTATTACTATTATTATCATTATTACTATTAATATCATTACTATTATTATTATTACTATTTACATCGATGTTAGAATCATTGATACATTTACAGTTATTATCAATTTCACTATTGTTATTATTATTATTATTATTACTATTATTAGTGTTATTATTATTACTATTAATGCAAATGAATTCTTTTGGTGATAATAATGGATCTCTAGATCCAATAAGATTCTTTCTCTCTTTTGACACCAAATTGACAGTGGTACCTTGGGTGAACATTTGTTTATCTTTCCAATCACCGGCGACACGTCTTGCCTGATAGTTCCTCTTATTTAAAAATTGTGATAAACCAACTGATTTCTCAATTCTTTGTTCATCCATATTAGGTACATTGGTCTGATCATTATTATTATTATTATTATTATTATTGTTACTACCATCATTATCATTATTATTAATATTGTTATTATTATTATTATTATTTTCAATATTCAATGGTGTTAATGTTTGTACATCATTAGAACTATTATTTACTATTTCTAAAACAATATTACTACTATTAAGATTATTATTATTAGATACTGTAGTGTTACATTCTTCATTGGTTGAAGCGGAAATCACTCTCCCAGAAAGTCTATGGTTATTTCTGATGCGTGTTGTTGGAGGTGATGGTAAAGGAGAAATTGTATTTGGTGATGTGGTGGGTGATGATACCCAACCTTGTTGCTGTTGTTGTTGTTGTTGTGTTTGTTTTACAATATTAGTTGACGATGTATTTGGTGAAGAACCGGGAGAGTTTATGTTATTTTCATTGTTGTTTAGATTCTCATCTTTTGATCTTGAAAGAACTTGTTGTTGACGATCATTAGATGATTTCAATGTATTTGCTTGTGTTGTTGATGCTGTTGTTGGGAATGGTGCTGTAGGAATTTCAGCGGAGGGAGGTGTGGTTGGTATTGATGATGTGGAGTATGACATCCAGTGTTTTTCCTTTTTGGCAATAATGAAATTTGGTTTGGTCAGAGGTGGAGGAGAGCATCTGTTGAGTTTATTCTGTTGCTGAATGTGCTTATCTGCAGTGGTATCGAATACCTTTCCCAATAGTTTTACACTTGGCGAAACTGGACGATCCGCCGCCAAGTTGCTATTGCCGCCGCCGCCACTGGTGGCCAACGAAGGTGATGTTGATAACGATGCATCCGAAGAGGGAGTAGTAGAGTCAACAAGAAGGTGGTGGAGATCTGTATTTTTCAATGGTGCATTAAATGATTTCCTATCACCTATACATGTAGATATAGGTGTTGATACTGCTGATTGGCTATTTTCGATGACCTCATCGATATCATTATTCTTATTAGTAATAATACTATTATTATTATTATTATTGATACTTGATGACATTCTATTAAATCTTATAATAATACATAATTGATATTTTATATATATACACAAAAAAAAAAATTAAAAATTAAAATACAATTGGAAATTTATTATACAAGATTCCATCAAATCATTTATTTTTAAAAACAAAAAAAAACAAAACAAAACCAAAACAAAAAAAAAATTATAAAAAAACCCAAAAATGTGTTTGTGGGTGGTGTTATTGATAAGCACATTAATAATAAGATT
Source organism: Heterostelium album PN500 (assembly GCF_000004825.1). Classification (NCBI taxonomy): domain Eukaryota; phylum Evosea; class Eumycetozoa; order Acytosteliales; family Acytosteliaceae; genus Heterostelium; species Heterostelium album. The sequence continues at coordinate 283,810 of NW_008805065.1, read as the reverse complement.
GGTTCAATCAAATATCTGGACATTTATAATTATATATCAAATTTATTATACATAAATTGTTTATACTACTATTAGTACAAGTACTGTCATTTTATTAATATTTATTATATTCTCAGTAGGTCAAATAATAAATAGTAGTAGTTGTATAATAATAATTCAAATTTCAATCTTTTTAATAAAATGATCATTAATATTATATATCTCTCTGGATTTGACACAGTTCATTCATTCATTCATTAATTACACCCAAAAATATAAATTGAAGTAAAAACACAATTTGTTTGATTATATTAAAAAAATCATCAGTGTGTGTAGAATGTGGTTGGATGGTGATGTCGATAGACAGATATAGATAAAATATGTTGGGGTACAAATAATCAACATCATTTACAAATTGAATATCGATTTACAAAAAATAATACTCATATATCTATCATTATTACTAAATTAGAAATCAAATAATTATTTATGTTTTTGTCTTTGTTTATATGTTTTATTTTTTTACAGAATAATATTATAGGTATTTCTTATGATTCCCATTATTGTTTTTTTTTTTGTATCACAATAAATTGTTATTTCTCTAATTCGTTTACAATACAATTACAGATAACAATAATAAAAATAATAATATTAATTTGCAAAGGTTGGACTTTTTTTTTATTTGCAACACTTTGATATCTTAAGAAAATAGATGTTATTAAATTTAATTAATCTTGATTGATAACCAGAACATAACTTATAATTAAATAATAGAAATATTTAGATGTTTAAAATATTAATTTATTAAAGAATCAATTTTAAGATTTTTTTTATAACAAATTAAAATCCATATAATGGATAGTTTTTTGTTGTTTTATTTTAATAATACGTTTGATGGTTATTAAATTCAATGAGTTTTTTATGATGGTGATAGGCAGAGCAAAGAAACCGACCTCATTTAATTAATTTGAAAAAATAATTTAAATAAAAAAAAATCATTTTGAAAAAATTGTTTTTTTTTTTTTTTAATCAAGTAAATATATTGTGTGGTAGTTATCTACTTTCCCTTTGTATTGAATAATTGATTGTACACAAACTAAGAAGACAACACACAAACACACCAACATATAATATCAAAAATCAAAAACATATACATACCATTACTTTCAAATATATATATAATATATTAAAATTTATTATATTTATTAATTAATTTATTTTATTTATTTATTTCCACACTTTTTTTTTTTGTTTTGATTGATTGATTGTTTTGTTTGTTTGTTTGTTAGTAGTTAAGTTAGTTTAGGTTAGTAAAGAAGGTTGTTGTTTGTTCTCCTTAATTCATTCATTTATTCATTCTTTTTTAATTTTAATTTTAATTTAGTTGTATTTGAATTTCTCAAAAAAAATAAAAATAATAGATTAAAAAATATTTATATAATAAAAATAACATATAACCCACAATAATAATAAAAATAATAATATACAGTTACTTTATTTATTTATTTATTTATTTAGTTGTTTGTTATATAATATAATATAGAATAGAATAGAATAGAATAGAATAGAATATGAAAGATAAAAGAAATTCAGATAGCTCATCTACTTATGTTAGTCCATGGAGTAACGAACATAATCATCACAGCACAAACAACAATGCTGCCAACTTTTATGCTGGTATCGGTGGAAGTTTAAGTTTTTCAGATCATAACAGTCTTAATATAAATATTGCTGCTGGTGGAAGTGCTATAAACAATAATAATAATAATAATAATAGTAGTTTTAATAATAATAACAATAATAGTTTTAATAATAATGTCAATAATAGTTTTAATAATAATAATAATAATAATAGTTGTAATAATATGTCAAATAGTTTATCAATTCCAATTGGTGTTGGTGTAGGTGGTAGTATGAATGCTACATCACCATCAAATATACCTATAGTAATTACTACTACACCTGCCAATTCATTACAGTCACCGCAGATGAATAACAATAGCAGTAATATGCCAGTGTACTCTAGTTCGTCATCTGCCACGATGAAGAAGAAGACATTCTCAACATCACCATCGTCACCAACATTTAGTTCGTTGTCTAGCAAACTTATGACACTATTCACAAGTTCATCGCATGGTAATAATAGTAATTCAAATGGACCACATTCACCAAGATCGAAACATAATAATAATAGTAATCATCATAATAACCAACACCACCACCAACAACCACCTGCATTGAGTGATGGTGATCTAGAGTTATTATCACAAATGAAACAACTTCATCTCTCATTGTTACATCCAGCGAGTGAAGTGTGCTTCGACTTTTTTGGTCTTCCTATTGAGATTAGAATGCACATACTATCATTCACCGATGCTTCGGATCTCTCTCGAACAGCAGCCACCTCTAGATCTTGGAATGAATTGGTCAACGATGAACAACTTTGGATAATGTTGAGTAAACGTGTATTTGGTGATAGTCTTAAAACTGATATTGTAAGTTTATAATAATAATAATAATAATAACTATATTTAATTAACATTATATATTATTTATAGAAATGGAAGAATGTAGTTATTAAAAATTTAGTTAAACTAAGAGAGTTTAAAGGTGAAGACTCTTTCGAACAAAAGTTGTTGTGGGCATGTGAGAATGGTCATGACCAGATTCTTCAGAGAGCATTCGATAGCAAGAGAATCATATGCTTAAACAATTCAAATTGTCAATGTGCAACATGTACTAAACCAACTTATTTAAATTTAAATGATGATACTCCAACAACAACAACAACAACATCAACAATTAATAATAGTAGTAACGATAACAATAATAATAATCAAAATGTTAATAATAATAATAATCAAAATAATAATGATAATCAAAATAATGGTGAAGGTTTTAATTTCGATGTAGATATGGAGATTGAAGATGTAGATATTGCAGGACCATCGTCACCCTCTGGTTTAAGTCCAAAGATTAACGATACCACTGGAATTTCGTTGAAAAAGAGAAACAAGTTCCTTTTGAAAGCATCGTACAAGGGACATCGTGCTGTCGTCGAGGTCTTGCTAAAGAACGGTGCAGAGGTGGAAGCGATCACACGTAGTGGATTTACCGCGCTGCATATGGCATGCGGTAAGGGTCATGCCGAAGTCGCAGAGTGTCTACTGCAATACAACGCCAAGATCGAATGTAAAAATAGAAATGGTTCGACACCACTACACACCGCTGCCCAGAAAGGTCATGTCTCTGTAGTGGAACTGCTCATCCGACATGGTGCTTGTATCGAAGCGACCAACAGCAATGGTGTCACACCACTAAACTCTGCCGCACACAACGGACACACCGAGGTAGTCGAATGTCTCTTGAATCTAAACGCCAACATGGAAGCAACCAACAAAAATGGTATCACACCATTATATTCTGCTGCTCATAGAGGTCATGTAAGTTTGATATAATAATTTAGTTTCATTGACATTTAATTTACTTATACTTAATATTTTTACATATTTTAGTTTAAGGTTGTAGAATGTTTATTAAGATATAATGCTAATATCGAAGGTACAACAAAGAATCATGGTGCTACACCACTTTATATTTCTGCACAGGAAGGATATACAGAGATTGTGAAACTCTTGTTGGATCATAGTGCTAATGTAGAGGCAAAGATTCGTTCTGGTATGAGAAGTGGTGCAACTCCATTGTATACTGCATCACACAGAGGTCATGTTAAGATCGTTGAACTTTTATTACAAAAGAAAGCAAATACACAAGTTACCGATAGAAATGGTTTTACACCATTACATAAAGCTTCTTCTGAAGGTCATGGGTATGTCAACAACAAAGAGCAATCTATTAAACTTTTTAATGAATGAATTATTAATTAACTTATTATTATTATTATAAACAGTGATGTGATAGAATGTTTAATTAAATATAATGCAGATTTTAGAGCAAAGTCAAGAGAAAATACAACACCTTTGGATGTTGCTCACAAGAGTGTTAAGAAACTACTAAAATCTTATATGGTAAATCAAGAATCATCTCAACATCACAGTTCAGGAACAATTGATTGCTCAATAATGTAATAATGTAAAACTATTCATAAAATATTTATAAAATACATAGAATATCATTTATTTAGAGAAAAAAAAAGTGTAAGAGTTGTTGTTTTGATTTGGTTGATTTAGTAATTTAAATTAGTTATAGTATAGTTTTTTTGTTTAATTAATTTTTTTAGTTTGTTGAAATTTGATTCTCCAAGATTGGTTTAAAGAATTTTGGTACACCATTAAATTTGAATTCTCTTTCCAATACGTAACCTGTGTAGTAGAGAAGATCCTCTTCCCACCATCTTCCCATGAGTTGAATACCGATCGGTAGATTCTCTTCGTTGACACTGATTGGAATGGAGAGTCCTGGTACACCAGTGATGTTGCCCAAGAATGCAAACTTCATCAACTCTGCGATGTCCGACATGTTACTCTCACCATTGCTCAGGACGTATGGCATGATCTTTGGAGCCAATGTAGCGTTGGTTGGAGTAACAATAACATCTACACTCTGGAAGATCTCCTTGAGTTGTTCGATAGCATGTGTTCTGAATCTATTGCAGTGTAAATAATCGGAACTTGTAATACCATCCATCAATGACAATGAAACTCTAGTATCATTATGAAGATCTGTTCTATGTTTATCCCAGAACTTTGAATAAATAAAAAAGATAGATTAGTTAGATATAAATAGTTTAATCTCTCCCACTCTCTTTGTTTTTATAAAACTTACTCTACTCATTGAATTTCTCATTTCTGAAAGAATCAATACGATTTGAGATAATCTAATATGAAGAAGATCAGAGATTGAGTAATCTACAAAGGTAGCACCTTGTTCTTCGAGAACAGTCAATGATTTCTTGAAGGCAGCTTGAATATCTGGAGTGCAATCATTACACCATTCTTTGAAGACACCAACTCTAATACCCTGTAATGGTTTATTCAATGGGATATCTTGGAATACTGGTATAATTGGTTCTGGTTGGATCATAGTTTGGAAGTCAAGTGGATCTCTACCTGCGATTACTGCATATGCAATAGCATTATCACTACATTATAATAAAATTTTGTTAGTTTGTTGTTGAAAAGTAGACAATATTGTTATTGTTACATACACAACAGTTGAAGAAAGTGGACCAATATGACCAACAGTTGAACAAAGATCAAAGGTTCCAGTGTGACTAACTCTACCAAAAGTTGGTTTCATACCGACGACACCACAAAGTGAAGCAGGTACACGAACTGATCCACCACCATCACATCCAATACTAACTATATAATTTTAAAAAATAGGTAATAAGAGTATTAATAAATCTCTACTTTGATGATATAGTTTTTTAAAATAGTTTGAGATCTAGTTACTTGGATTTAAACCAGCGGAAACTGAACTAGCAGAACCAGAAGAACTACCACCTGGATAGTGATCAAGATTGAATGGATTTCTTATGAATCCGTGATGCAAGTTATAACCAAGTGTAGAGATACCGATTTCATGCATGTTTGCCTTACCAACTAGAAGTGCTCCGTTCTCTCTCAACTTGTCGACTGGATATGCATCTGCTTGCGCGGCACCATTGATCTTTCCTAGGAAACTTGTACCACATGTAGTTTTATATCCTCTTTGATCGACCTCATCCTTAATGGAGACAGGCACACCGTCCAAGATTGAAAGTGGAGTGCCTTGTTTCCAACGTTGTTGACTGGCTCTTGCCTGCTCCAAGACGTCGTCGTCGTTCACTGCGATGAATGCCCCCAATGGTGGTTTCATTTCGTCCGATTGCTTTTGGACTAACAGGAATGTAGAGGCGACGGCCACCGGATCGGTCTTACCCTCTTGGAAAGCACGATAGAATCCAAGCGTGGTATTGGCTTGATTGGCAATGTGTTTCATCGATTCTTTGATACCCTCGACGTCTTTGAGGAACTCTTGTGCTCCATAGGTCTTGTATTCATATGGTTTGGCAATGTCCATCAACAATTCATGTGGGAACGGTGTAACTGGCAAACTCAATTTATGAGCAAACAATTCTGTGAATCCATTCTTTTTCATCATTGTACCAATAAACATATTCCTAAAAGGAATAGAAAAAAGAAAAGAAACAATATCTATCGTTAACAATTCAAATCATAAATCAACTGTTGCGTTCAATTTCGAAATTAACATACTTGAATAATGAACTTTCAGCCATAAAAACACCAACTTTTAGAGTGCTTCCATAGATTCTTGGTGTAACGATTTTAACCAAATCATATTTTCCTTTTTTAAGATGCTCTGAATTATTATTATGTGAAGTTGTAGAAGAAGATGATGAAGCTTGATTATTTTCCTCCATTCTTAATATTTTCTATTTCTAAATCTGTTAATTAATTATAAATAAGTTAGTTTTCAATGATTTGATTGATGAAGATGATCTAATATAGAAATGTAAATGATTTTTTTGGTTTAAAGATAAATATAGTAAACACAGTGTGTTGAGAAGATACTATTAAGCTACACAGTAGTGTTTTATAAAAATAATAATAATAAAAAGTTGATAGAGGTGGGGGTTGTCGCATCACAACACATGAATTAACTCAATGAACAATAATAATTTTGCAATGGTGAAAGAAAAGAAAAGATAAACTTACTTTTTGTTTGAAAATAGAGTATTGTAGTTTGGATAAAGCTAAATTAATTATAACTGTTTTTAGTAAAAATCAAAAAAATAGAAAAATACAATTTAATAAAAATTAAAAAAATATAAAAAAATTGTAAATTAAAAATTCATTGGAAGAGTTTTGTGGAAACAAAACTTTTGATTTTTTTTTTGAAAAAGCTTTTTCAATTTCATAAAAAATGCGATGATTTGCAGGGTACGAGTGAAAATAATAATTAATTTTTAATTTGACTATCAACTGTTTTTTTTTATTCATATTATTACAAACAAACACTTCATTTTTTCTTGAAACACACACAAAAAAAAAAAAAAACAAAACAACTAACAAAAAAATACATTGAAAAAAAAAAAAAAATTAAACAAATTAAAAATAAATAAAAAAATGGATCATAAATCAATAGTAATAAATACTTCCTATTACATAAAATTTATCTATTTTCTTTCTATTTGTTAGAGAATATATAAATATATTATTTTACAATAAATTATAGATTTTATTGTATAATCAATTCGATTATTAATAATTATTATTATTTTTTTAATTTTTTTATATAATTTAAATTAAAATAAAAATGATATCAAGAGAAATTATAAAATCAACTAGAAATATTATTATACAACATTTGGTGTTTGGATCTACACATTTGACTGGTAATAAAGCGGCAACAGCTAAAACAACAACATCACCAACAACAAGCAGTAAAGGTAAATTCACAAAAGGTCAGAGACATAAATCTACTTCAACTGCTAGCAGCGGCAATAGTGGTATTGAATCGACAGCGAGCAATGCATCCAACTCATTAAAGAAATCGGTACTCAATCATATGACTCAATACGATAGTCTTAAAGGAAAAACAAATACATATGATGTATGCAATCAAAAAACATATCAAAACAAAACAAAACAAAATACCAATCAAAATAATATTATTTTGGATGGATATGCATGTGAACAACATAATATATTAACATATTGAAACTATAATCATATATATAAAGTGGGAGATATTTGGACATGAATCACAAGTGATTCAATTACATTTGAATCCAGGAACTTCGATTACAGCAGAAACTGGTGCTCTCTTGGAAATGAGCGCGACAATGGAGATGGATACCACAGCAAGAGGTGGATTCATGTCAAGTATGAAAAGAATGATAACAGGACAAGGTATTTTCCTTACGAAATTTAAAAATTCATCCGATACTGTAAGTATTTAAGAATAAATTGGTATTGATCATGGCTGTTTGTATGATTTTAACAAATATTCTATTATTATAATAGGAAACAGCTAGAATAACATTCTCATCACCTTATATATCAAAGATATTGGCAATACAGATGTCAGAGATTGGTGGAGAACTTATTTGTAAAAAGAATGCATTTCTCTGTGGTGATAACGATATTGAAATTGGACCAAGACTAACCAATCGGTTTTCAATTGGTTTCTTTGGTGGCCAAGGTTTTATTTTGGTATGTTTTAGTTTTAGAATGATGAATTGATAATATATCAATGTTGATTTGATTAATAGGTATAACTAATATGTTTGATTATGTGTAGCAAAAATTAACTGGTCATGGTCTTGCTTTTATACATGGAAGTGGTTCTATTATGTATCGGATGTTGAAACCGATGGAGACAATCAAGGTCAGTACAGGTTGTATCGTTGCGTTCGAACCTACAATCCAATACGATATCGAATGGGTAAAGGGTGCAAAGAATATATTCTTTGGTGGCGAAGGTCTGTTCTTGGCAACTCTATCTGGACCTGGTTTAGTAATACTCCAAAGTCTGCCATTTGAGAAACTGGTATCTGCTATTGCGAGTCATCTGCCTTCTTCATCAACAATCGTTTCATCATCCGGATCATCCGGATCATCCGATACATCCGGATCATCATCATCTTCATCATCTAAAAGTACATAACTAAATAACAAACTAAAATAAAGATAAAGTAAACAAAAAAGTATTATTAAAGCTATATATATTGTACAAAAAAAAGAAGAAGTTGTTTGTTTGTTTTTATTGTTGTTGTAGTTGTTGTAGTAGTTGTTGTTTGTTACTGTTGTTTGTTTTGTTGTTCTTTAAATTGTAAATATTGATTGTAAGATAAAGAGATCTTTGATGATTGATAACGAGTCAGTTTAATCGATTGAAAGAGATGATCGTCTACTTTGCCGTAGTAACCAGCCTTCTTTATCAATGATTCCAATGCTTCTCTTTGTGACCACTCTTGCTCTGGCATGACCTCCGGTAGATAGGTGCCTCTATGACTTTGGTTTCTCGAGTCTTTGAAATCGATAAGAATACCATGCTTTCCGACTTCCCAATCCCAACAATCTTTAGCCTGTTCGAAATTGACCAACAACGATATAGCACAATGTAACTTTGGTAAATCTTTTTCTGGTATTGGTTTAAATCTAGTGTCTTTGAATGCACTATAATAATAATAGTAAATATATATAAGTATAATATTTAATGATAAAATAAAGTAACATATATATATATATATTAATCTTACCTTGTTAAAGCATATTCATTCAAACCTTTTACTAAAGGAATTGGACTGAATGTACCGATGCAACCTCTTAACTCTTTATCACCATTACCATACTTATCGATATTCCATGTTACAAATAAAGGACTGTATATCAATAGTTATTAATAAAGATGTGATAAAGTATACAGTTTCGATATTTCAATAATGAGTGTCTTACAAACTTTCATTTATAATATTGGGAATGTCAAGTTTCTGTTGTTTGAAATGACAGATAAGACTGTCGAAGCAATAAACAACCATTTCTTTTGTAGCTTGTGCCATGATTCTCTTTCTTTTTATTATAGTTATTGAGTAATAATAGTATTAGTAGTGGTAATTGTTGAAATGAAATGATAAATAATAAATATTTGTTTGCAAGCAATCGAAAAAATAAAAAAAATATGTTTATTAAAAATTTAATTTAATTTTCAATTTTCTTTTTAACTTTCACGATACCACAGAATTTTTGTTTTTTTTAATTTTATTTTTAAGTTTAATCTGTTGCACTTCGATGGTTATCAAAGTGGCTTATTGCAAAATATTCGCCACAGTGCTCACAACTATAGTATGAACTTAAATTGCATTTTGGAACACAATTGCAAGTCTTTCTTTTTTATTGTTTGTAAAGAGTTCTTTTTTTTTGAGGTGGATGAAGAAGTTTTGGTGTTGGTCATTGGTGTGATACGAGTGCAAAAGTGTTTGGAAATATGACGCGCTATTTTTTTTTTTAAAAATATTAAGATTGATTGATTTCTTAGAGAAGGATACTGCTATGGTATTTAATTCAAATTGTAACTTGTTCAATTCAATAGAATTAATAATGAAATAAATATATAAATATCCCATGACAATCATTTACGAAATGAGGTTCTCTAATTATCTGTATACAATTTCTAAAATAACATTAATATATATATTGGTTATGTTCTCTTTGAAGAAATAAAACATAATAACTTACCATATTCAGTATTCCATATATTGACTTACGTTTTGTCCATTGACCCAGATAACTATATTATGTCTATCCAACTCACTTCAAACAGTATTAGCTTTACTGTAGTTATAAAAATAAAACTGTTAGGATCAGTGACATATAAAAAAAAAAAATTGAAAGTGATTAAAAAAAAATAAAACACACAATTCAATTATTATTATTCTACTTAAGGTTGCAATAATAATAATATAATTTAAATAATATTAAAAGATGATCAATAACGAAGAAAGAATCGATCAAATAAAACAACAAAAACAAAGAGAGGAAGTGCAACAACAACAACAAAGTAGTAAATTATTTTTTAAGATCATCAATCATAAATATATTGTAAAGTTAATATTCTCAAACATTCAGAATCAAAATATATATGATAGAAGATACAGACAGATCTATTGGGCATCACAAGCAATTAAATCGAAGCATTTCGGTGTTTTGAAACTGAAACTACAGAGAAATGATCCTTTTGAATTCGTCGGTGAAGATTTCATCGATCTCTTTGGTAGATGTACAGATAATGAACTATTAGAACTACTACTACTTAGATACAATCAATATCTTAATGATAGTTATCAATCAACTGAAGATGATGATGTTAATATTACCACCTCTATTGTAACATCATCAGCTTCAATACAACATCCACAATATTCATTAATAGAGAGTGCTGTCGAACATGGTAATATCACTGCACTCCAACTGTTGATTTATCACTACAGACATCTGCTGGGACCTGCAGACATCTATAAGCTATTGGATGTTGCACTGTCAGCCAGTAATCATGCCAGTATAGATATCATCAAGGAACTACATCATCGATACACTCAATTCACAGGTGCACTTATCTACTCTGTCAGTAACCTACCTATTAAATTACAATCATCATCCAGTTCATCAACATCATCATCATCGTTATCTTCATCATCGTCATCATCATCATCATTATCTAGCAAAGTATCATTGGTATTCAATAACAGTACACCATCGTATGCCGATCAATCAGCTATGCTCTACCAACTACTAAAGTTTATCATGCAACATAAACTATCGATTGACATCAAAAACAATGAACAGCTAGTAGAGATACTGTTAGTTGCTGACGAATCAATGTTAAAATATTACTTTACAGAAACAACAAAAGTAACAACATCCACTACTATTACTAGTACACCACAACTAAAATTCAACAAATACACTGTATTATCACTTATGAATAGATTATGTTTATCTAAATCAAATAATATCTATCAACATACCAACCTATTAATAGATATAATAGAAAATCTTAATATTTTAAACAAATCAATTATAAATCAATTAAAATTAGAATATAATAGTAATAACAATAACAACAATAGTAGTAATAATAATAATAATAATAATAGTAGTAGTAGTAATATTTTATATATTAAAACAATTAAATTAATACGTATGATATTATATAAATATAGATTAATAGAACGGTTTGAAAATAACAACAAGAAGTCAGTTAACAGTGGAAACATTGAAAATTGGAGAATATTATGTTTATCTTTTATTGTTGGAACAAAAGATTTAGAGTTAATTCAGATGTTTTCAGAGTTATTAAATAGTTCTGATGATACTGTTGATCAAACAACTACAGCTACAGCTACTTCTCTCAATTTCGAAAATATTGGTAATAATATTAATATAGTTGTACAATCATTGATATCGATAGATTTCGATCCAATCATAGTGCAATCACTATACAATTTGAATCTTATCAATGACCGTATGCTTAGAAGCAGTGTGACGATGTTACTTGTACTCTCTTGTGATAGTCACATTGCAATATCACGGTATATCACACAACTGGTTGCCATCGGTGAGGATCCAATCGATCTGTTCGACCTGGTTTCACAATACGTGAAATCAAACATCCTACCGTTGCTGTCGGATACGATCATCGGACAACTACTAGCACTCGATCGAATCGAGAAGAAACTACAGCATCTGAATCAACAGCTACAACTTCATCAACAACAGCACTCGGTGTATCTACTGAATAACAATTCAGTTACCAACGCTGCAAACAGTGGCAGTGTAGAGTTGATAAATCATCTGTTGATCAATCTAAGACAACCAGTGAATCTATCGAAACTACTGATAAAGCTAACTCGTCAGGGTCACTTGTCAGCGATTCAACATCTCTTCAAAGCGAATATCTTTAACACTGACCTGATCACCACTGAGACGATATCGAATGCCATATTCAATGGTGATTATCATCTCATTGGTTATCTACTCGATAGGAATCCAACCAATATCAGTCTAAATACATTCTGCTTCTACATTGGCAAAGTCGGAAGTGTTGAACTCTTTGAGCGAGTCATTGAATTGCCATCGGGAAGAGATCAACTACAACAAACAAACAATCTAAACATCAATGAAAATCATCGTGACAATGCAATTCTCTATTATCTCTATTGTGGTGGTTGTTTCTCCAGTGACTTTCAGTTTCTCAGCTACCTCGAGACCAACTACCAATACCCGGATGTCAGTAACAGTCACTCTCGGCTACAAGGTATTCACTATGCTTCGATGATGGGTAACAGTGTACTGCTTGCTCGATTGTTCTCAGAGATTGAACCACTGATGGATGCAGACACACTGCTCTCCGAGGTCGATAAAAGTTTGGTGGTCTGTATGAACTATGACCGTGTAAACACAGCCAGACACATCCTATCGATCATGCTACCGAAATACCCAAAGCTACTCAACAACATACCGCAATACCTAAAGATGTCGGTCGACTATGAGAATACACCACTCATCAAGTATTTCATTAAAATCACCAACCAATATAAAATGGTAGGTGTAGCACCATCTATCATCTACAAAGGTTCAAATCTTACAATCAAAGAATTGATTTCAACCATTCAATAAAATGTTGTTTTATTTATTTATTACTTTTTCTATATAAATTATGTAATTTTATTTATTAGATTAGGCGAGAATTCTTTTATTTTTTTTTATTTTTTTCCATTTCTGTTTAGAGAGAAAACAATCGTCAAACTGGTTCATTTCATTTTATATAATTTACAAATGTTATTTTATTTTCATTGTTAAAATCTACTATTCATTACATCAAAGAGATAAATTTAAATAGATACCAATTTCATTTAAGAAATTACTTCAGTCAGTGGGGAGTTGAGAAACAAGATATTTGAAAGTGTTAGAGATATTCATGATCAACACTGGGAATCAATTCATTGCGATGTGATTGGTATGATCTTGGTTGTTTCCCAGGTCAATTGATCAAGTTCAACTATATATTTAGATATGAACAGATATTCCATACAATAATGAGAGAGGATTGTTAAATGAATAATAATAAGGATATTAATAATAGTATAGCAAAGTTTAAAAAATTATATTTAGATTCTTTGGAGGATGCTTTCAGTGTTGGAAATCTTCAGGCAATAAATCATATTCATAATACACTTGCTAAAGAAATAGATTATTCCAAATACGCTAAAAAGGAATACTTATCAAAGATCTAGAGACAATTCCTTCATCACAATGTAGATCGTTGGTTCAGATTACAAGGTTCGAAAGTGTTGGATAATCTTGCATCCGGTGGTTTCCAGGTATTCAAATGGCTGTACGAGAATAGATCTGAAAGACCATCGGGTAGCGCAATGCTGTCAGTAGTGGTAATCTTGAAACTTTAAAGTTCCTCCGTGGAAATGATGTGCCACTATCCACCGAAAGTTTAATATTAGAAGCAGCCAAGAATGGTCATCTCGACACACTCCTGTATCTACCCAATGACATGAAGTTACCACACTCATCTATTCTGGTGTAATCAGTGTGTGACAGTTTTCTGTTTGACTGAAAAATAGATACACGTTACTTACCCACTGTACAATACTTGGTGGAGAACACCAAGCAAATCATGTCTAAATCTCTGATCGTTCTCGAGAAGATACACTCAAAGATGTTGTGAAGAATGTCCATTTCGATACATTTAAATATTTGTTTGAGAATCGAAAAGAATACCGAATTCCAAACAACACCATACTACTTTTCCGGTTATAAAGATGGCAGCGCACTCCAATGGCTCAAGGATAATACAACTATGCAATGTTCGGAAGGTGCCTATAGATATGCAATCGGAAAATCAAATCTACCGGTCATCGAATGGATTCGTGATAATACAAGTATTCCATTACGTGAACAAATTTTTTTTTTTTTGAATTATTTTGATTTAATTTTTAATTTTTTTGATCTCACAAATTTTGTTTTATATTTATCTGTATTTATATATCAATTATGACATATAAAAGAACAATAGAAGAGTTGAATGATGGAGTTCAAATTGGTGACGAACTAAAAAATATTAAAGTTCAGTGTAATAATCAAAGAAAAAGACTAACCAGTTCTGCTTTAGATAATTATTGGAAAGATTTTGATAGTGTATGTGATCATAATTTATGTAATTCTCGATAGTTTTACTTGCATTGGTATAGTGGTTTATAGGTTCGTTTTGTTATCCAGAGACAGACCCTGACAAGTTTGTATCGTTGATAACCTTTAGAGATCTTCTCCCATCAGATAATGGAGTCTTTAAAGACTTGGTTACAATGAACAAACACCAGGTTTTAGTCTTTAATAAGCCTGCATATGATAGAATTTGCAAATTAATTGGTCATAACCAGGGTTTCTATATAAAAGAAAAAATAAAATATTTTAGATTTTCGGTATGTAATCTTCCTATCAATTCTAGAATCAATTCTTACAAGTGCCGCTCTCTTTCTTTCTTATTAACACATGTCCCATCTTTCTTGTTCATTTCTCTTTTCTCATTCATAAAACTATTTTTATTTGCCATTTATGTATATGATTCCTAAAGCGTAAATCTATTCACAATAGCGTTAACACTACTTCTGTAGTACCTCATACACTCTTTATTGACAGTGGTGGCGAACAGTAAGTATGAGTTTCTATTGAACCAGTAGTTTAGGGTCTAATCTTACATTTTGGTGTATTATAGTTACGATGGTGGAGGTGGAGGTGGATTAGAGGAAGAAGGTGACTATTCACCGTCTATACCAGATAAAGAACTGTGTCAATTCAGTGACAAGGTTAATAATGCTATAAAGTCATTCGAATCGATCGATACTACAATAACTTCAACTTTTAGCATTCAGCCACCGATTTCAACAACTACAACTACAACAACTACCACCACAGCAAGTACAAACCATAAAAACCCAACTACTTCTACTGAATCCACAACAAGCACAACAACAACAACCTCAGTCGATATGTCAACAGCTTTTCAATTACATTCAGTAATGTTGCAATATCAATCAGATAGAATACATTGGGAAGAAGAAAGTGCAAGTGATAAACAAACAATAGAGTATCTCAATAATCAGCTGCTATTATTTCAAACAAAAAACCCACACTGTTTTAGATCCATAGAAAGTATTACTTCTCCAACTCTTACATGCAAAAAATCGAAATTTCGATCAGGGCTGCTCTATCATCTTCCTTACACAGTAAGTAATTTAAATTTTATTTTAGTCAACCCTCCCTTCACAGAATATTAATATAATTATATTAGGGAACGGTTAAATTTGATATCAATTTTATAAATCTGTTCAATATAAACCTTGCTTTGTCATGGGGCAACAAGAATCTGAAAAGTTCGACTCGTAATCGCTCACATCCGGTTGACCAACCCTCAGAATCAGGTGACCACTTTTGTCAAGGTCTCTCTTATCCTGAGTTAATCAAATTTGCCATTCTTCTTTATGGACAGAAAGTTACAAACATAAATGGATTGGTGTATGGTAAATTCTCTGAATCGAACTACTATGCTTGCAAAAAGGATCAAGTTGTAACTACCAAATTGTATAATAACTACAGAAGGTGCAGTAGCTGCATAAGAATGCAACAAATTGTCTATCAAAGTCTACATAAGTACAAGAATGGACGGGTATTGGAAATCAAATACAGTAATAAGCAGCATGTAAAGAGTGGCGAGCAAGTTAGGACTGATCAAGTTGCGCAAACCTCTCTTGGTCAGTTGGTTGATCGAATGGTCCAAACGTATCCTGAGACGAAACAATCTTTCTGGTACCATTTAATAAAAGAAGGATGTGAGTATACTCTGTCGAAGCCTGAGGGGCATAAATGGTCAAATGAAATGATACAGTTTGCCACTACTCTGAGGTTCATAGCTGGAGAGGGAGCCCCCTCATCACCTTAGGGGAGATCATCTCAGGAGAGTCGATGGAAAATTAGAAATTGACTGATCTGCTATTTCTCTTCCACTTCCATCTGTAGGAACCATCAAGAACTATATACCTCCAATCATATATTATGGATCCTCAGATCACAAGGTCCTTGAGTCACTCTCCAAGCAAAAGTATTATGCATTGGCCATGGACGAGATCGAAATATCTGCAGGTCTTCTGTTACCCTCATTCACAGCAGTTGATTGGCATAGCAAAGGAGACTATCAATTCAGACAATCTTAGTGAATACCAGAAGATGTCTAAGGAAGATGTGATGAAGTTGCTAGCTAACAAGGTAATGAAGTTTAGTCTTGTGTCAATTGAAGATGGTGTCTCCTTTCCTTTGTGTTCTCTGCCTACCGATGCCAATGGTTCAACGAAGTGGTAGATTCAAATTCAATCTTTACTCGATTTAATTTTATATGGAACCAGATACTTAGACAAACTATCTTAAGCTCTAGATTCCCAGATTTATTGGAAAATTTAGAGTATGATATAGATCGACTAATAAATAATTTTGTTTAACTAATTTTAGTATATTCTGACAACAGTACAAGACATCTCACCTGTCATCAATATACTAAAACACATATTATTTTTTTACTTAAAATGAATACTTAACTAAATTTGATATATAAACAAACCTGTCAGGATCTGAATGTTTAAAATTCTTTGGTATTCATGAGATAAATATATATACTATTCTAAACTCAATATAACTATTAAATAATGTTAATAGAGGTGATATGAAATGACATCTGGCTATTGCCAAAAACCCTATGAATCTTTATGAAACAATTTGAATCAAATAATCAATACCTAGTTCAAAATAGAACTTTTAACTACGGATATTAAACAATAAACTGCATAATTTAAAACACCACTCAACATTTGACTATCCATCAAGACTTAAACTTATAAAAAAATAGAATCATTAATAAAGAAAATTATATTTAATAAATAATTTATATTCTCTTAAAAAAAAAATCTTGATCGAACTTCTATTTTAATCCTTAGAATTCTTAACTTGGTTTTTAATTGATTATTGTCTTCAATTTTAGTATTTTATTATAAAGTGGTTGAATAATGATGTTTAATTAGTGGATGGAAAAGAAAACAAATCGTGATGTCCTTCCGGAATCACACTCTGTTGATTAAGGTTAAAATTTTAATTCTGATTATCTTTGTTTTATTTTTTAAATCACCATTAAAAACTTCTAAAAAAGGAATCCAGGTAAAGATTCATTAGTTGTTTTGAAACACTATAGATAAAAAAATTTAAAAAGATTAATCAAATTACTCGGTTGAATTATTTTGTGAACAGGGATAAAAAACAACTAAAATTAATTTATTAATCTAATTAAAAACAATTTTGGTAGAAATTTGAAATTTTCAATATCTATATGATTAAGTAGTCTTAAGAGATAATTTACATTTTTTTTAAAAAGTCTAAAGTTGAATAATAATATTAATGGAAATAATTTTAAAAGATATTTCAGTAAATTTAGAACTCAAATAAGATGGATGTTATTCTTAAAAGTTTAAATTAAAAACAAACATATTTAATATTCGTTCAATAAAATAGCTTTATGTGGTTGAATTATATACAACAATAGAATTTTTTCACTTTTTACAAATTATATAATAGATTAAAATTTATCTGTTTTATGATTTGTATGTTTGACTATTCGTTTTTTAACAATCATTGAACAAAAAATACCTGTACTTTAAAAAACAAAGAAAATTAATTAAAAGAAATAAATATTGAATATTTACTTTCATCTGATATTCCAAAACAATTTATAAAACGATGACATAATCATCGGT
Organism: Heterostelium album PN500; assembly: GCF_000004825.1. Lineage (NCBI taxonomy): Eukaryota > Evosea > Eumycetozoa > Acytosteliales > Acytosteliaceae > Heterostelium > Heterostelium album. The sequence continues at coordinate 265,497 of NW_008805065.1, read as the reverse complement.
TGAAATCAATGAACTAAATATAGTTAAATTCATTAAAAATGATGATTAATAATAAAAAAATGAAATTAATAATTGAATTTAGACTTTAATAATTCTACTGTGGAATTCCAATTGTATAAAATAGCTGATTTTAATTATTCTAAATACAAAAACAAAACAAACCAAATACTATTATAATAACAATAATACTATAAACTAAGAAAAAATGAAAGTAATTTTGAGCCTTTTCGTTCTGATGGCAGTTGCCTTGACCTCTGCACACTACCCATGTGGACCAAGCATTTGTAACCCATACTACAGTTGTGTCTTGGACAACGCCAAGTACGGATGTATCTACAGATGCGAACAAGTCACCATCACCCAACAGGTAATCAACTCATGGGCTGACAACAATGGAAAAGACAAGTACGTCCAAGTGCAAGTCACCGTCCACAACAACGGTCCAAGAAATGTCAACAACGTTATCATCGGTGCTGCTGACGGTACTTTGAAATTGAAGGATAACAATGCCATCTGGGGAGTTGTTTCCACCGGAAACGATCTCACTCTTCCATCGTACGCCTCCACCATCAACGCCGGTCAAAGTTACACCTTTGGTTACATCAACCGTGTCTCCCAAGCCAACTTGTACGTCAAGAATTTCCACATGCTCTAAACATCCAAGAGCAAACCATTCAGTACTGTTACACCAAATTGATGTATTTAAAGAGATTATTTTAATTTAATAAAATAATAATTCTTTAACACTAAAATATTAATAATTACTATTTAATTCTGTTTATATTTGTTTATTTTTATTTGAAATTGAACATCATGGTGTTGGGAATATTAACATAAAGAAATAACCAACAAGTTAATCTATAATGAATACCAAATAAGTTAATCAAAAAGATTTCTGAGATTGGGCAACTGCACTGGTCGAAGAAATCCAACAGTATAAATACCATGGAAAATCCACTATGAAAAATTATTATCCAACATTTATTCAACACTATCAAATATTATTCTTATCTTCAAATTGTAAATCAAATAAATTATTATCTTTAAATCTTATACTGTAAATTATATCTTTATTACATTTATTAAATCCATATTTCTTGTACCAAAACTATTCCTAAAAGTAATTCCTAATTTTATATCAAAGTTAAATAAAGAAACAAACCAACTAAAAGATGTCCCATTTAAATACAGTGGAGTTCGATCTTTCTGAGTTTGCTTAAAGCAATGACACAACGTAACCTATCCTCTGGCACTACCTTCGAACGTAGTCAAGCTTTGAGAGAAGCAAGAGCGAGAATCAGAGCAGTCTCTTTCAGCGATATGCTATTAGCATCAAACAAAGATTTGATTGAAAGAGCTGCCCAATTCTTAGTATCAAATCCACAACTTGGTGATGGCAAAGGTGCATTCGAGGCAGCAGTCATTGAAAGAGTCGATCTACTCGGTATCCAATCTTGTCTCCAGTCATTTGAGAGACCAAGTCAAAGGTTATACTGCCAAGATCCCACTATTCGTTCCAGATGTGAGTGATACTCCAACATTCATATCCAAGTTGAGAACGTAGTGCCATGGGATAGGTTACGTTGTGTCATTGCTTTAAGCAAACTCAGAAGAGGCTATCACTTCGACTTCATCAGCAGAAGATGCAGAAGTTTTGAAACGCACAATGAAATGGAAGGAATTCTCTTTTATTTTAACCAATACCTTCGGTACCAAACGAGAATCTGACGAATAAGTTGTTGATCTTAAGAGTTTGAGACTTGAACAATTCGAAACTACTCACAAGTTCATTGTCAAATTCCGTGAGATCTATGGTAAATCGGGTCTTTCAACGCAAGAATTATAGGAAAGTGACATCAAGAATCTAACCAATGTCAACATTACCTTGAATGGTATCAATAAAGATAGTTCTACATTATCTAAGCGAATCAATAAAAACATAACTATTAACAATAAAGTATTTAACATACCATTTTTTATAATCAATTCTAAAACAAACTTTATTCTGTTGGGAACAGAGACGTTACAAAATTTAAATTTGAAAATTGATTTTAAAAATAAAATAATATCTTTACCTAATGCTGATAAAGAAAACAGGAACTGGCTATTAAATTTAATACTCTAAACGATTCTATTCAAACTAATCTAGTTGAAACTAGAAACTGTTTAATCTCGCAAAGCGAGAGTGATAACTATGAATGTTGTGCCTTAGTGTGGATGATATGCAAATAAAATTTCTAACCACACTTTTTAATTAAATTTGTCAAAGAAAATAAAAAATCTCATCTCTTGAAATATTCAAACATTATGGCATGCCTGTTGAAATAGTCTCTGATTTACAAGTAAATTTTGGAAAGATCTGATGGATATATTAAATTGTGATATCAGAACTACCTCTGAAGAAAATCTAAATTAACTAATATATATATAATATAGTTTTCAGATTATGTATTAAATTAAATAAGTGATTAGAACACTATTAATTTTGATTGATCACCAAACCAAGCATTATATTTCTCAAATTGGAAAGCACCACAAGAAGATCCAAACAAAATTAAAAAGAATTCATGGCATTTGTAAGATTTATTGTAAATGATAGCTTAAATAATTACTATTAACTTGTATTTATTATGTTAGGGCAATTCACAACACCAATTTATTATTTTTATGTTCAAAACCACTCCAAAAATGTCTATGAAAAAATTTCGATCATTTGATGATGAATGACAAAGATATAGACATAGATGACAATAATAATAACGAATGTAATAGCAATGAGTATAAAGTAATTGTTAAGAACTTACCTTTGTTCTTGGATGACTCTGATACAAATGAATTGTTTCAAAAGTATAATACTTTATCAATTAAAAGATTAGATAAATCAATGGTATTGTATATTTTATAAACTTTGTAAAATTTTACTACTATATATACATATTCTAATTATTAATAACATAAGAAAGCATGTTTTATTTTAACATTTAGAAATCAATTGGATCGTGATACTCTAATCAAAGATATTGATAAACAAGTAGTTTTCAACAAAACAATCAAAGTTAAGATTTTATTATCAAACAAAGATATTGATAATAACAAGTTAAATGAAACGACATCAACAACAACGACAACAACGACAACAACTACAGCATTACTAAATAATAATAATAATAATAATAATAATAATAATAATAATAATAATAATAATAATAATAATAATAATAATAATAATAATTGCAATGATGATAAGATAAAGAAACATAAATATCAATATCCGCCTATCAATCATATGATTGCTTCAAATATTTGTAAATCATTATATGCAGTACCTAAATTCTATGATAGCGTTTTGAACCTAATGAATCAGATGAATCTACCTGCACCTTTCGAATCTATATTTCCTAAACCAGATGTAAAGTAATCAATATAATTATTTTAACAATAAGCAATGATCATTTATTTATATTTACTTTATAACCGATCATTTTAGAATCAATACTTTAAAGTCGATCCTTTTGAACAGCAAAATCAACATATTCTTCAAAATCAATTAAATCAACAACAACAACAACCACTGCAACAACAGAAAACAAAAAGAACCTTGAAAAATGAAGAGGAGAACGAAATAGATGAAGAAGATCAAGATGAAGTTGACAATCTAAATGATAATAAGAAAATTAAATTAGATCATAATGTAGAAAATCATGTAGCGTTACCATTGAATCAAGGTGTTACAAACAACAATGTTATAGACACCAATAGAATTCAAATTAAAATTGGAATCAAAAGTCAATCGGTCACATCTCAAGAAAATGGGAAATATAAATATAGAGATGGTGTATTGAAACTAGTAGATATTGAAAGCAATAGAATTACAATAGAGGGTATGTTTTAAATATTTAAATGATATAATCAACTATCAATATGTTAATAATTATTATTGTTTTAGAATTAGAAACATTAAAATAAAAAGAAACTAGAGGGTTGGTGTCAGTAGTAGAAAGTTATATCTAAAGAATCTAGCAAAGGATTTGGAGAATGATGATTTCTACTATCTATTCGGTAGATACTTTGAGAGTGATACAACGATGAAAGAACAAATGAATATAGTACACTACAAAGAAGGAAGAATGAAACAACAGGCATTCATTACATTACCAACCATTGAATTGGCCGTAGATGCACTTAACGAACTACAAGGTTTTAAATTAAAAGATAAACCACTTATAATTGTAAGTTTATAAACACAAATTAACTCATTCTAATAGTTATAACTGTATTTAACTGATTATATTCATCATTCACTCTTTAGCAATTTGGAAAACAAGTTGAATGAAACAATCATAATAACCAAATATTTAATAAAACGAAAACTTTTTCACCGTTTTTTCGCAAAACTTTAAAAGCGAAAGATTGTGTTATTACAAATTATATATTGGTTTATCTTATATATCTTTATATTATTTGAAATGCCTTTAATTGTTATGAGCGGTCCACCATCAAGTGGAAAAGTAAATATCATCATACAATTTATATAGAATTTTAATTAAGAAACTAATTTGTTTGTTTCATTTCATTAAAAACGACTATCTTTCTTTTAATATATATAGACTGCTAGAGCAAATGATATCAGTAAACATTTTCAAGAGATGGGAAAGAAGGTTATCATTATAAATGAAGAATCTCAATTAATAGATAGAAATCAAGGATATAAAGGTTTGATTATTATTCAATGTATTGTTGTTAATAATACATACATATTCTAAACATAGTTTATTTTATAAAAATAGATTCATTGTCTGAAAAGATGACAAGAGGAACATTAAAAGCAGCAGTAGAAAGAAGTTTGACAAAAGATACTATTGTTATTGCTGACTCTTTGAATTATATTAAAGGATATAGATACGAATTGTATTGTATTGCAAGAGCTGCTGGTACAAGATTACTTCTAGTCTACTGTCAAACACCAAGAGAACAATCGAAACAATGGAATCTCGAGAGAGATCAATCAAATGCTTTTACAGATCAATTGTAAATAATTAAAATACACTTGAATCAGTGGAATAATAACAACTAACTATAAGATAAATACAATTAACAACTATTTATAGATTAGAAGAATTAACAAATAGATTTGAAGTACCTAATCCAAAGAATCGATGGGATTCACCGTTATTTACTTTGGAACCACAACATTCTCTACCGTTCGATATGTTGTACAAGACGTTGTTTGAGGTGCAGGAGTTGCGACCAAACTACGCCACTCAGCCACAAGCAATATCACCGACCAACTTTGTACATCAACTCGAAACGGTGACACAAGAGATTGCCAATGTAGTGTTGGACGCACTGCAATCGTCGTTGCCCGGTGACAAGATCAAGGTGCCAGGCACAGAGAAGCGTGTCTACATCCACTCGATGCTCAATGCAGCGGAACTTCGAAATCAACGTCGTCAATTCTATAAATTCGCACAACTACATCCACCACAACAAAATCAAATCGCAGAGTACTTTGTTGATTTCTTAAACTCAAAGACAACATCCTAATTTTAACAACAACAACAAGTCAACAAACAACAACAACAATAAAATATTATCAAAAAAAAAAACATAAACCTGAGGTGTATTTGTTAATGTTTTTATAGTGATTAATAATCCATGGTATTCGAAAACATGATTTAACATATATCGGGAAACAAAAATGGTTCAATTTAATTATTTTGTTTTTTTTAAAAAATAAATAATCATTAAAAACGAAACAACATCATTCTATCATCGTTTCAAAAAAAAAATAGATATATCTCACCTTTTTGGACCAAACATCATTTATCTGGAATCGTTCGGGAGACATATTTTTACAAAATAATGATGTTTTTTTTTTGCAAAGAAAAATAAAAAAAATAAAAAAAATAAAAAACCTTTTAGGTTGTTTTTTTGGGATTTGAGTGTTAATTTATATGGGCGAAATTTCAAGTTGTTTGATTTAAAGGTAGGGGTGTGTTTTTTTCCATCAAACGTTGTATTTTTTGTTGAAAAAAAGAAAAAGAAGCATTTTTTTCACACAATTTTATATAACCAGTGATAGAATTATTAACACACACAAACAAAACCTGTCAATTATCACTATCTATTTTATTTTCACACACCAACCATTCAAACAAACAAAACTTTAATATTTTGGTTTTTTTATTTAGCAAAAATATCTTTATTATAAATAGTACTTTTTTTTTAATATTTATAAATAATATATATACATATCATTGTTAGTTAGATAGTTAACTTTTAATTATTTTTATATAAGCAACAAACAAACAAATAAACAAACTATATAACAAATAAATTATTATTATTATTATTATTATTATTATTACAAAACAAAAACAATCAAACTATTGGTAAATGTTCAGAGCAGCAGCAAAACAATGTCTTAGTCAAAGTAGAATTGTGACTCCTACTAATAAAGTCACTACAACATCGCTATTCAATCAAAATGTTAATACAACAAAATCGATTCATTACAATAAATATTTTAATAACAACAATACTTTATTTAACAATAAATTAATTTCATCACCTCTTTATTATTCAACTAACAACAATCACAACAACAGCAATAATAATGAATATCAACAACAACAACAACAACAAAATAATAATAATAACAATTCAAATTTTAAATATATGGTACCATTATTGGGAGCAGGATTTATAATTCCATTATTTTTCCTTGCAGTTGAGGATGGAGAAGTCGCTCAACCACCACCAAACATCGACATTCAAAAGATATACTCGTCAAAGTCGACAAGTGAACTTATGTTTTCATTTTTCATTCTAAAGTTATGTACATTCAAAATATTCTCAGAGAATGGATCTGCATTCATTAATTTCGCAAACAAGTAAGTTGTTATTAATTATCAGCATAAACGCTCCATTGGAATTTGTAAAATTAATTTTATTATGTTTTCTTTCTTTCTCATTAATTTTAAATTTAGTTGGGGATTATCAGTACCAATGAATTTCATTGTTAAACATACATTCTTTAAACAATTTTGTGCAGGTGAAACTATCGATGAAACTGAGGAATTCACAAAGAAGCTGAATGATCAAGGCATTGGAACGATCTTGGATTACAGTGTTGAAGATAAAGATGGTACTCCAGAGTCATTCGATCACGTTGCAAGTCAGATTCAAAAGACAATTGCAATCGCAGCTAAATATCCGGATTACTCATTCAGTTGTGTCAAGGTAACTGGTTTGACCGGTACCAAACTCATGGAGAAGTTGAATCAAATCGTGTTGTCTGCCATTCAGCAGAAACAACAACTGCCGGCTGATTTCATTACTTCGCCAACTGCGATCTACGCTGCATCAAACTTGCTCTCAGACTCTGAGAAGGTCGAGATGGTGCAACTGATGAACCGTTTGGATTCGATATTCGCAGAGTGCTATCGTTCCAACGTTCCAATTCTCGTGGATGCCGAGCAGTCCTACTACCAGGCGGCCATTCATCACATTGCAATCGCATTCTCTGCGAAATACAACAAGTCGAAGCCGTTGATCTACAATACCTATCAGATGTACTTATCACAGGGTTTGAACATGTTGAACGACCACTTGGCACTCTCGAAGCAACTGGGATTCAAGTTGGGTGCAAAGGTGGTGAGAGGCGCCTACATGGTGTCCGAGAGAAAGCGTGCCGAAGATCATGGCTATCCGAGCCCGATTCTGCCGAACATCCAAGAGACTCATCACAGCTACTTCACAGCGATGGAAACACTCCTCAAGGATTCTTCAAACATCGGTATCATGTTTGCCACTCACAACGAACAATCTGTCAACTTTGGTGTCGAGAGAATGAAGCAATTGAACATCGATCCAAAGAATCCAAACATTCAATTCGGTCAACTCTTTGGTATGGCTGATTTCCTCTCACTCAATCTCGTCAATCAGAATCAAAGAGTATTCAAATATGTACCGTATGGACCAGTACAAGAAGTATTGCCCTATTTGATTCGTCGTATGCAAGAAAACAGAGGATTCATTGGTTCAAATAGTGCAACTGAATTATTATTCCTAAAGAAAGAGATCAAAAGAAGATTATTTGGTTCAAAATAGATAGAGATAGATAGATTTTAGTTTGTTGATATTCATATGTTTCATAATATATTTATATTATTTTCAATCAATCAATCAATCAATCATTTATATACAAAATAGGTTATTATATCATCAAATATCATATTAAAATAAATAGTCAGATTTTAATTGTATAAATTATTTACAAATTCTGATTTGTTTGTTATTTTTTTACTGAAAATAGTGTTGTTGATTTGTGGATGATGATGAGTGTGGGTGTGTGAGAATCATCTACAAAACAATTAACTAACTAGCAATTGTGTGGTGTGAATGTGATGTGTGATGTACTGATTCATTTCATTTTTTTTATTTAGTTTGTAAACCCAAAAACATATATTATGTAATCATCATTTATTGTCCTTTAATTTTATATTTTGATTGATATTTATTATATTTAGAAAAAGTGTATTTTGATTTTGATATTGATTAGTTCATCTTCAAAATTACGACAGCTTTAAAATGACAATATTGTAATCTATGTCAACATGTAAATCAATTTTAACCAAAGTTGAACATTAATTGTTAGACGTTTTATTAGTATTAGATCGATGATAAAAGTAATAATTGATAAATTGGGTGGGTTTGATGTTGGTGTTTAGTTTATATACGAATAGTATTAGAAATGGAAAATATTTATTAAAATCAATTAAATTTATTTTTTATTTAAATTGATCTTCCAAAAGATTAAATATAAATTCAAGAAATCCTTTTAACATTATTGTTTTAGATAATTCAGATTAACATTAATATATATAAAACAAAAATCAAAACAATAAAAAAAAACTATAAAGTTATGAAAATTCTAAATATTTTATTTTTAATAGGTTGTCTAACAATTGTATTGGTTCATGCTGGAAATGAATGTAAATTAGTTGATCCAAAATCAAAAGGTGGATCTTGTACATCACAGTAAGTAATAGTTATTAAATTTATAAATATTAAATTTGTAATTATAAATATTAATTTAATATTATTTGTTTATTTTTTCAAATAAAAATCAATTTATAGCAAAGAATGTCTATATCCATTAGTTTGTTATCATACAATTTGTTCAGAAAGAAAACCAGATAATGGTACATGTTCGACCAATAGCGACTGTGCTTCTGATGTCACCAAGATGAAATGTGCCAACGGTCAATGTATCCTTGAAGCTGCCAACGGTGAGAGTTGTGTAAATAGAAATTGTGTCGACACCTCCGACTGTCTTAACGATGTCTGTTCCTCCAAAGATTGTTCCGATGACGATGAATGTGGTTTAAATTACTATTGCTCAGAATCTAAATGTATTAAAGCAACTGTAAGTTATTTATTTATATTTAAATTGATATTACAAAAAACAAACAAACAATATAACTAACATTTTCTAAAATAATAAAAATTATTAGCCTGGTGGATCATGTTCTAAAGATTCAATGTGTTTGGTAAATGAAGTCTGTAGTGGTGACAAGTGTGTAGAGAAGTACAGTGGTGAGATCGGTACTGTTTGTCATAGTCCAGAGCAATGTAATGTCTACGATGGATACGTATGTGATAAGAACGCCAATATCTGTAAGAGAAACAGCTACTTGGACAAGGAATGCTATGTAGATTCCGAGTGTGGTGGTGGATCGTGTGCCTGTACCGGAAGCAACAAGGTCTGTGTTGGCTACGACGGTGCAATGTCGATCTCTGCTTGCAAGGACATGTCCGAGACTGTCGCCAAGTGCTTGATCGACAACCAATGCACCAGAACCCTGCCAGAGACCTGTCCAAAGTGCTACAACGACTGGCTTTGCTACCAATTCAGATGTAACTCCAATTACGCTAGCGATCCAACCTATTCATCGCTCGACGCCAAGTGTCCAAAGATCACCACCACCAAACCAAAAGTACAGACACCAGTCAATCACAACAATCCAGCAACCCACGAAGAAAATGAAAACAGTAACTCCAACACTGGATTCACTCTAACATATTCCAGTTTCTTAATTTTAATATTATCATTATTAACATTTGTATTGGTTTAAAAAAGATATTATAATAATAATAATCAAAAACAAAAACAAACAAATAATTAATAAAAAAAAAAGCGCCAATTTTTGATCAAATAATTCGAAATTAATTTTTTTTGTCACGATGATGATCATCACAAGAAACACCCCCAACAAACAACAACATCATCTTCTTTTCTTTTATAATTATAAATCTAAGTTTTAGTTTTATAGTTATTATTTTTATTTTTTTATTAAAAGTTTAGTTTTTTCATAAAAAGTAAGAAGAAGAAAGAAGAAAGAAGAAGATTAAGAGTAGTTATTTGATCGAAATATGAATTCAAACTATCAACCAAGTTATGGTAAATCAACACCGAATCGAAAAAGAGTGATTCATATACCAGAGACATCTAGAGTGAATAAATATGGATCGGTGTCAAGTACAGATGATGAGAAGTCATCATCGACAGTTACCAATAAATTCAATGCATTGCTCTATCAGAATCAAAGTAATAATAATAACAACAGTCATTATGTAGATGAATCAGATCAATACGATGTCTACAACATCTAGATCTAGATTCTTTGATTCCAATAACAGTAATGATTTACATCAATCAACAACAAGAGCAAGACCAATATCATCAACAACTTCATCCACTTTGTATTCTAATAATAATAATAATAATGTTCAATTCGATGCAGATGATAATTATAATGAATCATCATCTTTGACAACAACAACAACAACAACAAACACAAACACAACATCCTCATCAAATATTAACAACAATAATAGTTTAAATAATAGCAGTAATTCAAAATATAAACAACCAATATCAACAAAACAACAACAACATAATAACAATAATAACTCAAATAGCAACAATAATAATAGATCAATAGTTTACAAATATACAATTGCACCAATTCTTTATTTACTCAGATTGGTCATATTACCAATAGTATGGCTCGATGTATTTATAATGAGTATATTTAGAGGTCCTGTTGATGTAAGTATTTAATATTGTTATATTTATTATTAACATACATCATCATAATCATCGCTAATCTTATTATTATTTATCTATTTATTTATTTATAGATGACATATCAAACAAAAGGAAAGATTGAAAACAAATGTAGAATAATATCATGGGTAACATTGGTATCGTTGGTATCACTGTTTGCAGTATATCTCTTACTGGTCAGACCAACACCATTCGATATCAACACGAATAACAACACTGTCATTCCACCAACTAAAATCGACAAAGAATATTTACAACAAATATTACATGAATTACTTAATTCAAATAGTAATGTATCTGAAAATAATAATTAATATTATAGTTGTGTTAATATATATTAATGCTAATATTGTTATATTTAATATCTATAGATGCAAAGATCAACAAGATAATCGATGAAAAGATGGATTTGATAAAATTAGCATATATGGATGAGATTAGTGGTAACAATCAAAAGTTGATCGATGTCATCACACAGAAGATCGATTATTTCAAACAAAAGGAGCACGTTCCTCTCTTTGATAAGGTCAACCGACTGGAAGAGGATGTCAAGCTGCAATCGAGTGTCTCCATTGGCAAGGATATCAATGAGTTGTTCATCCAGTACAAACAAGACTCTGCCACTGTCTATGAGAAATTCCTCGAGCAAATCAAAGAACTCGCCAGAATGGAACGCGAACAACTCAGCACCAACACGAAATCGTTCATCGATCAACTCATCGCCGAGAAGAACACTCTCATCCAACAACTGCAATCGCAGAGCAAAGAGAAATTCGAATCGCTCATCAAAGACTTTGAATCTACCACTCAATCTCATACATTACAACTCATTTCACAATTAGAGAAATCACAAGAAAATGAAAAAGATAAATTATGTAAGTAACAGTCGTTTGTTTGTTTAGGTGTGTTTATCATCATCATTCATACTAATAATAATAATATTATTATTATTATATAAATTAATATTTATAGATTCATCATTACAAGAGATATCTTTGAAGATCAATAGTATTCAACAATGGATTAAAGATTCACCAGAGTTACAATCGTTGGAATCAAGTTTGATTACGGTTGAGAAGATTCAATCGTTGATTGACAATGCTCTGGAGGTGTATGCTTCCGATAAGACTGCGAGGTTGGACTATGCCCTGAGACGTGGTGGTGCCAGTATTCAGTATGGCTTGGTGCATCATCCAAATACAGAGACCTATCCAGAGATCACTATACCGGCACTGCTTAGAGTGGCTACTCAATGGATCCGCTCAGATCACCGACCAAACGTACCGGAGATCATCTTGGACCAATCGCGTAATCTCCTCGGTGACTGCTGGGCATTCAAAGGACAGAACGGTAGCATCGCTATCAAGTTGGCACAACCGATCATCGTCAAAGCAATTACAATCGAACATCCCAATCCAAAGATCTCCTACCACTTTGAATCTGCACTCCAAGAGTTTAGCGTCGTAGGTGTCCGCAACGAAACAGACACCGGTACACATCTCGGTACATTCCGATTCGAAAAGAATAACAAACATATTCAAACATTTTTAATCAATGTAAGCTATCTAATCAAATCAAATCATTATAACTAAAATAGCTAACTAACAACCAATCAAATAATTATAGAATGAAGAAGTGTTTCCAATTGTAGTTTTAAAGGTCTTATCGAATTTCGGATATGATTATACATGTATCTATAGAACTAGAGTTCACGGTGAACCAACATCCATTTACAAAGATCCAGTGTTATCTTTTTAAAGTAAAAGAAAAGCAAAAGAAAAACAAAAGAACAATCATAATAACAATAAAATAGAGTATTAAAGAAATAAATCATAGAAAAATAATGTTTATTTATATGATAGCATAATGATCATTTTAGTTTATTATTTAATTGTTATTGATTATCAATAATATATTTGTAATTTGTTTGGATGACATTTGAAAAGTTGTAGGGTTGGTCATCTATGTGAATTATGATTGTTATGCTATCTATCTAACTATCAAACTTGTATTATTATTATTAATAATAATTAGTTACTATTATATATCTCTATCTCCTCTACATATCTTTATCAATAAAACATTAATGTATATAATAGTTGTCTACCTGTTTTTCTATAAAACTTTTCCAATATGTCATCCATTGAATCTTCCCAGTTGTCTTCGGTTTCATCGATTAGGTTGAGTAGTTGAAGTGCATGTGATGCACCACCAGCAGCCTCTTCGTGAGTGTCCTTCACTTGTAGATTGACAATGTGCACCGGTTGCATAGGTGCTGTGATATCGCGTTGTGTAAGGTCATCGACGACCATATCAAAGACACGCTGATCAAAAGTGAATACTATATCGAAACGAGCCAACTGCTCTTCTTGCCACTTCTCTGGTGCTAGTTTCACTCGTTGATTTCTCTCGAGCATATTGAGAATACCGTTCTGGGTGTACAGCTCTTGATTCTGTTGTCTGAGACTCTCGTGTATCGATTGATACGGTGTGCCAAACGGGAATATATTGGGACGATCCTGTGAAGGTCCCGGTAGCTTACAGTTACCACTGGTACCGAACGATCTAATATTCCTATAACCTTTCAATAGGAATAGATTGTGTGCCTCTACACTTCTATTCTGATTACTGGCGCATACCATCGCTAATCTCTTTTGTTTCTTAACATCTTTACAATATAATGATATATTATTTGTAGGTGGTGATCTATTATTACTATTACTACTATTATTATTATTATTATTATTGTTATTATTTTCTTTATCTCCCATCTTTAATAACAATAAATTGACAAAAATAATGAATAAACAATTTGTTGGCTGATTTTACATAAATTAAAAAATCATTTTGAATTTCATAAAAAAATTATTTAAAGAGAAAAATATATTCTTTGATAGGATCTATGATGTTAGTTATTTCTTTAATAACATCTATAATTTTCAGAATCACTTCTTCTGGGGTAAGATCTTATGGTGATATCAATTGTCATTACTGATTGAACTAAATAACAAATTAATAATTTTAATAATTTTTCTTAATCTTAAAAACTTATAAACAAATGAAATAAGTTTCGGAACTTAAAATCATAACCTACTATATTTTTATTACATAATCAAGAACATAACCATCCTAAATGATCAGATGATAACCCCGATGTTGATAAAGAAATCATCATTTTTAATTAAATTAAACTTTGAATTTAAAACTGAAGGTTATAACACATCTTTGGGAGAGTTTTGTTTCCAGGAAATTTCCACACATAAATCAAATCAGATCTTTTTACAAATAGGTTACATTTATTTTTGCACAACTAAATTATTACTTAAAAACATACTTTTAACAAAGCATATCAACTATCATAATAATAATATGGACTGTCCAACTATTAGATGTGCAGAGCATAGAAGAGATTGTGAATTGATTTGCTATCAATGTAATTTAGCAATATGTTCAAGATGTGTATCGAGTCATACCAATCACACGATGGATCATATCGATGATATTGCAGATAGCAAATTATTAGATGACAACGAACATCAGACAAAGGAATGTCTTATAAAATCGAGATTATCGCAGCTATGGTCGACGATGAGAGAATTAACCGAGCGATGCCATTCATTACAATCTCAAGAAGGTGAGATATCAGGTTATTTCGGTGGTTTCCATGAATACCTGGTACTCCAAGAGCACAAATTGAAAAAGACAATCAGTACAGACTTTGAACAACTCAAACAACATTTGGAAACACAGTTATCAGAGTTGAAATCGTTGGTCAATATATTGAAAATCACTAGCACTGCCGCTCAGCACAATGGTCAAAATGGACAATCTGCTGCATCTTCTTCGTCATCATCGTCATCTATGTCATGTGATGGTGACATTCATGAGGATACAACCGATCGATATCAATTGGAAAATATAATTAAATCAATTAAAGAGACGGAATCAATCATTAGTTTCATAGAGAATAACAATAGTACTCTATTCTACAATCCCAATCATCATGGCAATGAACGGATCAACGATAGAGATTTCAAATTGGAGCTTTTCGATTTGATGATCAAACATAACTCGCAATTCAATTTAACATCGAGTTTGACCAATGAAATCAGCAATGACTATAAACTATCTATTAATCAAGATGGAATTAACAATTCAAAGAATTTAATTGAACAGTCATTAAAGGTGGTAGTAGTGCCGCCACCTCTGAGACAAATAAATAAACAACAACCGAATGAAGTGGCAGCAGCAGTAATACAACCTAAACAACTATATATTGTTGCAGCGGATAAAGAGTTTGGTATTACATTCATCAATATCAACACTAAAGAAAAAGAATCATTTAAAATCGATTATAATCTTCATTGTACTTTTGCCAATTTCCTGCGAATTGGCGAACATCTCTATGTGTTTGGTGGTAGTAAAGCCAAGAACACTCAAGATAAATACTGTAGAATTTCACTGGCTACGAAATCAATCGATCTAAATGGAGATATCGATGGACTACTACTTGGAAGATCGATATCATTGTGCTACGACGGTCAGGATTACATCTACTTGATCAACGGGTACAACGAAACCAAAAAGAAATACCTAAATAGAGTCGATCGATTCAATATTAACACCCGACAATTTGAAAAGTATCATGTGTTTGTAACTAACGATCTACTTGGTGTACACATACTATCGTTCTTCCATCAAGGAATGATCTATTCGATTCCATATAATCGTAATGTCATCGTACAATTCGATACAGAGAACAAAACATCGTCCGATATCAAAATACAAAAGGTTCTGAACACCTCTAAACCAAGAGCGGCCTGTACCGATGGCAATGGTTCGATCTATATTCACACCGATGATATGCGATTCATCCGATACAACATTGAAACCGAGAAATTCACCACATTGGAACCTCTTATTACTTTAGGTGATGTACTATCAATGAACTATCTCACAGTCAACAACAACAACAACAACAACAACGATATACAATCCTCTTACATCTATTTGGTTGGAGGTCATTCCTATGGCAACCATAGATATAACATTTCAAGTTGTGAATGGGAATTGTTTGATATGGAAGACGATCGCAATAGAATTTGGTGTGGATCAAAAATAATTGAAATGTAATAATAAGTAAATAAATCAATATACTTTTTTTTTTTTTTTTTTTTAAAGACCAAATATATTGATTCATCGAATTCATTTAGTTGAAGAAATCATCAATTCCATTGTGGTTTATAATTGTTGAGTCCATTTTAAGATCAATAATCTTTGCTTGTGATTAAAAAAAAGGATCACACATAAATTTGATGATTTTTTGTTCAATTTATTTTTGCAAAAAGAAAATTATTTTGTTTTTGGGTTTTTGTGGTTTTTTATTAGAATCAATTTTTTTATTTTGACTTTTAGAAAAAAAAATAATTAAATTTAAATTAATTGAAATTTTGTGTTGTGCTATCAAACAAGTTCACTGTGAAAAAAACAATCTTTTTTACTTTTTGTTGTTATTTTATAATTTTGTACAATAATAATTTTTTAAATCAATCAAAATATATATATAAAAGATTTGTATAATATCTGTTTTTTTAGTAATAAATTCAAATGTATGTTTTTTTGTTTTTTTTATAGATAGATATTGGATATATTACAAGCATGATAATAAAAGATAAAGATAATAATATTGTGTTTAATGTTCAATTTAATTAATCAATGTTTTAAATTACTTAAAAAAAAACAAAAAAAAAAACAAACAATAGTGAATAAATCATGTCTGACGATGAAAGAGTAGATGCCCCAGAATACAAGCCATCCAAGAAGGTCACTGTCGATGAGCTTATGAATCAAGATGCAGAAGATGAATCACTCCGTAAATACAAACAAGCATTGTTGGGTAGTGCTGTTGCTGGTCGTATGTATACAAAGAACTACAACACTAAACAATTTATCAAATTGATAAATTACTTATCATCAATCGCAATTTCTCTCTTTTTTTATTTTTATTTTTATTCTTCCTTTTCTAACAGCAAAGGATGACCCAAGAAGAGTCGTCGTTCAGGAGATGATTGTCATGTTTGAAGACCGTCCAGGAGGTAACATCACCTATAATTTGGAAACCAAAGAGAGTATCGAGAAGATGAAGAACACCCCATTCGTTCTCAAGGAAGAATGTAAATATAAGATCCGTATCGTATTCAAGGTACAACACGATATCGTATCTGGTCTCAAGTATGTCAACACAGCCTACAGAAAGGGTATTAAAGGTAAGTGAAGAGATTACAACAACAGTTTTGTTTTTAAAACAAAATATTAATCTTTTTTTTTTTTTTTTTCTTTTTTTTTTTTTTAATAAACACAGTTGCCACTGTCAAGAATATGTTGGGTAGTTTTGGTCCACAAGCTGCATACCACGAGGTCACCGTTCCACGTAATGTTTGGGAAGAGGCACCATCTGGTATTCTTGCCAGAGGTAGCTACACTGCCAAGATCACTTTCGAGGATGACGACGGAGCTAAACATCTCGACATCGAATATGGTTTCTCCATCAAGTCTGACTGGTCCAAAGAATAAACTATTGACATAAACACCCTTACACTTTTAAATCATTATTTATCTTCAATTTTATTTGAATTTGAATTATCATTTTAATTTATTACAAAAATTAATGTTTTGCGACGTCGACTCTTCTCTGGCGACTATCATATGTATTTATTCTATTCTTTTAAATTATATCGATTTCAATTCAATTCAATTTTATTTATTTGTTTTATGTTTTTTTCAGGCTTTTGTGTGTGTTTTATCATTTGTTTCTTTGTGTTGAACTTCAAACCAGTTTAAAAAACAAAAAATTAAAAAATTAAAAAAAAAGTGAAATTAATTAGGTGATCATCAAACTTTTTTTAATTTATTAAATTTTTGATCAATTTTGTAAATATTTTTTAAAAAAAAAGTTATAAATTTAATATTATTATTATATTTTATCTTATTATTATTGTTTTTGTTATTATTTAATTTACTTACATATATATATTTATATAGAAAAGAAAAATGACAAGTGTTGGTTCAGGTGTAAGTATAGAGTTAGATGCGATATTAAAAACAAAAATGTTGTGTTTTATGATTTACTTTGCTAATTTAATATAATATAATACATTTAGTATGATTTATCAGTATCTACTTTTTCACCGGATGGTAAGATCTTTCAAATAGAGTATGCCAACAAGGCAGTAGAGAACAGTGGTACTGTCGTTGCAATTAGAGCTAAGGATGGTGTTGTCATTGGTGTCGAAAAGATCATTCCATCAAAGATGTTGGAATCTACCTCAAACAGAAGAATTCACTCTATAGATTTACACGTTGGAATTGTACGTTCATCATCACAATCATTCAATCAACCATGAAGATCAATCAAATTAATAACATAACGTAACTTAATAACATATATATTTTCATGAAAAATAGGGTATTGCTGGATTTTTAACTGATGCAAGACAATTGGTTTTGAGAGCTCGTGATGAAGCAAAACAATACAAACAGGTATATGGTCAACCAATTCCAATTAAAGTATTATCACAACGTATTGCTTCGTATGTATCGCAACTACAACCACAACTATAGAGGGTTTAATAAAGATCAAAGATAATCTAACTATTAACTATATTTTCTATTTTTCATTTGCAGATTCTGTCATGCTTTCACATTGTATGGTAGTGTAAGACCATTTGGTTGTTCGATCACCGTAGTTGGTATTGATTCATACGGACCACAACTTTTCTTAATTGAACCATCTGGATCATGTATCGTAAGTATTACAAAGCAAAAACAATCATAATTGTAGTTATATGTATTAATCATCATAAATTATAATAATAATATGATCATAATTGCAGGGATATTTCGGTACTGCTATGGGTAAAGGTAAACAAGCAGCAAAGAATGAATTAGAAAAAGTAAAGTTTGCCGATATTACATGCCGTGAGGCAATCAAGTTGGTTTCTAAAATGTATGAATAATAATAACAATCATGATGATGATGATGATGATTAAATAACATCTAGATTTGTATACTAATATAAAATTTGATTCGATTGTAATTATTGTTCTTTTTAGTATTTACTCTGTACATGATGAAGTAAAGGATAAAGATTTCGAATTGGAGTTGAGTTGGATCTCTACTGAATCAAACAATGTTCATCAAATGGTACCAGCACCATTGAAGGACGAGGCTGAAACTTTGGCCAAGCAAGCTTTAGAAGAAGCAAATATGTAAACATTATTATTATTTTAAAACAGTTTAAATAAAAAAAAAACAAAACAAAACATAACAAAATCCACAGTAAAGATTAATATATTATAAAAGGATTAATTGTTAATAAGATATTTAACTTTAAATTAATATTGTATATTTTATATATGTTTTATTATTATGTTATGTTATGTTATCACTATTTATTTTATAGACCTTTTCCTTTGGTTGCCAACATGATTTCATTGTGTAACTTAATTTTCTTTCTATTTTGTTGTTTAAAATAACGACCACCATCGGCAGGTGTCAAAATCTTTACTGGTTGATCTCTTGGTAATTGTTCTTCGATTTCGTATAACCAATCTGGGTAGTCTGAATCGTTTTGTGGTAATTTGGTTGTAAACAATTGTGGTGCTACCTTTTCTAATTGTAATGGTGTGTTTCCTCTATCTATAATTATAATAATAATAATCATTTTTAAAGTATTAGCAATTAAAGATCTTCATTATCATCATTCTAAACTAAAAAAAACTATTATTATTGTTATTCCTGTCATTACTATTCTATTCTATGAATTAATCTTGTATATTCATTAAAAATCAACTATAGTCTGTCCTCGTGAATTGTTAAAAGGTATTTTCTATGCTATAGTTGTATTTATAAATATAGATAGCATCTCAAAAAAGATATCTAATCTATCTTCCAACAACAATATGCTTGGTTTGTTGTTGCTGTTGTTGTCGTTGTCTGTCGTTACTATTTATACTATTGCTACTACTACTGTCTATTTTCCTCTATTGATTATTATTATGATTATGATTGATTACCATTCTTCTTCTTCTTTGGAGCACCACCAGCCTTCTTTTTGACGGCACCCTTTCCAGCTGGAGCACCTTTCTTTGGTTCAGCTCTCATAGTGGTAAGGAATGCACCACTACATTGCTGTTGAAATGGTAATACAGTTCTTCTGATTAATGCTGAAAACAAATTTGACATTCTAATCTGATCTACTTCAATTATTGATCTCAATAATTGATAATGTTTAAAAGAAATTCTCGATTTTCATAATCATAATTATCACTCAGTCGACTTTTTTTTTTAATTTTTTTTTTAATTTTTTTATTAATTTTGATTTTATTTTATACCCTTAGGAGAAGAGAAGAGTTATAATATTTATATCATTTTTACAAATAAAATAACGCCTATGTATATGAATAAATAACAAATTTAATTGAAATTTAAAAAAAAAAAAAAGTAAAAAGATAAAAATAAATAAATAAAATATGAGAATTCTTTTCTCAAAAAATAAAGTATATATATATATATAGTCATGCAAGGTAGTACAAAATTGAGAAAACAATTAAAGTTATATTTCAAATTAAAGTAATAACTTTCAAAGAAAGTTGTTTTGGTTGTTGTCTTTATTACCACACAGATTCATCTGTTCAAAAAAATTAATAATTCAAAAATCGAAAAAAAAAAAACAAAAAACAAAAAAAAACAAAACAGAGCAAAAGATAAATATAATAACAGTATTAGTTTTTTTTTTAAATTATAAATATATATAGTGTAAACATAGTTTTCAAAACATCAGCAATAAAGTATGCATAACACAATGTTATTGATACATCTCAAACCCTTTTGATATTTCTATAATTGTCATTGTGTTTTTTATTGTCAACGCTTCTTATTATTATTACTCCCACCCCAAATCTGTAATCTTTAGAGTATCTTATTAAATAAAATAAAAATTGAGATAGAATAAAATAAAGATAGTTATACAATATATGTATATATATTATAAACTACTTAAAAAATATCGATAACTATTCTCTCTAAAATAACTTTAATTAATTAAAAAGTTAATAGATTGATAAAAGATTGTTGGTTTGGGTTGTTAGTTTTTTATATCATATGTAGTGTAGTAGTAACAAAACGATAAAAATTGTCAATGAATAAATAATGAATGACTTTTAAAAGTTCGAATCAAAAATAAAACAATTTTTTAAAAGGATAAATCCTGTAGATTATCGTTGTTTATTACACCCTATACTTTCAGCAATCACACCCACTTTTCTCATCACATCCAAATCATAACCACTTTAACGACAAATCCAAACACGACCACAAACAATCAAACAATAAAAATAATAGTCAATTTGTTGTTATTGATAGCTTTTCACACAACAACAACAAACATAACAAATCAAACCAAAAATCCATTCTACTATTCTATTTCTTTTATTTAGTTTAGTTTGTTTTTATTTTAAAATTAGATAGATAGAATCTAAAAAACAAAAATAGTATTAATAGTTTTTTTAATATTATTCAATCCAATTCAATTTGTATTATACATTCATTATGTAATATCGCATTCATTCATTTTCATTTCTTGATTTGTTTCAACTTGAATTTTCTCTTGCTACTTTTTTTCTTTTTTCTTTTTTTTGCAATTTTCTTTAATTTATTTTAAAAAATCAACAACAAAAGTAAATTAATATTTTTTTTTTAATTTTTTTCATCAATAGAGAACATTTGCAAATCTAAATAAAACAAATAAGATCGCGCTACTACGACAAAAGAAACAACAAACAGCTTCATCATTGTATAATTATATTCGATAGATTTTAGAAAACACATTAGAAAACAAACATGTCTTGTTGTGGAGGTGGAGAAAATAAAAATCAATATGTATATGAAAGAAAGGTTAACTATACACATTTCCTAAAATATATTATGGTCGGAGATTCTGGTAAATTTTACAATAATTGAACTGTCTATTATAATTATATTCGAAAACCGATCTATTTACTTACACCTCAACTCTATCTATTAATTAATCTTTTTTAGCGGTTGGAAAGAGTAATTTAACATTGCAATTTGTTGATAGAAGATTTTCACCGAATTCAGAGTTTACCATTGGTGTTGAGTTTGGATCGCGAATCATTGACATCGATAATAAACAGCTAAAGATACAGGTATGGGACACTGCAGGTCAAGAGAAGTTTAGAAGTATCACCAGAGCCTATTATAGAGGTGCTGTCGGTGCTATGATTGTCTATGACATCACCAGACGTGAGACATTCGACAGTTTGACATCGTGGCTCAGCGATTGTAGAAAATATTCAACCGGTGACATCACCATCACTCTCATCGGTAACAAGAGTGACCTCGAGAGTGCACGTCAAGTCTCCACTGCAGAGGCACAGTCATTCGCAGAGGAACACGGTCTTTTGTTTTTTGAAGCCAGTGCTAAAACTGGTACCAATGTAAATGAAGTAAGTTATTATACATACATTCGATTCCTCTCTAATCAAATTGATTTCAAATTATTAATAATCTTTCACTATCATTGTCATTACTTGTAATATATAGGCTTTTGAAAAATCATCTAGAATAATTTTAGAAAAACTTGATAACAACCCAGCCCTGCGTGAATCAACCAAGTCTGAACAATAACTTTTAAAACAAACATATAATATAAAAGTACATATAAATATCTTTTTTTTTCCTTTCTTAACTTTATCACAATTGTTCATTTTTTAAAATCAAAAAAAAAAAAAAAAAATAGATAATTATCAGATCATAGTTATCTTTCTTCTGATCTTATTCTCTCAATGTTTTTCAAACAAAAAAAAAAAGAAACAAGGTTATTTTGAAAATATCTTTAGCTAAATTAAAAATCAAAGAAATATTCATTTGTTTTGTTCAATTTAAGTAAATTTAATCAAACAAAAATCAGATCTTAGGTTTATTGATTTTTGAGAACAACAAATGATCGCCAGGCATTGAGTCATTCATGACAATCATTTAATTAAATTTTAGTGCCACTAATTAATGGGTATGAAAGAAGTTGGTCGTTACTAAAAAAAATTAATCAAATTTGGAATTTTTGCTTTTGGATTCGTCATCAAATAAAAACATTCATCATCATATACAAAATTTCAGATGATGTTTTGGTGGTTTTTTAAAAAATTTTCTTAAATTAAGTTTTTTAAAAAATTTTTTTTTTTAAATAATAATAATTTGTTCGCAAAAAAGAAGTCTTCTATTCTTTTGCTCAAAATCAACATCGAAATAATTCAATTAAGAATATTTATTATTTATATTTGTTAAAACACACTGAATATATTTACTTTACTCTTTATTAAGTCAAATTTCTTTTTTTTTTTCTTTCTTAAAAAGATATTAATTAATTTAACTATTTATAATCAAAATGTAAGTGTGTTCAATTTGTATAATTAAAAATCTAAATATTTTAATTATTGGGGATTTTTTTTAAATTTTTTTTAAGTTCCTCTCATGTTTTAAAATATAAAAAAAAAAATCTGAAAGAGACCCTGGTATTTCAGTCAACCTCACAATTTTAAATTCAAATTGTCAACTTCACAAAAAATATTTAAAATAAAAAATAACAAAAAAGTCAACGTATATTTAATTAACAAAGCTGTATTATAATTTATTCAATCATAATTAATGCAAGAAGAGAATTATTCCTAAGTTATAAATAATATAATAATAACCAAAAAAAAACAAACAAAACAGTATTTTAAATACTACTATTAAGTAAATATCTTTAAAACTAAAAAAACAATATCTATTTCTCTTTTAAAAATATTATTTTGTTTATATAATTATTTTATAAGAGCAATAGTTTAATTTACAATACAATATACATATACTATATGAATAATAATAATAATATACCACACAAAGCAAAGTTAATCTAATGTTCACCAATAGAAAATGCTCGTTTGCATATTCAAATCTATTAAACCCACATCACACGCACATAATAATATACCACACACACATTCTAGACATAAACAATTAGAGTTCACATATTAGATAGAATGCAATATTTTTTTTATTAATTTTTTTTTTTTTCTATAGTTAGTACCACTATCTATCTAAAAAGCAGTGCTGCTCCACCTAACTAGACGATAAATTGCGTATTTTCACTACATTCACTCTTTCTGACACCTACCAACAATACTGCTTTCAATAATATTCATAAAAATAAGATTAATCTTGTCCTGACCGACTGAATTGGTGACTGTTTATTGTATTTTTCTTTTTTTTCTTGAATCATGATGTTGTTTGCTTCTCATCAATTTCAAAAATTTACAAATAGTACTATCATTTAAATTTGGTGGTGGTGTGTAGTACTGAATATTTAAATTGATGTTGTTGTTTAATTCTCCTATCTCTTTTTTTCAAAGGTGTTTTATTTTATTTATTTCTATTGTTGTTGAAAGAAACAACAACACAACATCAACAATCTCAATTGTTGTTTTATTAAATTTATTTATATGATTCTGATATAAATAGTTTAGTTTACTTTTTCTTTTTTTTAAAAAACAAATAATAATTTACTAATTTTTCTTATCTATCTGTTAATTCTTTATTCGTTTAGATAGTAAATTAGTTAAATTTTTTAAAAAAGAAAAACAAGTAGTAGAGGGATAATACAGTCACTGAACCTCTATTATATATTCATAGATTTTACAGCGGACTTTAACTTGCAATCATTTATCTTCATTCGCCATATACCAACGGCGGTCAAAAGAGAGAGGATCCATCTTTTTTAACCTATATACCGGGAACCAATTCGATCATACAGAAAATCATGACAGTAGCCGTCAAAGATGAAAACTCTTTTCATCAGATATTCCAATCGATACCAAACGATGAAAAGTTAATTGAAGGTAAATAGATAAATAAAAAAAGAAAAGAGATAATAAACAAAGAATAGCAGATCTTATCTGCTCTGAAAGGACAATAATCAATTAACTTTTGAATAACAACAACAATACTATAGAATACAGCTGTAGTTATACCGATGGTGGATCAGTCTCCATTGGAAGATTATATATTTCACAACAACATGTTTCCTATGCACCAAAACTAGGATCGACACAGATCATCATTCCAATCAAAGATATTACAAACATCTCAAAGAAATACTCTGTTTATTTATTCCCCAATGCAATTGAAGTATGCACTTCAACTCAAAAAGTAAGTTTGATTGAATCAAAACAAACATATTATCTTTAAATGATTGATTACTAATCATCTCATCTTTACTGTTGTTGTTGTTGATATTTATAGTATTTCTTTTCAGCATTTTTATCAAGAGATTTAGCATTTGCAACACTTCAAACATTGTTTCAACAGGGTGGTGGTACAAGAACCAAGATCTTTGAAGATGCAATGAATGGTATTATATATGATGAGAAAACAGCGACATCAGCAATCAAATCATCGGATGACGAACAAGAACATGAACCATTCCAAGATACACCAACAGTCTCTAGTTTTGTACCAACTAGTTCAAGCTTATCGTCGTCTACCTCTCAATTTCCAGAACCTTTGACTCAGAGTGCGAACAACTCAGAGTCTACCTCACAGACAAACAGCTCTGGATCAAATTCACCACCAAAGTCACAGTCTCCTTCGATAAAGATGTTAAACTCTACCATCGATAGTTCAAAGGAGCAATCGAATGGTGACAGTCAGAGCAATGGTCAGACACCGGTTGAACTCGATGAGAATTTGGTGGTTGGTAATCAACCCAATGAAGAATCTACACCGACAACAACATCAACCTCAACCTCAACTACCACAAGCAATAGCAATACCACTAGCAACACCACACCAACAACACAATCAAGTTCATCATTACCATCAACACCAAAGAAAGCTGATTCACAATTGAACTTGAATGAATCTTTATCATCGTCGACACCTAACAAACAAACAACATCTCAACAAACAACCACCGCCACTCAACAACAACAACAACAGCAACAACCACCACAACAACAAACATCAAAATCATCACCAATACAGAAAAGAAAGAACACTGTTGATTCATTACCAACACAGCAACAACAACAACAACAACAACAAAATAGCGCAGCACCATCACCACTCAGACATACTATTTCCTACATCTTCACTCATCTCTACACCAAGCAATGGTGTTTCAAGCACAACTAGCACAGCCTCAACTGGTGCAACATCTTCACCATCACCAGCATCAGTTGCAGTTTCGAATACACTTCAATTTAAATCGATACCAATCAAAGATAAATGCGAGCATATCGTATCCAGTGAATTTGAAGAAGCTCCATGGGCAACCGAAAAGTATCCGATCAGTGTTGAAGAGTTCTACAATGTTATTATTAGAACAGACTTTTGGGCGTTGGTCAACACCACTCATGGATACACAGAGCAATCGGTCAATGAATGGAAGAATGGTTCGTGTTGTACCACCAGAACAATGGACTTTAGAACGGCCATCAGCTTCAAGATTGGACCAAAATCTACAAGAGTCTACCAGACTCAACGTTGTAGATTGAGAAACAAAGACGAGTTGCTTTTGCAGTGCAGCTCCGTCTCTAAAGACGTGCCATACGGTGACTCGTTCTCGGTTGAAAATCTATTTTCCATCGCCTCTGACGACGGAGGAAACGGTTGCACCGTAAAGTTGTCATCAAAGATCAAGTTCACCAAAACTCTCTGGGGTATTGCATCAATGATTCAAAAGTCTGCCTACCAAGGAAACAAAGATTACTTTGTGCTCTGGTTCTCAATGGTGAGAAACCAAATCGAAGCCTACACATATAACAAACTAAAACAAGCCAAATCAGCAATTCCAGATCCAACCACCTCAAGCGCAACAACAGTCACCGAACAAACCGTACCACAACCGACCACAACCACCTCCACCACTTCCACCTCCACCACCCCCACTACACAAGAAAACGTCAGCACTCAAACAAACCAAGAAGCAACCACTAGCAACCAACCAAAGGAAAACGAAACCACCTCAACTCACACTTCAGTTCCAACGAACCTTTCACTCACAACACTCTGGAAGAATCTTTCATCGACAGAGAAACAGATTTCCCTATTGGTGGTTGCGCTAATATCTATACTATTTATTGGACTTGTCATCAATGTATATTCAACATCTAGAACCAATCAATGGTTAAATCAAGAGCTATATAAATTCTCAGACTCTGTCGTTTTGCTTGATAGCAAACTGAATTCATTGATAGAGGGCAAGTCTCCAGAGAGAGGCGATGTTGTCATAGCGAATGGAAATATTGGAACGGATCGACTGGAAATACTACAAAAGAAACTCGATATCGCATCGGCATTGCTACAGAGAACACAAAGTGTCATTTCCAACCTTCAGGGTGAACTCTCTATTGAAGCACTCAAAGTAAAGAAATTCGAAGAGATATCAACCTCATCTGGAAGTTGGTCACCATATATCTTGACTTTATTGGTTCTCGTTGGCAGTGCATTGCATTTCACTGGAGTATTAAGAACTTTCCTACCATAATAATAATATATTTTTTAAAAAATATTTTTGTAAAATAAAAAAAATAATATATAATTTTATTAAAACAACTCTCTACAGTTAATCTTATGTTTTTCTTTGTGTTTTTAGTTAAGTTTTTAAACTAAATGATTCATTGGATTTTTATAAAAATTCATTTAAACATCTTGAGTATACTCAAGCAAAGATTTATATAACTCTCTGTTATATTGTTTTATTTGAGAAGTAAAACTGGTGGGCAATAGACAGAAGACGTTTTGATTTTGATGTTGATAGCGAAAATTTTTTTTTGTCTTGTAATTTGTTTTGTTCACAAATAAAGCCAACTGGATAAAAGAATCAAGATCTATTAATTTAAACATATTGATTCTTTATTTTAAAACATGAATAAACAAAAAACAACAATGTATTGTTTGCAAAAAGAGCAAAATTGATCAAATAATATGTATTGTGTTTTTTTTTTTTGATTTTTTTAGTTTACAAATAAAGCCAACTGGATAAAATCCAACAGATGACTTTTTGATTCATTTATTGATATATTAATAATAAATTAAAATATATTACAAAGAGCGTCTTAGAAGCACTTTCTGTGGACGATGGATGGACCAGACTCGTCGTATTCTTCCTTGGAGATCCACATTTGTTGGAAAGTGGAGAGGGAGGCCAAGATGGAACCACCAATCCAGACAGAGTATTTACGTTCTGGTGGGGCGATGATCTTAATCTTCATGGTGGATGGGGCCAAAGCGGTCAATTCCTTTTGCATACGGTCAGCAATACCTGGGAACATAGTGGTACCACCAGAGAGGACGACGTTACCGTACAAGTCCTTACGGATATCAACATCACACTTCATGATGGAGTTGTAGGTGGTTTCGTGGATACCAGCAGATTCCATACCCAAGAAGGATGGTTGGAAGAGAGCCTCTGGGCAACGGAAACGTTCGTTACCGATGGTAATGACTTGACCGTCTGGCAATTCGTATGATTTCTCGAGGGCTGAGGATGAGGCAGCAGTTTGCATTTCGTTTTCGAAGTCAAGGGCAACGTAGGCGAGCTTCTCCTTGATGTCACGAACGATTTCACGTTCGGCGGTGGTGGTGAATGAGTAACCACGCTCAGTCAAGATCTTCATCATGTAGTCAGTGAGATCACGACCAGCGAGATCGAGACGGAGGATAGCGTGTGGGAGGGCATAACCTTCGTAGATTGGAACAGTGTGGGAGACACCATCACCAGAGTCCATAACGATACCGGTGGTACGACCAGAGGCATAGAGGGAAAGGACGGCTTGGATAGCAACGTACATGGCTGGGGTGTTGAAGGTCTCGAACATAATTTGAGTCATCTTCTCACGATTGGCCTTTGGGTTGAGTGGGGCCTCAGTCAAGAGAACTGGGTGTTCCTCTGGGGCAACACGGAGTTCGTTGTAGAAAGTGTGATGCCAGATCTTCTCCATATCATCCCAGTTGGTGACGATACCGTGCTCAATTGGGTACTTGAGGGTCAAGATACCTCTCTTTGATTGAGCTTCATCTCCGACGTAGGAGTCCTTTTGACCCATACCGACCATGACACCAGTGTGTCTTGGACGACCGACAATCGATGGGAATACAGCACGTGGGGCATCATCTCCAGCGAAACCAGCCTTACACATACCAGAACCCTGAAATTCATTAAAAAAAAAAAAGAAAAAAAAAAAGAATTTGAAAATATTAATATTTGAGAAATAATGGTTGATTTATTATTATTATTGTTATTGAGACATACGTTATCAATTACCAAAGCAGTTACGTCTTCACCTTCCATTTTATTTATTTATTAGTTTATTATTAAGTTATACAACAAAGATAAATGAAATAATTGATCAGCGTCACTATTTATGCAATCCAAAAGATGAAAGGTAAACCACAACAAAAAATCAAATTAATTAAAAAAAAATCATTTTTTCATTCTTTTTTTCATATAAAGTTAGATGAAATTTGCCAAAATTGGATTGTGAACTAAAAGCCATCCAACCCATTTTCAAGTTGGATTTTTATTTTTTTATTGCAAAACTGATTTTCAACATTTTTATTTTTTTTTCATTCAAAAATTTCTAAACCCAAAATGGATGACTTTTTGATGGTGGGGTGGTCTGCAATAAAAAGATTTAATTGTTTCCTTAGCATCGTTTGGTGAATGTGTGAGTCTGTGAGAAAACCATCTGACAAGTCAAGTGTGAGTTGTGTCAGGTGGCTGAAATGATTCTTTATGGCAATGATTATTGCCTCAACTGTTTGTTTATCGATTTCATCCATTATCTTAATGAATAGCGATTTAACTAGAGTTGTTGAAGCAGAGTTGAAGGAAAGGATATTTAGTAATGGAGTATAGTTAGTTGAGTGACACCAGAGTTGAAGATTTTCAATTGAACCGAGTGACTGATAGACCTGACTGTCCAATTCGGCTGGTAATGTTTCTTCATTTTTAGATTTAATTGACACTCTAATGGTTTTAAAAACCAAATTATTATTGCTGTTATTTATTGGCAAGCAGGCACTTAGTGATATCCAAATAAAGTCGATCGTGGATAGTCTGCATTCTTCGCTGAGTAGAAAACTGAGGAATTGCTTATCTTGATCGCTTCTAATTGGATAATCCATTGAGAGTGATGACAGTTTACAATCTTGACTGGTAAGATAGTTTTGGAGTTCAGTAAAGAACGACTCTGATTCATATTGTAGTCCAGCCATGTCAAATCGTAGTTCCAATGATTGCAACTTGGTTAGCCTAGCTAGACCAGGGAAAAGAACTTCTGGATAGACAACAAAACAGGTTGTAAAGTTTTCACCACCGCCGGCACCACCAAGAGTCAAAGACTTTAACTCTGAGAAACCAGATGAAAATAGATGAACCAATATCAATTCGTACTTGTTGTAGTGATCGAACTGACCAATCTCTATTGCAATGCTTAGATTCTCCAGTTTACTTTGATTGGCATGAACACATAGCAATTCAAGAGTATCCACCAGATGTTTCCAATCTTCAAATCTATCTGAATCGTCATCTTTGTTATAATGATATCGCTCATATTGTGCACCCAAATCTGCATTGATTTCTTCGTTGCTATTGTTATTGTTATTGTTATTGTTATTGTTATTGTTATTGTTATTGTTGTTGTTATCATCACCAAACATTTGATTCTGTTTCTTAATTGAGCTCTTTATCAAGAATGACATGTATTGTATTTCATCATCGTCTTGGCCATTGTCTGCTCCACCATCGATTTGTTGATTCTCTGTTTGCTCTTCATCTAGATCATCCGATTTCTCAATGATCAAATCAATTGATTTGATAGAGCTGATTGTTTTGTCACCGATAATCTGTTGTAAACAATAACTTCCACCTTGATAGTGAGAGAGATGAGCCGTGAACTGTTTGAACTTGTCTACTAGATTAAGAGGTGCTCTCAAACCTCTACAATTCCTAACCACAAAAGAAACTGGTTGATCTGATATAGAACAATATTTATTCATATAATGATATTGAAGATACTGCTTTAGCTCAAACTTTGCACTGCTGTAGGAGATACTAAATTGATTGTTATATGATTTGATCTGATGATGAAAATGCCAACAAACTAAATCCAATGAAATTAACCATTTCCTATCATTTCTATTGCAACTATTCCATAGTATATTTATAATATAGCTATATATATCATTTGAAAGTATATTCATATCTTAATTAAATAATATTTTTTTTTAAATTTATTCAGATTTTGAAAATTCGTTCGTTTTTGGAAATTAAAAATCACAAAAAAAATGTTTAGTTTTGATTAAGACTCAACCATATAATTATAATATTAGATCTATAGGATGAGTAATGATCTATGGTACAAGTGATATCAAAGGTCTTCTTAAGAAGTTTCTTTCTAATCGACTGACTCTTATAGGTGAACACCTCATATCTATCATTGATATTTTTCGGAACAGGATCAACTCTTCTACTATTCTTTTATATATCTTAATCAATTTTAAAAAACAGTATTTTTTGATAGTAAAAAAAATTGGATTGAAGACAGCTCCTAGGATATAAAAAACCAAAGAATATTAAAATTAATTTAAAGAAAATATTTGTCTTGACTCCACTACTCCTATGACTTCGAAAAAGAGGGTACTTGATAAAGATTATTCTACTCCAAATCCGATGGTTTCATAGAGGATAGTTTTGAAAGCCAGATATTCATTTATCTTGGATAAATAAAGAGGTGTTTTTTTTGTAGTTGAATAGTGGAGCAAATTTGGAGTCCGAGAAACATTTCTTGTGAATCATGATTGCTAATGTTATGATCTTCACAACTGTGTATACATTGTTATTTATAGATATTGATTGATTGCCTGAAAAAATAAATATTTAAAATATGTAGAGATACATTTTGAAAATTGTTTTTATTCTGTTTTGAAATGTTATTTTTTAATTGACATTTGTCAATTTTCAATGATGTTTATGGATAATCTAAAACAAATATGACAAATAGATTGGGTTTTGAGTTCAATCTATTATAGAGATTCTCCTCTTTATCTGAAAATTAGGGGTGGTTATTCTTTATTCATCATTAACAAATGACTGAATAGAGTTTGTTTTTTTTTTTAAAATATAAACGAATATTCTTAAAAAATAAATAAAATAAGATAAAAGAGTTAAATCTTTTTTTTATTGGTTAAATATTTTTCTGTTTTTAATGAGAATAAATCATTTGGAGATGATGTTTATTATAAGTACTTAGTTTTGGTCACCAATAATAAAGTATTGATGATCTCAATAACATGATGAGCATTTATTATTATTGTTATTTAGATATAGATAGTTAATAAACAAAGATTATTCTCTTAAAAATGAAAGAAAATATCAGAATAGTAAGAATGTATAATGTTTCATTCAAACAATAATTATTTTGAATCAAAATTTTTTAAAAAATAAATATCTTTCATTTAAAAATCATATGATATGATTAACTCCACACCTGACTAGACATAAAGAAAATAGTCTTCTTCAGTCGCCAACTTTATTTTATCCAAAAATAAGTGAAGAGAGATCTGTTCTCAATCTCACTTTTTTTGTTTTCCTCACTAATTTACTTTTAAAATATTACGACCCTATTATTTGTCTCTAGAGTGAGGTTAAAACATGTATGAAACAAAAAGGATGAACAGTTTTATTTAGTTATGAGTTAATTGAATAGAACTTAATTTTTATGGATTAGAAGTTGATTTTTCAAAACCTTAACCTACTTTGGAGCATTGACGAAAGCCTTTGAATAATCTCCGGATGCCTTTTGAGCTGGGTTTGAAGATGAGGTCAAGTCGACATAGGTGAATGAAGAGGGGTTATCTCTGTTGAGACTCCAGAAAGAACAGAATGAAATGTTGTTTTGTTTTCCAAATGTACCAACCATGGTAGCATCAGGAAGGGTGAACATGCTCAAATCGTCGTTAAGCCCTATTTTAAGATTTAATTAATTAATTGTAAACATTTTTAACTTGTATACTAATTGCTTACCTATCATTGGTGTAACTCCACATCTTGAAAATGCTTGAGCATCAGAGAGTGAGCTATCAACTGTCTTTAATTGATTCTTGATACTGGTACATGCCTGGACAGCAGCTTCACCCATCTTGTCTTTGAATTCTTCCATATAGTAGTCCATGGCCATACCATTAACTATGAATGTTAAACCAGCTGCTTTAGCTTTGGTGATAATATTCATACCTTCAGCTACAAGTCCAGTTGGCAAAGTTGGAAGTGTAAAGCTAAGGAGGACTGATGGATTGGTTGCGGCGATCTGCTTCAAAGCAGCACAAATATTATCGATATTGTAGAGACCATTCTCCAAATCGAAATCCAATTGGTAAGCATTGTAACCTTTAATCACTTGATTATAGGTAGCCACTAACTCGTCAACTGTAAAGCTTTTAGAAATGTCGGAATTGGAAGCACCACCAAAAGATACAACTACTTTTTTTCCTGCTTTTTTCAAGTCATCAGCCATTGGCAAAGCCCAATCCCATGGCATAGTTGGTTGAGCTGCCCAGCATGCTGTACCAGCAGAGGAAAGAGTAATGAATCCCATGATAACTCCATCCAAACCATAGTTAATAACTTGTTGAGAGTAACTATATAGTATGTTTTTTTTATTTTGGTAAAGCCTATTTTTAATTATTTATCTCTATTAAAAAAATAGTAATAAAATACAAACATTGGATTTGGACGACCATTTGGATAGTGCTGCCAATCACTCCAATCGGCATTTATAGAGACATCGATGTATGGGATAATAAGCATTTTGAAAGAGTTGATTATTTGTTTACAAAAATTTTAAATTTAAAGACCTTGTTCAATTTGTTTTGTTTTAATTGAACTTGAAGTTGTCCTTTAAATACTTTTTCATTTTTGTTGTTATTTTAATTTATTTAACTCATTTCAATGATAACTTCCAAATATGATTAGCCCCTTTGTAAATTGCAAAAGAAAAATAATTGGTGTAATTTAATAATGAATACATTTGAATAAAAAGAAAAGAGAGTGCAACCCAAAATAAATGAAAAAAAACCCCATTTTTGTAAATTTACACTTTTTTTCTTTTTTTTTAAATTAATATTTTTAGCTACTTTTAAAAAACAGTAGCAAGTTTTAAAATTTGTCATTGCTGATTAAAAAGAAAATGAAAATCTCCTTTGGGAAATTTACAAAAAAACTGGAAAGATTTTTTGGAAAAGGAATCACTTAATAAATTCTTTCTAATTTACAAAAATACACCAAGTTATATAATGATTTTCTCCAAGTTCGAAATAAAATTTCTAATTAAAACTTAAACTCTTTTTTGTAATTTACCATTTTGAAAGAAGATTAAAATTTAAAATAGATATTTAAAGACAAAAGTGGTTGTTAAATGATGATAGTCCTGACATATATGAATTTAAAATCAAACTTATTAAAATTTAGGTGAATCTAATTTAAGGTTCATCACATTTAACTTACAATAATAACCTAAAACAAAAATAGTGCGATAAAATAAAAATAATTTGTTTTTATTGTTAATTGATTTTAAAGTATATATTTCAAGTAATATATATGTTGTACATTTATTTGCTCTCAACTTAATGATATTATTAAAATAAATGGTATTTATTTAATTAAGTCATTATTCTTTTTTCATTCATCAAATTTATAATCAGTTTTATTTAAATTAACTTAACTATCACTTCTGTATGTCTGTCTCTCCAAATATTTTAAATTTTAATATTCATTCGAATTGGTTTTCAAAAAGTTTTTTTAAATTTGTCAATTTAAATTGGCAGTCACTTTCAAATTGTGTATCGTTGTTGTTGTAATGGTCTATGAATTGCTTAATAGTAGCCATACCCTGATTGTACTCCATTGCTGTAGGTCTGTCTTGTTTCTTTCCTATCTGATCGGTTGGATTCAACTTTTCAAAGGTTTCATAAATAATTTCACTGTGATTCAGCAGCAATGTTTGATAGGTTTCGATCTCATCATAGGTCATTTCACCTAATAAATGAATTAATGATACTCCAAGCTATTGTTTTGTTTATTAATGTTATAGTTTTAGTAAAGAGATCAATTTGAATTATTGTTATTTAATTACTTACTTGTCTTTCAAGTATATCTTTATATTGATATTCAGAATGGTCAACAAGTGTATTTACATTGGAGAGTGAATTGATGATGGTTTCCAAGATCGATTGGTAGTCTTCACCATATTGAAGACGATTATGTGTTGGTGTGGCCAAAGAAGCAGAGGCATTGATCTTGATCTTGTAGTTTTTACAGTTCTGTACGAGAATGACGAGTGTCTCGTAGATTTGATGTAGCCACTTTGGTGTTGGGTCGAATTGGATATCACTGTTGTAAAACAGATTGCCAAGAGCATAGCAAGCATTCCATTTCACCTTGACAAAGTTGAACGAGGTCGAAGGTTCGGCAGCGTTAATCACCAAAGAATCTATGATTCTGTCTATAAGAGATTTATGGTGATTCTTAATGTAGTGATCCATCATATTCTTGTGATTGTAAGTCAAGCTGTTTTGCTCATTACTATTGCTGGTGCTACCGCCTGGAGTGTTGGGGGGAGTAGTTACCGAGTTGATCTTTGAAAGAT
This sequence comes from Heterostelium album PN500, assembly GCF_000004825.1. NCBI lineage: Eukaryota > Evosea > Eumycetozoa > Acytosteliales > Acytosteliaceae > Heterostelium > Heterostelium album. The sequence goes on along the minus strand of NW_008805065.1, from coordinate 229,598 downwards.
CACCATTGGTATTTTGTAACTGTTGATTCTGTTGTATCGTTTCGAATATGTCTTGAATGTCGACCGGTGTCGAATTGTAGAGGAGTTCACGTGGTGCAAATCGAGCAAAGTTACCGAGAGCACGGACAGCATTGCTTCTCACCTTTGGATTATCATAGGATGCCAGCAATAGAACCTCTACAACCTTGGAGAGAATCAGAGTTGGAATGTCATTGAACACCTCATCTTTTCTGATGGAAACGAGATGGTCACATAGGTTTGCAAGTGACCAACATGCCTTTATACGAATATTGATGTTGTTGTCACACATCGATTTGTACAGACAACTCGCTGCCTTTGAGAGGAAGGTAGTGTCATCAGCCAGAGTCTCAAGTTTAACAAACATACCAATGGTTCTACAGGAACTGGCACGTACCAAATAAGAATCATCTGACATTAATCCAAGAATAACAGTTACAGAGTGAAGTTGTAATTGAATCTAATCAAGAAATATTAATATTAATATTTGAAACTAGAATAAATTTATATATCAATTACATACTGGTAGATTAGCAAATACATTTGAGGTTAAATGTGAAAGACAATTACAAATGGATGATCTAATTTGTGGTAGTGGATCTTCAATTAATCCAGTTAAAGATTTAAAGAATAGATCCCATAGTCTTTTTTCAACATTTGGTTCCTATAAATTAGCATAGAAGAGTTGGTTTGTTAGGTTTTAATGTTTAGTTTTTTATAAATAATATAATTCTATTCTTACATAGGTAATATTTGATTTTTGAGATTCATGAATTGATTTTGAAATCTCTTCGATAGTTTTTGAACTTTGAATACGAAGAGTTGAGTCCAATGTCGGTGTAGTCAATAGACCGAACAGTGTTGTATAGATACTCTCATGATGCTTACAAAACATCTGAAAGTTGTGTTTGGTCAATGCGAGAATGCATTGAGTGGCTTCGATTCTCATGTGATCGGTATTGGCTGGGTTAGAAGCAAACTGTATGATACGTTCGACAATGTCGTTGCTCGCGAGGAACTCTTGTAGTTCATCGGGTGTTGGTGGTTCCGCCGAGAGTATTGCGATGATCGACGACAAACTAGCCAGTTGGACGTCGGTGGCAGCGTTGCTGAGGAATGGTGATACCAGTCGGATGAGCTGTGAGAGCAGTCCCGATGGCAGACGTTCATATGGCGAGTTCAAAATGAGCATTGTCAGACACTTGAGTGACGGTACCAGTAGATTGCTATTCTTCTCTTGCTCGATGATCAGCTGAAGTCCACGATGCGATTCCTGTATCATCGATGTGAGAACCTGCGAGAAACTGGTGTAGGAAGTCGGTGTCGAAGGTACTTTTGGGATGGCAACGAGCAGGTCTTTACAGCCATCGAATATGGTTGTTAGAACTTGGACGGCTGCTAGTCGCACACGGTAGTCTTGGTCGATTAGCGCAGCGGTGAACAACGACGGCATCGTCATGTTGGACGGCAAGAAAGTTGTCCAATACCCAAAGAACAGACGTGCCGACGACTTGCACAACGTTGACAACAACGAGAGAGTCGACAGTCTAACCTTTGCAAACGAGTAACGTTCATCGATATCGCTGTCTGAACTCGATATACCATCACTGAGTTCGCCACCGATATCTCTATTCTTTTTCTTCTTGAGAACCAGTTTGTAGGGTTCGACCGAGTGAAGTTGCGATGGTAGCACAGCATTTGGATTGATACTAGTTCCAAAGAACATCAACCGTTTCAAAATACTTAACAGTGAAGATGCCTTATTATCATAGACACCTTTACATTGAGTTAAAATAAGTTGTAATGATCTTAAAGTACTACAAGTGAACTGTTATTGTTTTTCATATGAATATTATTAATAAATAAGTATCTTAAAGATAATATATAATTTGGTTTGTTTTGTTAACTTACTTTTATAATATGTTGGTCATTTGAAAGTTGAACAACAAGTTTCTCGAGATTTGAATAAAGTTTGTCAAAGAGAAGTGGGTAGAACTTTGATAGTTTCGAACCACATTGTACACAGAGGTTACCAATTGAAATGGTAGCCAATCGCTTTGTTTCTTGGTTAATGGAGAGAGGCGATGGGTTGTTGGTGGTAGGATGCAGATTTGCGAGTAGCAGCAGACTATCAAAGAGAGGTTGGTGAAATTTCGATGGAATAGACGGACCATTGTTGTAGAGCAGAATAGACAGTGCTTTCAATGCTTCTATTCTAACAGTTGTATATTGATGTGATTGAAATTGATTGTGTGAAGATGTTGAAGTTGTTGTTGATGTCGATGAAGACGACGACGATGATGATCCCGATGCCATATGCTTACCACTACCAATATTATTATTGCTATTGTTGTTGTTATTATGACTTGTATTGGTATTGGTATTAGTGTTTGGTGTATTTAGTTGAATGTATTTCTGAAACATTTGTAACAGTGGTGCTAATTCATTGCTGTATTCCTGCAATGAAAGTTGGTTGTTCTGTGCCAACAGAATAGTCATTTGAAAGTACTTCAATGCAATACTGTCATTGTTATTATTATTGACGTATTGACATAGTTTCAATATGATTCTTATGTAGTAGTCTTTCAAAAGTTGTTGTTGTTGTTGTGTATTTGGTTGTTGTTGCTGCTGTTGTTGTTGTTGCTGACTATGATATAATTGAATAGTATCATTTATAATAGAAATAATAGATTCATCTAATTCAAAGTCAGATAAATGATTATGATGATTATTATCATATTTATTATTATTTACATTATTATTACTATTATTTTTATTTGATTTATTATTATTGCTATTACTATTATTGTTATTAATATTTGAAGTACTCTTTAATTGTGAAAAAATAATATTATTACTACTAAAGAAACTGTTGTTATCACTACCGGTTGTGGCTATGGTTGCACTGGTACCAACAGTACCGCTACCGCTAGTGCCACCACTGACAACAGCTTTCGGATTCAATCTTTCGATTCTGGTTAATAGATAATCGAATTGAGATTGTATTGACATTTGTAAAATATAGTATGATAATAATAGTGAAAAGTTTAAAATATTCTCTAATTAATTATTTATGATTAAAAAAAAAAAAAAATAAAGAAAAGAATAAAATAAAAACTCAATAAAGTTAACAATTATTTTATTTTATAAAAAAATGGGAAAATTGAAATAAAGTTGATGTTCATTTTTGTAAAAATATTTTATTTTTTTTAGATCTTTGGATAAAATTTAGAAATTTTTTTATTAATTTTATTTACCTTTTTCAATAATTCATTTTGTAATTAAAAAATATTCATTTGGTTTTTTTTTTTCAGATATTGAAAAAAACAGAGTTAACTATGGAATCATTAAATATACCTGTAAGATATTGAACTTTGTATTTTAATTTATCTCAGATCAATTTAATAAAACTAAAATACAGAGTTTTTTTTTGTATGTTTTCATAAATATATCTATTATTTTGACCAAATATTTTAAGTTCCAACTTAAAATTTTAATTAATTGGATGTGACTAACTACTTTGTTTTATGATATGTATATTCATTCATTGATCATTTATTATTTTATTTGTTTGTATAGTTTATATTTTGTTAAATAATAATAATAAAAATAAAAATAATAATTAAGGAGAAATCATTCTAAAACAAATTATATATTTTATTGCATTCTTTTTTCTTGTTATTGCTTTTTTGATTTATAAATTAGATCTACCAATCTTTAGTTTTTCTTATTTTGATACAGTAAGATTCTATGATGCTAAAATTGATGTCGATAGTGTTCTGTCGCTATCAGATCGTTTTTAGAAGTTGGTAAAAATGTTATGAAGAGATACTTTGGTATTCCACCAGAGAATAGAAATAATACCAAACAAACTGTCGGTAGAGTGTTTGATACCTATATCAGTGAAACTAAATTTAATTCGTCTTCAGCAGACTATTTTATCTGAATTTGTTTAATTTTTTATAAGTGATACATTTGTAGAAATTTTTGGTATATACTTATTCAGAATGTATCTAATTTATAGAAAATAAATGATATTGAATACAAAAATATCAAGAAGTTTTTATATATTTAATTTTTTAAAGAAAGTTGTCTAAAAATATAGAATTTAATATCACTACCTCTAAAACTAATATTATTTATTTGGTTCTTTTAATTTCTATTTGAATTAATCCAAGTTGTGGAGCTTTAGAGGTTGGTAAATCTTTATCACAATGGAATTTTTCTGGTAATCTAATTGCCATGGTTAATTCACCGTAGATTCTTCGATGTTCTCTATTTTGAAGTGAGGAAATATATTTGGGATAATTACTGGAATGGGATTGAGATATCTTATTTGTGGTGGCCAGGATAGTACTCTTACGGAAACATTCAAAAGAGATTTGTGATAATGTTTCGAATGAGATTTTAATATCGTTATTCTCCTGAGAAACATCGTATCTGAGACCTAGGTCCATGTCACATCCAAAATATGCTCTTGCCAAAACGACTTCCTCAATATCATCATCGTCATTGGCAAGTTTCACAATTAGTCCATCTTTTGTGCTCTCCTCCAATTTCAATCGGTATGCTATATTAATCTGCTTTTCCAGATAATCAAGAACGGTTTCTCTCCAAATCCACAAATCGGGGACTATCCTCAATGGTCTTGCTACTTCTTTTTTGTTTCGTTGAATTTCAAAGTAGAGTTTCATAGTCTCTTGTGCCACCGACATAAAATCATTGATGGCACTCAACTTTCTAACCGATCTACTGTATGGAGACAAGCCATTTTGTACCCAATCTCTTATGATTGAAAATGCTTCATTGTTCACAGTTGGATCGCTCTGATCTTCTCTGGTGAGAACAACAATCTTGGCAAATGAATTATGTATATCCAAACTATCCAATTGTTTTGCACCAAGTATTGACAGATCCGACAGCAATTGTTGTTTAAAATCATCACTATCTTTGTATAGATGATGATAGTTCAAAACAATCAATCTCTTTACAGTGTTGTCAAGCTTCATTTTGTCGAGTGAGGCGATATCTGGGTATGTCAATCGGTTGAAAACAACGATATGATTGTTGGACCATAGACTAACGACATGGCCTATAAACTTTTCGAGTAAACATGCATTGACCAAATCGCAACCACTTGGAACTGGTCCGTTTTCACCAGGTGAATTGATGAAGTAGGTATCCTTTGCCAGATTCGATTTAACCAGCGATATGGACGATAATGGTTGTTCTTCCATTGCCTTAGATTCCAATTTATTCAAGATATACGACTATAAAAAAATTAAATTTTTTAAGTTAATAATAAAAATTTTGATTCATAAATTTAATAACAATACCTTGCCAGATTGATATGATCCAATGATTGATATGTAATTATCTGGCTCTTCATTCAAAACAGAGTCTGAATAAATTAACTTCCAACCTGATGATTTAATACTTTCGAGTGTATCGATCTTAATGGCTAGGTCATATCGATGTTTTTGAAGTTTAACTTTGGTTGGTTGGTTTTTTTTATTTGAATGATAATCTTTGGTTCGTTGATTATCTTTGCCTGATTGATCATCTACTATTGGCTGGTTATCTTTGATTGCTTGAACTTGTAGGTTATCTTTGTTTTGATCATCTGTAATTGACTGATTATCTTTATCATCTACTATTCGTTGGATATCTTTGTTTTGATCATCTGTTATTGACTGACTATCTTTATCATATGTAGTTGGTTGATTATCTTTAATTGATTGATCATCTGTAGTTGGTTGATTATCTATTAATGGTTCTTTGATTGATTGATCATCTACTATTGGCTGGTTATCTTTGATTGATTGATCATCTGTAGGTGGTTGATTATCTTTATTTGATTGATAATGTAGGTTATCTTTGTTAATTGATTGTTCTTTATTATATTGGTCAACTAAAATTGATTTGTCATTATGTATGATCGATAAAGAATTTAATAGTAAAGTGTAGTGATTGAATATTTGTTTTTGGATGCTGTTCGCACTCTCTGAATTATTATTATTCTTATAATTATTATTGCTAGTGATATGGTTTATATATGATAGGTGAAAATAAAAGATTCCTACTATCAACAAAATCATGAATATTATATTGTTTGAAGTATGTGGCTTTGTCTGATTTCCAGGACCTCTGTCATCTTGATCATATATTAATGTATTCACATCATTTTTTTTGACATTAATTATTTTTTTTTTTTTTCTGTTGTACCTGTCATTTCTTAATAATAATTATGTTATTAATTTTCTAACTTAACAAGTAACTACTAATAAATAAAAATATAAAAAAAAAACCACAAAAAAAATGGCAAAAAAAGAAATTGAAAATTTAATTAAAAAACCTAAAAATTTGATTTTGAAGCTAGGCGATTTTTTTACCATTGGTACCACATCAAATTCCGAATTGGTATTAAGTTTGAATGAAAATTAAAAATTTAATTTTTTTTTATATATATATTTATTCTTTTTCTACTATCAATAATTTAATTTTATTTACTTATTCAGTCATTCAATAATTTTCATAGATATAGAAATAAAAATGGAACCTAAAGTTAATAATGTTCGAGCTGAGGATCCTCAAGCTGAAGAAGTAGAATTATTAAAGAAATTCAAAGACCAAAAAGATGCATACAACACTTTATATTGGAGATCCATTTTTCTTAATGCTCTGTTAATAATTTTTATTTGTTTTCTATTCGATACACAGCCTATCTTTAATTTGTTTAAAAATTTAAAAAATTACGACTGTGTAATAGATGTAGATAGTGTACTATCACTTCAAGAAACAAATGGTTGGCCAGTCATTATTAATAATCCAGATATATTGGCTCCAAACCAATCAAGTATTTGTGCTGTCACAGGTGGTTTCAATAGTGGTAAAGTAAGTTTATTGAAATTTCAAAAAATAATGAAAACAAACAATTTATTAATTTTATTCTATAGACTTATCTAATTTCTAGATTAGAAGGAATCAATCTGCCAGAGGGTAGTGGAATCGATACTGTAACTCCAGCTTTTGCTTTTGTAAAGTCTAAGGAATCATCAAACAACATCCTCAAAATCTTACTTGATACTCAGGGTTATCATAGACCGATTTCCAGTAGTCTCAAAGCTAACCCGAAGTTTGCCAACATTACAGAGAGAATCATTACAGATCGATATATTGCTGAGACTACCAAGTTGGTATCCAATCAGTTTATTTATGTTTTCGATCAACTATCTATCCAAGATATCTTTACCATTTCGAAATTGGAACAGGAAACCACCAAAATGAACAGAGTTTTAATTGTCATCAACTATCAGAAGTTCACTGATCCTCAAAAGTTGATAAACCAATTTAATTCAGACATGAAATCATTCAAAAGTGCAACTAATGATTGTGATATTCCAAACAATTATCTTTCATATTTCTTGGATCAGAATTATATTAGAATACTTGCTCTTGGAAGAGAAGGATCCAATGCTGGAAAGTTCAATGCAGCCACCTTTAAATATATAAAGAGTACCTTTCTATTTAAAGGAGTCATCAACCAAAAAAAAATCATGGAATCATTTATCGATGTTGGTCAAACGGTTATGAAGAGATACTTTGGTATTCCATCTGAGAATCTTTATAATACCAAACCAATTATCACAAGAGTATTTGATTACAATTTGGAAGAAAAAGAGGAAAACCAAAAGGATTCATTTAAGTTGGTCTATACTCAAGCAACTTCAGAAAACAATGGTTCAATTGTTTTACCAAAAACAGAATCGTCTATTGTAATGGTCCCTTTGGATTATGTAGTTGGTGAACATGCTCTTCACTATGACCTTGTGAATCAAGAATCTTCCTACAAACTGATTGTTCATCTGCCAGGACAGAAGGAGGTCACCATTAAATGTAAGGATACAACAGTTACAATCATTGGAAAAGCTATTGATGCCGAGTATGGAGAAAATCAAATAATCAATCAGTACAATCGTATCCTTCATGCAAACTTTGCTAAGAGAATTAACATCGATAACATGCATTGTTTGAAACTAGTACCTGATGGTATTGGAAATTATGATGTTGTCAATGGAGTTTTGACCCTTGAAATTCCCAAAGCTCCACTTTAAAAATTTTAAAATAAATTTTAAAATAAATAAATTAATCATTTTTAAACTTCAACTTAAAAGCCTAATATTCATTCCAATCAGCTTAAAAAAAATATCTGTTTTCGAATTCTTCCGCTTGGTAAAAAAGGATCGAAAGCTTGGGAAGTTCAATGCTGGAACTATTAGGTATATCAAAGATAAGTTTTTATTAAATAAAAACAATCATTGTTTGAAACTAGTACCCAATGGAATTGGACTATATATTATGTAGTCGATGGAGTTTTATGAATTGACTTTCCAAAGATAGAAATAAAATTGAAAAATACTCAATCAAAAATTTATAAAAATAAATAGATAGAATTAAATATCTTGAAAGTATAAAAAAGTAATACATACTTTTTTATACTTTTTATTAACAGACTTCTTAAACTTCTCTAACCAAACGTGATCCCCATGGACACCAAACATTTCCTAAATTAAAATTAAATGAAAAAGATTAGTTTAACAAATTTTAATTGTATATTCAAGATAATATTTACCTGGTAAAAATGCACCACCAACCTCTAATAGATGATCTTCAGTATAGGCAATGGCAGCATCACACACTTCGATAGCAAAGTCAAAGAAACTGATTGTCGATGGATCCAAATAGTAAGACCATGGCGAGTTGTAGCTTGCAGCACTCTTGACAATAGTACCCATTACATGTGGGGAGGAAGTTGAAGCACCGCTGATAAGATCACGAGCATGTTGGATTAAGGTGGGATCGGTCAGTTCAATAGTAAATTCACTGACATTGTCTGTGAAAACAAACAATGCAGCTGAACTTGTTGCAATTAAAGATACTAATAAAACAATTAATATTTGAATGAATTTCATTGTTGTTGTTGATGTTGAAGTTGAGTTGTTAAAGTTTAGGATAATGATTTGATTTAGACTATGTTCATCTCTCTATTTATAATCGATTTTGTTTAAACTCATTATATGAAACAGAAAGAATATCTTTTTTTGTTTTGCTAATGACATTGCTATTGATAATGATTGAATCTCAGAAACGAGATTATGGATAGTCTCGATTGTTTTGAGTAGAAATTGAAAACCAGGTAAACTATTATTGTAACCCTTATATTTAATCTAATGTTTTCTAAAATCTTTATGATAAACTATAGGAATTATTAAAAATATTATTATGTAAAGAATAAAAGAAGTCTAATTCTAAAAAAAAAAAATGTATAAACTATGACATTGTAACCCCGACCAATCAGTATCCCGGTGTCAAAACAAACAAACTGTTTTTGATTTTTTTTTTAATTTTTTTTTTGATTTTTTGCCAATCAAAATGAAAGTTGAACTTCATTTGAAATAATAAATCAAATAATAGTTCTTCTTTTATTTTAATAGATTTATTGATTTTAAAGCAATTCACAATTTTCCTACAAATAAAGTTAAGTGTGATTTCATTTTGGGTTAACCCTATTTATTTAAAGATGAAGGGAATAATATTATTTAAACCAATAAATAAAATAAAATATATAAACTTATTGAATTTCTTAATTGATCTATAAATAAATATAAATATATTCTTCTACTTACTTATAACTACCTTTCCATTTCTTTTATTAAATTTGTGTGTTTTTTAAAATATTGTCGCTTATTGTGAAATTTTGCAAAATCACTTTTTTGTTTTTTTGTAATTAAAATGTAATAATAATTTTTCAGTAATAATAATAAGAAATTAAAAGTTGAATCTTTATCTCAAACGAAATCAATAGTATATCAATAGAAAAGAACAAAAGAGAGGAAAAAAGATGTCGTCATTAGAGTTTCTAAATATGAAGTCGTTTCATCCGGGAACGAAAGAGAATCAAAAGAAACTGTTTATTGCCGAGCAGAAAGCGAGTGCCAATGAGAAACGTGAGAGAGAGCGAGCAAAAGAAAGACAAGATGAAATCGAATTCTACAAGAACAAAGCGGCACTCGGTAGACAATCGAAAATGGAGGCAGAACGTTCAAAAGTTAGTTTTCTCTATGCTGCACCACCGGGTGCCACTCTAGAGAAAGAAAAGACAACGAAAACCAACAACGATAGCAATTCGAATCGATCACCAGAGAATGAAAAGAAAGATATCAGACAGATGACAGATACAGAGAAATTCCCGTTCTTGGCGAATGCACCGGTGCAAGGCGACTACACCAGCGATATCAAGGTGACTCATAAACCGTTCGGCATAGAGTTACGTGATGTCCGATGCATTCGTTGTCAGCAATGGGGTCATAAATCGGGTGATCGCGATTGTCCATTGAAAGATGTTAACCCTAATGACCTTAAGAGATTACAACGTGAAGATCCACTATTCTCAATGTCAACAGATAATCAGCAAGGTGATAATAATGACGATGAAGATGACGATAGTATATTAAGAGAATTCTTAGAGAGTTTATCAAAGAAACAAAGAAAATTACTACTTAGACAAATCAAGAAAGAAGAGAAACAAAAGAAAAAGAAAGATAAAAATGATAAAGAAAAAGTAAAAGAAAAAGAATAAAAGAAAGAGAAAGAGAAAGAATAACAAAGATTATAATAGTAGTAGTAGTAGTAGTAGTGAGAGTGATAACGACTATTCGAGTAATGACAATTATAGCTCTGACAGTGAAGACGATAAATCATCTCACAGAAAGAATAAATCAACGAAAAGATCTCATCATAAAGAAAAAGATCATCGTAAAGAAAGTGATGATGAATATGTAGAAAGAAAGTTCTAATCATATCATATCATATCATACTCATATCTAAATATGTTAACCTTTGTAAATAAATTAAAAGCATTTTTATTTTATTTTTTGTAAAAATTTTAAAAATTTAACCGTTATTTAATTAAACATGAACCTTGTTTTGTTTTTAGTTTTATAGTTTTCTTTTTTTGTAATTATAGCATAGATAGATAACTCTATAGAATTTTAATAATGTCAAAATATGATAATATAGTTGGTGGAAAGTTAAAGTTAAAAGGAGCAGCAGTACCTTTGAAACCGAGTTTCGATGGGAAGAAGAAAAAGAAAAAGTCAAAGATTAGAAAGGTAGATGATGAAAGTAACGATGATATAAATAACGCTGGTGCTATTCCTACAACCGGTCTAACAGAGTCGGAAATCAAACATAAGAAACAACAAGAAAGACTAGAAGCAAAGAGAATCGAATCAATGATAAAAAATTCACACAAAGAGAAAGTAGAAGAATACAATAGAAAGCTAGGGAATCTTCCAGAGCATAACGATATTCCAAAGGCAAGTTAATCAACTTAACCAATTCAATTCAATACAATACAATAAAATACAATACAATCATTTAAAGTTTACTCTCTAATCATCTATCCATATAAATATCTCATTAATACTCATATTCAATTATACATTAAATACATATATATACATAATTATAATCACTAACCATTTTTTTTAATTTGAATTGAAATTCATTTTAAACTATCAATTAAATGAATTTAACTTAATAGGTTGGTCCAGGATAAAGCTAATGATTGGTGCATAGATAAAGTTAAAGATTAAGGTAGTAGATGCTAAGTTTTAAATAAAATGATTGTATCAATGTATCATCGTCATTAGTAACAGTAAATTTATTTAAAAAAACAAAAACACATAATCTCTACAAATTGCCAAGAACAACAACCTTCACCAAATATTTGATCTCAATGCAATCACAAACTGCTCTCGCTGTCAAAACAATCATCTATATGTACATACATACACATACTGGATGATATAATGGATACAACAATTGTTATAGTTATATCATCATTCCTACCAGTCATTCGATTTTAGTTCAAATAACTGTATTCTGCAACTAAGAAGATGAAGATTATGATGATAGCATGATTGCCACAAACCAACTAAACTAAAACAAAAATAATCAAGCTTAATTTATTTTATTTAAAAAAAACATCAACATGAATGTATAAAATGTGATAATATGTTACAGACAGTGAACTTAATAGATATGTTAGTTGCTATCATATCCCATTCCTCACATCAATAACAATATATATAGTAGTGTGTGTGTATTGGATGTGCTGATACAAAATTTTAAAAAAATAACTACTTTATTTGGTTTTTTAAAAGATAAAAAAAGTTATACAACCATTTTGGTAATCAGTTGTTTTTTTGATGATACATAAACCACCACACACAATCGAATTCGATTTTGAGTTATTCTATGTTTGTTGACGCACACAATATCAATAAAAAAAAGTAACAACTTTTGAAATTGAATCATTGTTTTGCAAGTCACATTTATAAGAATTATTATAAAATGATTCATTTTCGAAAAATGGCATAACCTTCCTATTTGGAATGTTCATCATGTTGTCATTGAATATTGATTTTTGAACCAATTGAGTAAACAAATTCGAGAAAATTATATTTCAAGGATTGTACAAGATTTAATAGAATTTAAGTGAACAATCTATATGTTTTTTACTACAATTTATTTGGTGATTTAAAATTTAAAGTGATGGAACAATAGTATTTAAAGAAGTAAATCTCAAGCTTTGAAATCATTCATCTCAACATATTCTAATCTAATCTTAATTTAAACTTTTAAAAAAATCTACTAAAATGTTAATCAGTTGGTATTATTTTAAAAAAGATCTTAATAATTTAGATATTAATACTTTAATACTTTTTTTCTTTCTTTTCTTCTTTTTTTTCAAAAAAAATTATAGAATCCTTAACCTCTCTCGGAAATGTTGGAAACACCTCTTCATTGACCAAGAACTTTGGATCATCAAACGGTAACTCATCTAGTCAATCTTCTATTGACACTGCATCATGTTGCTACCACTATAATCATTGTGGTGGTGGAATCAATATTGATATCGATATCAATATTAACATTGGACACGGAGGTCGTAGATGTGGTTGTTAAATGATTTTTAAAATGAATTTCATTGGCTTACCTTTTACCAATATATGTAATAAAATAAAATTTGAAATTTATAATTAAAAAGTTTTATTCTTTGAATAGTTTAATTTTTTTATTGATTTATTTATTAAACTCCTGATTTATATTAAATGTCCTCTTAAAATTATTGTGAAAGTGTAATCGATAAATAAATTCTGAAATTCGAACCCATATCTATTTATAAAATGTAAAGAAAATATTAGTTTTGATTTTTAACTGGTTATATTAAATCACCCACCCATAAAATTAATTGGTGCCCGAATCTCAAGATTAAAAGCTTGTTGAGGTTGAAATGATGCATATAATATTTTTCATTTTTGCAAATGACGAACCAAATTTTTTTCAAAACACTTAAGATTGGAAGATTAAATTTATAACATTTTTAGAAAATGAAATTTCATTCTTGTCAATTAATAAATAAAGAGGCGAAATTAATTAAAAGATTGATTAAAATTTAGAATTCAAATAAATGTCTTTCTAATTTTTAAACTACTCTTTCTAACTTATAATATGAAATAAAAAACTATTTAAAGGAGAATAAATTCCATTATTATTCATCAAAACATTAAATACTTAATTATCTCTAATTCAAATATCTAAAATCTAAAATGTTAATCAGTATGTATTTAAAGATAAATTTTAATTTATAAATAAACAAATATTAATTTTTAAACAAATAGAATCCTTAACCTCACTCGGAAATGTTGGAAACACCTCATCAATGACCAAGAGCTTTGGATCATCAAGTGGAGGTCTTTCTGGTCAATCATCAAACAGCACTGCTGGCTGTGGTAGTGGTGGAATCAATGTTGGTGTTGATGTTGATGTCAATCTTGGTTGTGTTGTTGGTGCTGTTGGTGGTGTTGTCGGAGGTGTTCTTGGACTTGTTGGTGGACTCCTCGGTGGTGGAAGATGTGGTTGTTAAATAACCTATTCCATACAAGTTGGTCGACCAATTTATATTAATAATAACATTCATTGTTAAATTAAAGTATTAATAAATATATTTTAACTTAAAAAAAACAAATTATTAAAAAAAAAAATCCTAAAAAGGATGTTTTTTGATTGATTTTGAGTTGTGCTTGCATATGCATAAAATTTAACATTTGTTAAAGTTAATAATGTTAAAATTTAAAAACTCAAAACTAATAAGTGTCAGCAGTTATAACTATATCGTTAGAAACTATGTCGGTAGTAACTTGGATGGAAGAAAACAACAAGAAGAAGTCGAAAAAGATTGGTTTAAACCAAATCAAGTGTTGAAAAAGTATCATGATGACCTGATTGCCAAGGAGCTACCGCATGTTGTCTATCTAGAGGGACCCAGTGGTAGTGGTAAAGCGCAACTACTCGAAAGACTACACAAACTAGGCTATGAAACCATAGCACAACCCTACCTACACTTCACAATGGAACCGGTCAACCAAAAACCATCAAAAACACAACAAACCAATTGGGCCAACGATATAAACAATCAAATCAATAGATTTCTTCAAAAAGTAAGTAATAATCGACAAACAACAAACAAATACAACAAAGTTCTATTATCAAAACCCTTTACTTATTAATCATTACTATTTAATAAATAAATATAGAAACAATCGATCAAAAATGGATTGATATTTGTACATAGATCACCACTTTTTAGTTCCACACTCTATTCGAACCTTTGTGAATTTGAAGATGTCGATAAGGCAGTCAGTCATATCAATTCAGAATATAAAGAAAATAGCAATAATAACGATAACTATGGTGAATCGATCATCTATTGTAAAACACCAGAAGAACTAATAGAGCAAAGAGTACAAGGAAGATACTTTAATAGTGATGATGTTGTAAGTAAACAAAAACAACAATTACATTAATTGTTACTTTTCATACTAAGACTCTTATAATCATCATCATATTATAGGATATAAATAAAACAATGAAAGCATTGAAACAATCAATAGATGTATATGATAGGATCGAAAAGGAAAACAATATATTTAGAGCGACATTGGACACAACTTCAGTCAAACAATCATGTCCTGGTATATTAGCAATGTTTGATATATATTTCACACTCTCACCAAAGTTTCAATCGATTTTAAATTTAAAGAAATAATAATCAACCAATTTAAATAAATCAAATGAGGGATAAGTAAATAATTCAATCAAATGAGGGAAAAGAATTTGTAGATTGTATTGTTTTTTGTTGTTAAAATGGTAAAAGTAATGATTATTATGAATCATTTAATTAAATGATCGTATAATCATTTCTATATTTATCTATATTATATATTAATTAATTATAATAAAAAAAGTATCTAGGGTAAGGCTTTGAAATTTCGACTGTTGTTATAAGTTGTTGTTCTGTTGCTGCTGGTTGTGTATACTATTGCTAAGTTGTAGTATTATGAAAATTGTAGTATTTAATAAGCTGGTGGATTGTATGGAGCTGGTTGTGGTTGGTATGGTTGGACTGGTTGAACCTGTTGAACCTGTGGAGCACCGTAAGCATAGTATTGTTGTGGTTGTGGTTGGTATGGTTGGTATGGTTGGTTTTGGTAGATAATTGGAGCTGGTGCAACGATGACGGTTTCCTCTGAGAAGTAGTGGTTGTTGAAATGACGAACCATCGATGGAATCAAAAACAAATCTACAAGCCATCCAATACCGAAAATACCTCTGTTTTAATTGTAATATTGTTATCAAAAAAAGTATTAGACATCAATTGCTATAGTTTTGTTGTTTTTACTTAACAATACTTACAATGTGAACAAATAAATGAAACCAGAGACATAACGTTGTAAATAGAATCTATGTACTCCAAATACACCAAAGAAGAACCAGAGTAAATAGGTGAGTCCAGTTGACTTTGGACAATGGTGATGATGATGATGGTGACTCATTTTGTTTCTATAATCGTAATTAATTGAATGAATGAATGAAATAAAAAAGATAGTTTTGTTTTTTATAAAATTTATAAAAATAGAATAAAAATGGAATATTAATGATAATATACAAAAGAATGTTAAATAAATAAAATAAATGTAATTGAATGACACTGAGATGGAGTGAAATAACAATAATAATAAAAAATAAACAAAGATGAATGACGTTTTGCCACCAAAAAAAAAGCATAAAAAAAAATAAATTGAAAAATTCTCAAAAATTAAAGAAAATAAAATAAAAAAACCTCAAAAAAAAAATTGATTACTTTTACAAGTTGTTTAAACAACAACTAACAGATATTAATTTTGTTAGAATTTGTTTATTCTTGAGAATTCAAAAAAATGATTATTAAATATTATGAATTTCAGATTTAATAGTGTATCAATTTCTTATTCCATTCAATTCTAAAACCTGTTTCTTTCTTTGAGAATTAAAAAACATAAAATAATAAAGCAAAGATTTTTTCGATGGAATTTTCAAATGGTGGGCGGTTATTTTTAAAAATGGAAATAATTTTTTGATAAAAAAAATAAAAAAAAATTGTAAATTTCAATGAATTAAAAGAATAAATAATAAAAATGTTATATGATTACATGTTGATAAAAATTATATATATGTTTTGTTTTATCTATTTTTTTTTAATGATCTAGTTGTTTTTTGATAGCTGTACGTTTCCAACGTTTATCTACTTGATCACAATCAAATTCAGGCTTGCCTAGTATTTTGTTGACGTGATTGTGTGCCTCGCACATCCATTGTGCAAATTCATGTTGACTCTGTAGACGTGCGGGTGTCGCTGTGAGGACCTCTTGAAAGTCTTTGGCACACACTTTGCACGGGTAAACCTTTGAGAATGCCTGGAGGAATTGACGTGTGTCCTCTTGGTGTTGAGCATCGGGTTTCTCTGGGTAGTAAGCGGCGATCGTATGCAGTAGATTCCACCCGCTGTTACCCAGTCCCACTGCATCTACAGGCTCATCTAAAGGCTCCCAAAATCTATGTTGTTCAGTCTTGCTACTGCTGTCAATCTTATCGGCACCACCTGTATTCATAAATTGAAACATCTTATTCTTTGTATCGTCAACACCCAGCAATGTACAAGTACCGCAATCCTCTACAACGTGTTCATTCGGTAACTGAACTTTTACTGTTGTTGTAGCTGTTTTATTATTATCGTCAATCTTTTCTATTTCATTCTTCTCACTATTAATCTTTATATGTGATAATCTATCTGAAAGTCCCATTTTTGCTAATTTTATTTTTTGATTAAAACTATCTATCTATTATTAAACCATGTAGTAAAAAAGAATAAATAAAAAAAGTGAAATAGATAAAACAATATACTAGTTTTAAGTTTTAAATATATTACATTTTGTACACCACATATGTGTGTTAATAAAATTAGATGTGATCATTCAAAAGCAAGAAATTAAAATAAAAAAAAAAATTATGAGCAAAATTATACAAAAAAATCTTATGGGTGGAAATGAGTTTAAGAATCACAGATACTCTTTGAGGTATGATATTTGGCAGACTTTTTACACTGAGGATGAACAATTAAGAGATGATTATGGCTCTGCACTACTTTATCCAAATCAGATCTAAATGTATAATAATATATAACTGAATATTATATTAATAAATTAAAAAAATAAACAACGGTACAAGCTGACATACTGGCACTAAACAGATGAGGTGGGGTATGAGTCTCTGATTTTTTGGTTGCAATATCGTAGATAACCAGATCAGGACCATACTGTGGAATACTATAGAGTTTGCCATTATAGACAAAAGACACCAGGAAGTAGCAAGGTAATCGTAATTCACCGTGTCTCTCAAACTTGTTTGTCCTGATATTGTATCGATCGACTCTGGCCAAGCGATCATTTTCAAATCCACCAACCAAATAGATATGATCTTCACCGTCGCAACAAACCGATATCTTAGTTCCACCTTTGATTCCTGTCATCTCTTCGGTGATGAGTGCACGCGTTTTAACGGATAACCTATGACAAGTTCTCTCTGAACCAGATCCTCCGAATACATAGATGAATTCACCCGACACAACAGAGTTGAAAGTATTTGGTAGATGTTTCATTGTGATTGTCGGTTTCTAAACTGGTATTTATATGCTTTTTAATTTTCTTTCTATCCTCTTCGATCGGTTTCTTTAGTTTACTCTCTTCTGCTAAAAGATGTTCATGTAGTTTACGGAAATGGCTGGAATAGACTCTTCCTTTTCAAACAAAGAACGATATCTATCGGTGGAGAGCTTTATTGTTTTCCACAACTCTTCTAATCTATTGCTATATAATGAACTTGTACTGTTGGTATTATCACCACCACATTTACCAAGATCTTGATGGTCATTAAACTTTCATAGTATTCTCTTTTTAGTTATCTAATGATTCTTTAATACCGATGATATGCTCACAGTGGCGAGTATGTGATTGATTCTCTTGTGTATGCAGAAAATAGCATCTAGAACACGACAACTTATTGCAAAGAATACAAATAGTTTCAAAACTACCATTGCGTTCTTGGCAGAGCATAAAATGATTCCAATTTAAATCAAACATATCTGATTTCAAACTACTACTGCTGACTGAAATTATTGATTCGAATAATATTGACTAATAACTATTACTTGTGCTAATTATGATTTTCTGACCGATCAATTTATCTTATAAATAGTGCTCGTGTGAGCAATAATCGGATAATCATAAAATAATTATTTTCAAATTAAAAAATTAAATTGAATTAGAATATTACATAGCAATATCAACTCACACAAAAATATATACTTTTTATGACTGAGTTTAATTTGATTCGGTTGGTTATAAATCGATCGATTGTTGTTTATAGTCATTTTAAAATTTTAAGTTGTTTTGATTATTTTTTTATTTATAATATAAAGTTATGTTTACATCTGATTTGGATAGAGTAGCGCAGAGCCATAACCACCTCTTATTCGATTATCTTCATTGTAGAATGTCTCCCAGTTATCATATTTCAAAGAGTATCTATGATTCTTGAAAATCACACCACCCATAAGATAGATATAATCGTTGTTGTTATTGTTATCAGTGTTGCAGTTGTTTTTGTTATTGTTATTATGGTGATAGAGCATTGATAGAGTCGCTCCATGGCTTTCAATATCAGTTGATTTCAAAGTCACAGATTGTTTAGTTGTTACATTGAATCGGATGAATTGTTTCTCGGAAGAGTGAATGTAGACATTACCATTACCGTCGGTACAAGCTGACATACTGTGACTAAACAGATGAGTTGAGCTGTGAGTTTCTGATTTCTTGGTGGCGATATCGTAGATAACCAACTCACGACTATACTGTTGAATGCTATAGAGTTTACCGTTATAGACAAAAGACACTAAAAGGTAGGAAAACAATGGTATTTCACCGTGTGTCTCAAACTTGTTTGTCCTGATATTGTATCGATCGACTCTGTCAATGTGTTTATCATTCTCAAAGCCGCAAACCAAATAGATATGATCTTCACCGTCGTAACAAACCGATATATAAGTTCCACCTTTGATTCCTGTCATCTCTTCGGTGATGAGCTCACGCGTTTTAACGGATAACCTATGACAAGTTCTCTCTGAATCATTTCCTCCAAATACATAGATGAATTCACCGACCGACACAACAGAGTTGAAAGTATTTGGTAGATGTTTCATTGAGAGTTGTTCGACCGAGTTATTATCGGTGCCAATAAGCATGCCATCAGATTTCAGTCTTGAGTAATGCAACGAGAAGATGTAGGCTTGATGTCTACAATCCAAATCCAGCTGAATCGACAATTGAATGATTTCATTGAGTTTATCAAAATCGAAATCGCTCACTGTTAAACGGTAATTTTTGACTGACTTTAAAAGGTTGGACATGATATCCGGTTTTGTCATCAATGAAAACTTTCGATTGAATTTGTAAAGTAAATCCAATAGCATTACATTGTAATCATTATCGTAGTGCTCCATCATCTTGGTTAATATTTCATTGTGAAAGTAGAACAGTGTTTTCTTATTATCTTCAACGAATTCTAATAATGATTTACTTTTTTCAACCGATTCCAAAGCTGATTTAAATGAATATCTATCTTGTGTATCTGGCTCTATACTATCACCATAACTATTACTACCTTCACTACTTTCACTAATTTTACTAATATTATTACTATTTAAATTTATAATACCAATTAATTTTCTTAATAGATCTAAACTGGTGTCGAAATGTTGTTTAATTCTATCTTTGTCCTCTACAATCGGCTTCTTTAGTTTATACTCCTCCAAAGTAAGATATTCGTGTAGCTTACGGAAATGATCGGAAATAGTCTCTTCCTTTTCAAACAAAGAACGATATCTATCAGTGGACAGTTTTATTGTTTCCCATAGCTCTTCTATTCTGTTGCTATATACTGAACTAACACTTTCATCTTCTTGATCGTCACTAAACTTTAGTATTTTATTACTATCTAATGATTCTTTTATATCAGTGATATGCTCACAGTGACTAATATGAGATTGATTATCATTTATATGTAGAAAATAGCATCTAGAACATAACAACTTATTGCAAAAAATACAAATAGTTTCAAAACTTCTATTATGTTCTTGGCACAGCACAAAATGATTACTATTTAAATCGAACATATCTGAACAAATTAATACTACTACTAACTACTAAAACAAATCAGAAATCAGTTGTTTTTTTTTTTCACTGTAAAAAAATTATTTTGAAACTTAAAAATTTAATTTGTGAGCAAAACAACAGAATCGTTATTGAATTTTGATTTGTTGATGCCTGTGATTATTTTATTTGATATGGTAATAATAAAAATAAATATTTATTTTGTGAATTTTGATTTAATGAAATCAAAGAGTGTGAAATTTATTTATTATTGAATTTTGATTTGTTGATTTATCGATTGTTTGTAATATATTATTGTTGTTGTCATTTCGAAATTACATTTTGTTATTTGTTTTTGTTGTTTTTCTTTGTTTTGTTGTTATTTACAAAAAGTCGCATTTTGACTCGAAACTTTCCTTTTCTTTTTCCAATTGCTCCAAGAATTCCTTGATCAAGTTGTTATGTACATAGAGTTCAAAGTTGATTCCATTCAAAAATAATTTCTCCATATAGCAAAAGTCTTTGCCAGTGAAATTAAAGAATTTACCAAGTACTTGATAATCAACACGAACTGTTTCACCCCAAAACTTTACACACATAACAGAGCTATATAGTTAAAAAAGAGAAAATGTTAATATAAATATTGACTTAACTGTTATTTAAAAATTAAATATTTACCTTATGAGCAAAAGGTTGAAAATTTGTTTGTGGTTGATTCCACATCGATTTACAAATTTGTCGGCATAGTAGAGAACCAGAGGGAAAAATGACATTGGTGTTTCGTGTGCTACCAATACGTTCTTTGCACATTCGAGGGAGTATTTGATGAGCTCCATCGATTGGAGGTTGTAATAATTGATGATGTAGTTACTGTCATAGTTGATTAGCCATGACAGAACTTTGTAGACATAGAAATTAATATCGGTGGGAATGACAATCATTTGGTCGGCTGAACTACAGTTGGTATCGATATTGTAAATTGGAATGGTGGAGATTGTGTCTTGGAAACTATTGATATTATTTGTGTTTGTTGATATTGATTTTAAAGGTTGTTGTTGTTGTTGTAAACTATTGTTATCGACTAACATTCTGTCAAGTTCGTTGTTTTGTTGAAAATCGTATAAATAACTACCTGTGGAAACTGCGGAAGCATATTCATTGGAAATTAAAAACTCATTTGACTGCTCTGGAAGTTGGAAAAAATCTTGTTGTTGTTGTTGCTGTGGTTGTTGAAAATTGAATTGAAAAAGTTGTTGTTGAGGTTCATTTGAAAAATTATAAATTATTGGTTGTTGTTGTTGTTGATCGTTAAAAACTGAATTTCCATTGTAATAATTATAATTGCTATTGGCACTATTATTATACTAAAAAAACTTGTTGTTGTTGATTTTGTTGTTGTAAATATTGATATTGTGGGTTGTGGTGGTTGGAAGTGAGTACGGATCCTCCAAGAAAAGCGGTTGTGTCGATTGAACCGGCTGATTCGCTGAGTTGAGGTGTCAAGTACTTCAGTGCTTGCGATCCAATGTTTTTGATAAAACTCGAAAACAATGAGATCTGATTGTCAATCATCATCATAACCATCTTTTAATATTTTTTAATTTCCTGTGGAAATTGCAAAAGTGGCAATCCTGGAAATAAACTATTGAAAAAAATAATAAAAAAATGATTACAATAAAATAATTATAATAATAATATAGATAAAATCTAAAATAATTAATTATTATTCTGATGATGATGCTGTTGCTTATAAATAATTATATGATAATAAATAAATGATGACAAAGTTATTGGTTTAAATAATCTGATATTTGTTGAAAATGATTGATTTTGGTGATGTTCACTGGTTTGGAATTTATGCAAACGGTTTAGTTTATTTTGACTGTAATAAAATATTTAAAAGATGAATATAGATGTGAGTGTGTGTGTTTGCCAATGATTAATTAAATTGGATTTGATAAGGTGTGTGTTGTTGAAGTTAAATTATTTTTATTTTATTTTATTTTTTTTATGTGTGGGTTAATTTATTAAAAAGTAAAAAATATATTAAATAATTAAATAATAAAATAAATAAATATTATAAAGAAGTAATAATTAATTTATATTTTTGATTTATGATTAAATTTCTTGAATGGAATTTTTATAAAAAAATAGTTGGAAATTTTGAAAAACTAAAAAGTATGTTGGCTGGAAGGTTGTTGTTGTTTTTTCTTTTCTGATGATGTTGCTAAAAAGCACTGCAATGCTAAATAGGTTGTATACGGTTGCTGCTATTGTCAATGATTCTAATGGGGTAAACTGATTATTATTGTGAAGAGATGAGTTTGTGTGAGAGAGTTTTTTTTTTTTTTTTTTTTTTTTCTGAATATTTGTAGAACTCTGATTTGCTTTGTTGGTATTTATTTGTTGTTTTTAAATACTAAGTTTGTAAAATTTAATCGATTAAAACAACTGTGGTGGTTTTTGTTTTTCTAGCATTCTGGTGGGGGATCTTGGTGTGAGTGTGGTGTTATTGCAACATGTCAGTGTGTGTGGGGAGACACGTGTTGTCACCAAAGAAGACTTTTTTTTTTTTGCAAATTTATTTTATTTATTTTTTTATTTGTTTTTTTTTGCAAACTTTAATTTGATTTTTATAATAACTAAAAGTATATAGGTTGTGTAGGGTGGTTATTATATTTGTTTATTGTAACACAATGATATTTTTTGATATCGAAAAACAAAAAAAAAAAAAACCAAACAAGTGTGGTTAAATGAATCACAACTGAAAGAATAATAATGGTGAGTCAAAATATGATTTTTTTTTCTTTGCATCATTGATTTTGCAGGATAAAATTGGTCAAAATTTAAAGTTTTTTTCTAGAAATTAGAAAAATAAAAAAGAAAATTATGGTGGAATAGATTCGGTGCTAAAAGAGTGTCACTAAATATAGCGATAGTGGGGTTTCTTTCGAAAAAAAACATCACGAACTTTTTTGGGGGGTAACTCTAGAGTTATAAGAATAATCGAGCAAAGTGCAAAATTCCTCTCTAGAAGGGAACTCCACGGAGTGCGTGTGTGTTATATATTTTTGTTTCTATTCAATATTAACATACCTTTTCATCTCAAGATTAAACAAATTTAAAGTACTAATAAGGCAATTAAATTCCATTAAATTCTATTTAATTTAAAATGATTTTATTTTATTTGCAAAACAACAACATTACAATACCATTTCAAATTTGCACATGGACAAAAACTAAATTCGTAAGTTTAGGTTTGATTCTGAAAAGTTGAGGGAATGTTACTTAAAATTTAATAAAGCTTCGTGCGTTGGTGGTGAATGTTGACTTATAAGTTGACTACCCTGGTTTTGGTTATAATATTATTTTATTTTATTTAAAATAAATTTGTATGTATGTACTGATTTGGTTGGTTATGTGTGTGTGTGGTGAGTCACTAAATAATTAATTTAATATTAGCTCATTTTATACAAATTTATTTAATTTTAAAATTAAATTAAGTTGAGGATTATTATGATTTGGGTTGAGATTAGCTAGTTAGTCATCAAATGTGAATCTCGGTTTTTGACGACCGGCTTTAACCTCGGATCTCACCATTTTATCCTTTTTACGTTTCTCTTCGGCGTAAGTAGGAACATCGGTGGGCAATCTCTCTTTGGGGATGATCGATGCTTTTGTTACTATCTTTTCTAGTTTCTCTATTACATCACTGACATTAAGTTTCTGCTCACGATGCTTCGATGAGTTGATCACGAATTCACCGTCACTTGTTATGTTCTTAGCATACTGCATCTATAATAAGGTTTTTGAAAAAAAGAAAAGTTAATAATAGTTCAATTAAACTTTCACCTTTTTTTTATCTTTCATGTTTGTTGTTTAAACATAAAGCAAACTTGTTTTTACTGATAATAATAATAAAGATGGTAATAATGATGATAATGATAATAGTAACTCATACTCTTAGTGTATCTCTGCAATGTTCACTTAGCCAATCGGCATTGTCAAGATTGAATCTTGCTTCTACTTTTGTATTTACTTTATTTACATTTTGACCTCCTGCACCACTTGATCTTGAGAATTGAAAATCAATCTTTTCACGAGGAACATGAATCTTTACATTCGATCTCTGTTTTTGAAGTGTAGTAGAAAAATATAAATAAAATGCTCAATTTAATAATATCTAAAGTAGTTGTTGTTACTTACACTTGAATAATTCGCTACAAATAAAGAAGATATAGAATATTGATTTAATCTATTTGTTTTATTTACAATTGTTATCATTTCTTTTTTATTTTTCTTTTTCTCTTGTTATCTTTTCTTTCTCTTTTTTATTTGATTTGATGTTTAATATAAATCTTTTTATCGACGATATATAGTTTAAACTTAAGGTGTATATGTATATAAATTATATTTTACAAATAAATATGATAATAATAATTATAATAATCTAAACTAAGCTATTTGAATGTGAATGCTCAATAATATTTACAGAAAACAATAAAAAACTTTACTAAAACAAATCTTGAGAATCAATTTTTAAACAGTAGAATTTGTTTTTTAATCTTATAAATATATATTATATAATAATACAAATATTTTATATTAAATGAAAAAATTTTTGATCTTCATGATTCTGATTTTTTTTATTTAAATTAATTTTTAATTTTTTTTTAATTTTTTTGAATTCTGGTTAAAAATGAGATGCTATTAAAATTAATCTAATTAAATTATTTATTTAAAAAATTAATGACAAAACTAATTTTTTTTTCTGTTTCTTCAAAGAGAATAAATCAAATGAGATGCTATTCAAATTAATCTAATTAAATTATTCTTTTTTATTTCGAAAAAACTCTGAAAATCAAAGAATTTTATTTTTTGATTGTTTTTGTGTGAATTGATTTAAAAGATCTAAGTTTCATTTTGTAAAATATTTTTGTAATTTGTTGTATAAATAGATCATTGTATTATTAATCATTGTTTAATTATAGTATATATTTTTAATTAGTTAAACAAAACTTTTTATATTTGAAGAAAAAAACAAAAAAAAAAAAAAATGGTTAACATTCAAGAGATTAGAAAGAAATAATCAAAAAATAAATAGTGATATCTTTTATTCGAAATACTTGGAGAAGAACAAACCAGTCGTTTTTACAAATGTTGCAAACAGTTGGAGTGCTCTCTCGAAATGGACTGACGATTATATATTGCGAGTGATCGGTGATCACAAGGTCGATGTCAATATGTGTACGTTTGGAAAGATGTCCGATATTACCAAGATGTCGTTCGCCGAGTATTATCGTAACTCACTCGCACAATGGCCAGACATCAAACCGGAGACACTCAATCAGAATCTTCCATACCTCAGAAATTTCGATTGTTTCGGTGAGTTTCCTGCGTTTGGCGATGATGTCCGTAGTCAAGAACTTTTCAAACCCGACATTCATAATATGATTGTTCGTGGAGCATTTATCGGTGCTAAAAACACTGCCACTCATTTCCATAAGGATACAGGTGATAATGTCGTCGCTGTTATTCGTGGAAAGAAGCTGGTTGTTCTAGTTCCACCAGCGGAGGAATCAAACTTGACAAGAGATCCTCTCAATATCTCGGTTGGCGAGAACGATTCAGGTGCACCACTCGAGTCACATCCTTCACTTGCACGCGTAAACAATGCCTTTGTTACGACATTGGACGTTGGAGACGCTCTTTTCATTCCCATCGGTTGGAATCACTATGTAAAGAATTTAGATTTCACTGTTTCAGTGTCTTGTTGGGGAAAGGATATTAATCCTGATAAACAACATTATTAAGCAAATTGTTGTTTTTGGTTAAAATTAATTAATTGGTTGGTTAATGATGATGATTATGATGATCATGATGATCATGATCATGATAAATGACCATTCAATTCCAATAAAATTATCTTAAAAATAGTATAAGTTATTTAACTTTTGGAGAAAGTTAGTTGAACTTTATTTGATCAGTTAGTAGTGATAGCGAATGTTGATGTTTCATGTTATCATAACCATAATAAATATAGATATGTTACCAGTTAAAACAAACAAATATATATGTGCACTCACCTCTTTTGGGTTAATCAAAAACTCTACCTTTTTTTTTTTTTTTTTTATGTTTATTTTTCACATGATTAGTCATGTTTACATTGTCGATGATTTTCAGTTTTATTTATATATTAATATAACCACATCAATATATAAATTATATTCAAACACCCACACAAACAAACACACTCACAGATATATATATAAAAGACAAAAAAATAAGATAATAGATATATTTTTAAAGTTAAAATTAAAAATCATGGCTATTGTATTTTGATTGCAAAACAGCAACATATGGTTGGTTTTTATTTTATATCTCACGATAAATATAGAATGATATTATACATCAATAGTCACACCACTAGTGCACTGCTGTAGTTACCAGTGATCAAATGGTAATACAGGTGTTCTATTTCATTATTTGTTTATATATGTTGTGTTATTTTTTTTATTTTTTATTGGTAAATTTATTAAAATAACTCCTTAATTAATAAATGTCTACTTATAAGTACACACATTGACAAATCATTATTTCATTAATTTATATTACTTCACAATTTATATATCTACATCTAAAAATATATAAATTTCTAACAAATAAAAAGAACCGAGATTTACTTTTTTAATCACAAAAAAGAAAAGAAGTAAGTAATCATTATTCATTGTTATATATTATATATTTAATTAAATATTCCAATACTAATAGACAAATAAATAGTTTTTCTTTTTATAAATAATTTGTAAAATTATACTTTAAAATTATTCATAGTTTATATATGGATAATAATAATAATAATAATAGTGAAAATAGTGACAATAATAGCTATAATATCGTTTATAATAATAGTGATATTAGTGGTTTTGTAAATAATGACGATCTTCCCATACCAACGATAAATGATGAGCTTTATAATTTACCAATTTCACCAAATGAATCATATTCTCCTGAGGAATCATTTGAATTAGTACACAATAATAATAATAATAATAAAAATAATAACAATAACAATATTATAACACCAATTTCACCAATATCTACAAACAACTCATCAACCAATATTTCACCAAGAAAACCAGAAAATAATCCAGCAGTACCATCCAACGATAGAAAAATCAATTCAATCAGTTGGATTTTTCGAATTGTTTCGTTTTGCAACATGGATTGATATTGTTTTGATGATCATTGGAAGTATCGGTGCTTGTGCAGCTGGTGTAGCAACTCCAGCCATTTCCATTGTATTCGGACAGGTTATGAATGTCTTTACCTATCAGGAGCTGAGCAAACCGGATTTCGATATCTACAAAGAGATTTCCAAGGTCACTCTGAATTTCGTTTGGATCGCTATTGGAATGTTTGTCGCTTGCTATATCGAAGTTTCTTGCTGGTCGATAGCTGGTGAGCGTCAATCGGTTCGCTGTCGTAAACGCTACCTGAAAGCAATTCTCAGTCAGGAGATAGGATGGTACGATGTCACTAAATCCAGTGAGTTGTCGACACGTATCGCTTCGGATACTCAGTTGTTCCAAGAGGCAATCGGTGAGAAAGTTGGAAATTTCCTACATTTCTCTTCGACTTTTGTATCGGGATTCATCATTGGTTTAGTGAATGGCTGGCAACTGGCTTTGGTTATCATATCGATTACACCTCTGATTGCTGCAGCCGGTGCTTTCATGACAAAGATGATGACTGAACTAACGAAACGTGGTCAGGATGCCTATGCCAAAGCGGGAAGTGTAGCCGAGGAGAAGATCGGATCAATTAGGACGGTTGCTACTTTCTCTGGTGAGGAGCGAGAGACAACACTCTATGCATCGAACCTAAGTGATGCTCTAAAGATTGGTCGTCAAAAAGGTCTAATGAATGGATTGGGTATTGGTTTGGTATTCTTTGTCATGTTTGGATCCTATAGTTTAGCTTTTTGGTACGGTGCTAAATTGATCACTGACAAATATTATAATCCAGTTTCACATCGTGATTGGCAAGGTTCAGATGTTTTAACTGTATTCTTTTCTGTTATAATGGTTGGTTTAATTTTATAATTTTAAATTTATAATTGATTATTAATTTATTTTAATTACTCTAGGGAGCAATGGCATTAGGACAAGCAACACCAAATCTTGCAAATTTTGCTAATGGAAGAGGTGCTGCCTATAAAATATTCCAAGTGATCGATAATCATTCAAAGATTGATCCATTTTCAAAGGATGGAATTGAACATTCGGCAGAGGGTGATATTGAATTTAGAAATGTATCGTTTGCCTATCCTTCCAGACCTGAAGTACGTATTTTCAATGGATTTAGTTTGTCTATAAAGAAGGGTCAGACTGTTGCGTTGGTTGGTGATTCTGGAGGTGGTAAATCATCGGTAATCTCATTGTTGGAACGTTTCTATGATCCATTGGATGGTGAAATCTTGATGGATGCTATCAATATCAAAGATATCAATGTTAGATGTCTTAGACAAAACATTGGATTAGTATCACAAGAGCCGACATTGTTTGGTGTTTCCATTGCCGACAACATTAGATATGGCTGTGAAAATGCTTCGATGGAGCAGATTATTGAAGCAGCTCAAACTGCCAATGCTCATGATTTCATATCGGCGTTACCCGATGGATATAATACACAGGTCGGTGAAAAGGGTGTACAAATGTCAGGTGGTCAGAAACAAAGAATTGCCATCGCAAGAGCACTAATAAAGAATCCAAAGATTCTATTGTTGGATGAAGCTACCAGTGCGTTGGATGCAGAGAATGAACACTTGGTTCAACAAGCCATCGATAAGCTGATGCAAGGAAGAACGACGATTGTGATTGCTCACCGTCTCACCACTGTTCAACATGCAGATGTTATTGCTGTAGTTCGAGGTGGTACCATTATTGAACAAGGAACACATCAAGAGTTGCTCTCAATGAATGGCGTCTACACATCGTTGGTTCATCGTCAACAGAATGGAGAAGCTGAGGATCGTCGTCGTTTGAAATCAAGATTCAAAAAGAAATTATCAAATGGCAGACCACTGTCCATTACTGATACCGCTTCGATATCTTCATCGATTTCCGATAGTGATAATGATTCCTCGAGTAACGATGAATCGGCTACTGAGAACAACGACGAAAAGAAGGAAAAGAGAAAGAAGAAAAAGTTGGAAAAGAAAAAGAAAAAGACAAAGGAAAAGTCGGTGCCAATGACAAGAATATTCAAGATGAGTCAAGAGGAGTGGCCATTCTTTTTATTGGGTGTACTGGGTGCAATGGTGAATGGTGCAATTATGCCAGTGTTTTCTATTATTTTCTCAGAGATTCTCAAGGTTTTCAATTCCACCAGTATGTATCACGATGCTATTCGTCTGTGTCTTTGGTTCTTGTTGTTGGCGTCGTGTGCGGGTGTCGCCAATTTCGTACAGATCTCATCGTTTACCTATATCGGTGAGGTTCTTACCTACCATCTACGTTATTTCTCATTTCGTTCGATTATCCGACAGGACATTGGTTGGTTTGATATGCCAGAGAATGCAACCGGTATTCTTACTGCCAACTTGGCAACCGATGCCACTCTAGTACAGGGAATGTCGAGTCAACGTCTTGGATTGGTCATTCAAAACCTGGTGACAATTGTCGTTGGTTTGGTGATTGCTTTCATCTCTGGTTGGAAGCTGACACTTGTTGTTTTGGCAACGGTTCCAATCATTGCATTCGCAGGCAAAGTTGAAATGGAATTTATGTCGGGTTTCTCCAAAGAGGGAAAAGAAGCATATGCCAAATCAGGACAGATTGCAACAGAGGCAATCGGTGGTATTCGTACGGTGGCATCATTCAATGCCGAGAAAAAGGTTTACGATAAATTCAAATTTGCACTCTCTGAACCGATAAAGATTGCCAAAAAGAAGGCAATCACTGCTGGTTTGATATTTGGATTCACTCAATCCACCATGTTTTTAATATGGGCACTCGGTTATTGGTACGGTGGAAAACTGGTTGGCGAAGGCGAGTGGAAAGCACCCAGCTCTGATATCGTAGATATTTGTGTTCCACCAAACTATACCTATGGAGTTAGTAGAGGTCGTTGTATTTACATTCAGAATAGTATCTATGGATTTGGACAGATGCAGCGTGTATTCTTTGCCATTGTAATGTCTGCCATGAGTATGGGAAATGCAAGTGCATTCGCACCGGATATGGCCAAGGCAAAGACGGCAACCAATGCCATTTTCAAATTGATTGACAAAGTCAGTAAGATCGATCCCTTTAAAAAGACTGGTCATACTCTTGAGGATATCAAAGGTGACATTGAATTCCGAGGTATTCAATTCTCATATCCTTCACGTCCAAACAAGTTGATTTTCAACGACTTTTCACTCAGTATCCCAGCCGGCAAGAAAGTGGCGCTGGTAGGTGATTCCGGAGGTGGTAAATCATCGGTAATCTCATTGCTCGAGCGATTCTACGATCCGGCAGTAGGCGAAATTCTACTGGATGGTGTGCCAATCAAAGACATGAATCTCTCTTGGTTGCGAAGTAATTTGGGTTTGGTCGGTCAAGAACCATTTTTATTTTCAGGAACCATCAAAGACAATATTAAATATGGTAAGCCGGATGCAACTCTGGATGAAGTGATCGAAGCAGCTAAAGCAGCCAACGCTCATACCTTTATCGAGGAACTACCGAATGGGTACGATACACCGCTCGGTGATAAATATACTCAATTATCGGGTGGACAGAAACAGAGAGTTGCCATTGCAAGAGCGATCATCCGTAATCCAAAGATATTGCTACTGGACGAAGCAACTAGCGCACTCGATTCCAAATCAGAGACAATCGTACAGGAGGCCTTGGATAATGTAATGAAAGGTAGAACTTCAATCGTAATAGCACATCGTCTTACTACAATCATCGATTCCGATATCATAGCAGTTGTTAAAGGTGGTCGTGTAGTTGAAATTGGTACTCATGATCAATTATTGGAATTGAATGGTGTTTATACAAATTTAATTGCAAGACAATTATAAATTATTATTATTCCAGGTTGACAATAAAAATTATATTTGAATCTAAAATTCAAAGTATTGGAGAATAATTTATCTTTGAACCTATAATTTTTTAATTTAGCATTCTTAAAAAAGAAATTTGGATTACCAGATCTCTCGGGAATTGGAATAGAATATTTGAAAAAACTATACGTTGATCAAGGTGGAAAATGCGCAATATCAAATATTGAAATGCAGGTTGGAAGTAAACGACATTTCCAAATGAGTTTGGACAGAAAGAAAGACAAAAGAGGTTATTTTTTAGATAATATACGATTAGTATGCTTGGAGTTTAATACTAGAGCAAAATGGAGAATATTATTTGAAGATATAAAGATAACCAATACTATGATTTTCAATCGTTTTATAAGAAATATAATATTAAAAAAGCGATTTATAAATTAGTGGTTAATAGCGTATATGATACATGTAATAATAAAAGAAATAAGATTAGATTAAAGAATAGCACAGTACATAGAATTTAAAGATGACATCCTACAATAGTTAAATAGTACACCAACAAATTCATTGCAGAATTAGATTCATCAACCACACATGCTGGTATTACACCACTTCAGACATCAGAGTTGCGTCTATCCGAATCGAATTCATCGGACATCTCAACGGATTTATGTAACAACAACAGTCATTTTTTATCTATCATCAATAGCGCATCTACGAGTTAGCGAGACAAATGAAATAAAGTTATTTAATAACTAATATGTATACAATTATTAATTTAAAAAAAAAATAAAGTTTTAAAATTTACTAAAATTTCAAAAAATTGATTTACCTGTCAAATTTTTATTCTTTTGACCAGTCAACAAACTAATTGTTTTTGTGTGGTGATCAAAAATTCAACCCATAATTTTAAAAGAGCAATATATCACAATAGTTTATAAAAGAAATTAGAAAAAATGATTTACAACTCATTTAATTATGTTGTTTGATTGGCTGGGTATCTGCAAAGGTCACCTGTTATCGAAAGAGGCCATAAAAACATGAATGGGGAGGTTTCAGTAAAGAGATCGGAGCAATAGATGGTAACTGATTGCCTGACGCAAGTGGTTGACAAACATGTGGCTGGTTTCGTAAGAGACTGGATCCCAGGTTTCTAAATACCGGATGTGGCTCAAGGCTGGCAACAGAACAGGCAAAAATTCGGAGCCGACTGTAGTGCGCAGATCACAATCAAATATCTACCAATCGAAGTGCAGGAACTAAACCTCAAACTCGTTTTTTTTCGCCTTTCTATCTTTATTAAACACGAACTGTGGGGTGATATCAAGCTCTACACCTTGACTATCGGCTTTTGTTTTTTCTCTCAATTAGTTGAGTATATATTTATTTATTTATCTGTATATAAAAACATTAGTCACTTTTGTATGGTAAAAATTATATTTGTTCAATCACAGCATTGTTCATTGTTAAGTTGATTTTTACTTTTTTAACATAAAGCCTTTTTTTGCAATCATCACTCGTTTTTATTAATAAATTTTTCACTTTTTTTTTCATTTTTTACAAATTTTTTAGAAATCGTAGAACGTCACTGTCATCTTACATTCTGCTATTCTAGTCCGTTGGGATGACTTCGCCCTCTTGTGACTGCGCTACACAAAAAAGTGGTTCTTATAGTGTGCTGGGAATCATGTAGATTGGCGAGATCGATATCATGGTCTGAGATGTCTTTCGAACCTACGCTGGCAAATGATAACAATCAATCATTTACACCTCAGACGGGATAGAGGATATGGTATCCATCAGTATGTCATACTATTCACATTGGTATTCGCTCTTAGTCGGGTGAGAGTGAACAGATACCAGTACTTAATGGATATAGCAGCGATCAACAATCGAGAATAGACACACTCCTTAACGATTTAACAGCTAATCATACGCCTTGTCAACGTAGATAGAAGCCATCAAATCGTGGAATGTGGGAGAATCGTATGACGTGGATCAAATACATCTTTTTAAGGATAAATCAAGCATGAAAGTAAACCGGTGGGTGGAATATTAATCAAAAATACAGCGTTCTATTGAGCGGTACAACCCTCCTTCTCCAATTTTAAATACCTCTTTCAACCACTTTAAATAAAACATGACCACATTAGTTATATAAAAAAAAAATACACCTTGACTATCAGTAATAAATTTTAAAAAAAAAAAAAAAAAAAAAAAATCTTTATCAACATACAAATAATCACTTGGTTCCTATGGTCATCCGATGCTAAATCATTTAAGAATACAATGACACTCTCCAGAGCAGTACATCATTGGAAAAATGGTGGTATTTCATTGTGGGATATGAAACTACGAAATGACGCTCAACACATATGGATACTAAATAGAGTAATTGCAAATCAAGACGTCTATTCTCCATACTACCAAAGCTGGCGTAACCAGATCAGACATAACAAGATATCCTCACATACACTCAAGATCACTTCCTGGTATGGCATACATCAAACAAGACAGTTGTAAACTACTACTCACTTCTACCTCTTCGACGAATCATCAGACCTAACAGCGATCATCTACCACATTTTGAAACATGTCAGTTCAATTCTATTCAGTCAAGATGACAAAATACTCGATTTCTCCAACCAATCTATTATATCTGACTTCGATATCCACAGAAACATTCTAAAAATAATAAACAACACTCCAACGCCAACTAACTAATCAAGTAAATGAAATTAACTCTCTTCCCAACCTGCTAACTAATTAATTAAATCAACCAACAACTAAAAAGAAAAAAAATAGACTACGAAAAAAAACTTGATGATAAATCCATCCTTTTAATATAACTTTAATAAAACATGTATACCACTTTATTTATAAAAAAAAACATTTAGTAGTGCTTACTAAAAATAAAATAATATGTCAATATTACATTAAAAATGTCAAGAAAATAATAATTGAAATAATGTTATTATTGTTTTATTTAGTATTATGAATCGTTCGATATTGATTTTGTGTATTTAACAACTACATCTACCACCACCACCGAGAAGACCACCAACAAGACCAAGAACACCTCCAACTACACCTCCAACAACACCAACAACACAACCAAGATTGACATCAACATCAACACCAACATTGATTCCACCACTACCACAACAAGCGGTGCTGTTTGATGATTGACCAGAAAGACTTCCACTTGATGATCCAAAGCTCTTGGTCATTGATGAAGTGTTTCCAACATTTCCGAGTGAGGTTAAGGATTCTATTTTTTTTAAAATTTGTTAAGATAAATTTGTTCAAAATATCATTTATATTTAAAATAAATTTCATCTTTGAATACATACTGATTAACATTTTAGATTTTAGATATTTGAATTAGAGATAATTAAGTATTTGATGTTTTGATGAATAATAATGTAAATTCATTCTCCTTTAAATAGTTTTTTATTCACATAATAATTGATTCTAAATGTTTAAAGTTGATAATCTAAACAAAGATCTTTAATTTTAAAGAGTCACTATTATTTGAATACTTCAAATTGTACAATTTTTCAATGATTCTTTATTTTGAATCAATAATTCATTCTATCAAGTTAAGCAATAACTCTAAAAAAGATTGACAGATTCCATCTGATTTGATGCATTTTCGATTTTGAAATAACATATAAAATATATATATTTCGTATACTCTTTTGATATTTTATAAATAATTAACTCCAATCAATCTCTGGTTCTACAGATTTTGTTAAAACTGTTTTGAAATAAAACTGGTTAACCCACTTTGATCAAAACTCTTGAAAATTTGCAAAACCACCTTTTTATTACTTATTTAACAAATGATATATTAATACTGTTTGTTAAATCAAAGATTATTATGAATTTATTGTTTATTGAAAAAAATTTTATTTCATTGGTGGTAGTTGATTTTTATCAATATGTTTTGAATCTTTGAAAGAAGGTTTCATAAAATAGAATAAGAAAAATAATTAATATATAAGATAATAAATAATATCATATCAAGATCAGATCTACAAAATATATTGTTCAAAGAACTATCAATTGGAATAAAAATAATAAAATATTTTATTTATTTAAATTAATTTGATAAATATTGGTTATTTAACAGCCACAACCTCCCCCTCCGAGGAGTCCACCAACAAGTCCAAGAACACCTCCAACTACACCTCCAACTACACCTTCAACAGTGCCAACAACACAACCAAGATTGACATTGGCACCTACACCAACATTGATTCCACCACTGCTACAACAAGCGGTACTGTTTGATGATTGACCAGAAAGACCTCCACTTGATGATCCAAAGCTCTTGGTCATTGATGAAGTGTTTCCAACATTTCCGAGTGAGGTTAATGATTCTATTTTAAAAAATATTAATTTATTATTTATATGAAATATATCTTGAATTACTTACTAATTAACATTTTAGATTTTAGTTTTGAAATTAATTTTAAGTAAGAATTGATTATTTGATGAATAATAATAGTTATTTCAATTTCCTTTAAATAGTTTTTTCATTTTCGTTTTTGTCACACTCTAATAGGTACTCTTTTAAATACAAAAAGACAACTTTTAGAAATTTCAATCTATTTCAATCAGAGTAGAAAGTCTATTAAAATATGAAATTGAACCATTATTATTTAAAAACAACAAAATAAAAACTTTAATTAATTTCAATAATTAAAGAAAAAATAACCCTATACTTTATTTATTATAAAGAAGAATCAGGTATTAAAAAAAAATCTCACAAATCATTTCCAATTAAAGTTTAAAAAACTTACTGTGTTTGAATTTAGAGATTAAAATTTTATACCCACATTACACCAATCACTTCTGTATAATTTAATTCTATATCTTTATATCCTATTTGTTTTAAATACCTCTTTTAGAAGTAAACAATTAACAACTTGTTCGAAATATATAATTTGTATAACTCTTTTCATTAATTGCCCAAAAAATGACACATTCATCTTATTTTGATAATTAATTAGTATGATATTACATTATTATTTTATTTATTTTACATTTATTATTTAAGTTATAAAAGATTTCTGTCGTTGAATTGGTGAAATGTTTAGATCAGAGGTTGAAAATAAAGTGTTGTTTGGTGATCTTGGTGTGTTTGGAGGTGAGTTTGGAGTTTTAACAGAAGGAAATGATGAAGAAAGATGTGTAGGCGTTGTTAAATGAGTGCTAGATTTGGATTTGTCGAGTAGTTTTGGTACTTGTAGAAAACTGGTTGATTTAGAACCAATGTTGTTATTGCTGTTGCTGTTGTTGTTGTATTGTGTTTGTGATGTCTGTGATAAGGAAAGTCGATAGGAACTTGAGAGTGATGATTTGGTGTCAGAGGATGAAGCGGAACTTGTAGATGAAGATCTCGAGTGACCTCCTAACGATGATCTTGTCGACGGGCTGTTGCTATCGCTCAACTTTGGCTTGACCTTGAGTAGTCCCGACGATCCTCTGAGATTCAACTCATTCTGTTTCTGCGAGGTTAAATGTAGATATTGATGGTTCTCAGAGACACGCACAAAGAATGGCTCGGCAGCAATCGGATCGTGTCGAACGGTCTGCAAGAAATTACCATACTCTTGAAGACAAGCAATGTTGTTGGGATTCGATTCCAGTGCAGAGATATAGTATTCCTCTGCACGATCGACCTCTTCCAAACGCTCCAGCAGCTGTGCAAATCTAAACAAACTCGTTGTATGAGTACGATTGGAAAAGATTGCACGTTGCAAATACTCATAGGCTTTGGCAACGTATGGATTATCGAGCGAGAAGGTTAGCGATGAAAGCGAGAGTGAGTTACCCACACCCAAATGAGTGTACACTTCACCCATGGTACAGAGAGTGTTTGTATTGTTTGGATCGGTTTCCAAAGCGGTCTCCAACTTCTCGAGTGCCATATTAAAGAAACGAGTAGCGGCAATGGGATCGCTAGCAAAGAGCATTTCACCTTTTACTTTGAACAGGTAGCCCTGAGCGACGTTCATGAATGGAACGTATTTGACACGGATGCCAATCTCCTCGAGATCGTTGATGTCCAGCGGCTGTTCACCTCTTTCCAACCAACAATTCGGTTTGTCTTGGAATTCCTCGTTGATACGCGAAGTAAACTTGAGTCCTGTCATCTTTTGAATTCGCTTGAACAACAGGTATTTACCATCGGTAAGATTGTCCTCGAAGGAGAACAGAGAAAGCACCATTGAATTGCCATTCAACTCATCATCAAAGAGACCACGATCAAACTTTTTCATGATGTACTTTTTCATCTTGGTGTCCCAGAATTCATCGGACTTGTCGCTGACACCGAGCACACGATTGAGATAAGCAACAATCAAACGACGATACGGAGCATCCAAAGGAATCTTGGCTTGTTTCATCTTGTATCGCAGCTTCTGTCTGATCTGTTGTTTGATGACACGAGCACACATCTCTACGAATATCAATGATTTCATATCGGGTGACTCCACCAAACGTCTCACATGACCGAGATAACGGATATTGACGCCAGTCTTGTGAAGTCGCTCTGACAGTGGGAACGAGTAGATATTGGATCCGTTCAGCTCGACATGATTCAATTCCTCTGCCAACTCTGGAATAGTAGTGTTTAGCAGATACATTGTTGCGTCGACCGTCTCAGAGTTGTGCTCCTCATCTTTGTGACCACGAATGAATCGAGAGAATGAATCAGAGCAGAGCGCCATCTTGTAGTTTCTCACAAACTCTGGACGCAACAGCCGATAGAGATGACCCATCTTTATACCCTTCTTTGGTGCCTCTGGTGGGAAGAGACGTGCAAAGTCCAAGAGATAATGTCGTCCGTCGAACCCGATATGTCCCTCCAAGTCAGCAGGCGAATGTAAATAGGTAGCCTGCTCACCACAATGATGAGATTTAATATTGAGTTGTCTAGCAACCTCTTGGACACTGTCAGACAACATATTGTCGCTGTTGTGAATGGTCATGCCATAGTCGTTCGAACCATAGCAAATAGTATCTTTAGCCACCGGGAGAATCGACATGGCAATCACACGAAAACCACGATAATCTACCAAAGCCATCAATGGTAGACTTAGATCGGTATTCAAATTAAAGATATTGATTAAACCCTTCAACTCGTGTCCGGCTACACACGAAGCAGCATAGTCACTACCATAGAAATTCTCCTTGTCAATGGCAAACTTAAAGAGGATACCGTGAACGATAAACTTGTCACCTCCGGCCAATCCACCGATATCGATAGGTGGTATGGTTTTCTCGTTATTCGGAAGATAACGTTCCGATATGATAACCTTTCCAAAGGTTGAACTGGCATAGACAAAGTCCTGAGTGAGGGCGATGAACTGACTGTTCACTCGAATTCGATCGTGTTGATAGGCATTACAATCGACGTTACGAAGATCCTCCATGATCTCTTGGAATCGTTCATTATAATCGATGTTGACACTCGAAAAGTCTTCACCATCGATATCGCTACCACAGTAATCCTCCTCTTCGTCTTCCTCCAAACTCTTGTTGGTAGCAACAGAATCATTGGATGTTGCAAATTGTTCAGCTAACAAATTAGTTACTTGTGATTTCTTTGTTGGTTGTTGCTGTTGCTGTTGTTGATGACTATGATTATAACTATCACGTTTCTGTTGTAGTTGCTGTTGTTGATAGTCCATCATTGACATTGACATTGTTGAATTGGTTGAACTATTCAATCTACTCTTATAGAGATTATCAATCTCATCGATTTCATCATCTTCCAACTGATCTTGTAAAGTAACATGATTACCAACTTGTTGTTGTCCACCAGCTGTACCTTTCATTTGTCTTGTCTTTATACCATCATTTGCAGATCTCAACTGTATACCAGAATCCATCGAATAATTTGATGATACCAATTGTTTTCTATCTGATACACTATCTATATTAACACTACTATTATCATCAATGATAGTATTATTATTATTGTTATTATTATTTACTAAAAAGTTCTCCAAAACTAAAAGATCAGCTGATTTGGTAGCATTACCACCATTTAATAATAAAGATGATAATGTTGGAGGTGAAGAGATTGCAGATGTTATTATTATTCTTTCAATATTATTAATTTTATCACTATTATTCGTATTGTTATTATTATTATTATTATTGTTATTATTATTATTATTTTTACTTGTATTACTGGAATTTCCTTCCTCTTTATAATAGCCATATACGTTGGTTGGTATGTAAAGAGATGGATTTACTTTGGCAGATGTAATGATCGGTGATTTAACATTGTTGAATAGATTGGCAGAGTTTAGACTGTAGGTGTTGTGGTGATGATATGGTTTACGTCCAACAGTGATTCTCTTTGGTCTGCTAGGTTTCTGTTGCTCCGATTTCTGTTGTTCTAACATCGGTTGTAAGATAATGTTGGCTCTACGCACTAGCAATGCTTGTTTGATTCTGATCTTCTCTTCAAAGATTCTCTGTGAGAGTACAGACTCTGACAATTCACTGCCATCCACCATATCAAATTCATCTTCATCGATACCATTACTACTGCTTCCACTACTGCTACCGCTACTATTACTATTTATACTACTATTCATCATATCTTTGTTGTTGTAGTTGTTGATATTATTATACTTCTTTAAACTACTACTACCACTACTGAGTTGACCACCTATGATATCGCCTTTCGAGCGTAGTGTATTGATATCGTTAAAGTTGTTGTTTAACGATGCATCGTTATCGTAGTGGTGATGATGATGATGATTATTGGTTTGTAGATTTCTATTGAAGTTAAGTATTGGATCTTGTAGCAATGCTAATTGATTAATTGGTAATTGTTGTTGTTGTTGCTGTAGTTTAAGTTGTTGTTGTTGATATTGTAGTTGTTTTTGTGGTAAATGTTTCTTTAGATGTTTTTGTAGTGGTAGCTTTTGTTGTTTCTTCTCTCTGTTTGATAATAACCACCATCTTAAAGGACCAACCAGCAACGCTACAGTGGTCACCATAACCAGAATAGAGGCTACAATAACCCACCTATCGTTATCAAATACATAGTCTTTTAGTGGAAATACTATATCAAAACCAAAGTTATTATTGATTTGCTGTAAAATATCCATTTCTTTTAACTAAAACATGATCTATATCTAATCTTTTATATATTCAATATTATTATTATTATTAGTTTTTAAACAACCATTATTGTTTAATAATTATTAAACATTAAATTCTAGATAAATCTTTACCTTTTTTTTATTTCTTTGTCGTAATTTTAAGATTGATGTTTAAATTCAGATAGATTTATTGATGATTGATCATCGAAAACAATCATGCACAAAATCATGCACAAGTAATAGAAATAATACTTAATACTAATAGAATAATAATGCTATTAAAGAGTAATAAAATGAAAAATCGATAAACAAACAAAGAAAAATCAAAAAAATAATACAAAAAATTAAAAATAGATTTATTACTTCTTGAGGGGTAACTTGTTTTGTGATTTGCAACGTTGTGTGTGGTTTTCTTGGTATTAAAAAAGTTACCAACCAACCAGGTCAGTGTTCAACTTCAATTGC
This sequence comes from Heterostelium album PN500, assembly GCF_000004825.1. Lineage (NCBI taxonomy): Eukaryota > Evosea > Eumycetozoa > Acytosteliales > Acytosteliaceae > Heterostelium > Heterostelium album. The sequence goes on along the minus strand of NW_008805065.1, from coordinate 188,277 downwards.
ATTGTCTTTGTCTTTAGTCTTTAATCTTTAATCACAATTTAAAATAAATGAAATCAAATTAATAAAAATGATAAATAACATGTGTTAATGTTTTGTTTTGTTTTTAAATATTTTATTTATTATTGTTATCCTCATATAAATAAAGATATATTACAAAAATGGATAAATTAAAACCTATATTTGTTGTTTTCTGTCTATTGCTATTATAATTATTGCATTGTTTGGTTGTAGTATTGTTGCTATTGAAAAAAATAAAAAATAGGCTGTTTTAAAAGTAAAGTGGAAAGAGGAGAGAGAGTGTTGAGTTGGAGTGATTGATTTGATTCTTTGTTTACAAGAAAAAAGTAGTTTTGAACTTTTTTCAGAAACAAATATTAATATTAATTGTTGTTGTTGTTGTTGAAAATAGAAAAATAGTAAAAAAAGTGTGAGACCTGTGCGCACAGTTTAGAAGAAATATTGCATGGTGGTACGTGGTGGAACGGTTCTCTCTTCTTGGACGGCTTGGAAAATCTTAAAGTCCTTGTTGAGGTTCTCGTCGAGTGCCAAGATCGAAGCGACGTTACCACAACGATAACAGTAGTTTGGTGCGGACCAAACGGTGACTAGCGACTCGTCAAACATGTATTTATAACCCTCTTGTACCAATTGATGTGCTCTGCAGATGAGCTCGAGATTGTTGATGTGTTGAAACTCCTGGGTGACCTTTGAACCAAACAGCCAACCGGCACCACGTGGACTTGGTTGCCACTGTTCGATCTCCTCTGGATCTGACCACATCAAATCACAGAATGGTCCTTCGTGTGGAATCTCGAGACTTCTCAAGATAATTCTGATTTGATCGAGAGTACGAACCTTTGGTGAGAGACCACCATGTACACAGAGTACTTTACTATCGATAATCTAATAATGAAACAAGATAGATATAAATAACGTTATTGTTGTTAATAAACAAACCTAGATCATCTAATAGTAATAATAATTTGTTATTCAAAAACATACAGCAGCAAGAGTGAGGAAATCGAATACACTAGTGCAATACTTCCAGGCATTGGCATTACCATACTTTTGTTGACATTCGTCGTAGAAACCATAGACTTGAGTGATTTGTCTAGATTCGTGGTTTCCTCTCAAGAGAGTAATCTTGTCTGGATAACGTGCTTTCAAAGTCAATAAATATGTAAATGTTTCCAAACTGTAATATCCTCTATCGACAAAGTCACCCTGTTAATAATAATTATTGAATTATTATTGTTGTTATTGATTATGATGTTATTGTTTAGTTTGTTTGTTTGTTTGTTAGTTAGTTATCTGTAAACTACATTGTAATGTATATATGTTTATAGAATATTTACCATGAATACATAGTTGGTATCTGGAATTTCACCACCAGTCTTGAAGAGTTCCAAGAGATCATAGAATTGACCGTGAATGTCACCACAGATGGTGACTGGACTACGTACTGGTTGTACGTTGGACTCTTCCAACAAGAGGTCCTTTACACGTTCGCACAACTTCTTTAAATCATTCTCTGGTAAGTATTTGCATTGCTTGACTGTTTCAATCCATTCATCCAAAGGTAGACTCATTTTCTATTTTTATATTATATTATATATTTTCTATATTAATTAAATTTAAATAAAAATTGACAATTAATAAATTGTTGTTTTTTAATAATAATAAAAAAACTATTTTTTTTCTTTTTTTTTTTTTTGTTTAACAACACAAATAACAAATTTAATTTATGTTAACAAACTAGTTTGATTGATTCGAATTTCACTCCGTTCCACATGTATGAATGTGTTGTCAATGATAAAAAAAAATAAAGAGTTTTGTGTTTGCTGTTTTATGTTAAAATAAGGTATTATCTGTAGGTAAAGTTGCTGTTTGTATGTCATATTGCAATAGTTTAATGTAATTCAATGTAATCTAAGATAATCTAGTAATGCTATTGATGATGGTGATGATCCACAATGATAGAATTGTAATCTATTCATTCTTTATTTAATTTGTTGGGTCCAACAAAAAAAATCTTAAATATATAAAACCTACCAACTAAGAAAAAAAAAAAACAAAACTCTACTAATTAAATTAGATATAATATATAAACACAAATAATAACTATATATAAACAACTTATTTAAAAAAAAATAAAAAAAAAATGTTCCTAATTTTTTTTAATTTTTTTATTTTTTTGATTTTTTTATTTTTCTTTATTTTTTATTTTTATTGTGATTATTAAAAAACGTTACATAATCATGATAACTTTTTATTTTTAGATTTATTTTCGTGTGTGATCATAAATATAATTTATTTATTTTTATTTATTTATTTATTTGTGTTAATTTGATCACATCAAATTAATAATGAATGAAACACAAAAATAATAAATAAAAAAATAATTAATTTAAGTGATGATAAGATTTGAAAGTTAGTGGTGGTGATTGATGCAGAGTTGTGGTTTGGGATGTTTGTCGATGTGAAAACACCAATGGTGAAGATTGTTGTTGTGGAAGAGCTATCGGCGGGTGTGGGGTGAGGTATCGCAAGTCAAGCCGAACAATTCTTTCGATAACTTTGGAAACGATTGGTATTTCTAGTGCAATTGTCTATCGACAGGTAAACATTCCCAGAGAACGGGATACAACATAGATTTAGTACTTCTTCAGTTTTCAATTTAATTGTCATATCGTAGTCTTTACCCCGAGACGGCCGCGGGAAATCATTGAATGGTATAAACACATTTGGAAACATTTTTTGTAAAATATCCAACCTTTCATTTTCAATAGAAGCATCATCAACTTCATCCACTGTGTTTATCTTTATCATTGTCAACTTCGAAATCTTTAGATACGTCATCGTATAATTCATTAATAAATTTACCCACGCATACAGGGGAGTAAAACTATTTTTTTCATTTTAATTTATGGATACCCCTATCACCGTCATGTTTGTCAAGATTAGATTAGATTAATTAATTAATCTTTTCGATATTTTTGCACGTAGTTAATTAGATTTATATTTATTTAATAAAATTTTTAATTCATGAAAATTTTTTAATTTATTTGTTTTCATTCACCAAATTCATATGTTTACGGATTAAATTTAATATTTTTGTCCTTTACAACGACAAGAGCGAACTCACGGTTGAAGAGGAGTTTTAATAAAACTTGGGAATTCCTATAGAACATGCAGTGGAGAAGACGGTACCAATGATCTGGCGATTTATCATTGTTGAAAATTGCGAAGACAAGTAATTTATATTTTGTCCAATTTGGAGCGTTTCTGTAAATGAAGAGTCTAAAGTTAGTGGAGAGGCAAAAACAGCTGCATTGGGAATCGAAATGATACGTTCAATAGTATTGAAGGCATCTCACCGTTTATGCCATCAAATTTGGTTGATATTATTCGCCTTAGCGACAACATTAATTAATAAAGAAATTGGAAGTTTTTGAGGAAAAATGCTGTAATAAGCTTGAAAGTGTAGACATTTAGAAAGTACACAGGCATCTTTTTTAACCCTATCTACATTCTAAACGTCTACATTGTCTCGTTGTTACAGCATTTTTCTTCACAACTACTTTTAAGGATTTGCTTATCTGTTTTATGTTTGTTTCTTAAAAAAGAATTTTTTAAACTCGTTCTTTGTATATGTACAATTTCAAACCGGTGATAATGCGGATTTCAAATGATATCTAGAATTAAATGATAGATTTGTCAATGTTGGTGGAAGATCTGATTTTAATGATATTCGCAACATTTTTTTTTTTTTTTTTAGTTTGGACAGAAAGAAATGCGTACATTCTTTCCATAACCACAAATAGTTGAGTGTGAAAGAAGATACTATGTACTATTGTTAATGATGATAATATTAATAATAATAATAATAATAATAATGTCAACTCTAAATTCATTATATATATTAAAAAAAAAAACAAAAGGAACAACCGATTTATTGATTATCTGTTTGGTTTTGGTTTAAACAAATGAACTATTATTATTAATAATAATGTTGATCATCAATGTTGAATGTACATTTGTGTTGTATTGTATTGTATTGTAATAGTTTTGAATTTGTTTTAATGTGTGTGTAGGTTATGTTTAGATAAAAGTCGAAATAATAATATTATTTTTTATGTGTGAACTGGGCACTTCTTTGCCTTCAAGAGATAACCAGATATACAGTCTGTATGAAAAATACACCAACACTCCAAACGTGCAACATTCTGTCCCTTATAAAACTCTTCTAAACAAATTGGACACTCAAGATCGCCTAAATCATGGTCCAATATATTTGCTAAATGATTTAAATAAAAAAAAAGCAAGTTAATTAATTAGTATTCTAGTTTACTATATTTTGAAATGATTTGAGCTGAATTGATTGTAATGATTGCAACTTACTGGAATATCCAACACCAACAAAAGATTCTTTTTTAACTGGTAAAACAATATGCTTTTTGCTGAGATGACTGATAAGATTAGATGTCTAAATAGAAAAGAAAAAAGAAAATAACAATTAGTATCACTGATGGATGATATTGATCAAATTTTAACAAAATGTTTTTTACATATCTCACTTACTTTAGTATTGCAAAGTGGACATTCAAGATTGTGATTATTTTCCAAAAAGTGTGAATCACTACAATGAACTACAAAATCTTTAGATAATTGATTTGGTTTTTTACATCCTGGATATGGACAAGTGATCTTGAATATCTTGGAACTATAAAAAATGTAAATATAATAATAAAAAAGTAATTAATATTTGTAGCTATATTTGTTTATGCAAAAAATAGATAAATACCCTTGTTCATTATCTAATAAACTCAATGTTAAACACTCGTCTATATGTCTATTTACAGTGGCCCAGTCTTTTCCAACAGTTTTTAATGAGATTCCACAAACCGGACATGTATTTCCTGGGTCACTAACTAAAGGAGGTGTAGGTGGTGGCTTGACATTGTTATTGCTACTACTAATACTATTGTTGCTAGTGTTGTAATTATTATTGACTAATAACGTTGGTGGTATGACTGTGGTGGTAGTTGTTGTTGAAGCACCACCACTGCTATTATTACTATTATTATTATTATTAATAGCCATAGCACTCATAGCTTTAATGGATTGTGATGAATCTGTCAACTGTTGAGGATGAGCAAGAAGTGATACACCATTGTTATTCGTTGTAGTTGTAGTTGTTGTTGTTGTCACCATCATTGGTAGTGGTTGATATGGTAGTGGTTGCTGTTGCTGTTGCTGTTGTTGTTGTTGTGATACTAAAGAAGTCAAATCTGAAGAGGAAGTGGAGGAAGAAGATGATGATGAAGATTGTGATTGTTCACCAGTTGATATATTACTATGATATTGTAGTTGTTGTTGTTGATTATTTACAAGTAGTTCATTGTTTGTTATTGTTGTTGTTGATGGGTTGTTATTAATGGTTGGATTTGGAATGATTGATATGGTGTTGTCTTTGATGAGTGATACAGCAGGATACAACTCTTGGTGTATCGACTGGTCGTTCTCAGAGTTGGTGTCGAACAGCTGCGCCAAAACACCCTCAAAGGGCATACCGACCATCTTGTGGTTTTTATAAAAGGTAATCGAGTTGGTATGAGTATCGACACACATACCGATGAGGTCATCCTTTGTAAACGGTTCGGTTTTACATGCTTCCTGACCATCTTTATATATTTGTCCATTTGCAAAATAGCAGAGCGTGCCCTTGCCAAACTGTGGAAAGTATCCAAACGGACAGCCGCCCTTCAAGCTTCCCATCTTTCCTATCTCTCGTGATAATATATTCTTTAAATAAAGTGATGATAATATACCAAAAACTATAGTATACCAATAATATATATATGTGTGTGTGTGTGTTAATTGCTAATTGCTAATCATTCATTATCTATTGATTTTGTTTCATTCAAACAACTTACCAATTTTTATATTATTCGATATATTACAAAAGTCAACCTTTATTTCATAGTAATAATAGCCGGTACCAGGCGGAATCGGTGTCAATGCTACAGAGGTTGTCCATGCCTTGCCCATTCCCTGATCCTTTGCTGTCAAACCATTATTTGATAAAAGTGTTGCAGACCATTCTGGTTTCCATGACCATGGAACTAATAATCAGATTATCAATATAGAATGTAGAAATGAAGTGATAAGTGGAGATTGAAGTAATGGTGATGATAAATAACATACCTAATGTCATAACAGGGGTCACAGTCATCTTATCATTACTTTTATTATATGTTAAAGGTTGTTGTTGATGATGATGTTGTGCCAACTTTTTATAGGGTGGAATGATATTGCTATCCGTCGATGTATCGATCTGCTCCTGACTCTTTCTGATTCTATTGATCGGATTGAAGTAGTTATTCGGATGATTTTGTATATATTCTATATTTTTCAATGATTTCTGTTGTTGCTGTTGTTGTATTTTACTATTTTCCTCTATAAATAATAAATAAATAAATAACAATAAGTAAAACGATAATAATAATAAAAAAAGTTAGAGAATTTGGTTTTTTGTTTTTTCAATTATTATCGAACAAAGTTGAATTGTTATATTTATCACTATTATATTCTATTATTGGTTGGTTGGTTGGTTGGTGTTGTGTGATAATATTGATTATGATTATGTTGATGATGGTGATTACTCTTTTTTTTTTTAATGAATTAAGTAAGTATGGAGGTGGTTATTGTTTAAAAAAAAAAAAAAAAAAAAGTTTAATTAAAAAAAAATGTTGTTTTGCAAAAAAAATTAAAAATAAGAAAAAATTATTAAACTTGAATATTTTTCGAAATTAACTCTATTGTTGTAAACTAACCACCTCCTACATTTAAACGCTATCTTTTTGTTTATTTAAAGTAATGACAACTTGTCGAATTCTTGTTCTTGCTTCAACCAAAAAATCAAATTTTATCAATCTAATCTAATTTCGTATCTAAATATTTCTATAATAATCGTTTTCTTCTTTTCACAGTGAAAATGAACTAGCATTAAAAAACAAAATAAAATGAACGAATGAATATATGAATGAACAAATATTATATAATATGTATATACTTTTTTAAAAAAACATTATTTCTTTTTCTTTTTTTTCTAATTTTTTTATATTAAAAAGATGAATAAAAATAACTAAGAAAAAAAAATGATATGTATTTGATAGATAAGGTTTGAAGTACACTTTTTTTTTTATTTTTATTTTTTATTTATTAAATTTATGATATTATTGTTGTATAAATTTTTAATCGTTTTTAATAGTTGATAATTACAACTAAAAACTAATGAAAGAATGAAATAAATAAGATAAGATTGCAGCACACACCCTACCTACTCTCCCAAACCACACACTACACTGTAAAATTAAAACATTCTACCTCCTCATGAATTCACTGCCACAAACACACTATCCACACTATACTTTCAATATTCATTCCATTGGGAGAATTTCAAGTTGAAAGTAGAGAGAGAGAGAGAGATAGTATTTGGTGTATTTGTAATGTTTGATGTGAGTGGTGTGTATGTGTTTCTTTCTTTTGTTTTAATTTCATATTCATTATTCCAAATTGTCATATCCAGTCATCCTGATTTTTCTGTGTTGTAAATTAATAAATCCAAATCGAAAAACTATTTATAAATATATTTTGGATATATAACAACAACATTATTATTATTTTATTTATTTATTTATTTATCTACTAAAGCGATATTGATGACAATGACAATGACATTGATTGTCATTATTATTAAACTACTACTACTATGATGAATACACTATTAATTAGTTGTGATATGATTGATTGATTTAAATATTAACAATCTGATATCAATATCATCACCAATTGATTAATAGTTGATATTATTGGTGACATATATATTTCTTTGGACAGGTTTGTACCTACCACTGTTATTGTTACTCTCGATACTACTTCTGCTGCCACCACTATTGTTGTTGCTTTCACTGTTGTTACTATCAAACTTGATCATATTATTTATGTATAGCTTATTGACACTTGAATTTCATTCAATCTCAAGAAAGTGTAGCTAGTTATATATTTTAAATCACTTTAACATCTAATTGTGGTTGTTGTTATTACTTATTTATAAATCATATAATCTATATAGTTAAAACAATGATTACTCGAGTATTAATGCAAGACAAGACCTAGAAAATTGAATATTTTTTTGTTTCGTTTTTTATTTTTTCAAATAATTTGTAAAAAATAGAAAAAACTCAGACATTATTGGTTGATATCTAAATATATATTAAGTGTTGAAACCCTTAAAGAATTATAAAATAAAAAAATTGATTGTCCAACCAAAATAATAATACAAGTTCCTTTTTATACTAAGTTATAAAAAGTTTCAAAACTATATTTGCTTTTGAAAATTTCGAATATATATGTTAACATTGAACCAATTAATACATTCAACTTTGTTAGTTGTAAACAACTATGATCATTTCAAATTGAATATTTTATAATTATGATATCTATTGTTTACCATTTATAATAAAAATCTCTTTAATTAAAAATGTGTTGGTCTCCTATGCTAATATGATTTTTTTTTATTAATATTTATAAAAAAAAAACAATAAACCAAATAACGTTATTGTAATATCATTCATGAAAAACCCAACTAAAAAGCCATATGATCTTTTGTAATAAAAAAAATTTTTGCAAAAAATAATTTTCAGCAGTTCACGTCAGTGGATTGATTTATGAAAACCCATTGTGATTGAAATTAGCATAAAAAAATATATTGCAAAAAAAATTCAATTTAAAATAAAATTAAAAAAAAAATTGAAAAAAATTGGCAAAAAAAAATCAAAGTCAGAACCCAAACAACACTAACATCACTCCCACCAAAATTGATTTTTAGTGCTATTGTTCATCACACAACAACATATTTTTTTTTTGTTTTTCATCATTTTTTTTTATTTTTTCAAACCAAAAACTATCTATTCTTTCAATCAATTAGATTATCTAGCCCTAGCAATAGTAATAATCAAATTGGCAACAGTAGTTAGTGGACATATATACGCTTTAATAGATACTCTGTAGTAATAATCACAAAACATCCTTCAACAACAGGTTTTTTATTAAGGACATACACACTTGGACTGTAATTAACAATCACCTTCACTCATCACACCTTGTATACTAAAAAAAATAAAAATAAATTAAATTATTATAACTCTAGACATAATATTGTATTTTGTAAGTAATCTTGATTTAAAGATAATATACAAAACTATAGGTTATAGTTCGATCATCATTAAGTCATCATATATTCAAAAATGCAATCAAAAAAAAATATAAATATCTTGATGATTGTAGTGTAACTTTCAACTTTTAAAGTTCGAAACATTCATATATCTATAAAAATTCAAGTATTTGTATTTTTAGTTTGATTTAAGATGATCATGATGAAATGAATTTGTCAATCAACCCCCTTTAAGTTATAATAAGAATTCAAAAAACTAATACTTTTCATCAAAAAAGAAAACACACTTTATAAATATATATAGAAATGGATTCCAATAAAGTTATTGTTTGCGACAATGGAACAGGTGTAAGTAATCAATCAGTAAATGAACATCATCATCATTATTATTAGTAGTATTAATCAAATAAAATTCATATATATATATTGATTTTCAACATTTTTGGATAATTCAACATATACAATCAATTCAACAATTATAATTGTAGTTTGTAAAATGTGGTTTTGCTGGTGCAAATTTCCCAACAGCTATTTTCCCATCTATGGTTGGTCGTCCAATCTTGCGTTCTGAAGAGAAGATCGAGAATGTAGAGATTAAGGATATTATGGTTGGAGATGAAGCTGCCAAGTTTCGTTCGATGTTGCAAATCACCTATCCACTAGAGAACGGTATCATCCGTAATTGGGATGACATCACCCACGTCTGGGACTATGCTTTCAAGGAGAAGTTAAAGATCAGCAATCCACGTGAATGCAAGATCCTCTTGACCGAACCACCCATGAATCCACTGACCAATCGTCAGAAGATGGTCGAGACCATGTTTGAGAAATACGGTTTCCAAGCGGTCTACGTTGCCATCCAGGCCGTTCTCACTCTCTACGCACAGGGTCTCCTCACAGGTGTCGTCGTCGACTCTGGTGATGGTGTCACTCACATCATCCCGGTCTACGAAGGTTACTCCATCCCACATTTGACACGTCGTCTCGATATCGCCGGTCGTGACGTCACCCGTTACTTGATCAAGTTGCTCTTGCTCCGTGGTTACGCATTCAACCGTACTGCCGACTTTGAAACCGTGCGTCAAATCAAGGAGAAGCTCTGCTACGTCGCCTACGACGTCGAGCAAGAGAAGAAGTTAGCCAGTGAGACAACCGTCCTCGTCGAATCGTACACTCTCCCTGACGGAAGAGTTATCAAGGTCGGTCAAGAACGTTTCCAGGCTTCCGAGGCTCTCTTCCATCCAGGTTTGGTCGACGTCGAAGGTGGTGGTGTTGCCGACTTGCTCTTTGACTGCATTCAAAAGTCCGATCGTGATCTCCACCAAGGATTCTACCAGCACATCGTTCTCTCTGGTGGTTCCAGTATGTATCCAGGTTTGCCATCGCGTCTCGAAAAGGAGATTCGTGCACTCTACCTCGAGAAGGTATTGAAGGGTGACGTCAACGGTTTGGCCAAATTCAAGTGCAGAATCGAAGATCCACCACGTCGTAAGCACATGGTATTCTTGGGTGGTGCCGTATTGGCTGAACTCACCAAGGATCGTCCAGATTTCTGGATCTCCAAGGCTGAATACGAAGAGAAGGGTATTAAATGTCTTGACAAACTTACTAAATTATCTGTTTAAACAAATAATAGTAATAATTTAACAACAACGACAAACCAAAAAATCAAAATAACAATAACAACTTCATTAACTTAATCAAAACAAACAAAACCAACCAACTATATTATACTAAAAAATAAAAATCAAAACATGTCTATTTAATTAAATATAGAGTTATTAGAAATTCACGTGTTAAAAAAAAAAAGATATCCATGTTTCTGGATATTGATCAGACTCATTCCAAAGAGATCATTCCCGAATACATATAATTGGCAGTAGTATATATCAAAGTGGTATTAATTTTCATCGATATTAATAACATCCAAAACTCATTCGCCAATGAAGAATAGTGTGTTTATTTAAGAAACTAAAGTAACAACACTTTAGATTTTCTGTGAGTTTTGATCTAAAAAAAAAAAAGTTTATTTGAGAAAAGTTATCTAGATAATACTATTGCAATTAAAAACTTGCAATCAATTGATCTTTCGACTTTCATATTACTATTAATATCTAAATGATTACAAAAATCATTGGGAAATTTGATAAGAAAAAAATTGACCAAAAAATTAATTTTTTTTATTTTTTATTTTTTATTTTTTTTTTGTTTGGGGTGCTCCTCAACTGAATAAAACTTTTACATAAAGTGTTCAGGTTGAACTTATTATTACATCTTTACCATACATTTTTATTAGCACTTAATTTTTTTATTTTATTTTTATTTTATATTTTTAACAAGGTAAAATGTCTTTTTATGTTGCAACAATACAATTGTTTTGAAAAACAAAAAAGTTTTATTAGTTAGTTGTTAGTTGTTAGTTAGTCAGTAAAGCTATAATATTTGAAAATAGTGATTGGTATAGAAGAAAGAAAGCAGATAGTAGATAAAAGATAGTATATTGAAGATAGATTATAGATCGACAGTATCATTATTGTTCTGTTTAGTTAAATTACACTTTATAAGTTCAGTAACCATTAGATTAAACAACTACAAAGATTCGTTTTTTTTTTTTTAAAAAAAAAACATATATCAAAATCAGTCAATTAATAAACATACACAATCTACAACATATTGCACATTACAGTCATCAAATTTGTCAACTTGAATATTTGGTTGGAAATAAAACAAGTTAAAACAAAAAATATATATATTTACACAAAAAAAAAAACCAAAAAAATAATAATAATTTAAAAATAACACTAAATTTCTATCTTTTATTAATCAAATTCTTTTATTTTTATTTAATAATTGTATGTGTTATTGTTGTTAGTTGTTGTTGTTGTTGTTTTAATATAAATTAATTTATTATTTTTCTGTTTTTTTTTTTTATATTTTTATTTTATTTTTTATTTTTGATCGACTAAACTAGCAACTCATTAATTTAATCTAATTTAATAATAATATAAATATAATCATTTATTAATATTTTTAAATATATTTCTTTTTTTTTTTTTTTGTAGGATTATATAAATCATGTTTTTGTTTGATTGGTTCTGGGGTGTTTTGAGTTTTCTAGGACTCTACAATAAGAATGCCAAGATTCTATTTCTTGGATTAGATAATGCCGGTAAGACTACATTGTTAGGTGTTTTGAAAGATGGTCGTCTTTCACAAAATCGTCCAACTTTCCATCCAAGTATGTATTAATTAATATAATGTCAAATAGAAATGCCAGTAAACATCTCTCAGTTACTAACAATAGCTATTATTATTGTTTAATTATCAATCACTATTACTATTTGAATTTGTTTTATAATAATAATCACTACTACCAACAACAATATCAACAACAACAGCATCTGAGGAACTTTCAATGGGTAATATTAAATTTAGAACTTACGATCTCGGTGGTCACGAGACAGCTCGTAGATTATGGAAAGATTATTATACTTCAGTCGATGCCATCGTTTTCATGGTTGACTCATCTGCACCACAAAGATTCGAAGAATCAAAGAGAGAACTCGACGCACTTCTCTCCTCTGATGAACTCTCAAATGTACCATTCCTCATTCTCGGTAATAAAATCGATATCGCCGGAACATCTGAAGAAAAGTTTAGAGCATCAATGGGATTGACCCAGACCACAGGCAAAGACAAAGTTCCACTCAACCCAGGTGTTAGACCAATCGAAGTTTTCATGTGTAGTGTAGTTAGAAGATTTGGTTATGGTGACGGATTCAGATGGTTATCAAACTATATCAATTAGATAATTATATTATATATCCAAGTTTACTTTTTTCCAAAATTATAATAAAAATATATAATAAAAAAAATTTTAAATTCTAAAATATATTATCTTTGCTGCTCTATATATTAAGCAAGTAACCTGTGTCTTTGAGATAATACTTAATCTCAAAGTTTAATAGTGTCTATCCAACATTAACAAATGATCATGTCCAAAGCTGTATTGTTTATGCTTCACTCTCTGAGATGATCCATTTAAATTAAAATCATTGAGTTAACTCATTAATTAAATATTTTATATTTCTGTAAGAGAAATTTTACTATTAATAATAAATTCTCCCTCATGAGGGATTTATTGCTGACATGTACCACGAATGACTGTGAAATGATTCCTTAGAAAGGTGGTAATTTGCTGTTACTTTCAAGAAAAAAATTAGTATGAAAAAGTTTACTCTCTAAAAGTTGTGTTTTATTTTTATCCCTCATATGAGGGAGAATTTTGTTAAAACCATTTAACAAACTAATTATAGTTCTTTTGTTACTTTACAAAAACAATAATAAATAATAATTCTTAACAAATAATTTTATTGAAAAGTTACTTTAATATAAATGTCATCAATGTCTAATAGCAATAGTAAGTAAAAAAATTGTTGGTGTTTTTAAACAATTTATTATTCTAATTTTTTTTTTTTTTGTTTAAAGATATATGTTTTACAAAAGTATTTCAAAATAAGATACTTCTTCAAAAGCTACTGAAACATGTGAGAGAAGATATCAATGGTCATTCGGATCAAGATGAAATGTTCTTGTTTACAAAGCGAAAGTACAATCATTGGATCAAAGGATATGAAATTCTTCGTAATAATCATATTGGTTTATTTGTTGACAAGATTAAAACAGGTCGATATATACAGATCTCGGGGTCTGACATATCAAGTTTCTGTATGAAAGTAAAGGATATCAATCATTTATGGTGGTGTACAACAAGTACAGAGACACTCTATTCTTGTCAAGAGATTTGATATCAAATGCATGTAGAACTGGTAACATTGAAATTGTAAAGATACTTCTCAATCAAACATCACCGATTCAACTTAAAAGAGAGGGTGCATTTAAAGGTGCTCTGTTAGGTGGTCAAGTGGAAATTCTCGATTATCTCGTGGAGAATGGAATCGATCCTATCAATGAATTGGACAAGAAGATAATGGATGATTTAATCAATTACCCAAAGATCCAATCAATCGAATGGTTATTTGCTAAATTCGGTGAGGATGTCATCATGGAAAAGTACAAGACTACCCTCGGGGCTTTACATTTCAATCCACAATTGAGCGAGGATAAAGTATTTATCTATCGATTATTAAAGAAACATGGTTATACTTTTGGTCCAAAGATAATAGAGCCGATCATTAAAGCCAATCTCTCTCTCAGTAATTCTATAGAATTATTATCATATCTCATGGTTAATAAGGAGAGTAATCATCTTGGAGTTGCTTCAGAAACAGATACCAAATACCTCTTATCAATGAAAGAGAGTATAGTAAAACAATTTCCAATTCCTGAATCACCCCTGATTGACAATCTCTGTTATAATCTCCTACTTCTTGATGTTATGTATCATCATCACAATGCATTATACTCAAGTGATTATATTGGCAAAACAGTCTCAGAAATCGTTAGAATTAAACTTCAATTGGCAGGTCAATTAAATATATCAAACCAATCAATCATCGATGATATTCTATCGAAGATCGTTTCACTCGATATGAATGTAGATGATCGTGGAAATGTAGAAGATGAAACCAATCTTCGAAAGACTCTAACATTGTTATTCAATCATGGATCTCGCAATCAAATTGAGTATCTTGTCAATAGAATGGATACCGATCGATCAATCATTGAAGTACCTCTTCAAGAATGTATTTATCGATGTGTTGCATCACTTTTCGAAAGAGAAGATGGCAATCTTGCAATTGAAATGATTGAATACATAAAGAGAGTTTTCACCAAACAAGGTTTAAAGTTATTCAGAAACTTTAAAGAAGATCGTAGAAACCATGGAAATGCTTGCATGAGATATAAAAGATCACATCAGAAAGCTGGATCAAAAGAATCAATTCTTTATCTCATGGATAACCTTGATGGATGGAAACTAGACTATCATGACAATGAAACTACTCAGCGATTTGGTTCATTCATATTCGATCAATTGGTAATGCGTGGAAAAGTTATCAATGAGGATGGATCAATATCATATGAAGCATGGCATATTATTGAAAGATCAAGAACTAAGCAGCAATTGGATCACATTTTGAAATATGAAGGAATCATCCAAGCAACAACTGAGGATCAATCAAGATGGAACAAAAAGAAATATAATGCACTTGATTTTACAATCAAATATGCACCAACTATTCATCGAATGTTTCTTGTTGGTATCTGTATTGGTACATATCATTTTTATGAAGTACAAACGATAGAATTCCTCAATTGGTTGACAATAAATACCAAGAGTTGTCTAAAGTTTGATCCAAAGATAATTCAAGATCCAGAATTGATCTTTCATGTCTTGAAGAACAAAATCTTCTCCGATGTTAATCTCTCTTGCTTTGATATCAAAGAACTAATGACAATTAAGCAAAATCCAAATCTATTAAGATTCATCTATGAAAATCACAGATCTCAATGGAATCAAGTGGTGAGAGACAACTTGTTGAATATCCTTCAAAGATCATCGAACGAAATTCTTGACCTAATATTCGGAATCGATCCCGATGCAATGAAATTATTAACAAACAATGCCCAGGACTTTGTACCAAGGCTCAATGAATATTATTACGACACATTGTTTTGGATGCATAGAAAAGGAATTCATCTTTCTTTGGATGAAACCATCTCAAAGTTTGGTGATCCAACTGGTATTCTAAAATTGATTTCTGATGAAACCAAAACAAACAATCGCAAACGCAAATCAAATTAGCATACATGATATCTCTACCTGTTTTAAAAAAAATAAATAAATAAATAAAAATATTTTGTTGTAATTTTTTTAAACAATGTTAGTACCCTTCAATTTTTAAATAAAAACTCTCCAACTTTTATAAAATGTCTTCTATGTCTATGAATAATAATGGTAAGAACAAAAATGAATAGAATTAAAAATTAATTGAAGAAAATTAAAGTAATTTGCAAAATCAAAAAGAGGGTGAAAAACTAGGTGCGGTTTACCTAGTATTTGTGAATATTATGACTTTTAAATTGTGAACAATTAAAAAATATATATATATTGGATACAACTCTTTAAAATATCATTTATAAATTATGGAAAGTAATAAGAACAACTAACTTAAACATTTTTAGTACTAAAAGTGAAACAAATATATTTTTTTTTTATAAATTAAAGTTTATTTTGATTTGGATGATTAAAAAAAAAAAGTAATTTTTTTTAAGTGAGAGGAATAAAAGATAAATCGATTGAGTTGGAATCTAATCTATTTAAATTGAAACGGAAGTGGTTTGTGGCTCAATGGTAAAACGTGGCTCACAAGTAGCGCAACACTTTGAAGGTGGATTAGCTGGTACGTAGAAATTACCGGATTCTCTGCATTTTGCTTCATCAACGAAAATGCATTTAACAAGACTGCATTGTGGTTCGATAGTTACTCTACGCTCACATGAATCGCAGCACTTACCATTAGCTGGATCGGCTGGTGAAAAGAATCCACCGGTGGCTCTACATTTCTTTGGATCAACGTATGCGCAACGAACACCATTACAGAATGAGGTTGGAGTTGGAGTTGGTTGTGGTTCGATGGTGAAACGGGTGGTTTGTGGCTCAATAGTCATTCTGACATCACAGTACGAGCAGCAGACACCATTTCTTGGATCGGCTGGAACATAGATATTTCCTGGATTGGAAAGACATTCGGTTTCATTAGCACCAATACACTTGACAGTTTCGCATCTAGTGTGGCATTGGGCACAACAACGGCCATGTACCGGATCAGCTGGAGTGTATTCTCCACCTACATTGGCACATTCTTCTTCACTGACATTCAAACAATCAACCAAATTGCAAATCTCTGGGTCATAGACACAGTCAGCGCAACATCTACCCACGGCGGCATTAGCTGGCAAGTATTGACCACCGTTCAAGGCACATTCAGTCTCATTGGCACCAACACACTTAATGGTTTGGCAGGCATTAAGACATGTATCACAACATTTACCATGAGCTACATCAGCAGGAACGAATTCTCCAAGAGCAGCTTTACATTGTTTTTCAGAGACAGCCAAACATAGGGTAGCAGCACAGATTGATGGATCATAGATACAATCAGAGCAACATTGAGCAGCTGCTGGATTGTATGGCAAGAATTGTCCGTTGTTCAAAGCGCATTCAGTCTCATTGGCACCAACGCATCTGATTGTTTGACAAGCATTAAGACATGTATTACAACAACGTCCATGCACTGGATCAGCTGGAATGAATTCTCCAAGAGCAGCATTACACTTCTCTTCAGATACAGCAAGACATTGCACAGCGGCGCAATAGGATGGACCATAGACACAGTCGGAGCAGCAGCGTCCTCTAGCTGGATTGCTTGGTACATAGGAACCACCGTTGGCAGTGCAAACACGTTCATCTACACCAGCGCATTTCACAGTGGAACATGGTGGATTACATCTATCACAACAATCACCATTTGCAATATTCTTTGGAATAAAGACACCACCAATAGCAAGACATCTTAATCTGCTAACTGGTTGGCAAAGAACAGCAGCGCACACGTTCTCATCGGCAACTACAAAGGTAGAAGCAATATATAAAGTAAAGATAACTAAAACTAAGTTTCTATTCATTTTTTTTTTATAACTATTTATTTTGTTTGGAATGATAACTATAGGTTCTGAACTATTGATAGTTTTTATAGACTTTTTTTCCAATCAAACAAAACAATAAAAATTAATTTTAATTATTTTATAGAAAAATTATAAGACCAAGTTTGGAGTGGGAAAGAGGTAGGTAGTAGTTACACATTCTCGTGTGTATATCACCACATCAATATTGATTGATTGAAATAAAGTCAGTTTTTGTTAAAATTACCAGTCAACTTCAAACTCATAACATTACAAATTTCGTCTTGTATTATGACATAGCAAACAAACACAGCAACACCATAGTTTTGTTGTAGTTACTAACAAATAATTTCCTAAGAACAAACTATTGGGGTAATTTCATTTAGCTATGCAGCGTCAGTTTTTTGTTTTGTGTTTTTTTTAAACCCATCCCGCAAAGAGGTGTCGTCTGATGTGTGGTCAGCTGATTCAACAAAGGTGATAGTGTTGTGATTTTGTGATTTGTTTTGTCATTTTTTTTTTAGAAAAATATAGTCTAATATTATGTTACCACTCTTGCAGTCTCAATAGACAAAATGATAATCATTATTAGTGAAACAAAATTTATTGAGATATTTAATAGAATATCATATGACTGCTCCACAAATATTACAGGAATAAATTTAACATAATTTGAAATTTACTGAATACTCGGCGAAATGATATTTGTCGACAAATTTTTGCAAAGCAATCATTGTCACCACTTTTGATTTGTTTAAAAAAAAAAATCAGGTTGTAAATTGGTTTTGAATAAAACGGTTAAGTAAAGATATCAGTCAGATTCCACTAAGGTTAAGTTTTTTTTGTTCCCATTTTGATTGAACACCGAAAACATTGAAGTCATTTTTCGTTTTTTAATATAATTGCCCAATAAGAGTATTTTGTAACAACCAAAGATTTTTAAGTTAATCAAACTTTGCAGGAAAACACTTTTTAAAATAAATGATGACACAAACACATAATTCATTCCCAAATTAATAATACTGAACATGTTTGATTCATACTTATTTCTAACCACCGATTTCTGCATATTTACCTCCTAAAATTTATTATTAGGTGTTAATGTTTGGTAACATCAAAAGATTACATATTGTGTGAATATAATTTAAAAAATTATTTTATTTTATTTAATTTAATAATAATAAGTTTAAAAATAAATATTAATAACAAAAATAATTATTAACATTATTAACATTTACAACAAAAAGAGTAGTTTTTTATTAGTTACATAAAAAGAATTTTTTTGTCTCAAAGAAAATGATGATAATTTTTTTTTTCATTTTACAACCAAATTAATTTGTTTTATTTTTATTTTTATTTTATTTTTTGATTATGATTACTCATAGATATGGTAAAGATATCATTTGTAGTTGCAGTATCTTTAAACAATGTTATTGGTAAAGATGGAGGAATACCTTGGAGGCTCAAAGGTGATTTAGCATTCTTTTCAAAAACAACAACAGGACATCCCATTGTAATGGGAAGAAAAACATTTGATTCAATAGGAAGACCTCTACCCAACAGACACTCAATAGTCATAACATCATCAGGGAAACTTTATAACAGAGATGGTATAGAATATCAAGAGAAACCAGATGTTCTAACCATAGTAAGATCAACTGATCAAGCAATAGAGTTGGTTAACAATTTAAATAGTGATGTAGTTTATATCATAGGTGGTAAGTGTTACAAAATATAAATATTATAAAAATTAACAGTAATCCTAATATAAATTATTATTTTATATTTTATTTTATTTTAATTTGAATTATTTTTACATTATTTTTTTTTAGGTGAAACAATATACAAAGAAACATTCAAATATGCTAATGAGTTGTTGATTACTACGGTGGACACTGTTATAGAGGGTGGCGATACCTTCTTTAATCTCTTCCCTAACAAAGCCACTCCACTAATTGACTGTAACAACCAATCATGGGTCATAATGGATAAAAAATCTTTTAAAAAAGACAATGATAATGAATATGACTACACAATATCGACCCTCAAAAGAGAATAATGATATTGTACCCATCTAAAATGCAATAAAAAATTTTCAAAAAAAATCAACCAAATTTTATATGAAATTGACCAGTATTTTTTTTGAAAAAAAAATTGTTCAACTTCAAACCTATTATAATTATGGCTTTTGATTGGGTTGTAAAAGAAATTGGGTTTTCATATGAAAAAAATGATTTTTTTTAATTAAATTGATTTTTTGTTGTGGTTTACCTTCCATCTTTTGGATTGCATAAATAGTGACGCTGATCAATTATTTCATTTATCTTTGTTGTATAACTTAATAATAAACTAATAAATAAATAAAATGGAAGGTGAAGACGTAACTGCTTTGGTAATTGATAACGTATGTCTCAATAATAATTTTAAATCAACTATTATTTCTCAAATATTAATATTTAAAAATTCTTTTTTTCTTTATTAATTTCAGGGTTCTGGTATGTGTAAGGCTGGTTTCGCTGGAGATGATGCCCCACGTGCTGTATTCCCATCGATTGTCGGTCGTCCAAGACACACTGGTGTCATGGTCGGTATGGGTCAAAAGGACTCCTACGTCGGAGATGAAGCTCAATCAAAGAGAGGTATCTTGACCCTCAAGTACCCAATTGAGCACGGTATCGTCACCAACTGGGATGATATGGAGAAGATCTGGCATCACACTTTCTACAACGAACTCCGTGTTGCCCCAGAGGAACACCCAGTTCTCTTGACTGAAGCCCCACTCAACCCAAAGGCCAATCGTGAGAAGATGACTCAAATTATGTTCGAGACCTTCAACACTCCAGCCATGTACGTTGCTATCCAAGCCGTCCTTTCCCTCTATGCCTCTGGTCGTACCACCGGTATCGTTATGGACTCTGGTGATGGTGTCTCCCACACTGTTCCAATCTACGAAGGTTATGCCCTCCCACACGCTATCCTCCGTCTCGATCTTGCTGGTCGTGATCTCACTGACTACATGATGAAGATCTTGACTGAACGTGGTTATTCATTCACCACCACCGCCGAACGTGAAATCGTCCGTGACATCAAGGAAAAGCTCGCCTACGTTGCCCTTGACTTCGAAAACGAAATGCAAACTGCTGCCTCATCCTCAGCCCTCGAGAAATCATACGAATTGCCAGACGGTCAAGTCATTACCATCGGTAACGAACGTTTCCGTTGCCCAGAGGCTCTCTTCCAACCATCCTTCTTGGGTATGGAATCTGCTGGTATCCACGAGACCACCTACAACTCCATCATGAAGTGTGATGTTGATATCCGTAAGGACTTGTACGGTAACGTCGTCCTCTCTGGTGGTACCACTATGTTCCCAGGTATTGCTGACCGTATGCAAAAGGAATTGACCGCTTTGGCCCCATCCACCATGAAGATCAAGATCATCGCCCCACCAGAACGTAAATACTCTGTCTGGATTGGTGGTTCCATCTTGGCCTCCCTCTCCACTTTCCAACAAATGTGGATCTCCAAGGAAGAATACGATGAGTCTGGTCCATCCATCGTCCACAGAAAGTGCTTCTAAACGCTCTTTGTAATATATTTTAATTTATTATTAATATATCAATAAATGAATCAAAAAGTCATCTGTTGATTTTATCCAGTTGGCTTTATTTGTAAACTAAAAAATCAAACAACAATACATTTTATTTGATCAATTTTAAATTTTTCTCTTTTGAAAAACAATTTTGTGTTTTATTCAAATAACTTTTGATTGACTATGTTCAATAAAACAAGAGAAGTATTAAGAGTTGGTAGAAGAATGTTGTTTTTACAAAGAATCAAAAGATGATTGTTTAAATTGATAGTAATAGAAACTTATTTTTTTGAACAACTAGTTTTATAAACTTATTCAAAACAATGTTATTCATTGTTTGTCTTTAGAATATACATTCAGTTTAACAATCAATCAAGATGTTTAAATTGATAGATGGTGATAATTTGTGAAAATCCAAAGAATCATTGGGTGTGCTTATTAATTTTTCTCTTAATCCCCACTTCTTAAAAAATTAACAAATTCTTTAACAATATAAATTGTCAATGAGTAAAGTTGAAGTTAAATGAATATCACATTAAGTTATAGCTAATTTTTTTCTTTTATTTTGTTATATTTAGTTACAGATATGAAGGGAGATAGTAATTTTATATGTCCAGAGCATAAAAGACAATTGGAATTTATTTGTTTTAAATGTAATATATTGTTGTGTTCAAAATGTTCAAACAATCATAATAAGAAATTCGTAGATCACTCTCCATTCTGTGACCATGTAGATGATATCAAGAATTCATTGGAGACTGTCATTAGTACCGGTTCAGCCAGTGAGAGTGGCAGTGAGAGTTCATCTATAAAAAACAGGCTCAGTTCAATCTGGACTACTATAAAGTCACAGGCAACCAGACATCATTCTTTAGAGTCAACCGAATCTGAGATATCTGCACAGTTTTCACAATTTCATGAGTATCTCATCGTAGAGGAGCACAAGTTAAAGAAATCTATTGTCACACAGAAAGATCTGATCAAGGAGCAAATCGATATCAATGTCAATCAGTTAAAGTCGTTAGTGGATATTGCCAACACTTGGAAGCATATCGAAAAGAAGGGAGACGGTAGTGAGGATGATAGTCTAGTGGTTGGAAGTGAAGATTCCAATACAGATTCAACAGCAGAAAGCTATTCATTATCATCAATAATGGAATCTATCAATCAATCCAATTCCCTGTGTAATTTTATCAATAGAAATAGCAATACACTCTTTGATTATATTGTTCCAGAGAGTACCGATGAGAATAGAGATGTAGATTTAGTTGTATTGGATATGATTTACAAGTATAATCAACAATATTCTTTAAAGAGTACTTCTGCAACTCCAAACAACAATAATAACAATGGAAATATGAAGTATGAGCTAATAGTTTCTAGCGAAAAGGTTGAACAAGTTAAATTATCAATTCAACAATCATTCAACTTGATCTCTCAAAGAATCAAACAAAACTATATTTTCAGCATATTCGATTGTGATTCTGCATCTCTAATCAATATCTCTGACCAAAGTTATTCAACTGAATCATCTTTTCAATTGAAAGACTATGAATCTGGATCGACATACAACTCAATGGTGCAAGCAGGTGACCATATCTATATTTTCGGTAGCAACAAACCCGATATTTCCAACAAATATTGTAGAATCTCTATCAAATCAAAATCGATTGACCACATAGGAGAGATGAAAGGAATCAAAGGAGGACAAGAGATATCGGTTTGCTATGATGGTGCAGATCATATCTACTTGATAAATGGATACGACAGTGAGAATGACATCTATCATCATAGAGTCGATAGGTTTAATATTAAATCAATGAAATTTGAATCGCAATTAAATTTCGACTGTCTCTACACCGATTACTATTCATTCTTCTTCAATGGAACTCTCTACACCGTGCCATATCAAGGTGGATTACTTTATGCAATTAATCCAATCACAAGAGCGATAGACAAATATAAATCCGATCAAATCCTGGATGAAATTAGTGCAATGTGTCACGATAGATATGGAAACATCTTTATGCATTCATTGGATGGAAGATTCATTAGATTCAATGTCGTTTCCAAAGATATCGAGGAGTTAGAGACTAGCATTGAATTGGAAGTAAAAATATCAATGATTTATCATCATATCTCTAGCAAGGAAGGTTTAATTTATTTATTGGGTGGCTGTAATTATGATAATCATATATATAACATTGAGACCAATGAATGGACAACTTTCGATGATGATAAAGATAGAGATTTTTGTGGTGCATCCATCATTACAATGTAGCTAGCTTATTTTATACTATTATTTCAATAAACAATATTTTATTCTACACAACTTTGGTTTTTTCTTTTTTGGAATTTAATATAATAATCCATTTGCAGAGTCATAGAAACAAATCATTCTGGTGAATCTGGTTGATCCACCTCCAATTTTAACAAATTGAGCTTTTGTCAAACCTAATGTTAATTAACTATTGTTAGTTTTGAAATAATTGGGTAGAATAAAAAGTTATGAAATTTACCATTTACAGTGAGTCCCTGTTTGAATAAATCGAAGCAATATTCAAAAGATTCTACACCTCCACATCCCAAAGCGGTTCCACAATTGACAGCGACATGGATCATTTTTTCAACTTCTTGTGATGACAAGGTTCCACTCTTGTCGTCGTCAAAAATATCAAACAAAACAGCCATTCTTTCTTCTACAGGTGCCTTGGTCATTAAATAAAGGGCAGTGGTAAACTCTTTAAAATCAACTGTTCCGTTCTTAATTTTTTTGATTCACTATTAGGTTTCTATTTAAATTTTAATTATATGTTTTGGCATATCTTACTTTATCAGTATCGAAAACTTTGAACATTTTCTTCATGTCTTCAGTACTCCAGTCTTGGAAACGAGTCTTGAAGAATTTAAGAAACTCTTCCTCTGAGAAACCGATCTTCTTGTCAGCACCACTGTACTCCTTGAAGTCACGAGTCAAAATTTCGATATCATCCTTGCTGTATTTGGTGGTCTTCATCAATTGATCTAATTCCTCTTTTGACAATTTGGTATTTGCTTGACCCATTTTATAGTTGTATATATTTATAAATAAATAAAAAATGATTTTATATTTTGATTTGGTATGATAAGTTTACTTTAAAGATCTATTTATATTTGTTATTTTTTGATTTAAAATCTTTTTTTTTTTGTTTTATTTTTTTGAATTTAAAAGATTCCAAATTATGTACTTTCATCGAATTTATTCACCTTTTCGTGAAAAGATATTTTTTGGTCTGAAAATTAAAAAGGGTCCACGATTTTAACTTGATCAACCTATCACAAAAAGAGTTCGGGTGTGAAGATAATGTGATAGTATTAATTTCTCATGTATCAAACAAATATTAAGTATCTTTAGTCATTAATGTTTTTTGACTTTTAAAGATTCTAAATTAATTCCAACGGTTAAATTTGTTAATTATTAGTGATTATCTAAATTTAGTAAAGTACTCTTTTGACTTACTTCAAGTAAATAATAGTTTACTTTAAGATTGATAATTAATTTGTACATATAACTATTTTTTATTTTAAAACCTTTTTTTTCTTTATGATTATTATTTTGTGCAATATATAAATATATGATATTGGTATTATTTATTTATTTGACATTATTGATTGTAGATGTGAAATATCAACTTTGCTCATATCAAATACACCAATGTTCCTTTCTATAATTCTATACAATGTTTCCTATAATGATGGTAAATAGATAGAAATAATAAATTGTTAGAATAAACTTGTACATAATGGTATTAAAAATTTTTTTAACATTAACTTACTTGAACTTCTTTAACAGAGTTAAACAACTGAGTGAATTGAATGGAATCCAATTTACTGAGGATTCTAATGAATACCTTGTAGTTTCTATAGACAGACACCTCGAAAGTGGATGTCGATTCACATAGAGGTAGATCACGATGCCACAAGTAGAATATCTTTACAATGGTTCTTTGAATGTGTCCAGAGAATGGTGTCAATATTGGCAACTGATGTAGAATAGTCGAGAAGTTATGACTGACATTTTCATATTTCTGTGTAATGATTGGATCCAATTTAAATTTATTATTATTCTTATTCTCTAAATGTAATTTCTATTATTATTATTTTAGAATAGTTTAAAACATGTTAATAACAAAATTGAGCTAAATAAATTCGCAAAAAAAAAAAAAAACAACCGTTTAGTAAGTACTTACTTGATATAATAAATAAGAATGAGTGAATGATTGTAACATTGCTTTATCGGATGGAGTGAAAGAGTTATTCTTGTCGGCTTGTTCGATTTCCTTCCAGAGGAAGGCACCGTACTTAATGGAAGGCAGTGATTCGTAGTTCTCGAGGAAACGGTCGATCAAAACTAAAATGGCATCTTCAATGACAGCAAGTTTGTTACCCATCACCGTGTAGTTGAGTGCATAACTCAATAGCAACATATTTCTATTGAGGAATGTCTCTCTATCTTCATTTTCCAATATCAACAAGTAGTTTTGTCTCTTCTTCTTTGTAAAAGTATCGATCTGAGTGATAAAAGTTGGTCCTTCCAATTTCCATTTATTAATAATTTCCTATGAACAACAAAGAATGTTAGTTATTATAAAATAAAGTTGCTTAGCTTTACACTACTTACAGTTCTAATTAAATGTAAACAATATGTAAAATATGGATATACAATATCACTTTCATAGGGAGGTGTGCATGGGTATGGAAGTGGTTGTGTCTTTTTGTTGTCCCAGTCGAGAGTGGCGAGAATTAGATAGGCGGCGAGTATGTGATATTCATTCTGTGGCTTTGCCATGAGGATGTTTGCAAAGTAGGTGGTTGACTCGTAGTATATCTCGAGATCTTTACCCTCGGACGGCACTATAGACTTGACAGTCTCGTGATCGAGTGTTCGCAATGGTCCTGGTGGACGTGGTGGTATGTGTAGCGACGAATCTATGGGTGGCGGCGAAGCAATCGGTGTTCCAATCGAATCGAAATGCGAGAATCCCTGATGAATGTAATTGGTGAACTCGCGATACGGTGAATTACTATTTTGGAACTGCTGTTGCTGTTGAATCAGTTGCTCTTCATACTGTTTCTGTTGGTTCAACTGCTCCTGCTTAGCCTGCTCTGCTTGCGCTTGCTTCTCGACTGCCTGTCTAATGTGATCCCTTCTCACAATGTAAGCGGCGTGTATCTTTTTCAACGCATTGATCCAATTCAACGAGAAATACTGATCGTCAGCAAACAAGAAATAAACTCTACCTCTATTCTATAGTTTTTAAAAGAGAGCAGAGTAAGTATCTGCATCTTATCATCACAATAACAACAACAATAATAATAGTTCAATACTACTTACTGTTTGTATTTCAAAGTATCTATTGTCACTCCAAACAGCAGATGTAGAGAATTGAATGTTTGTAACGTGTTCCCAGAGGATGTTTCCTCTGTAGTCTACCTGCTTCTCGTCGGCATAGTATTTGATACTATCTATATTGGCAATGAAGAATCTCTTCTTCCATGTTTGTATCAATCCTTTTGCTCCTTTCTTTTGTAACCAACCTTCATAATGATTCTGTTATAACATATATACAATGAGTTATTAATGTTAATATATATTCATCGATAATATATTATCTATATATATTGATATTGTTTTACTCACCTCTTTAACTTCATTGGGTGCAGTGGTAGTTATTGGTGCATTAGGATCATGTTCAGTATTCAAATTTGGATAGGCACCGACCGGTGTATGATTATAGTTATTACTACTGTTTGGTACAGTACTAATATCAGGATAGTTTGACATAATTAAATATATATTGATTTTCTACACTTTACTTTACTTTGTTTTACTTTTAATTTATTAAATTCAACTTTTATTTATATATATTATTGATATATTATTGATATTTATTTATGATATGATATGATTTGATTTTTTGAAAAAAAACTATACAAAATATAATACAAAAAAAAAAACAATGATATTTAATGTTAAATTTTATTTATTTATCAGATATTTATTTTTGTTGTTTGTTGATTTTTAATTAAAATAATTATTATTATTATTTGTGTGTTTTAAAAATAATGTTCAATTGAATTGCAATGTAAATGAGTCAATGTAAATGATTCTTTCAATCCTGAAAACAAATAAAAATAAAAAAGATAAATAAATAAATTAAAATTATGAGTTTTGCAAACTCTCTAATTCTGAAGATAGATTTGGAATTTTTTTTTTTTAAAATTTTTTTTATTCATTATTTTAATTTAAGTGTTAATAATAATATTTATAAAGGTGATATCTATCATTATTAATTTAATACAATTTAAATTAAAACAATGAATAAAAACAGAATTTAGTTTTTTTTTTTTAAAAATTTTTAATAACAAAACAGTTTATTGTTCATAATAATAGTTTTTTTTATATTGTATTTCGATAGCTAATAATAAAGATACTTAATACTCTAATGATTCACCAAGGTCAATAGTTACATCATCATCATCTTGATTGTTTATGCAATTAATACTCAGATGGGATGATTGATTTTCGATAGCTATGGTGTAGTAGGTAGATTTAAACATGTTGTTGCTGGTCGTTGTATACATGGATCTATTAGTGTATTTTCAGGCTTTTCGTTGAGCCGTTAGATTTATAAATTATTAAATTTACAATGATAAGTTATTGCATACTTTATAGATTTGGCATCGAGTGAGACGCTTTGTAGTGTTAGCTGACTTGGTTGTATCAAAGGTGTGCGACAGTTGGTTAACCAATCAAACGGTGCGAATTTCCTAAGCAAATGAACGAGTAGAGTCCAGCTTGAACTGTAGTCAAACTAGTGATCTATTAACTACGAAATGGAACAACTTGGTAAATTCAGAATCTAGATTAGTTTGACTGGGATTTCCAATACCTTGGAGGGTGCAGACACAGTAGTATAATGATACCATGAAATCCAGCAGTGATATATTACAAAATGTATCTACACAATTTCATGCAGTACATGATTAATCAAGTAATAAATAACACAAGTTAAGTCGGTTGAATAGGCCCGATTCAAATATTTGTTTTAAGATTTTCAAAACAAATCACAATAAGACAGAAGTTTTTTGTCTCCTAAAAAATTGTTAATTTCTTTGTTTTACTAAACTTATTAAAAATATATAATTCCTAGCTACCTAAGGAATAACTATCTCATTCTAATTACATTTTATTTCATTTAGTTCTGCTACTACTGTCGATCAGAATAATCATTTTGCTTATGTTTTCTTTTTGAAAAATTAAATATTTTATCTATCCTTAATATCTATTCTTTCAATAATAAACAATCGGCATGCTTAACATTACAGTTTTTGATAAAATATTTTATTAAAACACACGATTTTTACAAAATAAATACTATCTATTTATTGGTTTATAATTTTTTTTTATTTTGTAAAACTAACTTTGTAGAGGTAATAATGATGCGTGGATATATTGATAAATTAAAAATATTTGTTACTTTTGAGAAGGGTGTGTAAACATTTTTAAATAAAAATAAATACAAATATCTCTTTTGTTTTTTCAATGTGGCTTTTTTTTACAATTTTCTCAACGATTCATTTTAATTCAATTACTATACAAAGATTGAGAATTTAATATTACAATGATTTAATGAATTTCTGTAATATTGTGTTTAATTGTAAATGAAAACCAACACTCTCACTTGTTGTAAATGTATTTGGAAAGTGTGAGAAAAGAATTTTTTAAAATAATTTCTCTTTCAGGGTATTCCATTTTCTTGCAATCATTTTAAATTAAATAATTTTGAGTGTTTTTTCAAACAAATAGAAATAGTATCTTACATTTTCATATTAAAAGTCTTTTAAAAATTTAAAAGAAAAATTGAACGAATAGGAAAATATGAAATAAAAAAATCTATATAAAGAAGAAAGAAATATCATTCTATATATCAATAATTTTCTTAATTTACTCAAATTCAAATTCTAAAATGTTAATAAGTAAGTATTTAAATAGATTGATTAAATTCCTAAAAAATAAAATTAATATTTTTTTTACTTCAAATAGAATCCTTAACTTCACTCGGAAATGTTGGAAACACATCGTCAATGACCAAAAACTTTGGATCATCAAGTGGAAGTCTTTCTGGTCAAACTTCCAACACCAGTACTGGTGGTCTTGGTGAAACTGTTTCTGGTTTATTAGACAGTGTACTTGGATTGGTAAATGGTCTTTTAGGTTAATAAACCAGAAAATTATGCTGGGTTCTCAAAAATCAAACAAACCTGATTTTTGAATATTTCTTCAATAGAAATGATAATAAAATTTTTATAGTTACAAAATACTATGAAAGAGTTTGGTTTCAGTTCTTTTTTTTTTTTTTCTGAAAATCAATTCAATTGTATCTTCAATTAATTATTATAATATAAACAAACTTTCAATTCTTGGAATTTTAATTAATATTTACAATTAATTATTTTATTGTTTCCTTATTATTTGGTTTGAGGTGTTTGGCTGATTTTTTGTAGAGCTTTTAGACTTTTAATATTTAAATCGAGCATGGTTATTGAATACGATAGTTCTTTATGTCATCTAGTGAATCTCTTTGAGGTGTTAGCTGGTTTAAAACTTCTTGGTTGTATCAAAGGTGTGCTTACAGTTGGTTGACCAATGGTACGAATTTCCTAAGCAAATGAATGAGTTGATTGTAGCTATTCAACAGACATGATATCTTTAAAAGAATCCAATCATTGTTTATACTTTAATTGTAAATATATGTTAAAAAGTTAAGTTCGATAGATGATGATAATTCTCTATCTTCACTTTCGATCCAGAAGGTCCAAACAAATAATGAAATATTAATAGGCTCTTACAAGAATGTTGATGATTATTATATTTGGCACATAATCAACTAGTATTCTCATTCCTTTTCAGAATATGTTTTTTTTTTAAATATAGTAAAAGTTTTTGTAAAGTTAAAAAGGCGGCAAAATTTTTTTTAACTTACAAGATTTATATATTAATATATCTTTTTATTTATTTTTTTGTACATAATATAATAATATTAAAAATGACAGATTACTTTGAATTAAGACTACCACCACAAGATGGTATCTCTTCATTGAATTTCATACCTCAAACCAATTTACTGTTAGTTACTTCATGGGATACTGTATGTGTGTGATCAATCGAGATTCAATTCGATTCGACTAGATTATAAAGATAGAAATGAATTCATTCCTATTAACTAACTAACTAACAACAATTAATTGTTCGAACAACTATAATATCATTTTCAAAGTCAGTTAGATGTTATGATACAACAGGTAATGTTCAGAGATGGCAGTATAATCATGATGTCGCTGTGTTGGATGGCTGTGTACAAGACAAGAGTCGGGTGTTCTCCAGTGATATCTCTGGTCGAATCAAGAGTTACGATGTCGCTAGTGGTGTCGCCAGCGATATAGGATCGCACGAGAAGGGAGTGCGTGCTCTCGCCTATAACCACGAGTCACAGCTGCTGTTCAGCGGTGGCTGGGATGGCATCCTAAAGGCGTGGGACGTGCGCGATCCTCATCAACCGAAAGAGATGCACCAACACAACCTCGAAGCACAGATATTCACGATGTCGACCACCGCCAACTGGCTAGTGGTAGGAACGGCCGACAAGATGATAACGATATTCGATACGCGTCAAATGCAACAACCCGTACAGAAACGTGAATCCTCTATCAAATTCCAAACGCGATGTATCAGAACGTTTATCGATGGCAGTGGCTACGCGTTGGCATCGGTCGAAGGTCGTATAGGAATGGAGTATTTCGATCCAAAGGAACAACAGGCAAAGAAATATGCATTCAAATGTCATCGTGCGAATGAAGCAGGTGTAGATGTTGTTTATCCAGTTAATACAATTGCTTTTCATCCAATGTAAATATTAATATCAACATTCAACAGGTTATCTGTTTAATCATATAATATAATACTAATATATATATTGTGTCTATCAATATATAGATATGGAACATTTGCAACAGGTGGATGTGATGGTAATGTATATTATTGGGATGGACAGAATAGAAAGAGATTATTCCATTTGAAACACTATCCAACATCTATATCAGCATTAGCATTCAATTCAGAAGGTAATCTATTAGCAGTTGCATCATCCTATACATATGAAGAAGGTGAAAAAGAGTATGTATCATAAACATAATCATGTTATTATCATTACTATCATCATTCTAATTAGTATACTAATAATCAATCTATCTTTTTTAAATTCAAGTCATCCAAATGATCAAATATTTATTCATACAGTTAATGAAAAGATAAAACCATTTGGAAAATAATATAATCAACAGCAATATCAATATAATAATAGTTTAGCATATGTTACATATCAACAATTGTTTAAGATCTTTTATTTGAGATGATATTATAGAATGACACAACAATCGATTGATAATAATCACATTTATTTTAAGTATGATATTCACTATCTCTATTACCGATGAACTGACAGATATCATCTAAATCGAATTCCTGTACCGATAGATCGCCTATCAGTTGAATGATAGCGACTTCTCTACGTTTAGAATTGGTAGTTCTTTCTACGAGTGAACCTAGACGACCACGATGTTTACCTTGTACAACACAAACGGAAGCACCTTTTTCTCTTGGAATAGCTGTTTCCAACATTCTTTGTTTAATATTCTCTAGCACCACACCACTATCCAATAACTCCAAACAACATAACTTCTCACCAACAATATCTATCACCTTTGCTTTCTTATTATAATACTTTCCATCCGCCAAACTCTTACTAACTATCTTTACCAACACATTATTTCTTAACCACATTGGTTCATCGTCAACCCTACTACTACTGCTTTTACTATTATTACTATTACTACTACTACTACTACTTTTACTTATTGATTTAACAGGTTGTTGTTGTTGTTGTTTAGATGATGATGATGATGATGATGTTGAGTTTGAATTTGATGTCTTTTCAATTAGTTGTATATCTACTTTGTTAATGACTGCACGTTCATTTGATTTGAATATGATAACTAGCTTGTCGTCGGAATCTTTGGGGATGGAATCAATCTCTGCGTACATTCCTTCGTGTTGCCCACTGATTACTAATACTCTTTCACCTACGTTGTATGATTGTGAACCACTCTTGTTCATCGGTACCAGCTTCTCAGAGATCCCTACCATGTGTCTAACTTTACCGTCTTCACCTTTCTGTGCAACCAGATAGCGTTTGTCTTTGTCGTCTACATCCTTCGGTTGCGCACCAAGTCCCAATCGGTAACCCGGTCGCTTAACAAACTGAATCGGTTCATTCAGACCCTTGTTGGTTAGACCTATTGCTTGACCGGGTTGCCATCCCATGCCACGGAGCATCGCTTCGCCAAACACCTCGATCGGTGTCTCCTCGTAATCTTCATTGTCCGCTTCCTCCGGTCGAGATTCAACATCAAACTTAAACTTATCATCGTCGTTATCGAATCGATCCAGACCATCCAACTTTTCAATCAATGGTCTAACCTTTACTACTTGATTCATCTCCACATCCTTATGATCATCATTCTTCTTATTTCCAATCAATGATTTTATCTCTTGTCTATTACTACCACTACTATTATTATCATCTTTTTGTTTGTTCTTATCCTTTTGTTTTATTATTTGTAATCCATGTTGTTTTGGTTTAAAAGTATTACTATTATCATCTTCATTTTTATCACTACTACTATTATTATCAGATTTCAATCTTTTAAATTTATCTTTTTCTTCTCTTTCTGTTTTAATTATATTTTCAAATGTATTTGTTGATTTACTTGTCGATGTTGTTGTCGATATTGTTGTTGATATTGATGTTTCTATTTCAGTTATACTATTTATATGTCTTTGTTCTGATAATGGTATTACTTTCGGTGGTTTCGGTAAAGGTTTTTCATCTGATATGCTAGAGGTAATCTTTGTACCTTCAAGTGATGTAATAAAGTTTTCTTGTTTCTTTTCTGGTTCTTTTCTTTTTTGATTGCTACTATTATTATTATTACTACTATTACTATTAATACTGCTACTATTGCTTTTAAATGAAAAACTAATAGTACTCTTTGATTTACCATTTAGATTATCATCACTATTGCTTTCTTCTTTATCTTTTTCTTCATGATTTTTATAATCATTATCATTATTCTTTACAATATTAACAACATTCATTATTTATTTTATTTCTTGATGTTGTTATAACAGTATTATTTTTAGTTTATTTGTTGTTTGTCGTGTTTGAATAAAAATCAAACCGTTATTTTAAATCTAGATTAATTTTTAAACCATTTCTATTTTTGAATTTTCTACAAAGTCTATAATATATTCTTTACTTTTCTCATTTATATAAATATAAATATATAAATAGATTCAAATTTTCTAAAAGTGATAGCATAGATAGTATCTATTTAAAAACAATACCAAGAATGCGGATACCCTCAATATTGTAACATATGCTTATATAATCAAATTATACTCTAGAGATATATCGATTAGTTTAAGTGATATCAAATAACAACTGTATTATGATTATATAGTTTATATAATTTTTTTATATTAAAACAACATGCTTTATTTATTTTTTATATTTCAAAATAAAGAAGTACACGATTTGATTTTGATCTTGAATGAAAATGGCTGGTCCAACCAGACAGACCGACTGTGAATGAATATATGAGAAGTGAGTATTTTGTTAGTTTGGTTGATCATTTCAATAAAACCAGAATAGCGGATATATTGAATTGATTAAACTTATTGAAAGAAACACTAGAGTACTATTCAATTTATCTCTAGCTTGAATTCAGTTAGTTAATGTAATGATGTGCTGCTTTCCTATCATATTGCAATCACTAAAGATCTTATTTAAATGAGTCACCAAATCAGGTGAATCATCAAAATAATGTGAAAAAAAAAGTGCAAGACTTAACAATTTTTTCATTTATTAATGTAATGATCATTTATTCTTAAGATCATGATAAAAGATGATGATTCATTTGATTAATTAATTAACATTTCGAAAATATGTTAAAATATAGATTATCAATATTATTATCTATTTTATTTGTATTGTTCATAAATCATTCTACATTGGTAGAGAGTCAGGCTAGTTCATTTTATATAAAGCTATTGAATCAAGATAATTATAAAGAGACGATCAACGATGCAAAAACAAATAATCAAGCAGTGTTACTAGAGTTATATTGGAATTACGATACTTTTGAATTCTATCATTATTTACAACAGAAAATTAAACCTTTTCCCAATATAATCATAAGAGGAATCGATTGTAATGAAAATGAAGCACTATGTAAACAGATATTACAATCAGCAGCCGATCAACAACAACAACAACAACAACAACAACAATTAACAGATATTTTAGATAATATTTCAAAATCAAATAACAAACATATGGAACAAGTTCTAATTCATAATAACAATAACAATAAGAATATTGATGAATATATTATAGTAACATCAAAGTAAGTAAGATTTAGCTAAATCAACAACAATATATTAACAAACCAACTAATTTGATTGCAATTACTTCAAATTCGATTCTCTAGAGATATAAGAGAAATATGTAAGATTGTAGGTACACCTATTACTATTGTTGAATTATCGGGTGATAATGTGTTAGATATTCTTTATAATAAAGAGAATAAGAGTGTTCTCGTGCAATATTATTATGGATTCAGTGGACACGATAAAGCACTTTACGTTCCAAGATTCGAAGCACTGTCGAGTATCTTTGCAAACGAAGCAAACTTTATGATTGCAAGAGTACAATGCTATGAGAACACTGTTAATTGTATGGATCATGGTGGAATGGAGAGTAGATCGATGGCAATTCTCTTCTCTGGGAAACGTCAACAAGCCATCATATATCAAGGTGATTTAGATGTCAAAGAGCTAAGTGAATTCATTCAAGATGAAATCAATGGAAATGAATTTAAACCAAATTATTCTAAAAAAAGATCATCATAGTAATCAAAAAAAATAAAATACAAAAATTTTGTAAACTTTTATCTTTTTTAATATTATTATTCGAAATTTCCAATTAAAATTTAATAACTAGATTGGATATCAACCAGATTGAGTTTACAACAAAGTTTGTTTTATTTATAAAATTAAATCAAAAAACATAACAAACAAACAATAATGAAAAAAAAAAATGATTAAATAAAATTTCAAAAGTATTTCTCATCTCTCACTCACATTAACATATATGTTAACAATTTGAACTTATTATTATTGTCAGTTCAAGTTCTGTGTGTGGGTGTCTGTCTATTAAAAAAAAAAAAAAAAAAACAAAAAACAGAAAAACAAAAATAATAAAAATAATTAAATTTCAATTTTTATGTAAAGTATAATCTTTATTGGTTATAGTTATTTTTATTCATTTTTAACAATATCAAACAACAAAAACAACAACAATTCAATCTAAAATAAATAATAATAAAAAATAATTACATAAAAGAAATCAACATCAGTAGATATCACATCAAATAGGAAGAGGAAAGAAAAAAATCTTTTCTATTTTAGTAAATTAGTTATTATTTATTTTAAATATAGATTTATAAATATAAATATATTTATAATTGTTGTAAATAAATTATATAAAAACAAACAATAATAACAACGTTGTAAACAAAAGTTTAGCTTTTTTTTTTTCTTAAAGTAGGGATGATAATTCAAATCATTTTTAATCTATATAATCAATATAATCAATCCTATTTTATTTGTAAACATTAAGATTAAATCTATTATAATTCAATTCATTATTATTTTTTTAATTATTATTGTCTAGATTGTTTTGTTTTGTTTACACTATTTTGTTTTTTTTTTTTTTTAGTAAAGTAAAGTAAAGTTTATATATATCTTTAAATAAAGTAGATAATTAGATCATTAGATAAAGTCATAGATCAATAGATAATAGATTTAATAATGGATCATAGAAAACAAGTTAGAAGTTGGTTTCTTTCATTACCACCAGAAGATCTTTGTTTTGTTTTGACAGATTTCAATAAGGAGGAATGTGATAAACTGAGGGCGATGTACTTGAAATGTAAGAATCAAGGTCATGGATTCTTCCTACCGATGGACGATGACTTTGGACCAAACATCCCTGGACTATCGTTCATCGACCAACAACTCAAGAAGCACATCAAACCCGATCTCTCCAACCCACTACGCAATCTACAATTCAAAACGAGATCATCACTGGAGTCATCACTCGGTTTATTCTTCTTTCCAAAGATAGTAGGTGATGCCGAACAAAAGTAAGTAGTAGTAGTAATAGTAGTGATCAAACTACTAAACATATTAGTTGTAATTGTATATACTTACTTATCAATCACTTGTCAATGACATTATTATTGTTGTTTTTGTTTGTACAGAATCATTGATTTGGTTAGATTGTGTGATACCACTAGTTATCTTGATACATTCACGGTGGAGTCGAATGGCATTACCAATAGCGAGTTGTTGGAGTTGTTGACGACACTGACGCAGGGTGGATTCCTCTCGGTGTTCTGTCCGATGGTCTACGAGAGTGCAGTCAAGGAGTATCGTTGCGCCACTCCCAATTGGTTCATATCGAAAGGTTACTTCACTCTAGGTGAATATATATCTGCACTTTTCGAGAAGCTGATATGGACGAGCTATTGTAAGCAATTTGGTATCGAGCCATCGACAAACAACAGCAATAACAATAATAGTAATTGTATAATGTCGACATTATCTAATGCAACATCAACAACAGCTACAACTACAACTACATCAACATCTTCAGCAACATCATCAACAACAACAACAATACCACCAATTGATAATAGTAATATTAGTATTAGTATACTGAGGAAGAAAGACAAGACAATTGCAATGGATAGTAGAAAACGTAGATTAAAGAACTTTTGGAATGGTTTGTCACGTGTGGAACGTGAGCGATACGCTGCCAGCAAGCTAAACAACAGTTTAAACTCTATATTTCAAACACTACGTCATGAATCGAATGAACATGAAGTTGACTACCTCGAACAACTAGATATCCTATTAAACATATTAAAAGATACTTTAATTGCGTCAATTGAAATTGATAATATTTCATTATTAAATAATAACAATAATACTAGTTCTAATAGTAATAACAATAATAATAATAATACTAGTGCTAATAACAACAATAATAATACAAATAACAACAATAACAATAACAACACTAATAATAATAATAGTAGCAGTAGTAATAGTGGTAATAAACAATTAAGTAAATCAACAAATACAACAAAGAAATCAAGTGGAAGTAGTTTAAAGCTTGGAAGTAGTAGTGGTTCGACTTCTAATACATCTAATAATAGTAATAGTGGTAGTGGTAGCAATAACAACAACAATAATAATAATGCAGATCAACATGAAACAAGATCAATGTCATCGGTATATGATGATATGTCATCGATAAAGACAATCTTTGAAGAAGCACTGACACAGAATCCTATACAATTTATAGAGTTTCTTTGTTTTTCACCACTGGAAAGAGCAGGTATGTCATTTTGATTGTTTGTTTAAAACAAATGGTTTTTGAAATATGTCTAAAAATAACTTACTAACACTTTATTACTCTATCTTATATTTATGTTTTCATTCATTTTAATTATGATAATAATAATAAAATTATGATGGAAATTATAGGTTCAGCAATAGATATTCTAGTAAGAGAGATTGGTGCACAACTTCAAAACTATTATATCGATAAGGAAGCTATGGATCTGATTAGTAGTGAGGAGCGTTTGAAAAAGAAAAAGTCATCGGTTTCATCGAGTGGACAACTTACACCGACAAAGAAAAAGAAGAAGAAATCCGTAAAAGACAGTGGTAGTGGTAGTAGAGATGATACTTCGACATCTGGTGGTGGTGGCGGCAGAAGTGGTGGTGGATCCGGCAGAAAGAAACGCAAGAAGAAATCAGATTACATTAATGCCAATAGAGAACGTACTATGAAACATCATATTCATGTCAATTCCGCCACTACCGAGGATAATGCATCGTCAAACTCTGACACTGAGAAAGAGACTATCCAGACGAGACCACGTAGACATTCACTGCCGATGGAGGTGGAGTCTGTCAAAGGTGTTGGTGTTGCAATTGACTCGACCACCGAAGACGAAGATGGAATGCTATGGCTTGGTTCCGAAGGTGATATAGACGATCACCCAATGAATCATTCTCGCTA
This sequence comes from Heterostelium album PN500, assembly GCF_000004825.1. Taxonomy (NCBI): domain Eukaryota; phylum Evosea; class Eumycetozoa; order Acytosteliales; family Acytosteliaceae; genus Heterostelium; species Heterostelium album. The sequence goes on along the minus strand of NW_008805065.1, from coordinate 149,486 downwards.
TTCAACTCGTTCCATCATCGGCAATGCCGGCTCGCCAAGTGGAAGTACAAGTAGTAGTAGTAGCAGTAGTGGTAATAATAACAATAACAACAATAATAACAATAGTGGTAATAACAATAACAATAACAACACAACCACCAATAATAATAACAACTCTACTCGTGTTAGTGGAGAATGGGAGGATCTACCATTAAGTAATAATGGCAACGATGAAACGGAAATGTTCAGCCAACTTTCTATCAATAATACACCGGAGAAGCTAAAGTCGAAATCAATTGATTCCATGTCACGAAGTTTCGAAGATTGGTCACAATCACCATCCAACACATCATTCAGTGGCAGTATCTCCAATATCAATGTGCCATCTTCACCTAAACAGACCAACTAAAACATCGATGCTCTTAAAGTCTTCTTCTGCCTCTGATGTCAGATCAACACCTCAATCACCAAAGAAATTAAACATCTTGACAAGCTACAGCAACAATAATAATACCACTACATCAACTAGCTCAACCACTTCCACTACATCAACAACAACAACAACAACAAACACTTCATCAAATCAACAACAACAACAACAACAACAACAATGTACATATAAACAACCTAAACCAACTAGATCATATATTCAACAAAACGGTTCATCAAATGTAATGTTCCCACAAAGATCATCTTCTGCAGGTCAACCAACTACCACATCAACACCATTGTTATCGGTCAAGTTATCTCAGCCAACAACAACTCCAACTTCAACACCAACCACAACATCAACAACAATAGTAACAGGAACACTACCACCAAAGGCAGCGACTTCAACAACAACAACATCATCATCATCTAGTCAATCAACTCCAACATCAACAACACCAAAACCATCACCTCCTCCCATTCTACTACCTTCCAATCAATTACAACCGAGTCAATATAGCAATCAACATCCACCACATCATCCACATCATTTCCATCAGGCCAATGAATGGAGACCAACCAGCACAACCACCTCTAACAATAACAATAACAACAACAACTCTGTTTCCTCCAATCCAATCAAACTGAAACCTAATCCTTATCTCCAAGATGCCAAGCAACAGAATGCATGGAACGAACCAATCATCGATGAAATAATGCAAAAGGAAGAAAAGGAAAAAGAAAAAGCAGAACGAGTTCAGGAAACACCAAATTCACAACAGCAAAACCAAGCAACCCAACAGCAACAACAGCAACAACAACCACATCAACAAACCGAACAACAACTTCAGGTGGTAGACCGCTACAAGGAATGGAGACACAACAAACTGTTCAATTGGATTCAAATGTCCAAACAGAACCAACAACAACTCCCGGTGCATTGGCAACCGTGGGACGATCCACCACTTCCATACCCACACCCGCTCTTCTCGATTCGTCTGCACCAAGAGATACTTGACTTTGTCTCTGATGTAGGTGAGCGTACCTATCCACACGTTCAAAACTGTCATCAAGTGATAGAGATGATTCGTACTGTCGTCAAGAGACTCTGGCCCAATGCAGAGTTGGAAATCTACGGTTCTTTCTACACAGGGCTGTGGCTGCCGTCGAGTGATGTCGACATCGTAGTAAACTACGGTAAGAACATGTCGATCCGTTCAAAGAATGCACAGTTCCTGTTGGAGGTCTTGGAGAAACAGATTCGACACGATCTCAATAACTTTATTCTCACTATGATGTGTATTCCATCCGCCAGAATTCCCGTGATTAAACTTGTAACCAAAAACAATATTGCCGTTGACATTTCCTTTAGAGAGTCACCCACTTCCCCTCACACTGGAATTGCAGCACGCAATTTAGTATCGGAGAACGTAGAAACATTGGTAGGTCTGTACCCACTGGCAATCGTATTGAAATGGTTCCTCAGAGAGCGAGGATTGAATAACACCTATAGCGGTGGTTTAAGTTCCTATTGTCTTGTACTCATGTTGATTAGTTTCCTAAAGAACAATGAACATTGTCCAAAGAAAATACAACAACAACAACAGCAACAACAACAACAACAACAAGAAGCAGTGGTATCATCAACAACAACAACAACGACAACATCAATATCAACAACAAAACAAATGAATGGAAATCATTCAAATATAAATAATAATAATAATAATAACAATAACAATAGCAATAATAATAATAATCAACCAACATTGTTTGCTAAACCATGTAAATGTGATTACACTGATCATGTCTCTGGACTAAATATTGGCTGTGCTCTGATGAGATTCTTGGAGTACTACGGTGTCAATTTCAACTATCAAAAGACAGGTATCTCAATTGAAGAATCAAAGTATACATTCCCATTAGATGATCTATTGACAACTACGGACAGCACCAATAGCAGCAACAACCAAGAAAAGATAACAAGAGACTTTTCCACCTATCTCTATGTGAGTGATCCATTTGCACCAGGTAAAAATGTAGCTGCCGGTTCATTCAATTTCGGTCGTGTCAAAGCTGCTTTTCAATATGCATTCGTCACCCTTAGCAACGCGTCGATGAACGAATCATCCGGCGAAAAAGATGCTATTCTTTCAAAGATTATGATGCCAGACAAACAATATTGATCATAATCACCAAAAGCTTCATTGTTGATTAATTTTTTTCACCTTTTTGTTCACTATAATAATTTGAATAAAAATACTTAACAAAATTATAAATACAAATTTCTCTCTTTCCCAATGATCTTGGCTGTGATGTTTAAACTTGTGAGTTGTGCCAAAAATTTAAAGTTTCAGATTTATATTAATATAAAAAAGATATGATTCAATTAAGTTTTTATTGAACCTATATACGTCATTAATTAAATCAATGTAATCTGTTCTTGAAAATAAAAGAACTAACTAAAGTTGGTTCCCTCATGGGAAAAAAAAAAAAAATAAGAAAAAAGAAACCAAATTAATTATGATTTCACTTAAATAAAAGAATTATATTTATAATTAGATATTATAATAAAAAAATGACGGTAATAGTTACACCAGTCGAAATAGAAATTATACCGAATACTCTAAAACTCAATCATACATCTAACTTAAATCGAATGTCATTAAGTTTTGATATAAATTTGGATTGTCATCCAGGTTTTGTTGGAAAAGAATTTAATATTAGTGTTTGGTTAAAGAGAAATCAATTGGTGGAGAAGGAGAGTATATTCAATAGAGACATGATTAGTGAAAAAGGAGTAAAGACAATTACTATTTCTTTGGTAGACGTTCAATTCAGTGATGAATCGATGTTCAAAATAATATCATCAATGGAATATCAATATATAGCTACTGGAGTTAAGTATGACGGTCAATTAACCTTTCGCATGGTAGTTGAAGATGGAATACTAGGATTGGAGAATCCATATGAAGGAAAACATTCGATTGGTCATTGCTATTACCGTTACGACGATGATGGTTTTTGGGATGCTTTAAATACCTATTCAATAGAGTCATTGTGTTGGTATTTCTATGAAGAGAGATACAGATATTTCAATTTGGGTGAACAACGATTCAGTTTGAAAAAGAACCCGAAACCCCCTACTATAGAGCAGTTTGCAGATATCGTTTGTTTTAAAGCATCGAAATCAGTAAATTCAAAAATATTTATACAGTTTAATGATCAAGACAACATAGGATACAACCTGGAACTAGGTAGCAAGGATTTCAAAAATTTCAATCAAATCGGTTACAATACACATGAATTGCTTGAAATCATTAAATTGGGATATCAACACTTTTTAGATTTGAATCCTATAGAGAAAGGAAATCAAGATCCTCTAGGTCAAAGAGAGTATAGTTTAAACATGGATCAATTTACCATTTACTTTTAAAAATAAATAAATTTTAATTTTATTATTTCATTGGTTTTATTTATTGTAATTGATTTTTACATTTAATAATTTAAAAATTGTAAAATGAACTATAAGTTTAATTATGATTAAATTTTTATGAATCATTTCAAAATCTGAATTTGGGAAACTATCTTTTTCCCATTTTTGCAAATTAATCCTTTTTATTTTTAATTTAAAAAACATATGTAATTTAAAATGAACAGGGAAAAAAGAGATAGAAATTATTTATTTAAATTAATTTTAAATAATTTGGTCGTTAGAATAAATGTATTTAAATTTATACCGGACATTCATTTACATTTAAATTATAGAACGTTCAACTATGAACAGTTGTGTAAAAGATCGAAGCTGTTGGTTGAATATGGATATCTAGAGCTTCTAGAGAAACAACACAACCCTTTCGAATGTAGAATGAGCGATATCACCTATTTCTTATCGTTGTCGAGGTTGGCTGCAAAGAAAGGTCGTATTCCCGTGATTGAATACCTCTCAAAGATGTCGGGTTCTTTCTTCTATGGCGACGAAGTGAAGTATGCTGCCTATGCAAATCAATGGGAAGCTGTTAGATATCTACTGTTGAATAGGTTAGATCAATTCACAGATGTTAGACGTTCACTCTTAGCAAAGATTGCTCAGTTGGAAAGTGGTGGCGACGTTTCTTCAGATTTGACAATGGAGATTGCAGATCTACTGCTGAATCGATCGAAATCTCTGTTGTTCTCTGCAAAGGAATTGATTAGCGCTATAAACTACGCTATTGCAAATGGTAATCTTAAACTGATAGAGATGATCTACAAGAGTAAACAACAGCTGTTGGATCGACCGGATAATAATCCGTGGAAGTCGTTGGACGATGGCAACGATCATATCAATCTGTTGGATAGTGCAATAAAGAATGGACAGCTAGCGATATTCAATTGGCTGTTGACAGTCAGGAAGGAACAACCGAACCTAGAGGTATCGCTAATGGTAGCAACTAGCAATGGAAAGTTTGATATGGTTGAATATATCTTGTCGAAATATAGCGACACTGCAGTGTCGGTACCGAAAAACATTATAAAGATGGCAGCGCAATACAATCGATTGGATTTGATTCAGAAGTATTACAACAATGAACTGGCAAGGAATGCAATCAACAATGCTGTGGAAGCGGGTAATACAGAGGTTGTGAGATATCTCAGGGTGGAGAAGAAACAGGTTGCATCGGCAGGTTCACTTCTCGTTGCAATAAAGAAAGGACATTTGGCGACAGTGCAGTTTCTTCACGAGAATCATTGTGACGTTTTCAGTAAGATGGCTATGGATACTGCCGCGCAATACGGGCATCTAAACATCGTCCGATTCCTACATGAGAACCGCCGAGAAGGATGTACTATTAAAGCACTTTCACTGGCTGCAGGCAATGGTGAGATTGAAGTGATTCACTATCTCAATAAGCATTATAGATCAATGAAATTCACGGAATCAATCGATAAAGCTGCGGGCAACGGTTGGTTGGAAACGGTTGTCTATCTCTATGAAACGAGAGGTGAGAAACCGACGTCGCTAGCGATGGGAGATGCTGTTAAGAATGGCCATTACCAAGTTGTTAAATACCTGCATACCATCCGTAAGGAAAAGAGCTATGTCAATCAATTGTCATGGGCAATAACAGAGAACTATTTCAATATCGTAAAATTCATCGTGGAATCATCACCGGATGGCGATTGGAATCATTGGTACAAGACACTGGTGTCATCGGCTACACGACAATCCGATGTAGACATCCTTGAGTACATGGAGAATGAATGTTATCTAAAGAAGAATATGCCACTGCCAAGTTATGTTATGGAATGCGATTACATTGTAAAGAGCGTTGGCAATGTAGAGTTGATAAACTATCTACTTGGCGACCATACATATCAACAAGATCGCATTGGTATGATATCGCTAATCTACACACGTTATCTTTCGAAACTAGATCATCTTCTTCACTTCATGCTGCATCTCTCCAAGTTCAATTTGAGGAATAACTATTACTATGACCAGACTCTACTGTACAGCAACCCGGTCATGTTGAAAATGATGATAGAATCGAAAGCACTCTATCCAGAGGATAAAGAAGTACCTGATTACCAAGGTAATCTCTTTGATCAGACTATTAAATATCGATTGCTACTGGTTATGCAATATATGTTGGATACAAATAACAATGGTAATGGTAAAGCGGTTCAAGTTACAAGTTCAACACTTAATTGTGCCGTGGAACATAGTACTGAACTCTATGAGTATCTTAGAGACAACTACCTGCAAGATAAATCGATAAAGCTAACACAAGAAGTGGTAGACTCTGCCATCAAAAGTAAAAACCTTTCACTTCTCGACTATCTCAAAGAAACACATCCTCATCTCGACTATTCAAAACAACAAACAACAACACCCAAAGTATCAGTTGTAGATCAAAATCAAAATACATTAACTACCACAACAACCATCAACAACAACAACAACAACAACAATAACTCAAATAATATTAATGAAGAAGAAATAGCTGACAATTGGGAGAATCTATAAAATATTATATTTATTTATAATCTAATTAAACATATTTTTTTATTTTCATTTAACATTTTCTTACCTTTTATATTCAATTATCAGTTACTATAACAAATGATAAAGCAATCAAACGGTACGAATTTCCTAATCTTGAACTCTAGCCAAACAAGCGATTTGATAGATCTAATAACTACGAAATGGAACTATTTAGGTCAACTCACATCTTGTAACAACTTCAATATTTACTAAACAAAGTCAAAACAATCAACTACATGATCTACAATAGAAAAATTGGTTTATTTTTTAAATAAAATTTACATGCCATCCATTTTTTGATTCCCTCATTTAAATAAAATGATTTATTATTTTTAATTTAAGTTATTCTACTTTGTTTTTTAATTCTGATATTTATTTTTATAAACTAAAATGTCACCAGAAAAAGAAATAATAAGACCTTTTACAATGAATATTGACTTTTCAACTCAGAAAATCAATATTTTCAAATCTAATATTGTATCTGGAACTATAGATATTAAAGTAAAAGTTACATCAAAGTATACCACACCTAGATTAAATCTTTGGATGAGAAAAGATCCATTGTCAAATGAAGAAAATATATATAATACGAAAGGTATCAATTTTAAAGATAATCAACTACTCACTTTAACCATACCATTTGAAGTACCAGTCAATGACGATATTCTCCTCTGCGTCTCTGTAAATATAGAGTCTATTATATATACATCAAGTCGCTATATCGGAGTAAGTCTAATCAATGGTCAGCCTAGACTGGAAGATCCCAGAACGAGAGCTACACGATTAGCTTCACAAGGATATCGAGCTATTAGAGAATATGAAAATTGGCCAACTACCTATAGCTATTGCATAGAGAGTCTCTGTTCATATTACTTTGGTGGATTGAGTAGTTATAGTATATCTAAGTACAACGTTGTCCACTATGATTTTAAATGCCCAAAAGATATGCTGTTGAATTACCTTTTACCTACTATCGAGCAATATGTAGATATAGTTTGTCATCGTGCAACTCAACTGAGATCCAATTGCCTTATTCTATTCTTTAAAGATCAAAAAGAAGTCCTATACGAAATGACATTATATCCCAGGGATTTACCAGATTCAATCCCCATCATTTATTAGATAAATTAAGAATGGGTTATCAACACTATAAAGATTTAAAGCAAATCGATTACAATTGCACCACACCAAAAGAGGATTTAGAAAAAGAATATGTTTTAGATACTTCTCAATTTTCAATACACACCACTATAGAAAAAATAATATGATCGTAAGATAAATAAAAAAAATAAAAAGAAAGATTTTATTTTTTTTTTTGTAAAAATAAATGATCATTCGCTCGATCATTTTTTTTGATCAAACAAACCATTTTTATCTATAAATAATAAACATAATAATATGGAACCATTTAGTTTGGAAGTTTTGATGGATGATTTATATGTTGATAGTTTCAAAGACAATGTTGTTACAGGTAGTTTTGATGTGGTGATTAGTGTTTGTGAAGAATACAGTGAAGAGAGATTGTCAATGGTGGTATGGTTAAAAAAGGATCAGCTGACCAAGGAAGAAGAGATATTAGGAATCTATTTGAAATTCAAAGATAGTAAAGTAAAGACAATCGAGGTACCGTTCAATGCACCGCTAACCGATGACACTCTAATAAAGGTGCGAGTCAATGGTTTCATTAGGTGTAAGGAGTTGGACATTGGTATATCGTTGATCGACGGACAACCAAGACTAGAGAACTATCATTGCAGAAATGGAAGATCAAACAATAAGGGTTACAGAATCTATCATTATTCGGATTCGAATAACGAATATGATAGATTTCGATTAAACTGGTTTGCAACCGATAGCTATTCAATCGATGATCTTAGTATTGGTGCTTTCAGTGACTACTGCCCTTCTATTTCAACAGTGAATGTAGTTATCTATACTTTTAATACTTACAATAGAATCAAACCAACTTTGGAACAATATGCCGATATCATATGCCATCAAGCGTCAAAGATGGATGCTATTTCCATTAGCCTTTTTTATAGAGACCAACATCACAGTGTTTATCAAAAGAAAATAAATCGATATGAAATCGATGATTTTGATTCTCATATTTTATTGGATTTACTTAAATTAGGGTATCAACATTGGATTGATCTGGAGTGTCAAACACAATCAAAAGAAGCTAGTTTAAAAAAATATTTTTTAATATATCAATTTAGTATCACTAAAATAAACAATACTTATTGACAATTACTGAATACTTACCTTGATTCCTTTTATTGAAATTGTGTACTTTGGGACATTTCCATCAAATTAAACAATATTTTTTATTTTTCCAATTATTCTTTATTTCCGCTCTTGTGAAGTAAAAGATTGGACTTTAGTTGAATCTAATTTTAATATAAATTTAGAAATAGATCTATTTTCCTTTTTATATTACAATATTTATTTATTTTTTTATTTTTTTATTTTTTAACAATTATTTCCAAATAGGAGATGGTCAGCCTAAATTGTTTGAATATCAAATCTATTGCAATGTAAAATTGGTGCTCTCAAAGAAAGGAGATCAATGATCATATATATTTATAATTTTTTATTTTATTTTTTTATTAAATAAATAAAATTTAAAAAAAAAATATTAATTATCGATGTATATATAACTTTAAATATGAATTTTCATTGTAATATTATTTTGATTAAAAAAGTGATAATCACATGTTCATATCATTCATTTTTTTTAAAAAAAATATCTTTTTTTAACATTTTTTTAATCATAGTTTGATTTGATTTTTAATTTAATGTTTTTTTAATGAAAAAAAATAAATAATATAGTTTATAAATTTTACAGATAAATAATAGATTTGATTAGATTAGATTAGATTGTAGATTAACTATAGTTAGATATAAAATGTCAACAACAAAAGACAATGTTGTTGGTAGCAGTAGTGGTGTAAATAATGATAAGAGTTCAAATCAACAACAACAACAACAACAAAAGAGTCAACAACATGTAAAGCCAACAACAACACATTCACACGAGGTTGTTATATTCTTCAAGGTTAGAGGCAAGATGAAATCTATTAGATTCACAGGTAGCACTCTAGATGATCTGAATGATATATTCGTAGTGAACTTCCCAGAGTTTGGAAGAGATACACTCACACCATTCGTAATCAAACACAGAGAAACACGTATTCTCTACGAGCTGGATGACATCACCGATCTATATCCCGGTTGTATATTAGAGATGAGAAAGAATACAAATGATTGTAAATATCATATCAATCATTATGCTGCTATAACTTATTAACAAACTTACTAATAACTAAACATTAGCTATTGTAGAAGGTAAAAGAAGAAATTATGTATATACTGGATTCGAATCGGATAAGATCGTTGTGGTTATGGTTGGTATGCCTGCATCGGGAAAGACATTCATTGCCAGGAAGATCAGAAATCTCTTGAATTGGATGGGAATACTGGCAAAGGTATTCACTGTTGGTGACTATCGTAGAATAAGAGTGGGTGCTCAACAACCTGCTGAATTCTTTGATCCCGGTAATGTTGATGCTTCGTATGTATACATATAACTAACTGTTTTCGTTTGAACTTGTTGACTAATATAATGTATCTTTTTACGTTTGTTTATGTTTGTTTAATGTAGTCGTGTAAGATTACATATGGCAGTTGCAGCAATAGATGATATGATGTCATGGTTAAATAGTGGTGCTCAAGTCGGTATATACGATGCGACCAATCTCACCAACGAGAGAAGACAACTGATCTCTCAGCGTTGTCAAAGAGAAGGTATCTCAAAGGTAATATTCGTAGAGTCAATCTTTACCGATCAATCAAAGATGGAAGCAAACATGTTGGAAAACTGGAAGTTATCACCAGAGTATGTTTTGTTTTAAATAACTATTAGTTTATTAGTTATCTTAATTATATGTTGTTTTAAACTAATGTACGATTTGTTGTTTATTAACTTATAATATATTTTATTTAAAAAAAAATAGTTATGCACATCAAGTAAGTGAAGTGGAAGCAGCCAAACACTTTAAGGAGAGATTGTTTTATTATCAGAAGGAGTATGCATCGATCGAAGATGATAAACTACAGTATATAAAGTTGTACGATGTCGGTAAGAAGATCATTGCCAATCGTATCACTGGATATCTGCCCGGTAGAATTATGTATTTGCTGATGAATCTACATCTCAGTCCACGTCCGATTTGGCTGTGTCGCTCCGGTGCCAGCGAGTGGAAAACACAAGGCAGAAAAGGTGGTGATTCCGACCTGAATGCGGAAGGCGAGACATTCTCACATCGTCTTGCTAGCTGGGTAGATGAACACACCAAGAACAACGAGGAGGTGACTGTTTGGACGTCGACGCTGAGACGTGCCATCCGTACCGCTCAGTATATCCCGCATCCCAAGGTGCACGTTCGCCAACTCGATGACATCGAGCGTGGCGAATGGGTTGGAATGACCCGCGAGGAGATCCTCACGAAGATGCCCGATGAATTCGGTGCTCACTCCGACGATAAACTTGGATATCGTATTCCACGTGGTGAGAACTACCTCGACGTTATTCAACGTCTTGAATCTGTAATTTTAGAACTTGAAAGAAGTAAGTATAGTTTTTTAATCATTACCTATTTATCTATTTATTTATTTGTTCAAAACAAAGCAACTACAACAACAACAACAACAACAACAACAACAACAACAACAACAATCAAAAAAATAATCACACTCATTATCATTCATTCATTCTTCACTCATTCATTCCATTCTAAAATTAATATTTCATTCCCCCAACAATCAATGTGTAATCTTTGGGGTGGTTAAGATACAACACAATTTACCATAAATGTAGCTATTTCATTGTTGATTATTTGTGATTATTATTATTTTGTGTTTGTTTTGTGCGTTGTGTTGTGTTGTGTTTGGTGGAGCATGTACTTTTGGGAGGTCAGACCTTATCCTTTAGTTTTTTCTTTTACTTTTTCTTTAGATTCCTTTCCTTTCTTTCTCTTTTTTCTAAAGATTTAAAAAGGAAACTATAGTTTCGCAAAAGTTTTGTTTCGAAATAGACAAGGTGGTTGTATTTAGCTATTTAGTATAAACACACCAATCACCACCTCGTATCTAATCTAATAATAATAATAATAATATATGAATACATTTTTAGATCTTACAAGACTTTCAGATTTATAACTAACCAATCACCAATCTGTTCTTCTTTTTCTTCTCTTTTCTTATCTTCTTGCATTCTCATTTTTATTCGAAATTAATTGTGATCATTCAACCAATCGTTTGATAAATCTTGAAATTGATCAATTTAATATGATGATTGTGAATGATTTAATTTGACATCCTACCTCCCAATAATTGGCTGATCGAATTTTCTCTCAATCTCATTTGTTCTTCCTCCCTGCGCACCGTGAAATTATTGACCGATCCTCGAAACTGTTAAATAGCGAGAAACACCTCTCTCATTGTAAGTCATCCTGCTCCTCTGCGTTGCTTGTACGGCTACATCACTGGTGAGCCCATCGAAAAATTCCCAACAATCGAAATACCCCTGCACACTGTAATCTCACTCACACCCACCGCCTATGGATGCGAGATCAAGAAATATCCATTAATGTAAAAAAACAAACAAAACACAAAAACAACTTCCGTCAAACAAAAAAAAAAAAAAACAAAAATTAAATTTTGAATATCTTAAACCGTTTTGTGACAAAAGACAAAAAAAACCTATGAAAAACATCAAAACAAATTTATCATACAAAATAAAATTTTTTATGATAAGCAAAATCATAGTGAATTGATCAATTTCAAGTAAAAAGTCTTTAAATCATGGTGTGTGAAAAATAAACCAACACCCTCTATGATCATATCATGATCCCCCAATCATTCGATTGTGTTTTTTGTTTGTTTTTGTAAAATTTTAATTAATATTTAATTTATTTTCGATTTAAATATTTAATTTTCTTTTCAAATTGATTGACTGAGTCTTTTCTTTGATTAATCTGATTTGTTTGTTTAGTACACGACTCATAATCAATCAAAACCCAATCAAATAGCTTTGTTTTAAATCATAAGATTACAATCACATGATAAAATTAACTTTCCTCATAATATTATGCCATAAATAAATACTGTTAAACATGTGGTAATTAATAACCACCAACCAAAAGGCTCCAATATCTATTCATCGGATTGTGAGATCAAAGCACAGAGGCTCATTGCTGAGCGGTTTGACTCGTGATTGTGGCTCAAGACCATTTAATAACTAGATTATATCAATCATCTATCACATCTACCTACTACCACCTCCATAATCACTACCACACACATACACTTTTTTAAGAAACATTTGTTGTAATTAAATTCCACCAATATTGCTCCGTATGTTTTCTCATATTGTCTTTCTCTATTGTATGTGGGTGTTCGTTGATATCAGTTACTTTCTTCCTTTTTTTCTCTCGCTTTTTAACTAATGAAGTAAAGTAAACAACTTTAAGCTTTTATTGCAAGCTTTCCTTTCTTGAAAACCAACCAACAACACTCACCAATTTAGTTTCACACTGACACACAAAAAAAACACCCTTTTTTTTGATTTTGTTGTATATATTTTGTGGTGTGGGGGTATTTGATTCTCATCATTGCCCATCTTACATACCTTGAATTTCATTTGTGGGTGGATTTAATTATGCCACCACAAGAGCTTCTCCTTGCAATATTATGAGTTTGTTCTTGGTAGTATTTCTTATTACCTTTTTGATCGAAACAAAACCACACCCCCCCTCACATTAACCTGATCAATCAATTCTCCAATATTGATTGATAAAACACCAAGAATTTCTTGATATCAAAAAATTAGATGTGTGAGGATTTCAAAACCTATATAACTCAAAGCAGTTTTAGAATGTCATTTGTAAATTATTATTTGTAACATCAACAACTCATCATAGATCTCTGTTCCTATATTTCAGTTATTTATACAGCTCCTCTATCTAGATAAAACATAATCAATTATTTGAATTGTTATATCTCAAGTAATTAACTGAAGGTATGTTAGTTATTATTTATATGTATAAAAGGTTTATAAATATATAATGTGTTTATATATTTATATTCAATCCAAAAATCGATTCTTTAATTCTTTCAAACTCTTTCATACCTCCTCTTTACTCTTTACTGTTTGTTCTTGTTTTTTCAAAGTTCAGAATTAGTTAAATTTCGTTAAACTTTGTTTTATTTGTTCCATAATTATCCTATAATAATATCTATCACACTGTTTATTCTACGATTGTCAACGGCATCATCATCATCATGATTCTTTGATTGAAGTTATTCGTACACTCTAATAACTGTCCGATCATCTTTCAAACCAACACTCCTAATTTTGGATATGTTCTCCCCACATTCATCAAATATTTTACCATTAATGGTGCCATAGCTTGAATGAATGCAATGAAAATGTTCGATTCAATTTTCGTGTGGTGGTATTGTGTGTGTGTGTGTTTGCTGATGGATCAACATTCATCTAGAGAGAATTTACAGATTCACAATAACAATCTCTGCCAACAACTCATCTAATTATATTATTAATAATTTTGTGTTAAATAATTTAAAAATAATAATTCGTAATCATAAGCAATCAAGTTACTCAACCAGTTGCTATAATTAAAATTAATTACTTTTTATTGTTGTAATAATAAAAAAGTGGTCAATATAATCAATCATTTCATTAGAAATGTAAAAAATAAAATAAAATATTTTTGATCACTACCTTTAAGATCCAAAAGGGGTTTGTGGTTGAAAATTTTATTATATTAATACATTTGATTGTTATGATCACTACCATACACACACAAATATCATCACACAATTTTTCAATCACACACTCACACTTCCAATCAAATCATTTGAAAACATTATATACATTATATATTTAGTGGATTTAACTTTAAACAGAAAAAATGAGAACATGTTAATGGGGGTATACTCTTCTCCGATGGAGAGTCGTCCTTAGTATAGATAGGTGTGCGCATTGGATTGGTTGTTATTGTTGTGAATGGTGTGGTGAAGTTGTGTTTTGTGTGTGTGTGGTTATGGTTGTGTGTGTGATGTAGTGTTGTTACTGATTCTATAGAAATCTTGAAATGTGATGACAACTAAGATACTGTAGCTTCAGTAACTGCAACAAACAAAAACACATACAAATATTTTTATTTTGCTTTTAAATATGGATGTTGTTCGTGTGATCAACATTTCATCTATAGATTAGCAGAAGTGCTACTGTTATTTTATTGTTAAACATCTTCATCAACATTGTTAACAATAGGCATGAATTTCATAACGATAAAACAAAATAATAATAATAATAATTGTTTATAACCACCACACCCCTGCCACTACTTGCAAAACACAGTGCAATTGCACATCAAATATTAATAATAATAGTAATGATAATAATTACAAGATTGAGCGTGAGCAACGAAGCGTCAATACCAATCTTTTGTTTTTTTTTTTAGTTTTTGCTTTTGTTTAGTAGTTTTACTTTTAATGTGAATGATGGCAAGGGTATACGCTTTCTATTTTTCTTTTTTCTTTTTCTTTTTTCCTCAGGCCTACACCTAAACAACAACAATAACAATACCCCATTGAAAACAATATCATGAGAAATCACACCATAATCTTCACTACCACTATCTTAGCGCTTTCAATCAATAAGTAAATTCTATAATTAAACTATTATTAGTATTATTCACCAACATCATATTATAGAACGAAATAATTATGCCTTTTCACACCCATCAACTTATTATTATTATTCAAATTCTTACAATTCTCATTTCACCTAATCTTCAACCACACCATGTTGTGCGCTATCATTTTGTTATTGTTTAGCTAGAATTTCTAATGTTGTTCCTCCTCTTAAGAATAATATTGAAGAAAAATATTAATAATATGAAATTTGAACCATCTTCTCCAACAATTGACAATCCATAAAAACCCTTACATTTTTCCAAATCATTAACAACAACCAAAAACAAATAATATAATTAACAAATAATATATTTTGTATAACTATTGAAATATTAAGAATTAATAATATTAGATAAATAATAATAATAATAACATTATAACTTCACCTTGTTTTTTTCCATTGTACCATTACTTTTCATCCTGTCATTGCCTGAAAATAATAATAATAATTTATTATTGACATCAATAACAGTTCCATTTTCCAATAATCATCGCTATCTATTGTATCATTATTTAAAAATCAAAAGCAATCCAATCAAACGACTCCTAAATTAATCTCGTTATTTGTTTGGTGTTTGATCGATTAAAATTGCTCCTATCATCAACACGATCGATCGTTTTATCAACTTTCACTGTACTTTACTTCACTTACCATCCAACTCTCTTGTATCAATACCTATCCATCTATCTCTTTTTGGAATCGATTTTGGAAATTAAAAACCCAAATGTATTATTAAATTATTAACATCTTTATATTTATTTAAACAATCCAACTTGTATTACTATAAAATAGCCGTTGTAATATCACTACCTGTACTACTATTATATTATCAGTTCAACTACTACAAAACAATACCATCCCTGTAGTAAGCAATCTGTAACATTACCATTACCATTACCTTCAACAATCAGTCCATCATCATTCCACTTCTTAGTATTATAAATTTTCACCAATCGTTTGTTCATTTATAAAGAAAATCATCATTAAAAAAAAAATCAACAACAACAACTGTCTTTGTCCAACCAACAACTACAACATAAAATTAGTTCTGCTCTCCAATCAAAATACCTTATAATGTAAGTAAATTTAATATTCAATAAGCACAGTTTGCACTTCAACAAAAAATTTCAATTCTACTATCTTTTTGGAACAATTTCTTGCTTTATTCCACTCGTTATCACTTTATCATTTGTTTTCAAAATAATATGATACCACCACCGCTATTGCCACTGAAAATCAATCAAACATCGGTATCGTGCTTTTTCAATTTCAAACAAGCAATCTTATCCATATTTGGAAATCTGATCAGATGAACATACATGGTTAAGATTATTTGTGGTTTGAAATCGGTAGATTGATTGGACATTTGATCATGAATGTAGTCAGTAGTAACAGACAATACATTGATCATATAGGTGGTATTGTTTATTTGTGTTTTTCACATATAACATTATGTTAGTCATTGTTATTTTTCACCAATTGAAATAATATCACTTCTTCCACCCCCTAACATATGTAAATTATAAGAGTCAATCAACCATCTAATTGATGGTTGTAAAAGTCACTTAATAACCCCACTCAATTTCTAACAACACTCACACACCAACTATAAAACAACAACCAAAACACACAAACCATGTTGTTCAATCAACAACAACATATAGATTCATCGCATCGCATATTCAATACCACACCACCCACATCTTTTGATATAAATGTACAACACACCACAAAACTTTTTTTTTTTCACTTTTTTTGATATTTAACATTCTTACTTGATATAATCTGATCTTCCGCACTATTGCTACCTCATCATCATCCACAAACAATTTCTGTTGTTTTCTTGCTTGTTTTGTTATTTGTTACTTTTATATTGATTGTGGAAATGATTTTTGATGGATCAGATGGATATTATATTTTTAGTTTTAAATCACAAGTGCCATTGGTAATTCAGTGCCACCATGGGATTATCAATACTATTCTACATATCTCAAGAGATATGTGAAGTGTGATGTTCGACATGGCACCAACAGTAACTACTTCACTACTACTCCTCTACATTTTTCTAAAGAAAATCCACAACACACCAAACATTGTTTGTTTCCTAGCGAATTATTAATCGACTCTAACTAAGTGTTACTTATATGTTTGGTGGTGGTGGTGGGTGGTGTTGAGGGAGATGTGTTGTACTATATGTATGTGGTGTGTCTGTTGTGTTGTGTGTTGTGTCTGTCCTATCATCCGTTTAATATCTTCCACGCAAGATCACAATAAAAACAAAAAGAAAAGAAAAAAAAAAAGAAAAAAGAAAAAAGATGTGTTTGGTTGATCAGCTCAACACCAGTGTTGTTCATTTTCAAAGTTACCTCTACTTTCTTTTAATCATCTACTCTCTTCAATATTATTGCCATCGACAACTTTCATCGATTCAATGATCAAGTGAATGGTTTGATAGTCTTTTGTTATATTTTTAATTAAAAATATAACAAGCTTTTAGACACCAATCCAATCATTTACTTATGGTATAACAACTTGATCAATCAAACAATCAACAACACATTTCATTACCCAACCACACATTCCTTCTTTACTACCTTTTGATCAGAAAATTAATGGTTGTACTTTGGAATGTGAGGACTTTATTGTACAATATATCTATTGCATCCATTCCCTTATCTCAATTTTAAGTTTGGTATTTGTTGTGTCGTTGTAGACGCAAAATATTGTAGTATTGTAATCGTAAAACTAGTAGTATAGCTATTGTGTAGTAATATCATGTCTACATTTTAATGTATAGTGCATTTATACTTTTTTTTTTTTGTTTTTGTATCAACTTGGATTTCCATTATAAATAGTTTGGAAAATAACAACTTCAGATTTATTTGTTTCCTTGGAATCAAACTATTATAACAACAATATTTAAAATATAATTACTTTATAAAACTATATTTATTTATTTAATTTAATATAATTTATTTATTTATTTATTTATTTAAAAAATTAAAATTGTTCAACACACATTATTTTTTTCAGTGTATTGGTAAGAGCAACTACACCTTGTCATACTATATTTTCCATATTGTTGCCATTGCTTCGAACTACTCCTTTGTAGATTAGAACTGTTCAATCATTTACTATATGTATGCCAATGCATTGCAATAGAATAGCAGTAAAAAAAACTATTATATTTCTATTGGCATTGGTTACTCTACAGATTTGGCTTTTCTTTAGTGAAAGGGCAAACCCCTAACTACTACTTTTTTCAAGTTTCTGTTTTTGTCAACCCAAATTAAAATTAAATATTATGTGTGGGTGTTTTCAATATTTATTAACCATAAAATACATCACAATTACCACACACTTTCACTCAACTCACACAACAACAACAACACAAATATAACATAAAAAACATATTTGTTTTTTATATTTTCATTCCAGTCGACACTACCATATCTTTTATATTGATAATATCAATTTTTTTATTACTTAATTTGTTTTTGTTGAAATATTTGGTGGATAAAAGATGAATGTGTGCTATGCGGAAGTTGTTGGTTTGTACAAACAGAGAGAGATCTACTACTGTATATGGATGGATAGATAAAAACAAGTGAAAGTTGTTGTTTTTAGTTGGAAGTTGCAAATTGCAATAACAACTATAATTATATTTCATCAATCAATTCACTTCATTGAGTTTATCCAATTTATTACAGTAGTAGTATGTGATAGCATAGTGCTATGCTTGATATTGCCTTATTTGTTTTAAAAGAGGAAAGAGGAGGTTTAGCGGGTTGTTGGAACATTCTTTCCTGACAATACAATTTGTATCCACCTGCAAGCAATACCATTTCTCGATTAAAACTCCACTCATCACCAACTTTAAAGTAATGAGTGGGCGCCCAGCAATATGGAAAATGATGATGTAGCAATTCTCAATTTTCCAATCACAACAACAACATCTGCTACTGCTACACCCAATAGCACTTCACAACACACTCTCACTCTCTGTAACCTATATATCGACATTGTTAATATACTCAACGCAACCAAAAATAACCTATTGTATTACTAAAAAAACACTTAATTAAATAATATAATTGGATTATAAGAGATAAGAAGATAATTTGTTTAGACCATCTTCCACATCCTCCTCATCCTCACATCCACATCCTAATAATAATAATAATATTATCTACACTTTTTATCCTAAATCTATTTGGATTAAAACAAAACCAAAACCAAAACCAACACTACCGCAATCAATCTATTATTTTAAAAAATATTAAATCAATAATAACAACGCATATCCAACTACTGCTATCCCCGTAAATCACATCATGTGAACTCAGAACAACAAATAATATGTTTTTAATTGTTGTTTATTTTATTTGTTGTTGATGTTATTTTTGCTCAGCATTAATAATCAACTATTTAAATTGATTCTCTTCTACCTTTCACAATTCTGTACATGGTTTCATTAGATTTGCAAACTGTTTCAGTTCTTATTCATTTCCATCGTTAAATATTAACTTTATTTTCTAATTTCGAATCAACTAGTCAATCTTTAGTCAAACAAGTTTACTTCCGAATCCAAGTTTCAAAGTTAGCTTGACTCATTTGTATCACTACCATTACTTAACAACTACAACTACCAACAACAACTTATCAATCTTTTAGTATCATCTTTGTTATATTAGTATTATTTAATTTGAAATATCAATCAAAAAAAAAAAAAAAACAACAAAAATGGAATCAAAATCAATCATCTTATCAATTGCTTTAATTTCATGTTTCTTCATGATCGCTTTGGCCGACCCAACCATCAATTACATTGGTGCAAACGACAATGGTGTTAGCCACTTCCCAGTTTATCAAGGTTTGAAGATGCACATCAGATGTTATGCCAATCCAAACACCTCAATGTCAAACGGTCCAGTTGCCCTCTTTGATGCCGGTCTCCCATTCTCATCATTGGTCTTTGCCAACGTCTTGATTGAACTCCTCCCAACCATCTCCACCATGAATATCAGTCGTGCTTGTGTATTCGATCGTTACGGTTACGGTTGGTCCGACCCAGCTCCATACCCATTCATGTCGACCGAGTTTGTCTACCGTCTCCACGGTTCCCTCAATGCTGCCAGCATTCAATCGCCATACATCATGGTCGGTTGGTCATGGGGATCCGTCGACATCCAAAACTACGCCCTCCAATACATGAACGAAGTCGTTGGTCTCCTCACCATTGACGGTACCGACTCTGCCTACGCCTTCGATCCAAAGAACGCCCCAGGTTTGGCTGGTGCCACCGCTGCCATCGAACAACTCCTCCAATTGCTCCCAACCGGTGCCGTCGAGGGTATGCTCGCCAACATCCCATTGGAATTCGGTTACATCCCATCGAACCCACTCGGTTGCGCCTTCCCAATCGAAGCTCAAACCGCCAACAACCAATGGTGGATGACCGAGAAGAATCTCAACACCGCCCTCCAAGAAGTCCAAATCATGATCCCATCGACTTCACTCTTGAACCAAACCTACGAGTCAATGAACACCGCCACTCCACTCTCCAACATCCCATTGGTCGTAATGACTGCCGACTCCAACGGTGAATACTGGATTCTTCGTCAAAATGTCTTGGCTTCATTGTCCTCAAAGAGCTATCACATCCACGATAACACCTCCAGTCACTTTATCCCAATTCAAAATCCAGCCGGTATTGTCAGTGCCCTCCAGACTTTGCTCACCTACGTCGATCAACATCAACCAATCATTGTAATCTAAATTAATTATATAGCATTCCGATACATTTTTTAATCCTATATAAATAATAAAAAAAAAAAGGACCGACCTTTTCGACCTCTTGTTTCACATCCGAAAAAAAATAATTTTAAAGTCTTTTAATTTATTGAGAATAAAAAAAAAAAAAGGTTATCTTCATTTTACTATCTATTAACCAAAAATATATTTAGAGTGAAGGGCGCCCATTTACAGTGCTATTGGGTGTAGCAGTAGCAGATGTTGTTGTTGTGATTGGAAAATTGAGAATTGCTACATCATCATTTTCCATATTGCTGGGCGCCCACTCATTACTTTAAAGTTGGTGATGAGTGGAGTTTTAATCGAGAAATGGTATTGCTTGCAGGTGGATACAAATTGTATTGTCAGGAAGAATGTTCCAACAACCCGCTAAACCTCCTCTTCCTCTTTTAAAACAAATAAGGCAATATCAAGTATATCACTATTCTATCAACTACCGCTATCCCCGTAAATCACATCATGTGAGCTCAGAACAACAAATAATATGTTTTTAATTGTTATTCTAGATTTCAGATCTTGAAAACATTTATTTTTGTGATCAAAAAACACGATCGTTTTACAATTTTTATGTATTTAAAAAAAAATCTAAGAAAATATCGGAAAATGAAGGTTTTTATTATTTTTGGAGTTTGAGATTGGGTTATAGTCCCAAAGAAAATCTTCAGATTTTTTTTTTTTGTTTAAAAACTTATCATAACATTTTACACTTTTTTATTTTAAAACAACTTTTAAAAAAAAATGTTTATCTCTTTCAAATATTATTATCTGATAGCATTATTGTTGATTTATTTTGGTAAATAAAATTAATTTAATTAAAGACATGAAAAATGCGCATTTTTTTTAACTTTTTAAAAATAAATAAATTTGATCATTTTACAAACATAAAACAGATTTAATTAAAGGTGCTACATTGTTGGAATATAATATTGGCAAACCTACTCCTATAAAAGATGAATCCAATAGATGTTCATTCACATTCGCAGTTATAGTTTCACATCCAGAACCATTGTTTCCATCAAACTTTTCCGTTGTTCAGCCTGGACCCACTGCACTAAATAGTTTGGCGATCTCTAGAGGCGAGAATGGAACGAATCAGCTGTTCAACTTCCAAACTCAGATGGTACTACCAATCGGTCAAACCTCAGTTGATCTCGTAATCAACATCACCACCAATTCAGGTGGTCTCGATTCAATAGCCGTTCCTGGATTACAATGTATTGGTATGTTATAGTTATCAGTGTTACAATCAAACAATCATTACATTACTTTATACTTATATTCTATTTTGTTGAGTTTTCTATAGAAATTGATATGAGTAAAGTTAATTTTAAGTTTAGTTTACCATCTATGTATAGGTTAATCAATATGATGGTTAATGTAATAGTGGACTATCCAAACGGATATCCACTGTATGTATCTCAGCTACCGGTCACATGCACAACAGTATCGCCCTACAGTTGCAAATTGATTTCACCAGATGGTCTTACACCAAAACTTCAAACATTGATCATTTCCATAGCTGAGGAATATTCAAGTGAACCTCCACCCGATATCCCAATAAAGCTAACTGTCAGAGGTATTGATTTTACCACTAGCTTCAAAAATCTATTCCCCTATAATGGTTTGTATTATTATTAATTGTTGCGCAATTAACTACTATTAATAGAGTAGTACAACAACTAATATCTGTTGTTTTCAGTTAGCAGAACTTCAAATGTTGTTAAAGAAATTAACTATCCGCCATCGGGTAAAACAATCGTTCAAGATTATCAAATGTTCCCCTATGAAAAAGTAAACATTTTATTGGTAGAGAACTCCAATTCATTTTTCTATATCAAAGACTCCTCACAAAGTATGCCATCGTTTTCTCCTTACACTTTGCTACAACAAAATCAAACACACTCTACCTATCTCCAAAATACTGCATATCGTACCATTCTGAGCGGTCAAATCAGTCCATTGATTCTAGATAACCAAACAACTATCATATCAAACAATTACTCATCTACCTACACTAGATTTTCATGTAAGTTAAATATTCATCAAAATTAAATATATTTCCAGCATTAATCATTCAACATATATATCTTAATTTATCTATTAGTAAATCAACCTCTGTCTTCAAATAATGGATATGATCCGAGTTTAGGATGTTTTTTGGGATTTGCTACTATTAATATATCTACTATCGGTAAACCAGTTTTGGTTACATCTGTTTCATCATCCTCCGCGCTAAACTATCCAAACCCATACCCATACAGCTATGACCCAATTCAAGGAGTATTCACATTCTCAAATGTCTTTGCTCTAAGTAGTTATCTACAAAAAGATAATTTATTTTTAAATTTCTCTCCTGGTGGTTTTGGCACATCTCCTTTTAGATCACTCCCAAAAAGTATACTTTACACTAGAGTGTAAAAAGAAACACTCTATAGATATATTCAAAATAACACCTACTAAATCTATTATTTTATTTTCTATTTCTATTTTTAATAAAAATGATAGCAAGTAATGTAGTTATAAATAGTGTTAGTTATGTTAGAGTTCAATGGTATTCTGTGATTGCAAGATTAAATATCAGCTCAGAATGTCATGTAACTACAATCACTCTAAGCGGTCCTGGCACAAATACAGCGTCTCTCATCTATGGTGATGCGCTCAATGGAGTTTATGAATATGAAGTTTCTCCTGTCATTGTTTATAATGACTATACTCTTGCCGTCGATGATGCTTGCTCCAAGCAATATTATTTCTCAAGTGCTCTATTATTCAACCCAATAGTCGGAAGAGGATTACTTGCTAAAGTTCCAACTGAAAGTAAGTGTTTGTTTTATAAAAACAACAACAATAATAATAATAAAAATAGCTTTTTATTAACTGTCTATTTTATTTTCTAGCTTTTGACATTACTAATATTACATATTTCAAGATATCAAGTAATCAATTTGATTTAAGCGGGGGTGGTGACGTAAATGGAACTATCTATTTCAATTTGACTAGCCATCTCAGATATTTGGAGCCAATATTCATAAATTCATATTTTTCATTAAGATATACAGGAAGTTATAATTCAAGCTTGGGATTATATGTCCTCCCATTTACTATACCCCAAGGAATGATACAAGGAAAAATGTTTTATCAATTAAATTTCCCAATATTCAGTGTAGATTCACCAACATTGGAGTCATATTTCGGTGAAAGTATTGCAGCAATAACTATTGTCAATTCAGGTTAGTTAAAATATTTTATAAAGATAACAACAACTTTTTTCTGATCAAATTATTATTTATTTTAGCTTCTGATTTCATGCCTCCCATTCTCGAGGAAGTTCATGCAATTCCAGGTAATAGTTTTATAATAAACAATCCAGGTGTGGAGATGATTGGTTGGAATATAAGAATCACCGATTTTCCAAATGGCTTTTCCTATGGATCTTTGAATGTAATTACAGATCTTGACGTTTTACCAATTACAATTAATTTCAATTCATCTTCATTGATCTTTGGAGATCAATTTGATGGTATCTATGAAATTAGATTCCCAGTCAATGGAACCTGTCGTACTCAAGCATATTCAATGACAAATGTTGTACTTTATGATAAGCAAGCATATCGCAATCCAGCTTTAGTCTCAATGAACCCACTGACATCAATCTATGGAACTCAATTGGAATCACAACTAAAAATTCAAGTTTCTTGTCCAACAAGTAAGTATAGAATATTAATATTTTAACAATCATTTAAATAATAATAATAATTAATTGTTTGTATTTTAATTTTAGTTATCGTAGATAATGATCCACCAATAATGACATCTTTTGACTTTTCACCAAAAATCATTGATACTGGAAGACAAAACAGAACAGTTCAATTTGAGATGGTTATCAGTGATATAGGACCAGCTGGTTTATCATTAAGACATACACCAATAGTTATATTGACCTCGGAAAACTCAGATACCGTTCAGGTTTCAATGGAGCGTAAAAGAGACACACCCACTGGAACTTTATTCCAAGGTTCCATTCAATTGAAGTATGGTTTTGGAATTAATTTGCTTTTGGTTAGTGTTTATGGTCTGGTTGACAATTTCAAAAACTATGGTGCCTACCATACATACGATTTAAGAAATTCTAGCAATGCTTGGCCTTACTATATAAACATATCGCGTAGCTATGATGAACCGATTTTAGAGAAATCATTGAAACTATCGAACCAAGGAGGAGAGTTGATTGTATTTGGAAAAAATTTCGGTTTGAACAGCACCGGATTTTCAACTAAAATCAACTATCAAGATGGAAAAGGATATGTCAATACTGGAATTGATGTACACACTGGTATCATGGTTATTTTTAATAATATTCAGCCGATTTACGCAAATAATATCACTCTCATTGTCACAAAGAATGGAATCGATTCCAATGAACTGTTAATTCCAGTTGTTTATGACGGTGCCTTACCTCCAAAACCAACAGACACACCGAATCCAACAAATACACCAAACCCCACTACAACACCAAGCCAGAAATGTCCAGGAACACCAACAGAATGTAATAACAATGGTAGATGCATCAATTCTACTTGTCAGTGCTTTAATCCATGGTATGGTCCATCCTGTTCATCTAGTATGTATCAATTTATTTTACTTTTAAGCTAATTCTTATTAATGAAATCAAAATCAAAAAGAAACTATTATTACACCAATTCCACCAGCTTATCCAGATCCTTTGACAGGTACAAATATCACAGAGTCTGGAAGTTTGATTACATCATCGATTGAAATCGTTGGAGTAAGAGAATTGGATGCCACAATGAATGTAGTTCAGTCATTCAATATCAGCAAATGGAATTTCACAGATCTTACAACAGCTTCTACCAATCCAAAATATTATTACTCAACGATTCTCGAGCAACGATCAACCTTTTTGAATGTATCGATTGAATACTTTAAGCAATCTGCAAACATCACATTTGCAGATGAACAACTTGACATTCCGGCATCGTCAATCAAATTCTCAATGAATATGAGTTCCTATCAATTCAAAGAGCAGACCAATCTCATTCAAATCATGATGAGATCATCTATTCAATCCAATAACTCTAAAGTCTGCTCATCAACTGGTGTTGGAGTTATCGATAAATCAGTGCAATGGATTAAATTAAATATCGATCAAAACAGTCTTTATGGAAGATTCCTCTCGAAGGGTGTAAGGGATGGTAGAGTCAGTGTCATCCAGAATGTAATTATAGAAGATAATGAATCTGAACAAACCAAACAGATGAGATCGGTCATTGTTGGAATTACAAGTACTGCATTTGATCATTCACTTAGTTTGGATCCAGATTTCTCGAATCTGATTGATGTAGGATCAACCGACACCTCTGATTTCAAATGTTCATCAAACAAGAAGCTAAGTAACGGTGCAATTGCAGGAATTGTCGTTGGTGGTGTAGTTTTCCTTTCAATCGTAATTGCAGCAGCTCTATTAATCAAGAAAAAAAAGAAATTCAAACAACAAGAGATGAAGATGAAAAATAGGTTATCAGATATGAATAAAGGTCTTTAATATATTTAATTCATTCCAATTATTTTTGAAATTGATAAATTTCAACATTTGAAACTGGCAGAGGATCACCACAGAATTCACAGATATGACCAGTGCGCTTGTGGTTGATTGAGAAGGTGTGAGAGTACAGCCTGAATAAGCTGTTACGTAGCATAGGCACTTTTACCTTGGAAATGTGTAGGAACTGAGATTGGAGAACAAAAGAGTGACCAATCTGGATGGTTAGTTGACCTTCAGTAAGGCTGACATGGGGGTACTTGTGGTTGAAAAGAACAGAATAGATTTCCTTCAAGGATAGGAGGCTACGTCATCAGCAAGGATGGGATTACCTGGTATGACTCTGGAGAAGTGATTGTTTCTAAAATCCATCCAAGACGAATGGAATAGTTTGAAGGAAGGTGAAGAAGTTGGGTTAGTAAATTTTTTGGCACAATCTAGAATGGATAACCAAGTTTTGAAGTAATCAAATGAGTTTCTTCTACTTAACAACAGGAATCTATTAAAGACCCATAACTTGTAAGCAGCAGAGCGAAGAAATAAATCCCACAAATTCAGACAACCATCATTCCAATAGCTGTCAAAAGACATTCAAAGCAGTGATTTTTTTTTTTTTTTTTATTACTGATAGTCAAGGTGTAGAGCTTGGATATTACCCTACGGTTCGTGTTTTATTTATTTATTTGTTGGAGCAATTCAGCCACAGGCCGGCTGAGATGGCCATCATTTTGAGAAAGGGATGATGTTCCCATTGATTTGGTTTGGCAGACTGAGTACATGTATTTAAGCCACTTAGAATTCTTAGCGGGTATGTGTGTAAATCACTCTGTGTTCACCTATGATAAGCCTGCTAGTTACTGTCGGTGTCAACTTCATGGGGTCCAAGATAGTATTGTATACTAGATTAGTACGTGGCGCGCTCCTTTCAAGTCGGAAGCAGTGAACTTTGCTTTGGCATCTGGTGCACTGGTGAAGAACCAAGTAATAAGTCTGTTGACAAGCTTTGACAATTAAGTTTTTTGTTTAAAACCGCATGCGGACAAATATATTTCAAATGTTCTTTGCTCGATGCAGGGATCGAACCTGCGACCGTGGCGTTATTAGCACCACGCTCTGCCGACTGAGCTAATCGAGCTTAGATGACATCCAATCGAAAATTATTGATTTTGGCTCTTTTATTCTATTTTAAAAAATCCAACTCATTCCATTTGTAAAATTTTCTTTTTTACAAATCTATTATCAAATAAAAATCATTTAAATTATAAATCTTACTAAATGTCAATTATTAAATGATGATCACCATCATTGCTCATGTTTTTTTTAAACCTGAAACAAAGAGAAATCGATCACATTTAATAAATATATAGAATGTTTGAAAACAATCCAGACTCACCAAAAGATACACAAACACAGACACCACAGATTACATGGGTACCATATACTTTGAAATCAGAAGATGAATTAAGATTTGAAATTGATAAAGAAGCAAAAATAAAAGTAAATAGATTAGTGTAAAGAAGATATAAACTTGTAATCATTGCAATAGTTTAATGAATGAATGATTGATTCAATCCTTTAACAAACGATAAACTAATAATAACCCTATTTTCTATTTAATATGATCATATTAGTTAGCTGATGGTACTGCAGAATACTTTGGTACAGAGTTAGCATTGAATAGAGAATACACATTGAACAATGTCAAGGGTGCTATATTCTCTTGGAAAGGATGTAAAATTGAAGTGACCGACAATGTCAAAGCATACATATCGAATGGTACACCCATGCTTTCATATGCAAACATACATTCCATCATGGATCAACATCGTATGTCTATACTAAGTCAAAAGAATCAACAAGGTCCAAGAGTAAGTAACTATTCACTTTTATTATTAGATCTAATTAAAACAAACAAAACAAACTAAATCTATCTATCTCTTAACATTTTATATTATATCATGATTATTAGGTATTGATTGCAGGACCAACAGATGTAGGAAAGAGTACCCTAGCAAAGATATTGATGGGATACTCTGCTAGATTAGGTTATAATCCGGCATTCATTGATTTGGATCCAGGACAGGGTAGTATTACTTTGCCGGGTGCTCTGTGTGCATCGTTGATCGATAGACCGGTCGACATTGAAGAGGGACTCTCGAATACCGTTCCTTTCGTTCAGTACTACGGTCACACATCACTCGATATCAATCCGACACTCTTCAAAGCACAGATTCAAAGTCTGGGAATCTCTGTCGACAAACGAATGGAACAATCCGACAATGCTCGTGTCTCTGGTATGATTGTGAATACCTGCGGTTGGATAGAGGGTCTTGGCTACGAGTTGCTACGTGAGAGTATCAACCTGTTGCGAATCAACATCATCGTTGTCATAGACAATGAGAAACTGTATAGTGATCTATCACGTGAGTTTTCGAGCGGCGGCGGTAACAACAGCAGCAGCGGCATGAAAGTAATGAAACTCCCGAAATCGGGTGGTGTCTATTTGCGATCTGCACTCTTTAGAAAACAAACTAGAATGCAAAGAATTCGTGAGTATTTCTATGGCATTCAAGGTGATCTCTGTCCACACATCACCATCGTCGACTTTAAGGATGTTTGTATATTTAGAACTGGTGGAGGTCCACCAGCGCCATCCACAGCACTTCCAATTGGTTCAACATCGGTAATCGATCCATTGGCACTCCAAGAGATTCAACCATCTCCAGAGATGTTACATTCGGTACTCGCCATTTCCTATGCCAAGAATTCACAATCACTTTTGAGAAGTAATGTTGCTGGTTTTCTTTATGTGTAAGTAATTTTAAAATTCAAAACAAAACAAAACAATCATTATTAACATCACATAATTATTCATTTTATAGCTCTGATATTAATATGGAAACTAAAAAGATTTCATTTTTGGCGCCATGTCCAGGTGATTTACCATCAAAGTTTTTGCTCATGGGTACATTGAAATGGTTAGAATAAAAAAAAATGATATCAAAAATACAAATATTATAATATCATTAAAAAACCAGTAGTAATTGATTTATTTTATTTTGTTATCCATTTCATTATCATCTTTTAAGAAATCCAACTCTTTTATTTTCATTATCAAAAATCAAATAATTATCTAAAATAGAAAATAAAATATTAATAATCTAATCTTTCAGCTATAAACATTTCATATTATTAATTAATTTACCTCTCATAAATGATAAACCAATTAAACTTTTATTTGGCGTTTCCCCACGTGTCAATCCAATACACCACATATTAGGTAGTAAACTCGATGAAATCATATAGATATCCCAAGGTACTCTAAAATAAACATTATCTTCTAAACCTATTTCGAAAGTTGGGAATTTATGTATGACATCTGTATCATTTAAAGTTAAACACTAGTGATTTCCACAAAATAATTAATATAAATAAATTTATTATTAATATTATTAATATGATTAACTTTTACTTACTTTTTTATTTAACCAATCACATCCATTTTCTAAAGTACAGACATCACCTATTTCATTTCCAATTAGATCATAGATTTCTGGTGAAAAGTAAGATATTGAACTTCCTGTATCTACTATGGTTGGTGACATTAGCTGTGTTGGAACTTCAACTACTCTATCGATACCCAATACTTTAATTGATTTCGGCATAACAAAATATTTTTCATTATAACTTGGAATCAATGGTGCATAAACAATTGACTCACCTTCTCTTAAATCTGGTTCTCCAATAGTGAATTTACCACTATAATCTTTTTCTACTCTTATTCCAAACATATCTATTAAAAATATAAAAATAAATATTAATTAAATTAATATAATTAAATTATATATATTCATACATACTTTTATAACCTGTGAATTTAATGATTGAATCAACTATAGTTGGAAGACAACTATCACCAGAACATCTTGCCAAACCCAATAGTCCATAGTTCATTGATTTCTGTTTTGTACCGATATCTCCAATGATGGCTCCTATCAAAACATTGGGAATGATTGATCCATTTATAATGACTTCGTCTATGTATGATTGAGTGATCCATTTAGTTCCGTCAGCATAAGTAATAGCAGCAAGACATGAACCTGTTGATTCCCGATCGTGACAACTATTCAAAGTTTTCGTTATGGACATGCATTCTTTTGATGAACATTCTATCAACTGTGCTTTCTCTGTTGGAACATAATATGGTTTTTTTATTAAACATCCTTTACAATTTTCTTTCGGTAAAACTAACTAAATTTTTAAAAACCAAACCACTAATTGGTTACTATTTTAATAATAATAATATTCTTTAAGATTTATTTATTATTCTTACCATTCTTGAACCAGTATCCAATAATAATTTAGCAGTTATATTTCCAAAGGTTATTGATGTTATTATGCCAATATAATTTCCTGAGAGCTCTGAAATTGAGACTTTTAAAGGGGCTGAATGCAATGGCAGTATTAATTTTTTAGATTTTTCATTTATTTCGCCAACAACTGTTGAGAATGTAAAAGATACATAGACAACTAATAAAAATATAAGAAATCGATTATATTTAATCTTCATCTGTGAAAATATCTAACAAATTTATAATAAATTATATAACTTCAAATTATAATATAAACATCTATGGAAATTTCTTTTTACCTTATAATAATATAATCTGAGTATTCATTGTTTTTGGTCCATTCAATTTCCATAGATCATTTATTTCGCTTTACCACACACACCTCATCACACCCACACCCTAATTATTATTTTCATTTATTTGTATTGTTTACTATTTAATCTATTTATTTATCTCATAAACATAAACTTATTAAATTAAGATAAGATAATAAATTTTTATTTATCTGTCTGCTTTCTGAATTGAATAAATTTAAAACTGTTTTATGGTCACCGATCTTTCAAATTTTTTTTTTTGGTTGTGAGAAAAAAACCAATCAAACCAAAATCTTTTTTAAAAATAGAAACAACAAAAAAATAAATAATTTGAAAAATATATTTGGATTGTTTGTTGGTGGCTTTTTAAAAAAAAAATAGAAAAAAATTATTAAATCTTTTTTTTGTCAATATCATCAAAAAATTTTCACTTGTTCCAAAAAAGAAAAGTAAATATAGTATAAATAAAAAACATTATATCTTTTAATAAAATAAGTTTATTTATTAGATAGATAGATCATTCTTTTAAGATCACTTAGAAAAAAAAAGTTATTTATTGATTTGTTTGTTGGTGTTTTTTTTTGTCTGTTTGTTTTTTGGTTTTTTTTAATAACTGCGACAAAAAAAAATTACCCATTTTACTTTTTTTTTTTATTTTATTTATTTATTATTAAAAAAACAATCAAATCAATCTAAATAAATAATATATTATATATATAACTTGTTGTATTATATCATTTCATCATCCTTCACTTTATTCATATCATCTTTTTAAACTTCCCCTAATAATATAATACTAGTAAAAAACAAAATAAGAATAAGGGAAGAACACGACACAACACAACACAACATATACTACAATTCATCACAACAACAACAACAACGACAACAATCAACTTTAAACCCTCCGATAATAATATAATATAGCATATATAAACAGTATAGTAAAGAAAACAAAAAGAAATGGTCAAAGATATTAAGGTTATGGTAGTAGGAGATATGAGTGTTGGTAAGACATGTCTTTTGATCTCATACACCACCAACTCTTTTCCAGGTGAATATGTCCCAACTGTATTCGGTATGTATATTGACCCTTTTTGATATTCGACATCAAACTAACTAAGCATAACTAACCAAACAATCATTAACATCATCAATATTCAACAACAACAACCATAACAACCATAACAAACAGATAATTATAATGCAAATGCTATTGTAAATAATACACCTGTTAATTTAGGACTTTGGGATACTGCAGGTAAGATTGATCTATTCCTCATTCATTATTATCATCTATTATGTTATATACTAACAAAACTATCATTACAATCAAATAATAATAATAAACATAGGTTCTGAAGAATACAATAGTTTTAGACCACTAAGTTATCCAGGTACAGATGTTTTTCTTATATGTTTTTCATTGATATCACAGATTAGTTTTGAAAATGTTTTAAAAAAGGTAAATGATAGCATAAGATAAGATATTATCTTATAAAATCTTAAATCTGTAGATTGTTAGATTATTTTATATTTATTTTTATTATTTATTAATATTTTGTTTTTATTTATTATAACAATAATCATTAATTAATTATATAGTGGTATGCAGAGATCACAGCGAGTATGGAAGTTGTTCCACCAATTATTTTGGTTGGAACTAAATTGGATTTGCGTTCGAAAACAAAAGTAAATGGTGAAGAACCAATCACAGCAGAGATGGGCGAGCAAATGAGAGCAGAGATTGGAGCCTATAAATACTGCGAGTGCTCAGCGTTGACTCAAGATGGTTTAACTAATGTTTTCGAAGAGGCAGGAAGAGTCGTCTTGTTCCCCCCCTCAAAAGAGGAATTGGCCGCTCAACAAAAGAAAGGAAAGGATATGAAAGAAAAGAATTGTATATTACAATAAATTTTTAAAAGAAACAAACAACATTAACATTACAATACACCTCACCTAAAACAAAACAAAACAATCCAACCCAATCCAATCCAACTCAAACCCAACTCAACAGTAATAACAACAACAACAAACTTTTTAATATTTTAATAATAATAATTATATAGTAATAATATTATTATTTAACTATAACAACAAACAAACAACAAACAAACGATCTTTATCTTTATTCGCCTTCGTTTATTCTATTACAACTTTCTTATTTTTGCCGCTCAAAAAGAAAACAACAAACACACCATCACCACCACCACTCAATAATCTTAAAACTATACTAAACTAAAAACTAAAACTTAATTCAATGAATTATAATAAACATTATGATTTTGATATAATATAGATATAATATAGATATATATTATCTTCTTTTTGATTTTTTAATATTTATTTTTGTTTTATTTTTTTATTTATTTTTAATTTATTTAAAAATCGGGATCACCATCACCAGAGTTTTGCTTTGGTGCCTTTGGACCACCAGCTGGTTTAGACATGATGATTTGATCGACTCTTAAAACGGTTGTGGCAGTGTTGGTAGCCAACTTGATGGCATATTGTTTTCCAATGAAAAGATCAAAGATTTCCATTTCCTTGGCGCTCTTGGCATTACCGGTCTCAATGTCCAAACCGAAATCGGTGTTACCTTTGGTGTGTGCAGCGTAAATGTTTGAAATGATCTTGGTGGCATCGTGACCGGATGTCTCGGCGAGTGTACGTGGGATGATCTCGAAAGCCTCGGCGTAGGCACGAATGGCATACTGGGCCAATCCCGGGGTGGCGTCGGCAAACTGTTGGAGTTGACGCGATACCTCGAGTTCAAAGGCACCTGCACCAGCCAAGAAACGACCGTCCTTGCACATTCCCTTGAAGACGTTGACACCATCGTCGATGGCACGCTCGATATCGTCGAGAATATTGTTGGTGGAACCACGAACGACAATCGATGAAATCTCAGAGTCCTCACGAGTCTGACGGAAAATGACACACTTGGTCGATCCGATCTCTTCGACGTACACCTCATCGCAGTAACCGAGTTCCTCTGGAATGGGAGCACCCAACTTCACCAAAGGTGTCGAACCAACAGTCTTACAAAGTCTACGCAATTGGAACTTCGATGGTAACTTGACCAACATCATTCCGTATCTCTCTATATAATGAAGTGCAATCTCTGAAACTGATGAACCGGAAACAATAATCTTAACACCTGCATCTGCAATACCTTGAATTGTCTAAACAACAATAAATAAATTATTAATATATATTTGAATAGGTATGGGTGCTTGTTAATTAGATCTCTAATTCCCAAGTAATACTTACCTCTCTGATGGAATCCTCTTCACCTTTGGAAAAGTTTAGTAGTTCGGTATCGTTTGTGATCAAAACTTTACCGGTGGTTTCAGTCTTTCCAATGTCGATACCGCTTGCAAAGACGGCGATCTTTCCTTTCTCTACACGTTTGATTGCACCTTCGGCGTCACCAGCGACGACAAGACCCTTGAAGACAGAGGTATCGGTGACACCACCACCTGGAATCTTGGTGACACGCACATTGTCGACGTTGAAGTTCGATGGTTTCTTTGGGAGCACTTGAATGCATGCCTTTGCAATGATATCAGAGAGGAATGTCTCGTAACCATACTGCTTCGATGCCAACGCCGATTTCAATCCCTTCTTGACCTCATCGATATTACGAACGTCAGTCAATGTATGAACGATCAACGATTCAATGATACTCTGTACTTTCTCACCAGCTCTATCGTAACCAAAGATAATCTCTGATGAATGCAATCCCATCTCCAAGAGTGCAGCTGCTTTCTGAAGGAATTCACCTGCCAAAGTAACAACTAAATTAGTTCCATCTCCCATCTACAATTAATTAAAAAGAAGTAAAAAAGAAAAAAAACCAAACAATTATTAGCATATATTATTATTATTAATATTATTTGATATTGTTAAAACTAAACTTACCTCTTGTTCTTGCATTTGAGCAGCTAAAACCAACATCTTGGCAGCTGGATGTACAACGTCCAATTGCTTGATGATGGTAGCAGCATCGTTGGTGACAAACAACTTTTCCAAGTGATTGATAATCATTTTATTCATTCCATTTGGACCCATTGATGTACGTGTGATCTCTGCCAACTGCTTGGCAGCCTCGATATTACGAAGGATCGCTTCGTCTCTACCAGAGAAGTGCTTAGCACCATCCTTTAACATATCAGTTAATTGCATCATCTTTTATATATCTAATCTATCTATTCTTCGTTTTATACAAATTTATATGATCTATTATCTATCTCTACTTCTTTATATCGAAAAGTTGTTGAATGTTCAATTTGCGATTTGATCGGTGAAGATGATCTTGTTGAAATTTGAAAATCGAATTTGTTCAAAAAAGATGAAGGTATGAAATATCGAAATGCTGCTTTCTCTTTTGCTTTTGTTAATAATATCTATATTATTATTTTAATTAATCTATTTTAAATTAATTAAAAGATATCGTATATAGTTAATATTATAAAAAGTTTATATACTATCAATGAATAACTTCTTGACAATGGAAACTCTGTGAGGAGGGGTAACACACTCACACTCTGTGAAAAAATTTGAATTTCAAAAATAAAAAAATTTGATTTTCAAAAAACATGGTTGCTCAGAGTAACGTTGGTCATTTACTAAATACTCCAAATTTCACATAAGCAAAAAAAAAAAAAAAAAACGAACGAGATAAAAAAAATCAAATAAATTAAAATTTATTTTTAATATATATATTATTTTTAAAAGAAAGAAAAAAAAAGATGGTTTTATATGTTATTGGTTTAGGTTTGGGTGACGAAAAAGATATTACTATCAAAGGATTGGAAGCTATAAAGTCATCGGATAAAGTTTACTTGGAGTTTTACACTTCGTTGTTGGGTGGTTCGACTTCGATCGATAGAATGAAAGAGTACTATGGAAAAGATATTATTTTGGCCGATCGTGAAATGGTTGAATCCGGTTGCGAAGAGATGCTAGAGGAGTCGCGAACTATGTCCGTCAGTTTCTTGGTGGTCGGTGATCCATTCGGTGCTACCACTCACACCGATTTGGTGATGCGTGCGAAAGAGCGATCGATTCCCTATCAGGTCATCCATAACGCTTCGATTATGAATGCCATCGGTTGTTGTGGATTGCAGTTGTACACCTACGGACAAACCATCTCGATGGTATTCTTCACTGAGACTAGCAAGCCAGATTCCTTCTACGATCGTATCAAGTCGAATCGTCGTGATGGATTGCATACTTTGGTGTTGTTGGATATCAAGGTGAAGGAGCAATCGATTGCCAATTTGCTGCGTGGCAATAAGATCTATGAGAAACCGAGATTCATGACAATCAACCAGTGTATCGAACAGCTGTTGGAAATCGAGGAACTCAGACAGGAGAATGTCTACAGTAAAGATACACTCTGTGTTGGATTGGCTAGAGTTGGACAAGACACCCAACAAATCACCAGTGGAACCATGGAGGAATTGGTAAACGTCGACTTTGGAGCACCTCTACATTCATTCGTTATTGCAGGTGACATGCATTTCCACGAGAAGGAATTCTTCGAGTCATTCAGAGTCAACTCTGAAACCAAGAGATTACCACCACCAGAATCATCAGATAACGAAGATAACTAAATAATAATAATAATAATAATTATACAATTAAACAAATCAAAAATATAAAACAAGACAAAACAAAACAAAACAATGATTACTTTTTAAAAAAAGTTCTCAAATCAATAATATTAGTCAAAAGTTAATAAGTTTAATTAATATTTTTGATTTGCGATCTATTTTAAAATTATCATTGTTGTTGTTGATATTGTAGTTTAATAATAATAGCATAAAAACAAAAACTGTGAGAAAAATAAATTCTATACATTAACCAACAACCCAAATTTTTTTAATTCACTTTGAAGATATCAGACAAAAAAAAATAAAAAATACTTGGTAATCTTTATTCTTTATTTGAATGTTGTTTAATTGATTGTTTAGTTAAATAAATAATTCAAGAAAAAAAAAAAAACAACATTATAAAAAACTTTTAAACCCTTTATTTTTAGTATTTTCTTTTGTTTTTATTTTGTAAACTATGTAGATTTCTTATTAGCGAAATTTTTGAAATCGAACTCAAGAAAAATGATTCTATTTTTAATAATAGAATCAAGAAAGAATATTCTTAGTCAAGTTCTTCGACCAAAGTACCAAAGAATACATTCATTCATTCAAAGATGTCACAAGACAATAAAGATAATGAAAATAGAATAAATAAAATAGTTCAACTACCATTTATATTGTTAGGTTCAATTGTTAATAACATAAATGATAACATAGACAAAATTTGTTTTAGTTTGGTTTGTAAGAGATGGTATGACAACAGATCTCAATTTTTGTTGTTTAATACCAAAACCTTACGATTCAGAGCTAAATTAACCGATGGTAATGAAGTTATTTCTGATGATGAGAATAGTGGTTCAAATCAGTCAGCATCATTCAACTCGATCTATCATAAATCATTAAAGATAAAGAGTGATGCAAAATTGAAAATATCATCAAATATCGGAGAAGGTAATTCATTCAACGCGGTCACCATTTGTCCAACGTCTTGTGAATATGATTTTTTCATGACTGTCGGTAAGTTTATTTGTTTACTTAATATGCATATTTAATTATTAACTAAAGAATACACATAGCATCGATTGTAAAATTCCAATCATTTCTACCAAATATAACATATGTTAATATGTGTGAGGTTTATATGCCAAATAACATGAATGTTAATAAACATCTCTATGAAGTGTTGTGGTCATCACCCAATGTAACAGAGTTTCATGGTTGTCAAACATTGAAGTTCAAACTACCTCCAACCATAAAGGTATTGTCATTCTCTGAATATTTCAAAGAAGAGTTTACCATTGGTTGTTTTCCACCTGGTATTGAAGAGATTATACTGAGTTATCAATGTAAAATCATCAAACCTGGCATTCTCCCAGAGGGTTTGAAACGTTTGGATTTCGGAAGATCCTATCAACATCCAATTGGCGTCGGTGTTATTCCAAGCAGTGTGACACACCTCACAAACTTTCGTTTCTCTGACATCGATGACAATGTAGAGGATCGACTGCCATCCAATCTGGAGTCTCTTCACATTCATTCAAGTTCTTTAAAGATATACTTATCTGGTTATCGATTCGGCATCGTTTCAGCATTGTGGAATCAACAGTTCTTAAAGTCATTAACAAAGCTGACAACTCTGTCAACCTTAGACCCTGAGTCATATCCTCGAAGCGCACAGAAAATATTTGATTTGTCTGAACTCCCACCAAGCATTACCTATCTATCGATAAACTCAAACTTTAAAATAGTATCAGCCATGCCATCATCAATCAAATATTTACATCTTTATCAATCGAAATTTAATAATGAAATGTTTCCAGACACCACACAATACCATCTCGAGGAATTGAAGTCTGGATCCGTACCAATGAACAAACCTAATGTCAAGGTCAACAGATTTGTTAAATTGTACGATGAGGTAGAGAAATATCCTTCAAAAACAACACTACCCACTCTCCAAACAGTGGAAGATGCTATCAAATCACAAACATTGGCACATACACAATATCTTAATGTCGCAATTAGTGATTTCGTTGGCCAAGCTACCATTCCAAGAGCTATCGATATACTTGATTTCAGCGGTTCAGTACGTAACGTGGATTCTATCGATCTGGTTCCAAGAACAGTTAGAACATTGATCATTAACTATAGACTTGTGAATCCAACACACATTCCTCCAAACATTACCAACATTATCATTCAAGATAATGAGAAATCTTGTCATATTAGAAGACTTGATACCAACTATTTTTTAATGTTTGGTTGGACAAATTTTATATCATTAATGAAAGAAGATACTCGCCATAACATAATAATATTTCACCAAGATAAATTCAATGAAGTTCTCAGCAAATCAAGATCTTCAAAGTTATTATTAAATTTTTCAAAAGAATAAATAAATATAAAGAAAATAGATGAAATCTAAATAAAATATTTTATTAATATATGTATTTATTCAATAAATAATTGAGATTTTCTAAAATAATGATTAAAATTTGATTTGTGAATGATTTTTGTAATTCTTTTGTCATGATAATTATCTTTGTTTGGCCAACCAAATAATAGATAATAATTTGAATCTAACTTTCTGACTTGACATTTATCTTTACCAAAACTCAAATATTTAAATGTGATATTGGTGATAGTTGGTGGAATGTAGAGTGGATATTCGAATGAACATTCAATGATTAATGTTCGAACAAAATCTGGAATCCCATATACTGGTAACTTTGTTCCAGTCACTGCTATTTGTACAATTTCAAGAGTTTCAACTGATGTTGGAATTGTTACTCGGTTTTTAAAAAGTTCCTCCAAACTGATTTGAAGATATTTGATTCCATATGGAAGTGTTTGTAAATTCAATGAACATTTGAAAATACTCTGTTCGGTTCCTTCTTTCGTTACTTTAACCTCCAAACGATCGTTATTTAGAAATGCTAGATCTGAAAATAATGATTCGTTTGCATGGATGAATTTGTCAATCTTGAGATTTGGTAAAACTGATTCTGGTAAACTGATGGCTTTTAACTCTATCAAGTGATATTGTATTGTCTCTGGAAACATCTCTTTGAAATCATATAATTGTACACCGATGTCAATTTGAAAAGTATAGAGGTAAAGGTATTTGATAGTTGGCGACAATGCCAATTTCAAATGATATCTAGATTTAAATGATAGACTTGTCAATGTTGGTGGAAGATCTGACAGGTTTAAAACATCCACATTCTGGTCAGGATCTTGATTCTCTAAACTTAGTGTTGTTAAGTTTGGCAGTGATTTGATCAATGGAACCCATGTTGAAGGTACGAATTCAAGAGTTTGGAGTGTCTGTGGTAAATAACTTTCACTTATGTGTGGAGGTGGATCACAATTGATTTGTAGAAACTCTAGATTCGGTGGAAGTACTCCGGTTTTGGCGAGTTGATTCGGTTTGGCTAATATTAAAGTTAACTTCTTGAGTGATGAAGGTAGAACACCTGGTTCAATTGGTTGATCTTGTTTAAAACCAATGTGGAGGCTTTTCAGACCATCTGGTAGAATACCTTTAGTGAGATGATATTCTAAAGGTATTCTCATTTTGAGGTCCTCTAAACCAGATGGAAAGTAATTTTTAGTCAAATTCTCACTGGTAGTGCAACCAATATTTAGAAACTTGGTGGTTGGTGGTAGTTTCAATTTGAAATTGTTAGGACCTAATATCTTTGTGATGTTCGACGACAACAATGCATCATCACGAAGATCGATACGTGTAGATAAAAAAACAAAACTAACATTCGAAGGTATGCTGTACCGAGATAATGAATCTATGTAATTTAAAATTAATGATGATTATTAGAATCACTCTATTTTTCTTATTGAATATGAATTCATTTCATTTCTATTTAGTTACTACTTACAATGATCGTACACAAAGTCGTAATAATCTGTAAAATATTGAGTTTTATTATCAATAATAATCATTGTAGCATTATCTTTAAACTCTAATGAATTCAAATATATCGACTGATAGGAACCTAATACATTTGATTTGTATTGAGATTGATTTTCGTTATCTAGTAATGTTGGTATTGTTTTTTAAAGTGTTGGCATTGAACAATAGATATTTATCTCTGTTATCAAACCATCTCTTACAAACTAAACTAAAGCAAACTCTATCTATGTTATCATTTATACTATTAACAATTAATCTTAATAATACAAAAGGTAAGTTTACAAGATTACTATTATTGTTTGGTTGTAGTGACATATATAAATGTAAAGATTTAAGTGGTTATTTTTTTTTTTGTATCTTTGTAGCCTTGACAATATATGACTGGTGTGAAAAGAAATGATCAAACAAAAAATTTCTTTTTTTTTATTATCAAAATTCTGATATTTGTTAAATTTTTTTATAAAATTAAATAATTATTAAAAGTATTTATTCAAATAAATAATTGAGATTCTCTAAAATAATGATTAAAATTTGATTTGTGAATGATTTTTGTAATTCTTTTATCTTGATAATTATCTTGATGCAACCAACCAAAAAAAAGAAAATAATTTGAATCTATCTTTCGGATATTACATTTATCTTTTCCAACACTCAAATATTTAAATGTGATATTGGTGAGAGTTGGTGGAATGTAAAGTGGATATTCGAATGAAAAGTCAATGATTAATGTTCGAACAAAATCTGGAATCACATAGATTGCTAATTTTTTTAAAGTCTGAGTTGCTTGTACAATTTCAAGAGTTTCAACCGATGTTGGAATTGTAAGTGGATTTTGAACAAGTTCCTCCAAACTGATTTGAAGATATTTGGTTCCATATGGAAGTGTTGGCAAATTCATTGTAGATTTGATAATACTCTGTTCGATTCTTTGTATTACTTTAACCTCCATATGATCCACATTTAATAATGGTAGATCTGAAAATAATGATTCGTTTGCATGGATGAATTTGTCAATCTTGAGATTTGGTAAAACTGATTCGGGCAAGCTGAAGGCTGTTAACTCTATCAAGTGATATTGTATTGTCTCTGGAAATATCTCTTTGAAATCATATAATTGTACACCATTGTTGTTATGAATACGATGGAGATAGAGGTATTTGATTGTTGGCGACAATGCTGATGTCAAATGATATTCAGAGTTAAATGATAGACTTGTCAATGTTGGTGGAAGATCTGACAAGTTTAAAACATTCTCTTTAATAGGATCTGGATTCTCCAAAACAAGAGTTGTTAAATTTGGCAGTGATTTGATCAATGGAATCCAGCTTGAAGGTATAGATTCAAGAGTTTGAAGAGTCTGTGGTAAATAACTTTCACTTATGTTTGGAGGTTTATTACCATTGATTCGTAGATACTCTAGATTCGGTGGAAGTACTCCCATTTTGATGAGTTGATTGGGTTTGGCATTGATTAAAGTTAACTTCAAGAGAGATGAAGGTAGAACACCTGGTTCTATTGGTTGATCTTGTTCAAGTTCAAAATGAATGCTCTTTAAACCATCTGGTAGCATACCTTTAGTAATCTGGTTCCTTAAAAACTTCAAATTGAGTTGCTCTAAACCAGAAGGAAAACAATCTTTGGTCAAAATCTCACGGATAGTACTACCTACATGTAAAATCTTGGTGGTTGGTGGCAGTTTTAGTTTGAAACTCTTGTAACCTATTATATTTGTGATGTTCGACGACAACAATGCATCATCACGAAGATCGACACGCGTAGATATAAAAAGAGATCTAACATTTGAAGGAATACCGTACTGAGATAATATATCTATGTAATTTAATTGATAATTATAATTAGAATTTCTATTTTTCATTGAATATGAATTCATTTCATTTCTATTTTATTACAACTTACAATGATCGTACACAAAGTCGTAATAATCTGTAAAAAATTGAGTATGATTATCTAAAATGATCATTGTAGCATTATCTTTAAACTCTAATGAATTCGAATATATCGACTGATAGGAACCTAATACATTTGATTTGGTATTACATTCACTATCGTCTCGTAATGTTGGTATTGTTTTTAAAGTGTTGGCATTGAACAATAGATATTTATCTCTGTTATCAAACCATCTCTTACAAACTAAACTAAAGCAAACTCTATCTATGTTATCATTTATTCTATTAACAATTGCTCTTAATATTAGAAAAGGTAAATCTTCAAATATATTGTGTTGTTGTGACATAAGGCGTGATTCGGAATAAATAAGATTTAACTGATTTTTTTTTTGGTGTTCTTAAATAAAAATCCTTTTTTATTGTTTTTTTGTTTTTAAAAAAATAATGAATATATATGTTTCTAAAAAATTACCAGTATATATGATTAATCGTTAACTTTTCATTCAAAACTTTACATTCCACCTATTCTCACCAATATCATATTTAAAGATATGAAAACCAATAAAGGCAAATATCATATCAGAAAGATAGATTCAAATTATTATCTTTTTTTTGGTTGGAGGTATAGAGATAATTATCAAGATAAAAGAATTACAAAAATCATTCATAAATCAAATTTTAATCATTATTTTAGAGAATTTCAATTATTTATTGAATAAGTTCAATTCCAAAAATAAAAAATTAATAAGACAGATAACATTTACATTTTATTTACATTAAGCCAGTAGCTTAGTAATATTGATTTTCTATTTCTTTTAAAAATAATTTTGAAAATCTGGAACAGCCTAGGAAAATATTGAAGCTTTCTTTGTTAAAAATAATTATAATATGATTTGTGTTCTCATAGTTTTTCTTGATATAATCCGTCCAACCAAACATTAGAAAATAGCTATTACTAAGTCTTCTTATATGACAAGATTTGTTATATTCTTGAATGATAATGTTAGTAATGTTTGGAGGAATGAATGTTGGATATCCAAGCCTGTAGTCGATGATCAATGTTTTGGCTGTTCTAGGAGCCAGATCGAAATCAGCAAAGATACTGCCCGAAATTGATATGATATCCAATATATCATTTGTTCTTGGGATGACCAATTGTTTAATATAATCATCCAATCTGGTTTTATAATGTAATATGTACCATTGTTTGAGTTTTGAGAGATGCTTTGATTGTATGAAGCGTAGGCAATGCACTATTTATTGGAACTGTTTCTATATCGGTCTCTTTGATTTTAATAAATTTGTTGATCTTTAAATTTGGTTTATTCATTGGTATGGAAACTGAAGTCAGCTTTCAAGGTAATATTGTACTATTTGGAAACATTTCATTCTAATCATAGAGACTATAGTTGGATTGATAGAGATGTAAATATTTGATGGAAGTTGGCATTGCTGATATCATTCTGTAGGTTGATTTGAGTGATAGATAGGTTATACTTGGTGGGAGTTCAGAGAAATCAATATGATTCTGTGGATTCCTACGGTTCGATTCCATGTTGAATACTGTCAGTGTTGTTAAATTCGGTAGTGACTTTGAAAACTGTTGACTCCACGATGCTGGAACGAAACTCAGTGTTTTAAGGGTCGCTGGTAAATAACCATCTATGAGCTTGCCTTCTTCACGTGAATGAATATAAAGCGATTCCAGGCTGTGTAGCAGTCGATCCACAACTAGACCATGCAGATCAGTCAATCGATAGGTCGATAGGTGTGTCACACTGTTCGGAATAACACCGATGCCAATTGGATGTTGATAGGATCTGCCGAAATCCATACTCTTCAGACCCTCTGGGAGAATGTCCGGTCCAATATACTGGTTATATAGTACATTAAGTCGAATTTCCTCGATGCCAGATGGAAAACAATCTTTTTCAAACTGTTCTTTGAAATTATCAGCGAAGGACAATATTTTGATGGTTGGAGGTAGTTTGAACTTTAATGTTTGACAACCATGAAACTCTGTTACATTGGGTGATGACCATAAAACCTCATGAAGATGTTTGTTGTTAATTGGAAAATCGGTACTAACATCACACACACTTATATATGATTTATTATAAATAATTCCAAAATTTGTTTTTTTTTACTTTTATGTGGTTTGAGTTTTATCAATTTAGTGCACCCCCAATCAAATTCTCGTCGTTCTTAGAGAATTATATCTTTTTAGAATTTAAA
The DNA here is from genome assembly GCF_000004825.1 of Heterostelium album PN500. Classification (NCBI taxonomy): domain Eukaryota; phylum Evosea; class Eumycetozoa; order Acytosteliales; family Acytosteliaceae; genus Heterostelium; species Heterostelium album. The sequence continues at coordinate 104,549 of NW_008805065.1, read as the reverse complement.
GAAAATATAGTTTATTTTTTAATGGAAGTATATATCTTTGTTTCTTTTTTTAATCTTATGATTGAATAGATAAACTACAGAATGATAGAAGTGAATTGAATTGTGAGATATGAAACATCTTTGTTATGAATTTCAATTTACTATTAGGGATTTGAGCTTTCTTTTCATTGGCATTCCATCCAAATGCAATAAAATGGAATGAATCAAGACGTCTAATATGAAATGTACATCTATTTTGATTATCTCTAAATATGATGTTTTCGAGGGTTGATGGAATTACAAGTGGATATTGAAAATTAGAGTCGATAATCAATGTTCTTGTTGAAAGAGGAATTACATCGAATGGTGTTGCTAATAAATCAAATTTTTCAGTTGTCTTTTCGATTTCCAGTGTTTCAATGGTGTTGGCATTGATATTGCGTTTGATGAGATCACTCAATCTTACTTTTAAACACTTGATGGAATATGGAATGATCTCGAAATTTAGTGAAGATTCGGCTGTAATGTCTCTTGAAAATAAACTACCTTCACTCTCTGGCTCTAGATTATATGTTATTTGAATATATTTATCAATCTTTAGATTGGTTTTATCGGTTGGCAAGTAAGATGATTCGAATTCTTTGAAATGATATTGAATTGACTCTGGAAGTATCTCATTGAAATCGATTAAACCATTGATTGTGGATTGATAAAGATATAGATATTTGATTGACTGTGGCATTGCTGATTTCAATCGATAGGTTGAGTTCAATGATAAGAAAGTTAAGGTAATTGGGAGTAGCGAGAGGTCAATAGTGAAAGTAAACGGTGATCTAATCAAGGAATGGGTGTCAAAGAAGCTTAAACTGGTTAAGTTCGGTAGATGATTGAACAATGAAATCCATTTACCAGGTATGAAACTCAGTGTGTGGAGTGAGGTTGGTAGTACTCCAACTCCAGCTTTCACTATTACACCCGATGCTCTGAGAACTTTGAGATTCGGTGGTAATACTCCAGCCTGTTTGAGAAAGGACATTCCTTGACTTCTACCGATTCTCAAGGTATGTAGAGATGATGGAAGTACACCTGGCTCGATTTTCTGTTGGAAATCCGATCCAAATTCAATGGTTTCCAAACCCTCTGGTAAAACACCGTGTTCAATGGTACGGTTGAAACATCTACTGAGGGTTATACATTCGATACCCAAAGGAAAACAACCTGGAGTCAGTTCTTCATTGAATCTTGGGGAGAATGAGATTTTCTTAATGGTCGGTGGTAGTTTATATTTCAAGGTTCGGCAGTGTATCAATTCCGTTACATTTGAGATAGGTGACCACAACATTTTATTTAAATGTTCATTAAAGGAAATATTAGAAACAGATAGATCGATAAATCTCTCTAAATTTAAATCAACCGATGTTACATTCGTTGGAAAACATTCAAGTTTATATATCATTACTAAATTTAAGAATATTTTAAAGTAAATAGATTAATATAAATGTTATTTTAAAATAAATTGATATATTAAAACTTACACTGGTCCAAATAATAATAATAATAATCATATGATTCAAATATATGGGAACCAATAACTACTGAAGCTTTATAGTTGATCAATGATCTTAAATAGATTGAATGATATGAATTTAAAGTAGAGTTTATGTTATTATTATGTTCATTTACGTAATTATCTAATGGCTTTGATGATCTGATTGGTAAAGTGTTGTGATTGAACAATAGATATTTATCTTTGTTATCAAACCATCTTTTACAAACTAAACTAAAACAAACTCTGTCTATGTTATCATCTATACTTTTACAGATCAAATTTAATATTAAAAAAGGTAATTTAACAAATATATTATTACTATTCTGATTGTTGTTGTTGTCGTCACGTGTGTGATTCATTACTTATGAGTATCTGTTCTCTACTTTTAAGTGTTTACTTTTTTTTTTTTTTTCACTGTTTTTAATCAAAGAATTCCTTACATTATTGGTGGTGTTCAAGATAAGAAAAAAAAATAATAAAAACATAAGAAATCACTAAGTTAACAATTCTTTTGAATTCGAGCTAAAGTGTTTTTCTGGTACATAGTGAATCAAGTTGGACCAGAATCGATCATGATTATACTCTAACACTGTGAAGTAATATTTTTTTGTATTTCTTTGCAGTTACGTGCGACTTCACATTTTTTTTTGATTTCGATACCAAATAACTAAGACCTGGGAAAAAAAACTGATCAAAAAAAGAAAAAATATCCAAAAAAATTTCAAAAGAATCTTTTTGTAAAAAGTTATTTGATTTTTTTCATCAGATTAACAAACACTAACTAGTTGTTTGTTTGAATGATAAACTTGCAGATGTGGCTGATTGTTTATTCTTTGATAATCAAGGTCAAAGTTAAAGTTTGAAATAAAGAGTGACTCTGGTTTCTATCTTTTTAACGAGTATAAAAGAAACATATGTGTGAACAGTGTTGTTTTTCGACATGAATGCTTACAACAATTAATTCACCATCTGACTTGCTTTTAAATTATTTTTTTGTTAATTTTTTGTATTTTTTTTTGATTTATTTTATTCAATTTCACCATTGCAAGTGCATTTTTTATAGGTTATGATATTTTTACTTTATAAAACAACTACACACACATAAAGTATAATAAGAGAACAACAACAACAATAAAATAATAATTTATTTATATATGTGGCAACAACACACATGCTATTTAACTTGTTTAATAGTTTTTAAAAATTAGGAGATAGATAGATATTTAGATAAATAAGGCTAAAACTGGTCATTGGTTTCTTTTTTTTAATTTTATTTTGTTGTTTTTTTTATTAGATAGTAACATCAATGTCTCAGTATGGAAGTTCTTCAAATTTAAATGATACAGGTTATTCAGGTGTTGGTGGTGGTGGTGGTGGTGAAGATGATGATATAATAATTGAAAATGACAATATTAGTAGTATAAAGAGTGGAAGCTCAACACCAAACAACAACAATAGCAACACTAGATATAATAGTAATAGTAATATTAATAGTAATAGTAATAGAGGAAGCAGAAGTGGTTCAACTACTACTAATACTACTACAACAACAATACAACATCATCAAAATACAAAAGATTACAGATTACCGTGGAAAAAGAAAATAGAGATGGAACAATTCTGGCGAAAGATTGGCTTGCTGTTTCAGGTTTGTGGTGTTCTGGCTGTGGTGTTTACAGTGTTTCTCGGGATGATGTTGGATTCCATTATCGATTGGAGTTGGTGGCTTGTGTTCTCGCCGATCTTTGTCATTCTACTGATAGGATTCTCTATTACATCGTCGCGTGCTCTCGCTACGATCGTCTCGTGGATCATCAGACTCACCTGGGTGGTATGGGTGATTGGCGCCACCGTTTTTGTCTTTATGATGATCGTTCATCTGCAGTACGCACCGAGCGTTCTGACGCCGCTCATCATCATCTCGCCGATCATCGTGATTAGCGGCGCCACTATGTTGTCGGGTCTCTACTCGTTCCTGTTTGGACTGTGCATGTCGGACGGCGCCACCGAGAAGCCGGGCCGCAAACAAAAGTACATCGTCGGTGGACTGCCGATGTTTTTCGCTGGCATGACACTGACACCGTCCGTGGTGATGATAGCACTGAAATATGCGAACCACTCGAAAGATCTAAGTTGGGCGATCTGTTTCATTCCACTGTTCACCGGTGATGCTATCATTGCTTGTTTTTCATTCTTCCTGCTGCTCTTCAGTGTGGGAGCACGTGACAACTCCAATTTCTCATTGCTACAGTTGGTATCGTTTGAGTTCATCATTATGTGCTCACTGGTATTCAAGATACTCTTTACACTGAAACTCGACTCTGACTTTTCATTTCCCTACATAGCGATACTCATACCGGTGATTGTTGGTGAGCTCTTCCTTGTGATGTGTGGACTCAACCTCCTAATTAAACCACCAAAATCTCAAGATTTAGATATTCAATCAGAATCTCAACTTGACGAATCAAAACCATTAATTTAATAATAACTTTATAACTATAATAATAATAATAATATCAAACAAACTCCACTCCAATACCAACTCGTTTCGAACAGCAAACATATAAAATAATATATAGTATATATAGTGTAAATATATAATTAGATAATGTAATTATTTTTAGCTAAAATAAGTAATTTAGTTAGGAAAATATTAGATTTTCTCAACTTATATATATATATTTAAAATACAATAAAATTCCCCAAATTCCCCTTTAATTTTAAATTTACTTAAAAAGAAACAAACAAGTCTTTGAGATTTTATTTTTATTTAATTATAGTGTAATAAAACAAGAGCCACAATTTGACCTTTCACTTTCATCATCTTGAAAGAATGGAGTCCAGTTATTGTCTTCAATGGAATATTTATAATTTTTAAACTTTCTTCCACCCATCAAATATATATTTCCTCTTAAACTGTTATTATTATTTACATTGTTTGAAATTGGACAATAAATTAATGATAATTTATCATTTGCATTATTATTATTATTATTGATATTGATATTATTGGTAGAGTTATTATTACTAATTATTTCAATTTGATTCTCTTTTAATGGTTGTATTTCTTTTGTTTTCAAATTGAATCTTTTGAATTGTCCACATTTCGAATACATATAGATGTTACCATTGTCATCGATACACGCGCCAATCAATCTTTCAAAGAGATCTTCCGATTGGTATTCTATCGTTGATTTCGTGAGAATATCGATTACGTAGAGAATAGATTCATTCACGGGCAGCGAGTGAATGGCTCCGTCGTAGTGGAACGAGAAGTAATCGGTATCGACACAGCCTTTGATGTCAAAGAATTTCTCGAATTTCGCAGTGCTCAGTTGGAATCGATCGATTCGATGATGATACGATGAATTGGCAATACTCGCGCCACACACCAAATAGATGTAGTCGTCGCCATCATAACAAACCGATATGGCACGACCACCAGCAATATTATTATTGATATCACCAACTATAACTTTACATTCAAAAATATCATTATTATTAATGCTGCTGTTATTGTTTTTCTTCTCTATTGATATTTTAAAATATTTATTTTCATATTCCTCTTTTTGACTACCAAATATAAAAATTTGTTGTCCTACTTTTACTGTGGAGTTGAAAGAGTAACTAAGTGATTGACAATCGATAGATGTTAGTTTCTTGGTTGAAACTGCACTATGATCATTATTATTATTTGGTGGTGGTTCATTTGTGAAATCTAACAATGTTATTTCACTTTGGTTATTTAATAAAAATAATATTTTAGACATAATTAATTATAATTGGGAGATTGTTAACTACTTTTCTTTCAAAAGATATAAATAAAATATAATGATAACATATCATATGATTATTTTTGATTTTTGATCAAACACACATTTATTTATATTTTCAAAAAAAAAAAAACAAAAAACAAATAAAACTTTAATCAATTACTTTTAGATAAGATAAATGCGACTTTAAAATAACAAATATTTAATATTTTTGAAAACTTACAAAATATAAGTTATAATTTATATATTTAGATATACAGTGATTGTTGTTTCTTTCTTATTACTTATAAACAAAAAACAAAATAGATAGTGATAAAAAAATAAAAAAATAAAAAAAAATTAAATTAAATTTTTTAAAAAAAGGGTTTAAAAATATGATCATGAGAAAACCTAATTAAGTTTAAAAATTAAACATATTATAATATTTTATAAAGAACAGACAAGAATGCTACTATTAGAGAAACTATTGTTTGATTGTGGTGTAAACAATCAGCAAATACTTGATTCATACAATATTTTAAAATCAAATCAAACAGTTGAAAATGTAATCTAATATTAAATCATAAACGATGATAATAATGATGTTGATGATGATGATGTTAGACAGACAGACATATATAGATAGATAGATTAGATAGATTAGATAGAAAATGACAAATATAAAAATAAAATAAAAATAAAATAAAAATAAAATAAAATAAAATTGTTCTAATTAGTTACTTTATTATTATCATTATTATAATTATAATTATTTTTATTTTAAATCTCTTTCTCTCTCTCTCTCTCTCTCTATCAACTTTATATTATACTATAATTATTAAAAAAAAATAGGAATATCAATTTTGGAAGTCATTAATTGATATACTGCCTTCGGTAATCTATCATTTAAATTCACTAGATGAATCGATTGACACTGAGATCTGTGTCGATATCAACTACATCGATAGAACTCAACTCTACAAACACTTCCTATCGTTGCTGATCGATAGAATCACCAATGACATGAACAGTCCAACCGCTTTTCAAGATCAAAACACCCAGAGAAACAACTTGCTATTCATTCAATACATCATCGACAAACTTTATATCCTACCAAGAGATACCAATCCTGCTGCTGCTGTTGTCAACACCAATGTTTATGTAAATCCAAATGCAAATACCTACCAAAACAACAACCCCTACACAAACAACAACAACAACAACAATCCAAACACCACTGAAGATATTCAACTATTAAGTGAATTAGATAATGTATGTTTACCTTTTAAAGCTAAAGTTACACCCCCATACACCTAAACAACAACAAACTAATTTTATCTATTTTTATTTTTTCCACTTTTTTTTAAAAGATATCTTATAAGTTCAATGATATTATGATATTGAATAGTTTAAATATGTTGTTTAAGAAGTATCAATATAGAAGAGGTGGTGGTGGTTATCATGCTAGACAACAAGAGGATGTGAAAGCACCGACAGAGATTAGCAAAGTAACAAGTGAATACATCCAGTTCATTATTAATTTGTTCAATCTAGAGTATCTCGACGATAAGTACATACCAATGATACTCAACAATGAGAATCTATTGAAGAAGCTCGATCTCTATCTCGCCTCGAAACCACACAAGATCATCTTGAACGAGTTAATCGACCTAAGAGAACTTCAAATGAAATCAAAGAATCAAATCACTCTTAGAAATTATAATTTTATAAATAAGTATGTTTGAATAACGACAACAACAACATCTTCACATTAATACATAAAACAACAAGTTACTAATTAACTTTTACTTTACTTTATTATTAGTCAATCATTATTGTTATCTATACATTCAATTTTAATATACTATATTAGAACTAATGTACTTGATGATATAAAGTTTGGAATTAGAAAGATCACCGATAGAAAGGTGACAACAGTGACATTCAACACCATCAGAGAACTAAGAAACTGGATCAAATCACTGAAATCTCTGTTGGCCTCCAATCAGTCTTACCAACTTTGGATTGCAAACAATCCAGACAACAAATTCATTTTCAATTCCTTGTTAGAAGATAATTAACTATAACATATTATTTAATTAACCAACCTAGAAATAGGAGGAATCAAACAAACATCTTAAAAAAAAAAACAAAAAAAATGTTTGAAGTTTGCTAAAATTCAATTTCCAATAAAAAATGATTTTTGAAAAAACAATCAAAACATAAACAAGATCTTGTTTACAAGAAAATTACTTTTTTAAATTATTTGATATAATAAAGATACAAATACAAATAATAACATAGTCTTTTGTTTATATTATTTAGTTAATTAAGATTTTTATTTTATTTTTATTATTTATTAGATCTAACAAAACACAACTATTTGTTCGAATATACAGATTGGTGGTGATGTCAGATTCAGACGACGGTGTAAATACAAAGAAATTTAAAAAGAATGTTGGAAAGGTGTCTAGTTCACCATCACCCATTTCCAATAGTGATGATGTGTTGAATCAGTATTTGAATATGGATTCAGTACCTTCAACTACTGCTCCATCTGATGTCGATGATAGCGGCAAGGTCGAAATTGATGGTAAATAATATTCAATTATTCACAAAAATGTTGATTATCTGGTAATAATACTAATTTAAATAAATAATAGGTTCTGATGTAGAGAATGAGAAAGAAAAAGAGAAGGAGAAGGAGAAGGAGAAGGAAAAAGAGAAAGAGAAGGAGAAAGAGAAGGTAACATCGCCAACTACCAAGAGAGCAAAGTCACCACCTAAAGCAGTACCAGAGAAACCTTCATCACCTTCAACTAAAAAAGCACAGGGAAGACCAAAGAAAGACAGTCAGGAGTCATCACCAAAAGATGAAGCAAAGAAACCTGCAAAGAAAGAAACAGAAAAGAAGAAAAAGAAAGATGAAGAAGAAGAGGAGAAAGATGAGGAAGAAGAAGAGGATGAGACAGAAAAGACAACAAAGAAAAAGAAAGTAACAGAGAAGAAGGATGGTAAGAAAGAGAAGGAACAGGAGAAGAAGGAAAAAGAAAAGGAAAAGGCTACGTCATCAAAGAAAAAGAAGAAAGATGAAGATGAGGAAATGGAAGAACAAGATGAGGAGGAAGAGAAACCAAAACCAAAGACAACAACCAAGAAGAAGGTAGCAGCGTCAAGATCAAAGAAATCAGAGAAAGAAGCAGACGATGATGAGGATTTCCAAGATGAAAAGGAGAGTGAGAAGCCAAAGGAAACAAAGAAGAAGACAACAACATCTCCAAAATCAAAAAAGTTGGAAAAAGAAAAAGAAAAAGAGGAAGAGGAAGAGAAGGAGGAAGAAGATACAAAGTCAAAACCAAAAGAAACAAAGAAGAAGACACCAGCTAAATCAAATAGTAAAGAGAAGGAAAAAGAAAAAGAGGAAGAAGAGGAAGAGGAGGAAGAAGATTCGAAATCAAAGAAAACTACAGCTAAAAAGGCAACAACAACAACAACTCCAAAGAAACAATCAACAAATGACAACACAACCGAAGAAAAAGAAACAAAGAAAACACCAAGTAAGAAGAGATCAGTTGAGAAGGATGAAGAAGATCCAGTTACAACAAAGAAACAAAAGTCACCAGATTCCAAATCAGTAGCAGCAGCATCATCAACATCCAAAAGTAAATCTTCACCAAAAGAGAAAGAGAAAGTAAAAGAAAAGGAGAAAGAGAAATCTGTAAAAGAAAAGAAAGAAACACCAAGCAAGAGTAAGAAAGAGAAGGAAAAGGAAACAAAATCAAAGTCACCAAAAGATAAGAAAGAAAAGACAAAGGCAACCAAATCGATCATTGGTGACGACGATGAAGATGAAGAGGACAAAATGGAAGTCGATGCCAACGATAAGATGGAATCCGAGGAGGACGATGATTTTAAAGAAGAGCGACTCGTTTGTATCTCCGCGGTGGACGACATCGACGAGAAGAAGGAGTTGGCAGAGTCGATTGCTCAACTCAAAGGATCGGATCTCACCGACAACGTCAATGAATTCACTCATCTCGTACTTGGCAACCAGAACCTGCGTACAATCAAGTTTTTCTATGCAATGGCATCGGGTCGTTGGATTCTCACACCTGCTTGGGTCACAGAATCACGCAAACAGGGCAAATGGCTAGATGAGTCACTCTATGAATCCACCAAATACACCGGCATCAAAGCTTCGCGTTTAGCACATGAAACAGGTGAGCTACTGCTCAAAGACAAATCGATTTTCATCAATAGCTTACGTGAGAAAGAAGTCATGCCAAAGAAAGATAAAATTAAAATCATTGTATCTCTAGGTGGAAAGGTAAATATAACCAATTAAAAACATATTTATTTTATTTATTATTATTATATTTCTAACATTTATTTTTATTATTATAAAATACTATATAGATTGCTAAAGATTATGAGAAATGTGATATTTGTTTATCAAACTCAAAGTATACTGCTGGTTCTAATGACCACCCCATTGTCACTGACAAATGGTTACACGACTCTATAGAACAATATAAATTACAACCTTTTAAAAACTATCATCCTTCAAACTAGAAAGTGAATGGATGGTATGATATCATTTATTATACAAATAAAATGAATTTAAATGCTTTAGTTAAAACTAGTGAATCTTTATTTTACAAAAATGGTATTAGCTTTATTATACCAATCATGAAAGTGTCAAGTTATATTAATTTTTTATGATAAGTATTCTAATCATATTAGTAAAAGATATATTTAATATTAAAATTAATTTTTTACCTTTTAAATGTTAAATTTTTTTCTGTTTTTCAAGAGAATAAATCAAATAGAAAGGATTTTCTTCATTAAATTGAAATGGAGAATCAAAATGAAAACAGAAAACCAATCCCAGAGTCAGTTCAGTATGTCTGGGAAGAAATCTTTAACCTTGCATCAAACAATAGTGATAGATTGTTTGAAATCAGTACTCGATGTTTGAATGCTAACCTTTATCCTGATGCCCATGTTCAAGAGTAAGTAAAATTATTAAAACAATTTTCATTCAATAATTTAACATCTGTTTATAAAATAATACAATAGTCACAATAACAATAATAATAATAATCGTTAGGAATTAAATATATTCACAAAAAGAAATTCTTTCATATATAATAAAGTTTATTGTATTTTTAATTTCTTTATCAAGGCATCTAATTCTGGTGGAGGAGTTATGAAACGAGATTGTAAATAGTGATTGATTGAAATTGGTGTGGTTGGATTGATTGGTTGTAGTGAGGTTGTTTGATCCAAAGATTTGTTTGCTTCGTTGATATATTCGCTAATAACCATAGGCTGTAAATTGTATTTGCTTCGAATGATCGTTTGGATGGTTGCCTCTGCCATTGTGATGCTACCGTTCTTTAGGTAGCCGAGTGTGAGTGAGTTCTTGTAGTCTTGGTTGAAGAACAACAGTTCCTCACGACCACTCTCTTGGAGTCGACGCAATCCCCTGGCAAAGTCATGTGACAACAGGAACGACATGTACTTCTCCTCAATGTAGCTCTTTCGCAAGTCGTTGCTGAACGATGCCAAAAATTCATCGAGAGTTCCAAGTTGTTCATTCAATTTGAAAACTTTTAGCGTGAGACTCGAAGGTGGATTGAATTGTTTGTCCAACATGCGCTTATAGTATTTTCTGACGTTGGGTTCGTCTTGTTCTTTCAGTAGGTAGTTTATCAGAGTGACATAGACAAACTCGCCAACGAATTGTCCACCATCATCACGCTGGTCTGTCTCGGCCAGAGCAACTTCCTTTTGTGACTCATTCAAAAGATATGTTATTCTACTGGCAAAGTCAACATGTACCAGTGTCTGAGTTCCAATATCTGTTGTACTAAACTCACTTGAATTAGTTGCTGATCCAACATTTGAAATATCAAATAGTGAATTGTTGTTGTTGTTATTATTGCTGTTGTTGTTGTTGTTGTTGATATTTCCACTTTTATTATTTTGTTGACTGGCTGTTGCTGCTGCTGCTGCTGTTGTTTCTTGAAGTATAAACTCTTCAGTTTGTTTAAAATGATTGGAGTTATGCTTTCTTGGTTCTTTATAGAATGCAATCGATTCAATCGATACATTGACATGAGGAACATCAGAGTTCTCTTGAATTTTCGAGGCGAATTGACGGTCGAGAACCGAATGCTTGTGGTTCTTGAGATAGAGGTGCTCAGGTTTGTTTACACGCTCGTAGATCTCCTCGAATGTTTCTCCCTCGGTGTGTTTGTTCCAATCGATAAAGGAACCGTCGCGATTTAAATTTAAACGGAAGTAGGTTTCAAACATCTGTGGAACGTCGAGGTCGATTCCTTTCTCGTTGGCCTTGGCGCGCCAGTAGTTGCACAGGTCGTACTCCCCACGCAACTTGTGGAAATAGTAGAACGGCAGAATAGCAAAACTATCCAGATGTATACCGAAATGCGATTCTCTGAGTTCCAGCCATTTCAATGCTTTCTGATAGTTTCCGGTCACCAGCAGAAGCTGAATGATCTTGGTGATATGGATCGATTGGAACGCTGTGTTGTACTGTGACATCTTGCCAATCAGATATTCCACGAGTTCCTGATTCTCCTCGATTTCAAAGTGTACAAAGATATGGTTGACTCCATTCGGTACGGAGTGACCGGCAGTGAAAATATAGTCTATCGTATCGTCGAGTGACTCAAAGTCGCGATGTTGGAAATAGAATTTAACAATGTCTCTGAACAGTCCCACTTTGAACTCGGCCAGCTCACCCAAGATCTGTTGCTCGAGGATTTTGCAACCCTGAACATCCTCGCTGGCAATGGCGACGTTGATCAGCGATTTGAATGTCAGGAACGACGGACGAATCGTTTCGATCATCTTGCAATACACGTCGAGATACGCTTCCTTGCTTCTCAGCAAACTGAGTTGTTTGAGAATGACGTTGTAGGTACCAAGTGCCATGAGGTTTGTGTCCTTGAGACGCTCGATCAGCACATCCAACTCACGATCCATATTGTTGACGAGCAGTCCGTGCACGAGCACACCCAACGGCTCTGGTTTGGCGAGATCCCTGACACGACTGAGCAGCTTTGAAAAGTATTTGACGGCACGATCGCATTGTCCGTGATCGATGTACGACTTGAAGATCGAAGCGTACAGCGTATCGACGTGTCCGAGCTGGTGTGGAACGCGCCGGATAATCATACTGGCGGTTTCGAATCGTCCCATCTGGCCGTACATCGATACCAACAGGTAGTAGGTATCGATGGTTGCCTGCACGTTGTACTCTGTCATCTTGTTGTAGATGTACTTCACTTGGTGAGTGTCTTTCAGTGCCATCGAGTTGGCAATGAACAAGTTGAAATTGACGGTGGTTCGCAGCTGAGGACGTCGCAGCATAAAGTAGAAACAGCGTTGGAGCGTCTGCTGCATCGACGCGTCAACGTTGCCACCGAAACACCTGATCAACAATGGAATTGTCTCTTCGTTGGGAGTGAAACGATCGGTGTCCGAGAGTTGCTCGAACAACTTCAACATGGAGTCTGTCTCGTTGGCAGCGGCATAGTAAGTCATCAAGACATGCACCGTATTGATATCGTAGCTGACACCGATGCTCTCCATCAACTCAACGATCGACTCCACGTTGATATTGTCCTGTGGTCGCTTCGAGAAATACTCCAAGAAAATATTGAAAACACTCACTGATTTCACTTGTCTCTTTGACACCCACTCATAGATATCCAAGAAAATCGATTGATTTGAATTCTTGATTGCATTTAAATATGCAATTAAACTAATAGTTTATTTATATTAATATATTTGATATCAACACTAATTAATTTAGTTATTTAACAAAACAAACTTACAATTCACATTGATTATTATTATATTCTGTTTCCAATATTCTAAAAACATGTTTACTTGAAAGCTCTTCAAAACCATCAGTTATATCATTCGATGTGCTTTGTTTATATTTTTGTTTTAATGTTTGTTGTGGTGGATAATGTTGTTGTTGTTGTGTAGAGTGATTATTATTATTATTGTTATTGTTATTATCAAAATTATTATTATTATTATTTAATGTAGAATAGTTATATCTTTTTAAACTATTATTATCATTTTCATTGAAAGCTCTAATGATTCTATTATAGTTATTAAAATTACTAAATGAATGATTATTAAATGTAGAACTTATTATATTTAATCTTTGTTTTTGTTGTTGCTTACAACCATCTTCTTTTATTAACGATGATGATGATGATGTTGATGATGATGATTGTTTTAATATATTGTTTACCAAATTTATTGGTAATTTAGAGATATTATATGATGTTGTTTTTGTTGATCTTAAAAGATGATTCATCTTTATATCTATAAATATAAATATATTATTTATAGATATAACAATGTAATATATTAGGTGATCAAAAATTCGTTCCTTAACATTTGTAATTAATTAGTTGTCGTTTTTTTGACAATTTTAATTTTAATTTTAATTTTTTTTTTTTTTGATATTTTTCGTTTTTTGATTTTATTTTATTTTTATAATGATCATTTATCTCATAGCAATATCATTTTTATAATCATAGAAGATATAATATATATTATATATTATATTCACTATTGTTAAAGTTATAAATTGAACAATAACATATTGTGCAATAACACTAATTCACAATTCATCACACATTCTCAATTCTCATTCTCAGTTCCGAATATTAAATTAACACTAATCCCTTATCTATCAAAAAATAATAAATTACAATACCAAATGTTGTTGTTGTGTTGTTGAACTATAAATAGAATGAATGTATCAAATTTGATTGTTATAATAATAATCAAAAATCATTGTATTACCAAAAACGGTAGTTCACCCAAAAATCTCAAACAAGTCACCTAAACAATCAAACCGAACATCTAAATTTGTTGGGTATTTTAAATAGAAAGTAACCCATTAACCAAATGGTATATATTTTTAAATCAACAAAAAAATAACCACAATTAATATATATATGTATATATATGTAAATATTTCTTAAAATGGAAGTGGAAGATTCACTAAATGCTCTTTACTTTAATTTAAAAGTTTCTCTTTGATTGGTCAATTGTAATAATTATTTGTTACCAATTTTAAACTTTTTTTTTTTAACCAAGTTGTAAAACAATCGGAATTTCTTTATTTATATAAATATATTTTTAAAATTAATTTCATTGTATAATTTTGTTTATCAAGGTTTTTTTGTTGGTTATTTTTGGTAATAATAACTTTTAAAATTTGGAAAGATAAACCTTTTTGTTTGTTTTGCTATCCAAAATGTCAGTTCATATTATATAGATAAAAAAGAAAAACTCCCTCTTTTTAAGTAGATTGGTCTAACATTGCTGACAATGACAATTAATATATATATTCATTTATAAAAACAACATCAAATAACAATGTATACATACTTATTGGTATTCATGAATTGTGTTTGTATGATATGATTTGATATGTAATAAACCACATTTGGCAAGTTTGGTATAGCATACTCTCAAACTTTAGATATTGAACAGACATAAAAAAACAATAAACACTCTGAGAGTGTTGATATAAGGTTAACTTCATCCTTTCCTTCAATCTCTCCAACATAAATTTTGCCGGTAACCATAAACCTTCCTCTTATAATTATTTAACATAATAATATGGTGACCTTTGGAAAAAATAAAGTAACATGTTACTTTTGATCAAAAAGTAATAAGTGTTTAGTTTTCATGTGTACGATCAATAAAATTATATATTTACATATTATTATTTTGTTTTAAAATACAAATATATGTATATTATATGTATATGTATATAAATGTATGTGTATATGTTAAAATTTACTCTACAATAAATACTAACACACAATGAGTGGTCCCCACATCACACCCAAGGTCATTTCACTTTCACATTGCTCACTGCACATCTCTCACTTCACATGGTTTAGCAATCAATACAACACAGTAAAGAAAAAAGTAGATAAATTCAACTTACACACGTTTTATGAGATTATTGATAATACATTAAACAAACAGTTAAATTATCGATTGTTAATCAACCAACACACAAAAAGAGTTTGTGGTAAGATTAACATCATTACCGTATTCTAACACATTAACACTACTTGTTATCTACAATTCAATCACACTTAAATTTAATTTCTCCCTCATTTTAAAATTTATTTTTCGTAGCAATTTGAATATATATGTATATGTATGTAAGTACACCAAGAGTGGTTGTTGGTATCACAACAACAACAACAACAAAATAAACAAACAGCAAACAACTCAACTTCAATAAACTCAAATTTTAAATAAGTTAGTCTGACTGTTAGGGTGGTTTGATTGATACATAACAAAACAAATCTTGTTGATTTAGTAACAGTTCTTTAACCTTACAGCCATTTAAATGCAAAAAAATGATCAATCGAGTGATTGACAAACAAAATTTTGCTTTAAAATTTCTATCCAGCATTAATTCCTTTTATATCATAAACTTTAGTTCTTTACTTCCTATTAATTTCACTTTCAAATATAAATAGGATTTGTGTTTAAAATCAAACATCAATAAACAACTTATCATCATCTATAGACAACAAAATAACACCAATTCACACACCACACATACATGGAGTGACCAACTCGTTAATAATAAATAAAAAAAATAACACAAACACAAAATAAAACAATAACAACAACAACAACAACAATGATTTATATCAGTCTGTTTGTTGGCGAAGGAATAAACAATAACTAAAACTATCAGCTACTACCCACCAATACTCAAATGATATGATCGTACTTACTTGAGTGACTTGATTTGAAATTGATCAGATCAACCATCAATTGTTGTCAAAAATACCTACCCTGTACTGGTATTGATATAAATAATACATGATGTGTTAATTAATTAAAATTTAAGCTGATTGTGCCTTTTACTTTTGTAAAGGTGTTTTTTTTTTCTACTTTAACAAAAATGGAAATCGTGAGTAGTGAGTGGTGTGTTTTTAATTTAAGTGTGAATGTGTGATGGTGGTCAATAATAATAAATTTTGTTTTTAATATCAAAATCATCAGATGATTTAAATGTCTGTGTGAGTGTGTATGTATTTCATTCACACTTTGTGGTTTGGGTTGATGTTGTTATAAATAAACTACTATATTAAACAATAGATATGATAAGGAAATTGTGGTGGTAGTGGTAGTGTTGTGTTAAAGATATGTGCAACAACAACAACAACAACACATCAACACAACATGAAAATAAGAAAGCTTTGCTCTTTCCCTTTAGGAAATCATTTAAAAAACAAACAAAAGCAACAACAACATCAACAACAACAACAATCAGCAATATAAAATTAAACAAATTATATAAATAAATCGAAAAATCAATCATCAATTCATTCTAATTAAATTTTCAATCAGTTCAAACCTTTCTATTTCATTTAAATCTATTTTAAAAACATTATTTTCCTAAATCACTAATTAAAAACAAAATAAAACAATTTAAATTAATCTTCTTTAGAATTCTTAATCTTATCTATCTTCTGATTAAATTCAAATCTTTCCGAAACATTTATTATTTATTATCATATAATATCATTCCAAATCATACCAAAATCATTCCAAATCAAATTAAATCATATCACATCAAGTGAAATCTATCAATCTAAATATTTCCGAACATTTCTCTATTTAATTTTAAATAAAATCAGACAAGACAATCAATATATTGACCCAACTGACATAAATCAATCAGCACACATATAATATATTATAAATTTATTGTAAAACATTAATAAAGTAAAGTAAGTATAAATAGATAAATCATTATCATCATCATTTCATTTTACAAATTATAAAATAACCAATCAACCAACCAACCAAATAAATTATTTTAATAGATATTAATACTTTTATATTTATATTAAAACTTAAACTACCTCTATAGAAAAATGACATTACTAGTTGTAAAGAGATATAAATTTCATTTTGTAAGACCAAGAGTAAATACTGTGGCAACCAATACAAGTACAAGTCCAAGTTCATCTGGCGATTCACCTGTGGGCACCAAACCGGAAGACAACAACCGAAGCAAATTCAGTCAAATCCCTCTATAGAATTCATATTCCTATGTAAATTAATTTTCAAAAAATGATCGAACATCATCAACAACAAACAACAATCAAACATAACATTACAATCCAAAACAAAACAAATTTAATATTATCACAACACACTGTTTAAATTTCAAATTCATTTCGATTTCTTCTCTTTCTATACACACCACTGTGTTATAAAGAAAGAATAGGATTTCATCGATTGAAATGGTCTTTGGAAAAGTAGTTGCAACCACCACCGCCCACCACACAACGTAATTCCTACTATGACAACAAACAAACAAGATCTGGGATTGGTGAAGACAAATTGGTTGGATCTCTTCTAAAATTTAATCAATTTTCATTCCGTTTCGTCTGAAAATTGTATTATTATTAGTGACATGCACGGCAAATCAAATAACCACTTAATATTACAAAACTATAGTATCAATACAAAAAAACAAAAAAAAAAAAATAAACCTACAAATAAAATCCGATTTATTTATGCATAATAATATATTATATTATAATTTATTTCGCAATTGAATAAACAATTGTGTTTAGTTATGTATTCAGTAACTTAAGTCTTTTGACAAAAAAACGATAAATGTTTAAAATTGTAGAAATATTTTTCATCTATGTAAATGATGTCAAGAAGGAAGAGATAAAAAGAGATAATCAAAAAAAAAAAAAAAGAAAAAAATTGTGCAAAATATTTTAAAAAAATAAAACCGAACGACAGTCTTAATTTAATTGTTTTATTTTTTTTCTGTTCTTTTTCATAATTTAATATATATATAGATATTTATTTATTAGTTAATTAGTTAGATAGTTATAGAATAGAGATGGATGAGCTATTCTCAGTGTTTGATGCACCAACACAAGCAAATTCTAAATATACCAAAAGACAAAGAGAAAGAGATGATGAAAAAGAGTATGTAACACAACACAATGTTTGATCGAATACAATGAACTTAATTAACTAATTAACAATGATTGTTATTCACATTAACAATTAGAAATGGTAAATGGGAGAAACCAAGTGGAAATAAATTAGGTGATACAGTATCGAATGTAAATACAGCACAGTTGGATCGTGAAGTACAGCAATCAAAGAAACAACGTGCTGCCGATAGTATAGGTCGTGAAGCAGACATCTCTATCAACTCAAAGAAAACAGATAATACATTGAATGAATTAAGAGCTTCTGCTACTGCTGCTGCAACAACTGGTGAACAAAATAACAATAATAATAATAACAATAATAATGATGATAATGAAACAACAACAACAACAACGACTACTTCAACATCAACATCAACAGATTTAACAACATTTTCATTACCTAAAACATGTACGCATGAAGTATTGTTACCACCAGATTACATTGATAACGATCCAGATCTTTATAATCCAAAGGAACCAGTCAAGCCAGCACGTACCTATCCATTCAAACTAGATCCGTTCCAAGCGACCTCTGTAGCATGTATCGAAAGAAAAGAGTCTGTTTTAGTATCTGCACATACATCTGCAGGTAAAACAGTAGTAGCAGAGTTAGTATCATGATAATAACCTTAAAGATTTCAAATTTTAATGGTACCGGTAACTCAGTTACCGCCCATATTAATTTTCAGTTACCGACGGAATTTGGAGTGGCGCCATATAAACTTTTCAGTTTCCGTGAGCGGTAACTTAGTTAACCGCGGTATCATTAAAATTTGAAAGTAATTAATAATAACTTTACTAATTTTCATATATAACAAATATTTGTATTATTTAGATATTCAATTGCAGTCGCTCTAAGAGAAGGACAAAGAGTTATTTATACATCACCAATTAAAGCACTGAGTAATCAGAAGTATCGTGATCTCAATGATACGTTCCAAGATGTTGGTTTGATGACTGGTGATATCACTATCAATCCGAATGCATCGTGTTTGGTTATGACAACAGAGATTCTCAGATCGATGTTGTATCGTGGTTCCGAGTTGATGCGTGAAGTTGCATGGGTGATTTTCGATGAGATTCACTACTTGCGTGACAAAGAGAGAGGTGTCGTCTGGGAGGAAACCATTATTCTGCTGCCGGACACCGTCAAGTTTGTGTTCCTCTCTGCTACCATCCCGAACGCCAAGGAGTTTGCTGCGTGGATTGCCAAGATTCACAAGCAGCCGTGTCACGTCGTCTACACAGAGTATCGTCCGATTCCACTGCAACACTATATCTTCCCGTCGGGTGGCGACGGTCTGCATTTGGTGGTCGACGAAAAAGGCACGTTCAAAGAGGAGAACTTCCTAAAGTCGCTGTCTGGCTTGGCACAGACCGAGCTTGGCAAGAAGAAGCGTATGCAGAAAGGACAGTCCGACTGCTACAAGATCGTAAAGATGATTATGGAGAGAAACTATCAGCCCGTAATTGTATTCAGTTTCAGCAAGAAGGACTGTGAGTTTTATGCACTGCAGATGTCAAAGTTGGATTTCAATAACGACGAAGAGAAGAAGGCGATTGAAACGATCTTTTCGAATGCTATCGATTCGCTGTCCGATAGCGACAAGAACTTGACTGCCGTCGTCAATATCTTGCCGTTGTTGAAGCGTGGCATTGGAATTCATCATGCTGGACTGCTCCCTATTCTCAAGGAGATCATTGAGATTCTCTTCCAGTACGGATATATCAAGGCGTTGTTTGCAACGGAGACATTCTCCATTGGTTTGAACATGCCTGCGAAAACAGTTATCTTTACCAGTGTCAGAAAATTCGATGGTGAATCACAACGTTGGGTAACGGGTGGTGAGTATATCCAGATGTCTGGTCGTGCCGGTCGTCGTGGTCTGGACGAGCGTGGTATCGTTATTATGATGGTCGACGAAAAGATGGAGCCGGTCGTTGCCAAGGGAATGGTTAAGGGTCAAGCCGATCGTTTGACCAGTTCCTTCTGGATCGGTTACTCCATGTTGTTGAATATGATGCGTGTCGAAGACATCGATCCTGAATCACTGCTGAAGCGATCGTTCCATCAATACCAACAGGAATCGCTCATCCCACAACTCAACCAGAAGATCACACAGCTGGAAAAAGAAAAGACAACGATCGTTATCAAAGACGAGCAGGTCGTTCAGGAGTATCTGAATCTTCGATTGCAACTTGCCAAGCTCAAAGATGGAATGCGCGATTTCATTAATCAACCATCTTATGTGCAGCCCTACCTCCAACCCGGAAGAATTGTTCGTGTGCGTGACGAGAATCTCGATTGGGGATACGGTGTCGTTTTGAATTTCTACAGAAGGTCCGTGAAACAAGGTGTTTCCGATCAAACATTTGAGATTGTCACAGACATGCTGTTGAATACCGACGCCACCAGCATTGCCACTCCAAAGCCGTGTCCAGCCAACGAAACCGGTGAACCACAAATCATCCCAGTCTCCATAAAGTTGTTTGACGGAATCACTTCGGTGTGTTTGAATATCAAGAAGGATCTGTCACCGAACGATCTCAAGCCACATGTCTACAAGATGCTGAGAGAAGCCGACAACCGTTTCAAGAAGGAGGGAGGACTACCGCTGATCGACCCAATCGAAGACATGAGAATTACCGACGCCAACTTTAAGAAACTGATAAGAAAGATCGAAACACTGGAAGCACGTCTTGTTGGAACAGCGGGATTCAAAGATTCCGACATCGAGGAGCGTACCGAACAACTCCAGAAAAAGAATGAAATCGACAAGGAGGTGAAATTGTTGCGAAAGAAGATTAGAGAGGGCGATGAAATTATTTTAAAGGATGATCTTCGTGCTATGAAGAGAATCTTGAAGCGTTTGGATTACATCAATGCGGAGGATGTCGTTCAGGTGAAAGGTCGTGTCGCCAGTGAGATCTCAGCCGGTGACGAACTGGTAATCAGTGAGCTTTTGTTCATGGGTTTGTTCAACGATCTCACGGTGGAGCAGTGTGTGGCGGTATTCTCAGTTTTCGTATTCCAATCGGAGGGTGGTGGCGACGTCAACAACGCCAAGATCAAGCCGGATCTCGCTCCACTCTTTAGAAGCATACAGGACACCGCTCGACGTATCGTCCAAGTTTCACAGGAGTGCAAACTCACCATCGATGAGAAAGAGTATCTCAATCGATTCAATCCACATTTCATGGATGTCGCATTCGCCTGGGCAAACGGTGCTTCGTTTGCCGAGATCTGTAAGATGACTGAAACATTCGAAGGTAACATCATCCGTTCCATCAGAAGACTCGACGAACTCCTCAGACAAATGGTAGTTGCATCGAAATCAATTGGAAACAACGATTTGGAAGTTAAATTCTCAAGCGCAATAGTAAAGATCAAGAGAGATATTCCATTCGCTGGTTCACTTTATTTATAAATAAAATAACAATAAAAAAACAATACAATACAAATATATAAATTTAATTTATCAAAATCAACAAATATTATAACCAACAGAGCCATTAGTTTTAAACTTTCTTGTATATTTTTCTATAATTACAATTGTGGATTATCCCAAAAAAGTAAATTATAAATAATTGAGTCAAAAAAAAAAAAGAGATTTAATAAATTCTCTATCAATTAAAAATTCATTTCACTTAATCAATATAATATTACATCATTAGTATTTATATAATAAAATGTTATCAGATATTAATAAGAATAATAATATTGTTTTCCTTTTATATTGATAGGGAATAATAGTTAATAATATTCATTCTAATATTGACAGAGTTTGTTTCAGTTTAGCTTGCAAGAGAAGGTTTGATCACAGAGATAAATATCTATTGTTCGATGCCAACACTTTAAAAACAATACCAACATTACTTAAATAGACAGAGAAATTCATTTTATAGCAATAGCTCTATATGTTTTTTTTTTTACACTTTTGAAACAACCCCCTCAAACTCTATGCTTAAGTCAACTATTTTATATGATAATGTAACGTTATGAATAAATTTTGTTAATTTATTTATTTGATGAATTGAACTTATTCAATACATAATTTTGATTTCGCAAAATAATTTTTAAAATTTGATTTTGAATGATTTTTTAATTCTTGTATCTTGATAATTATTTCTGAGCCAACCAAATAATAGATAATAATTTGAATCTATCTTTTTTATATGACTTTTATCTTCACCACAATTATCTTTAAAAATGATATTGGTGAGAGTTGGTAGAATTTAAAGTGGATGACAAAATGAATTGTCAATTATTAATGTTCGAATAAAATCTCAGATCTTCACCAACATTGACAAGTCTATCATTTTATTCTAGATATCATTTGAAATCAGCATTATCACCAACAATAAAATATCTTTACCTCCATAGTATTCAAAACGATAATGGTGTACAATTATATGATTACAAAGAAATATTTCCAGAGACAATTCAGTATCTCTTGGAGTAGTTATCAACCTCAGCTTGCCAGAATCAGTTTTACCAAATCTCAAGATTGACAAATTCATCTATCTGGAATGAAATAGGAAGTAAAAACTTTTTGAAATGATATTTGAACTATTTCAAGAGTTTCGATTGATGTTGGAAATATTGCTTGATTATAACAAGATTGAAAAGGTTTCATTTTAGTTAAAAAAATATAAAAAAAAAGCAAATTAAAAAAATCTTGATTTTTTTAACTTATATGGTGGTGCACCAAAAAAAAAAAACAAATAATTAAAATATTAACGATTATTAATGTCACAACAACACAATAATAATATTGTAAATTTACCTTTTCTAATATTAAGATCAATCGTTGATAAAATAAGTGAGAACATTGATAGAGTTTGCTTTAGTTTGGTTTGTAAGAGATTCTTTGATAACAGAGATAAATATCTATTGTTCGATGCCAACACTTTAAAAACAATACCAACATTACTTAACAATGATCAACAAAACAACAAATCAAATGAAGTAGTAGGTTCCTATCAATCAATATATTCGACTTCATTAGAGCTTAAAGAGAATGCTACAATGATTATTAGAGATAATCAATCTCAATTTTTTAGAGATTTTTACGACCAAAGTCGTATACAATTTTTTAGTGATTTTTACGACTTTGTGTACGATCAAAGTAAGCAGTACCAAAATAGAAATGAATTCATATTTAATAAGAAAAATACTAGATATATAATGACTAAAACATAGAGATTCTAATCATCTTTAATTTAATTATATAGAAACATTATCTCAGTATGGTATTCCTTCGAATGTTAGATCTCTTTTTCTGTCTCCACGTTTAGATCTTCCTGAAGATGCATTGTTGTCGTCGAACATCACAAAGATAATAGGTTTCGAAAATTTCAAATTGAAACTACCACCAACCACCAAGATTCTACATTTCGGTAACAATGACTCAAATGTAGATTTGACTAAAGATTGCTTTCCATCTGGTTTAGAGGAACTCAAAATGAGGAGATTTCTAAGGTGTCATCTCACTTTTGGTATGCTACCAGATGGTTTGAATAGCATCTACTTTGGACTTGAACAAGATCAACCAATAGAACCAGGTGTTCTACCTTCTTCACTCAGGCAGTTAACTTTAATATTAGCCAAACCCAATCAACTCATCAAAATGGGAGTACTTCCACCGAATCTAGAGTATCTACAAATCAATGGTGATCCACCTCCAAACATTAACGAACATTATTTACCAAAGACGCTCCAAACTCTTGAATTGGTACCTTCAAGCTGGATTCCATTGATCAAATCACTACCAAATTTAACAACACTCAGTTTAAAGAATCGATCTCCTACTGGCATCGAGAATGTGTTAAACCTGTCAGATCTTCCACCAACATTGACAAGTCTAACACTTAAGTCTGGATATCATTTGAAATCAGCATTATCACCAACAATCAAATATCTTTACCTCCATAGTATTCAAAACGATAATGGTGTACAATTATATGATTTCAAAGAGATGTTTCCAGAGACAATACAATATCACTTGGAAGAGTTATCAGCCATCAGCTTGCCCGAATCAGTTTTACCAAATCTCAAGATTGACAAATTCATTTATTCAGAGGAATCAGTATTTTCAAATCTACAATTTGTTAATAAGGATCGTTTGGAAGTCAAAGTAATGAAAGAAGGAATCGAACAGAGTATTTTCAAATCTACAATGAATTTGCCAACACTTCCATATGGAATCAAATATCTTCGAATCAGTTTGGAAGATCTTATTATAAATACAGCAACAATTCCAACATCGGTTGAAACTATTGAAATTGTACAAATAACAGTGACTTGCAAAAAACTACCATTCTATGTGATTCCAGATTTTATTCGAACATTAATCATTGACTTTTCATTCGAATATCCACTCTACATTCCACCAACTCTCACCAATATCATATTTAAATATTTGAGTGTTGGAAAAGATAAATGTCAAATCAGAAAGATAGATTCAAATTATTATCTATTGTTTGGTTGGTTGCACAAAGATAATTATCAAGATACAAGAATTACAAAAATCATTCATAAATCAAATTTTAATCATTATTTTAGAAAATCTCAATTATTTATTGAATAAATGCATTCATATATTAATAATAATACATTTAATAACACACAACAGTTTTTTTTTTTTTTGTTTTGAATTTTTAATAGAAATCTTTTTTTTTCTTTGAAATTTTTTGATCACTTTTTTTTTATTTGTTTTTTTTTTTTATTCAATTATATCTTTAATATCTACGATTTATAAATGAATTCAGTAACTGAATTTACTTCAAGTCAAAGGAGATCACATAAGAGTGATCAATATTCAAATAACAATAATGAAAATAATAGTAATAGCAAATCTGGATAGTTAGATGAACATACAACTTCAAGCAATACAGAAGAAGATCAAAATATAAAAACAACAATTGAATTCAAAGATAGAACATTATTGAATATGATCAGAGCCTACGATCTATATTATAAATTAATTGATAGCGTAAAGATGTCAACAAAGATCAGACTACCATGAAAGAAAGTTTGTTCACTACTTTGACGAGGTTGGCTTTTCAAAGTTTGTGGTCGATGTCTTCTTTGATCGATCAAACAAGGTATTCGATCATTCTTCAATGTCAAGATTATACACCGATGCTAATTGATATGCTCTAATATTATCGATAATAAAAGAGTAAGTAAAGAATTAAATTAACTTGTAAAAACAAAAATAGTCTAATAACAAAACTTTTATTATTATTATTATTAGTTTAATGATTGGTTTAAACGATTAAATCAAGATGACAATGTTCAATTAAAGTTTAGAATAGATACATATAGATATATCTTTAAATTTCGAACAACAGAAATAACAAACAATTCATTCAATTATTTTTATTTATATCAATTGGTATACGAGAATAATAGCAGTGATAGTGAAGATGATAATAATATCATCTATGTTAATAATGATAATAGTAATATTAGTAATAATCATTTTAAATTCTCAGATATCATCATGGAAAAGATCATTTCATTTTGTTTCGATATGGAACAACGACCTAGATGTGTAGCAAACTATAGTTACAATGTTTTGGAGTTTGATCGTGGACACGATCTCTTTAAATTTTCATTTGTTTGCAAACGGGTCTTCCAAATCATTGTAAAACAATTAAAAAATCAAAATGTTCGATGGCACAATCAATACAAATTCAACAACGAGTACTCTTTAATGAAACAACCTCCATTGTACTTTGATTATAAAAAGATATCTTCTTTCAAGCATGACAAAGGCGTTGAATATACTAGGCAATTCACATCAAGAGTTGAAACATTCCTCATTGAATCCGATGAATATGATGCAACAATCAATAGTCGTGTTATCAGAAACTATATATACTCGAAAATTATTGACAAAGATGTTTAGATTGCTACTTTATAACTGATGCCTATCTTAATGATCCAACTGTACAATTAAATATATTCAACTCAATCTTAATAAAATACTACCTACTAAACAACACAACAACAAAACAACAAAAAAAAAAAATAAATAAAATAAAATAAAATAAAATAATAATAATAATAACATTAATAATAATTACCAAAATCAAAAAAATAGAAATCGCTGTCGTCTATTTCTCAACTAACCAAAAGACTCTTGAAAAATTCAAAAAAAAGGTCGTACTTAAAAAACAAAATCAAGATATTAAAAAACTTTAATTTTAATATTATTAAATTTGAATTAGTTTGTTTTAGTTTTAATTAATTAGATAGATAGATTAGATAAAAAGGTAGTTTTAATAAAAAATAGATAGATATACAAAGAATGGAACAAAATTCAATTGATAAAAGTTTAAGAAATGTATTGTTTATAAATAAAGCTTTATCTAGATATATATTTTCAAAGGTTGAAGAACTAAGCAAGATATCAGAGATAGATAAACAATATTCATTACAGTGCTTCAAGTATCATCAATGGTTAGATGTCTCTGATATGATATTGAAATATCCATATCTGCTACTTGACAAGTTAAAACATCCGATCTACAGAGATAGCATAGCATTTGCACTAAAAGATGCTAGAGTTCTTGGTAAATCCGTTTCAGATTACCAGTTGTTTCATTCAATCTACCAGTTGAAAAAACGCTATTTCGTAGGAACCGGTGTCATTGAATCGGCATGCGTTGCCGGTAATCTTGAGATTGTCAAACTACTGTGGAGTCAAGTGGATCATGATCCGTTACCGTTGGAAGGTGCACTGGAGACAGCCATTGAATACGGACACATCGATATCGTATTGTATCTCCACAGACATGCAATTAGTCTAGGACTGCCCGATGGACAACGTTGTAGTTTCAAATGCATTCTCAATCGAATGGCATACAACCCGAATTTCATTGCCAGCTGGTTCCGACTGTGGAATAAAGACAAGAGTGAAGGTCATTCCGCAATGTTAGAGTTGTTTGGTGGAGACGATTGCAACAGTGAATTGGATTGTGTCAAAACGATGATAGATCAACTTGCTAAACCGAGTATCTGCCATATCTTGTTCTTGGGTTGTTCGCTATTCTATCAGTTGGCGGCCAGTTATAACTATCAATATGTAGCACCATTCGACAATCTAGATCAACAATACATGAGAGATCTCTTCAAAGATCGATCGTTCCTTCAACAAACATTCGAGGTTAAAGCAGAGATTACAACTATCTTGATAATGCTATCAGAGGAACAGAAAGTACCAAAGTCATCAGCAGAAGTAAACATGAAAATTAAGCATCTTCTTTTGCAAACAACCGATTTACATTTGGATCTTCATACGAGTGACAATTGGGAGTTGATCTATCTATTCCTACGATCGTTGATTGTGACGAGTTCGGATACTGGCTATCTTGATAGAATGATAGAGCTGGAGATGTCACTTCCAGACATTGGACACAACCAACTCAGAAAGATAATGAAACAAGCCGGTCACTCCAGATATCTTGTCTATGGATATTCAGATCTTGTTCAGCTGAGAATCATTCTTGATCAATCCATTGACAATCCATTCATCGTGGATTTCTCCGAACTTTTACTACATCTAGTGTCGAAAACCAATCCGAATATCATTGTTGCCGAATATCTTTTGGATCAATTATTAACCATAAACCCTGAAATCGTTGGTCATGTGTTGAACAGTCGTGTAGAACTCCATTTAGAGTCAAGAGATTCCTTCCTTTTTATCTTTAATCGGTTCAATGATCTCAATAGTAACCTTTCGCTCAGTGTTCAAACGATAATGAATATCTTCAATCATCACGGGCTATATGAAGAGCTGGTGGAGTTGTGTGAATCGATCATCACCAAAGAGGGTTGGTTCGTAATGTTTGAAAAGGTTGTATTTACATCGACAGTACACGATTGGCGATATCACCATATTATGTCGCTACTCTCATCGATTGCTCCAACCATTTCATACGATGAAATCAGCAATAGAATTCATCAAAGTATTACATTCACATCCAATAACTTTAGACATCTCAAAGTTTTATCGGATCGAAACTTAAGACAGAATCCAATCGGTGTTATTTTAAACACTGAAAAAATGGGAGCATTTGGAAACGTAGAGACTTACCAGCTTTTAAAAGATCTTCAAAGCGATCTCTCCATAAAAATAATGGTACCCTCTTGGGAATATAATGTATTTTACTATGCACATGCCCACGGAAACCACAAGTGGATCGAATACATTGGTTTGGAAGACTCTGAATTCTCTTGTTCAACCTCGCAATTCCGCAGCTATGAAGAATGGCTCGGTGAAAGTTTAGTTTGTCAGACATTCATTGAGAATACACCGAAAACCACAACTATTGCATCGGTTCAGCACTATCTCGACTTTATTGAATCACCAGAGAACCAACAAAGCGCCAAACCAATAGAATTGCTCAAGTTGCTCTTGAAAATGGTTAGAGAACAATGTACGCTTGAACAACTGGACTATCTGTACGACCTGCACAATGGAAGATTGCAAGATGAAATTCACATCATTTTCTCAAATAACAATCTACTTGGACATTGCGATTGCATCAGAAGCGATATAGTTTTTTGGCTTGTCAAAAAAAACATTCAAACAAAAGTAGAGCCCAAGTATTGTAATATCTACAAAAATTATTATGATCATAATATAATAGGATTAGCCAAACAAAACAACATTTTTATTTTTGAAAAGATCGAAATACCTCCAAAAAAATCAAGAAAATTTGTGAGTAAGTTCGGAAAGCAATAAAAGTAAAAGATTATAATGGTATTGGTATCTTTATGATTCTATACTAAAATTGTATTTGTATTATTATTTGAAAAATAGATTTACAGATCATCTCATGATCTTCAATACTCTTACTTGAAAAATATTAATTTTTAAATAGAATTGATTATTTTAAAAAATACATCATCTAACTAACTGAAATTCAGTTAGATAGATAACTGATTTAGGGAGATGATAATTATTGTTCAAAAAAAAATTAAACCTAGATAAGTTAACAGATTATTAATATTTATCAATCCAATACAGACAATATTGGAAAGGTATTCCTATTATTAGCAAATAAAAATTATTCAACTATAGACCAACAATCGACTTTACAAATTTTTTTACTTTGCACCCCTTCACAGATTACTGTGTTACAACAATCAATAAAACACACCTGTGAAAGTGGGAACACCATCTTGTTTTTAACACAATTTGAATATAAAAATTGTCTATAAATTTTATTTTAAAAAAACTGATATTGGCACTACAAAAAGTGTATACTTCCAAAGTACATAATCTCAATATAGACTTCCCAGAACTGTGTTGTGTGAAGATCAAACCACTCAATTTAGTATTATCACTTTTTCTTGTTACCAAAATAAAATCTTTGAAAATCTAATATTGTTTAAAAAAGTAAACGGCAATTTAAAAACAAAACTATAAATATTGAATTTCTCAAACTAACTATCATATAATATCATATTTTCTTCAATATTTGTAAAATAAAATTGTATAATACCTACTGTTGTATATTATTATTTTTTAAATTTGTAATACTATCAAAAATCTATCAAAAAAATGTTAATCAGTAATTATTAAAAACAAACTAATGAAAATTTAATTTAATATTAATATTTTAAATTATTTTAATAGAACATCTTCAAAATCTCTTTGGTTCATCTAATTTCGATATGAAATCAAACAAACAAACAACCTTTGAACTTTCAAACTCATCTTCTTTTAGTCAAAGTCCGTTCTTTAGTCAGACTACAAATTCTGTTCAATCAGTCAATAGTCCATACTATAATTGGGGAAATAATACTTCCAATAGATTTCGTTGAAATGACTTGAACAATTTATTAAATAAAAATCTCTTTTGGTATTTTTAATAAAGTTAAAATCGATATAGATTTCTATTGATTTTTTAATTTTATTTTTAATACATAAGAGGATTAGATGATTCTAGATATTTTTGATATTTATAGAAATAATAAATTTAGAATAGTTATACATAATTATAATTTATAAATTAAAATCGTATAATAAGAATGAAATGGCATTACTATCTTATTTAGAACTTCAATTCCAAAAAATTGATAGAAATAAAAATAAATTTAAATATTTCTTTTTTGATGATGATCTTTTTAAAAATTTACTTAAATAGATAGTTAAATAAAAATAGATTGATATAATAGAATAGACAGAAAATGGAACAATATTCAATTGATAAAAGTTTAAGAAATGTATTATTTAATAATACATTTTTATCAAAATATATATTCTCAAAGATTCAGGAATATAGCAAGATCTCACAGATAGATAAACAATATTCATTACAGTGCTTCAAGTATCATCATTGGTTAGATGTCTCTAATATGATTTTAGAGAATCCGCATAGCAATACATACCCATATCTGCTACTTGACAAGCTAAAACATCCGATCTACAGAGATTCGATTAGATTTACCAATTATGATGCTAGAGTACTTTGTAGATCCGTTAGAGATTACCAGTTGTTTCATTCGATCTACCGGTTGAAACAACGCTATTTCATAGGAGCGGGTGTCGTTGAATCAGCGTGTAGTGGTGGTAATCTTGAGATTGTCAAACTATTGGTGAATCAAGTGGATCCTGTCGCGTTACCGTTGGATGGCGCGATGGATTCTGCCATTGACAAAGGTCACACTGACATCGTCCTATATCTTCACAGACATGTCATTAGTAAATCGCTACCAGTGGAACAGCAATGTAACTACAAGAGAATCATTAAGAAGACGGAATATCATCGGAATTACATTGCCAATTGGTTCCGGCTGTGGCAGAACGACAAGAGCGACGGTCATTCCGCAATGTTAGAGTTGTTTGGTGGAAAAGATGAAATAGATTGTATAAAGCGGATGATAGATCAACTGAAACCAAGTGTTTATCATATTCTATCACTTGGTTTGACTATCTTTTATCAATTGGCAGATAGCTATAACTATAGATATAAAGCACCGTTCGACAACTTGGATCAACTTAATATGTCGAATCTATTCAAACATCAATCATTCCTACAACAATCATTCGAAGAAAAAGCAGAGATAGTAGCTATAATCCTAATGCTACAGAGAAAGAAAGTACCGGAATCCTCGACAGAAGTTAACTTCGAGATTTCAGAAATCCTAAAGTCCACTACAGATTCACATTTGGATCCTCATAAGACGAGTGACAATTGGGAGTTGATCTATCTGTTTCTACAATCGTTGATTCAGAATTCCAATGATCTTGACTACCTTGATAGGATGATAGAGCTGGAGATGTCACTTCCAAACATTGGATACCCGCAACTCGCCAAGATAATGAAACAAGCTGGCAACTCTAAATATCTTGTCTATGGATATGCGAATCTTGAACAACTGAGAATCATTCTCGATCAGCTGAATGACAATCCATTCGATGACTTTTATGAATTCTCACACTCGATCATGTTTAATCTAATTTCGAAAAAGAATCCCAATATTATTGTTGCCGATTTCCTTTTGGATCGATTCCTAACCATTCATCCTTCGCGTATTGGCATGGTTTTCAATCTACTGGTAGATATTAAAGTGGAATCAAGAGAAGCGATCAAGTTTGTTTTCATGAGAAGGAATGATTTCAACCAAGAACTGTCAATCAGTGTCGACACAATAATGAATATCTTCAATCATCGCGGCCTGTATGAGGAACTGTTGGAACTAAGTAAATCAACTATTCCAGAGACAGAGTGGTTCATCATGTTTGAAAAGGTTGCATTCTCAACGACCGTACCATATGATTGGCGATATCACCATATTATGTCACTGATAGCACCAGTGTTTGCTGACAGTGTGATTCGTCGTCAAAACTACCGATATACCAATATTAGAATCAATCACGGTACTCCTTTCACATCTAATAACTTTAGATATCTTAAATCTATAGCCAATCCGACAATGAGAGACAGCCCGATCAGGATTGAAATAGCTCACATTGAAATGGGAGCATACGGAACACCAGAGATCTATCGACTTTTAATTCAACTTCAAAAAGACAAACTTATTGAAATAATCAATGGTGCTTGGGAATTCTTGGCATTGCACCATGCGCATGCCCATAGAAATTACAAGCTGATCGAATCCATCAAATCTACGTCCGATCTCAGTCTGTATGATAAATGGATTGGTGATAATATGTCACACTCACGACATAGGACCTATGCATCTACAGCCAAAGTACTAACAGTACCATCGGTTCAACATTATCTCGAGTTTATTCAATCGCCACAAAACCAACAAAGATCTGAACCAATCCAACTGTCGGATCTACTATTAAAATTGATAAAAGAACTTTGTACCATAGAGCAACTGGATTATCTGTACAACGTAGACGATGGAAAATGGAGAAATGAAATTCAAATAGCGTTTTCAAAAACCGATATCTTACAACACTGCAGCTATAGAAATGAAATCATTCTCTGGCTTATCAATAATAATATTCAAGCAAAAGTTGATAATACCAATAACAAATTTGAATGTGATAATTATATATTAAATCTTTCAAAACAAAACAATATTTTAATATTTGGAAATGAAATTAAAAATAATAATAATAATAATAATAGTAGTAATAAGATTAAAAATAAAAAAAGATTTATTTTCTTTTAATTGTTTGTTAAATAAAAAAATAATAGAAAAAAGTTGCATTATGAAAACCCAAGCATATTACCAATATATTTAAGAAGTAATTGTCTATTAAAAGAGAAACAATCATGTTCTTTTAAAAAAAAAAAAAATCTTCCACTATTTAAAAAATTTTATTTTTAAGAAAAGTTAAGATCATCTTTGAAACCGTTGGACTAATAATATTGACCAAAAATAATTTTTTATCATTATATAATAAACAAAAAATAAGTAATCTTTGAAAATGAATCATTTATTTATCATTTTTGGCTTGAAAAAATAATATCTAAAAATATTTCATTTATTTTTTTTTTTTAATATTACCTTTGATCATTTTTAAATGGATGAGGTGTTATTATTGGTTTAAATTCCTCCCTCGAGATTAATACCGCCGATGATAAATTTATTTCACCCAACAACTGATCGACTATTTTTTAAATGAATGGAGCCAGAAAAATTCATATAATTTTTGGTTTTTTTTTGAAAAAAATTGTTAAATCACCTGTCCACAAAATCCAAAAATGAATTGGGTTTTTATTAAAAAAAAAAAAAAAAACTTTAGCATATTTTTATTTTTATTTATTTTTATTTTTATTTTTTTCAATTATGACCATTTCGCAGTAGAATGTCAGTTAAGTTTTGCCTCCAACACACCAAGTACCCACCTCTTTTTGATCCAACCAACAACAACAACAGCACAGAATACAAGCACAATTTAATTTTTGTTCTGTCTTTTGCCATTCATTACCATTTTTTTTTTTCAGTCAAAAACAACAATACTACTAATTATATTATTCTATTGTATTTTGTTATTGTAAAACATATTATTTATTTATTATTTATTTATTTATATATAAAATCAAATTTGTACAATATTTTTCATTTAAAACTAAACTTTTAACAAACACTTTACTTTTTTATATCATATTATATATTTTTTTTTGTAGGTATTCAAATCAAAATGAAGGAAGAGATTAAGAGTTGAGGGAAGAGATATAGAGTGTGAGTGAGAGTGAGAGTGTTAGGTTATAGATATAGTAGGTGTTAAACAAAACATAGCAAATTCAAATCTAAGTAATAAATCATACAAATAAAAGTCAATTCTTTCATATCATTAAAATCAGTGATGATAATGATGATGACCATCTTAGATTTGAATCTAAACAAAACACACTGATGAATATACACACACACACCAATTTTTTTTTTTAAAAAAAAAAAACAAATCATTCAAACACCACCACTAATATAAGTCAAAGTTTGTGTTGAAGTTGTTATAACAATTTTTTATATTTTCTTTTTTTTATTGTTAATTATCCACTTAATCCAACCAACTATCCATCCTTTTAAAAAAACCCATCTCAAACTTTAACAAAAAAATAGAGAAAAAAAATTTAGTAAAAAAAAAAAAAAGTAACAAATGACTGACCACCATTAATATGGTGATCATAAGATTTGGCTTGATACCAATCAATCAACATAGCAAAATAATATTTTAT
This sequence comes from Heterostelium album PN500, assembly GCF_000004825.1. Classification (NCBI taxonomy): domain Eukaryota; phylum Evosea; class Eumycetozoa; order Acytosteliales; family Acytosteliaceae; genus Heterostelium; species Heterostelium album. The sequence goes on along the minus strand of NW_008805065.1, from coordinate 70,020 downwards.
ATTTGGTTCAAAGTGGATGTTTTGGGTTGTGTTGTGGTGTGATTCATATTCAATTTTTATAATTTATCACATATTATATAATATGTGCGCAAATCTTTGTGATTTAAATTCAATTAAACAATTATAATGGAAGAGAGAAGAGAATTAATTGACAGCTAACAAAGCCATGCAAAATAAAACTTATTCTTTTTCTTTTTTTTCGAATTGATTTAATTTTAATTTCATTTGTTTTGTTTTAATTGTATTTTGGTTGTTGTTCTTTATTTTTTTTTAAATTATTTGTTTACTTTCCTATTTTATTATAGTTCAATTCTGAATTCACTATTTAAATCTTTAAAAAAAAAAATAATAAAAATAATTCCAACTTTTATTAATTAATATTTCCATAATAATAATAATATAATAATAATGAATCAAGGATTAGCAATGGATGATTTAGATATGTTATTGGCAGATTTGGGTAGACCCAAGTCTGGATTGAAAACACCAACAGCAACTGTCAGTGTCACTGTCAAACCAGCAGACAGTGGATCAAAAGTTAATTTGAATGAAATTGAATCGTTGATGGCAGATCTTCAGACAAGTGGTAATCCAACTCCAGTTCCAAAGTCGGAACCAGTTTCATATAGCACCTCATCAACACATGATCATCATCATCACCATCATAACAATAATAATAGCAGTGCTCAACAACAAGCTCTCGATACATCAGATGATTTGGATGCTTTGATGGAGTCACTCAACTCGTCGATTTCCACCGCGCTCAAGAGCAGCAGCGAAATTCCAAAGCCTGCCGCTCAGGCAACCACTACCACCTCATATACCAGCAGTGCCAAACCATCGAGCACTCCATCCACACCCGTCAAATATACATCAACTGCCACCGTTGTCACAAAGAAACAGCCATTGCAAGTATCAAAGGCAGTATTGGAAACCAAAGCACCTGCCAACCAACCAGCTGCCGCTTCACTCAGTACCGACGATCTCGATGAACTTCTCAAGAATTTGAATCCACAACAACCGGTTGTCGATCACAAACAGACTCCAGCTCCAGCCATTCCACCAACTACCGTCTCTGCCTCTGTCAGCATTCAACACACTCATCAACCAGCAGCAGCTCACAACAATCACAATCACAATCATCACCACGATCACGATCACGATCATCACAATCACCACAGTCACCATCACCACCACAATCACAGCGCATCACCAGCAGCACCAAGACAACAAGAAGCTACCTCACAAAAATCAAAGGTATTGGCCGGTGACGATCTCGATAATCTCTTGAGTAACCTCACCAGTCAGATGAACGAAATCGACTCATCCGGTCCAACTCCACGTGGAATCTGTGGTGGATGTCGTAAGCCAATTCTCGGTGAGACCATCCAAGCCATGGGCAAGCTTTTCCATCCAGAGCATTTCCAATGTCACAACTGCCAGAACCCCATTGGAACCAAGAATTTCTACGAACAGGAAGGTATTCCCCACTGCGAGAAGTGCTACCAAGAGTTGTTCTGTGCACGTTGCGCACACTGTGACGACGCCATCACCGATCGTTGCATCACCGCGCTCGGAAAGAAGTGGCACGTCCACCACTTTGTCTGTACCCAGTGTTTGAAGCCATTCGAGGGAGGTAACTTCTTTGAGCGTGAAGGTCGTCCCTACTGTGAAACCGATTTCTACTCGACATTCGCTGCACGTTGCGGTGGATGCAACCAACCGATTCGTGGTGAGTGCATCAACGCACTCGGAACCCAGTGGCATCCAGAGCATTTCGTCTGCCAATACTGTCAAAAGAGTTTTGCCAGTGGAACCTTTTTCGAGTTTGGTGGTAAGCCATACTGTGACATCCATTATCACCAACAGGCTGGTTCTGTCTGCTCCGGTTGCGGTAAGGCCGTGTCCGGTCGTTGCGTAGATGCACTCGACAAGAAATGGCATCCAGAGCATTTCGTTTGCGCTTTTTGTATGAACCCATTGGCAGGTGGATCCTATACCGCCAACAATGGTAAACCATACTGTAAAGTATGTCACTCTAAATTATTTGGTTAAAATAACAAAAAAAAAAGGAAAAGAAGGAAAAGAAAAAACTACATCCAAAAAAAAAACAAAAAAAAACAAAATAACAAATATAATATTATCAAAATTGTTTAGTTTTAAATTATTATTACAAATTTACTTTTTATTCTTTAATATAATCACACTTCAATTTCTTTAATTAAATTATTAGTTAATTGTACAATTAAATTCAATCCATCTACAAACAAACTCATCATCAATGCCAAAGTTTTATTCAACCTTGGAAAAAATAAAAATAAAATAAACACCAAAAAAAAAAAACTATTTATTTTAAGGTCTGTCCAAATATTAATTATTTTATTATAAAAACATTTGTTGTTGATGTTGTTGGTAAATAAATATTTCCTAATCTAATATCGTAATGTTTAAATAGATCTACTATATCGTTTCGGTTTTCGATTTGAGCACAATCGTCTAGTATTTGAGTTGGATAGACAGCTAGTTTCACAAAGTTTCCATGTTTGGTGTTTTCAAGATAGTGGGGTATAAGGTAGCTCAAGATTCGGTAGTTTAGTTTGTGGGTTGCTGTGAGAGTGGCCACCTGACAGTCGCTCATGCTAAAGAGAATGTTATTGCTACAGAGGTAAGCGATGATTCTATCGCTGTTGTGTGTCGCAGCGTTCTGAAGTGCTCGAACCTGAGTATTGCCTTTCCAATGCTTTGGAATGAGTTGATTTTCGTGCAAGAACTTTAAGATTTCCAGGTCTCCCACTAGCGCTGCCGTGTTGAAACATTTCATATTGAATAGCTCTGAATGAGTCGATGCGTCGGTATGCTCGAAAACAAACTTTATACTGTCGAGCCGGTAGCTTTTAATGAGTGAAACAATATCTTTGTAGGTGATAAAGTCTAGACACCAATTGCGCTTCTCAGCGATATGCTTGGCAATCGACAAGTTAGTTCCTTTCTTGAGTGCTCGTAACAACCAATAGCTACTGTGCACTTCGAATGCATTATAACTCAAATTCTGATCCTGATTACATTGCAAAATGAATACCAACGCTGCGTAGTGTCCATGCCATATCGCTGTTTCAACATTCATCCAAATGTGATCAAACTGATATTTATCGTATAGATATCGAAGAATATCAATGAATCCATGTTTCATTGCAAGCAGAGAACATCCTTCCGTTCGATTCTCATGCAGGAACTTTACCAATTCAAAGTGTCCAAATTGTGCTGCGTAATCCATTGCTTGCTTAGAACATCCTTCCGTTCGATTTTTATGTAAGAACTTTACGATCGCAAGCCAGCCTCGTCTTGAAGCAAAGTCCATTGCATGCTTTGAACATCCTTCCGTACGATTTGAATGAATCCACTTGACGGTATCGAAATGACCTTTTTCCGCAGCCAAATCCATTGCACTTTTACTCCAAACTGCATTTCTTTTGTTCTTATTAATCCATTCGAGAACCTCTATTTTATTGCTGGCTGCTGCTCTCTCAATTGTTTTTACTGTAATCCTACAATCAGTTGAATTCTCCATAATGATTTTAAACAATTGAAAATCACAAAACTCTGTAATCTTTTCCAAACTATATACAGTAATTAAGTTATTAAAAATATTATTATTATTACTATTATTATTATTATTACTATTGCTATTATTTTGATAGTATTCTAATAATAAATATTGAAGTATATCAAACTTTTTATATCCACACAACAATTCTACTACTGATTTTGAAATGATTTTTGTAATGTTGATATTCTTGAGTAGTTTGACAATCCCTAGAGTACCGGTCACTATCAATCTATGTTGATAGTTATTTTTGTCTGTATCTGAGATTAGAGATGGATCGTACACTTTGTCGAGGAGATAACTAACCATTTCAACTTCACCATCGAAAGCAGCTTTATTAAGAGCGATCTCCAAGTTCTGATCGGTTCTCTTCTCGGCAAGCAGTTGGAGAACATCAAAGTGCTTATGCTTCACTGCAAACATTGCCAAGTTATCATCCCACTTGGTGACAGCTTCGGTGAACACCGATAGCAAGTAATCGATGATTCTAGGGTTACCAACGACAATGACCCGATTTAGAAACGGTTTAATCTTTGAATCGAACAGCTTGCGCAGTTCATTCGGTTTGCATTCACTCTGCTTTCTCTCGATATAGTGTTTCAACAACTCCAAATAACCATATTCCATTAGAGCAGAGGGTGTTTCTATTAACACTTTCCATCGCAAATGCCTGTGACTGCTTTTATCTCTTTTAATAATATCGATTTCATATATAAATTTAAATATTTTATTTGATAACACAATATTTGATATTATCTTTTTAAATAATAAACTATTATTATTACTAGAATCCATTTATATTTTCCAAAACAAAAAAAAAAAAGTAAACTAATCACAAAACAATCAATCATTCAAATGATTGGTTAATTCAATCAAAAAGATCAAAAATTTTTACAAATCTAATTATTTTTTTAAAAAAAAAAAATACAAATTCTAACTGCAAACATTGTGGTCGAAAACTTTTCTTTATCTTTTTTATTTTATTTTAACTCTACCAATAAAAGGTATTAAATAAAATTAATTTCTTTAGATAAGATTAAAAAACAAATTCTACTGTTTAAAAATTGATTCTCAAGATTTGTTTTAGTAAAGTTTTTTACCAAAGGAAATTTTCTCAAATTTTTGTTTCCAAATTTTTAGGATGATTGACAATTCAATTTTGATTATTATTTCCGATCCATCTAATATATAAATATATTCTTTCTTTCCAATCAAAGATAACACTAACACCCAATTTTGAAGGAAAAAAAAATCTGATTGTTTTTTTAACCTTTTTTGCTGTTTTAAAAATTGATGATGTATTTTTTAAAAAAAAATTTTAAAATTTTTCTCGAATTACAAAGAATTTATTTTTTATTTTTGTAATTTGTAAAAATTAAAAAAAAATAATAAAAGACAAATCGGCACACCATTTTTTTTCTTATTAATTTAAACAAACACACATATTTTTAACTATACATATATAATACAATGAAATTAACTTTAGTAGTCTTAGCTTTATTAGCACTAACTTGTAAGTATTTTTATTAATTATTACAAAATAAATAAATATATTAATTAATTAATTTTTGATTGATTATTATAGGTGCTGTTATTGCTTCACCATCACAATTACACTCAAGTGCTTATGGTATGCTTCTCAGTTCGAGTAATGACACCTCCTCATCTGGTGAGGTAGCCAAGAACGGTACTTGTGCATCAAAGACCGATTGTTCGTCGTGTACCGACGATCGTGATTGTGTCTGGTGTGAGGGTGACAAGGTCTGTGTCAGCGGTACCTTCTACGGTTCCAAGCCAATCGATACCTGCAAGGACTTCCAATGGATGCAATGCAAGATGCAAGGACTCTACACCTTGTTGATTGCCGGTGGTATCGCTTTGTTCATCATCGTATTCTTCCTCGCTTTGATCTGCTGTTGCTGTTGCCGTCGTAAGAAGGTCACCAAGGTCTACCACATCCAAGACGAGGAGACTCGTAGCCTCTTATCATCGAATCACTCTCAAACACCACTCACCGACAGAAGACGTGAGGAGATGAGAATGAAATACGGTATCGGTAAGCAAAGCTCAACTTCCTCATGGAACTAAACAGCTTTCGCTACTGCCTAGTTAATAATATTATACTATTTTAATAACATAGCGATTCATTATCAATCACCACAACATATACAATTTAATAATAATAATAATAATAATAATAATAATAATAATAATAATAATAATAGTAGTTTATATAAAACCAACACAACACACGCCAACGATAAGTAATTATTAAACAATTTACCTTTTTTTTTCTTTTTGTACCTATAATAAATCTTTTTTAATCTTAATTGAAATAATATCATGATCATTTTGACTATTTTTTTTTTTACTAAGATAGAATTGTGTTGCTCAGTTTCTTGATACAATATCTATTTCTTATATTTAAATGCAACAGTGTTGAGGATAATAAATTTTAATGAATTCTTCCAATTCTTAATAGATGTAATGTATTTATTATAAAAAGCACTACTTTAAGAAAAAGGAGAGATCATTTCAGAAAATTGTTAAAGTTTAGTATCACAAACAATTGCATCTCCGAAACTACCTGTATATTAATATCTTTGACTGCTAGATATCTTTAAAAAATAAAATTAATATTGATTCTAAGTTTGGAGGATAAAAATTCACTTTAAAAAGGGTTGAAATTTGATAAATAAATATTCTAACTAGTTAATGGAAAATAAAACTAATTTTGGAATACAAATTTATTTATTTATTTATTTAATTTTTTTCCTAGTCTTTTTATTTCTTAATTCCACTTTTTTTTTATTTATTTATAAATTTTTATTAAGTTCTAAACTAAAATGTCATCAAATAGAACTATTTGTAATTATCACTAGGAATATTCGTGCTTCCGAGACCAATTCCCATCTTCCAACCGATGAAATCATGACTGACAACCTACCATTGATAATGGAAATTCTAGTGAATATATTTAGGTTTCAAACTAGAGTGTATGAATACTATCTTATTTGATTTTAGAATTTTTTTTCCTAATTTAAATTAATAATTTATTAATTATTTTTTTTTTTTTTAGGTTTGTTTGTTCTATGTGTATCTCTATTTAAAACAGCCTGAATACTATTATCATTCCCACTTTCTTCAGTAGACTCAGAAAGACTATTCTCAACTACTGGTAGAGTTCTTTCAAGAGATGATTACCGTGCCTACAACCAATTACCATTCCAATCATAGACCACCACTCCATCATGATATTATTTTATTTTGTTTTTTGGCTAGGATTGGTCTTTTTTGGTTTTGTGACACCAGCTTATCTGATGACATTTTAGTTTAGAAAATGATAATAATTTTAAATATTGAAAAAAAAAAAAAGTTTTTATTGTAATAATCTATTTAATAATAATATAATAAGTACATAAAGAAATTAATAAATAACAAACAATTATTGATTTTTTGTTTATTTTTTTTCAATTAAAAATACATTTAGTTTAAATGCTACAAACGCAATGAATCTCTTTTTACACCAAACGAGATTTCATTATCCTTATTAATCTTTTGTTGATTTCTAATTAAGTCTTTCCATTTCTCTTCTATTGGATCCTCTTCTGATTTTAATAATAATATATCACCATCAGATGATACTATTGCCAATGGTTCATCTAATAAAATAGTATAAATAAAAGTTAGTTTAATCGGATTAACACTTTAATAGATTGTTGTTAAAACGTACCTGGAATATCTTTAAATGAAATGTTATTTACAGAGATTACTTCTTTGAGTTGTAGCTTTTTACCTTTTTGTTTGGTTCTCAGAAGAATATCATTACAGAGGATGTAATGAACGTTGGAGCTCTTTGATACGCTGTCTCTTGGTTTCGGACTACCGTTCTTGACGGATCTCTCTTGAAAGTTGGCTTCGGCAATCAGTTTTCTAGCGGGTGAGATAAAGTCACCGTCATGATAGCCATCGAGAGTATTCTGTATTTCGTACATACGGTTGAGCAGTTCCGCTTCACGTCTGTTCTCATTCATATCGGAGGCAAGTACCTTCATCTTCTCCAACGCTTTCTGCAGTGGTGCAAAGTCAGAGCTATTCTTATCGGTTACCTTTGAGAGCTCGGTCAACAACAAAATGTATCTTGGAATACGTTGAACGGGCATAATCAACATTGATTCCAATCCCAAACAATCACATGCCGGATTCTGAGAGAATATATCCAAAAGATTAACTAGAGATTGATTCTTTTTCGCTCTTTCCAAAGTCTCCATCGATTTCGAATAGTTATTAATATAAACAGTATATGTCTTTAGGAAATCAGTCTATAGAAATTTATATTGATTCGGATTGGATAATTAATAAATGTGCAATTGCTACCATTTAAAAGCAAAGTTAATCATGTTATAATATTAATAACTTACGATTGAAATGAAAATATCACCTAATACTGTTGTTGAAGAGCTTGTTGATTTGCTAATTCTGTCTTGTAGTGAATTGAGGAAATGAGAGTTGTAATTGTAGATGGTTACGATCTCTGAGAAGATAGAGTGTACCTGTTCGATGGTGAGTGGAGGATGTGGATTCTCAGTTGCCGCAGTCTTCAATGGGATGTAAAAGACTTCGACAATAACCTTGAGTTTACCGACGTACACCTTCTCAGTCTGTAGAATCTCATCGGCAATGTTCTTACGCTTGAGGTTGTTCTTTTCACGCTCCTCCGACGATATCTGTGGTCCTGTAATATTCTTTACGACACCTCCAATGAGTCCACGAAGTGTTGACATTCCTGCTGCTTTAGATGATTTACCTTCCGATGTTGGTGATGATGAAGATGGTGTTGAAGAGGATGAAGTTGTTGTTGTTGTTGGTTTGAATGGGGATGATTTAGTTGGAGAATCTGTAACAGCAACGTTTGGAGTTGATGGAGTGGACGGTGTTGAAGGTGTAGCTGGAGTGGATGCTGGCTTTGGTACAACTTTGACTGGTGATGATACAGGTGATGGATTTGGAAGGGGAACTGACGATCTACGTGGAGGAGGTGGTGGAGCGGTTTCCTCTTCCTCTGTGGCAATGGGTTGTTTTCTTGGTGGAAGAGGTGGAGCCAACTCTGCACTGACAGTTGTTGTAGATGGTCTTGGTGGAACTGGAGGATTTGGTACTTGTCTCAACGGTTTATTGGGTGTAGTGGATGGACTTGTAGTTGTTGATGTTGACGTGGTTGGTGGTGTTTGTGGTAATGATTTGTTAAGTTGTGCAGTAACTTTCATTGGCGATGACGATGTAGTTTGTTTTGATGTCGAAGATGCATTAGCATTAGCAATAGCAGCATTAGCACTTGACACCATCTGTTTAAGTTTTTCTTCTACATTTGATATTAAAGTTGTTGGTGTACCAGATGACTTTGAAGGTGCTGCCGATGATGATGATGATGATGATGATGTTGTTGTTGTTGATTCCAATCTCTTTGAATATGAAGTATAGAACAAAACAGTACCAAACAATAGTAATCCATAGATCATAGAGCCAGTAAAGACAGTAATGAAAACACCAAGACCTATGACACCTATCGTCGCAATGTTATCACTAAGTTGTTGTTGTGTATTTGCTTTATCAATCATTTTTTTTATGTTCTTTTACTAACTAGTTCAAAAAAGATAATATTTAAAAATGATATGAATAAAATAAATCAAAAAAACAACCCTGTAACCAACACTTTTAGTTTTTAAAAAAAAAAGGTTTGAAAATTTTTTTTATTTTGTTTCATTTTATTTTTTTTTCTTTGAAACTAACCAACATGTTGTTTAAATTGGCTTTGGGTTGCATCAAAGTGATCAATCACTTTATTTATTTATTTTTTAAAAAGATTTTTATAGGTTATCAATAGGTGAAATGTTAATAGACTTATTTAGAGATACAAAATCGAAAAGTTTCTTAGTTGTTTAGCTGATCGGATTATTATCTTACTAAGCTTATAGACTTTATAAGAATTCAAAGATACACCAATTATTTATGAATAATGGAGGGTGTATTATGATCATAATAATACAACTAACTGCGACAAACAATGATATTCCTTACCCACCCCACCGGTGGAGACCTTATCAAACCAAATAATGACTATTTTTATTTGTAGTTCATTAGACCCAATGAAAATAGTCTGAAAAACAGATATATCTGTTAATTATCTCAGATAGCTTGAACAAATGACGATTTTAAAAAAAAAACATTCTATTCTCTTTTTTTTATTTTATTTATTTTTCAATCATTAATAAACCTTTTTCATAAAGTGCATTTGCAACGTCCAATTTCTGTAGATCGGATTCTGCTGGAAGATCTTTGATGGAAATATAAGTTGGGTAAGAGTCGATCAGGTGTTCGATGGCATCGACACACTCCAATGTGAATTCAATGACACCAGGCTCCGTTCCAACTTGGTGATAGACTCTTGTGTTGTCCATGTTGTGGTAGCACACTGCAATGTCTTCATGAACAATTCTAATCGAGTCCTGACGAATCAAACGCACACGACTCTCCAACTTCAATTCGCTCGCTGCATTGTCGTCTTCGATCGAGTGTTTCTTTTCGAGTTGATTGAAAACGGGTGGCAGCGAATCGTGCAAGAATTTTACGGCCATCAAATCGGCACCGACATCGGTTGGCAAACACTGACCGAGCTTCTCCCAGAGTGTTCCAACCTTGTCCAACAGCTCCTTACGACGTTCGTCACCCGCTTTATCAGAGTGCATCACACCGAGGAACTGAGTGTAGTCACGTGGCAGTCCCTCACGGAACTCAACATACTCATCGTTGGCAATGTCGAGTGCACGTGTCAACACCTTTCCAATCAAATCACCCCAAGTATTATTCATATATGTCGAAATGGTGATATGCAATGAATGTACATCCTCTGGACTATAAGCTTGATGAATAACACCTCTTGGGAAATACATAACATCACCAGCTTCCAAAGTAACCTCAACGATTGGTTCTCCAATTTCTTCTTGTTCAAAATTATCTAGAAAACAATTGTTAATTAATAAACTTGTAGTATATTATTTGAATTCAGTAACAACAACATACCACTTGATTTCTTTGCTAAAACTTCTTGTTCACTTCTTGGTGGATATAATCTCCATACTTTTTTACCTTCCAGTTGGATGATAAAGACGTCAACGTCGTCGTAGTGTGGAGCGAATCCTTGTGCGCCAGCTGGAGTTAGGTAGACATTGGCACCCATTCCGCATTGGAAGTGAGTTTGTAGTGTGGAGAGAACTCTCCAGACGTTGGCGTTGAATGTCTGTGGATTGAGAAGACGGATCGAACATCCCTCACGGTAGTGTTTCCATACTTGAGCGGGGTAAGCACGACCCTCTGGATTCAAAGTTTGACGCTCGCCATCAACATAGTTGGTGACGTCGATGTTCTCGCTGAACTTGAGACAGTTGCTCTTGAGCATCTTATCGATTGAATCCTTGGTGAAGAACGACTTGTAGTAGTTCGAGTCACCACGTTTCACAACGAGATGCTTCACACCGAAATAGTCGTCGTAGAACTCATCGAGTGACACCTTTGAACCGAGCAACCACGACATGACACCGTCGGCTTCGACACGGTGATCGCTATTGGTGGCAGCGTTCTGACCGATGTCATTAAAGTGTACTTTGGTGATTGGTTGCATTTGTTTCGGTACCATATGTATTGGTTTTGGTGGTGCTGCTGCCGATGCCGATGGAACCGACTTGGTCAGAGGTACTGGCTTTGACTTTTTCTTTACCTGTTTCTTCTTCTTCTTTGTCGCTGCTGCAGTTGTATTAGCCGATTGATCTTCTACATCATCATCCATTTCAACTTCATCTTCATCTGCTGCTCTCTTCATTTTTATCTATATAACTAACCAAAAAAATGATAAATTAAAATTTAAAAAAAAAAAAGGTACGTTCGTTTTGTTTTGCAAAAAAAATGAATGAAATTAATTTAATTAATTTTTTTGTTTTTTATTATTTGATTTTTGTTTGATTGTCTGATTTGCGTTTGTCTTTGTTATTTTTTTGGTTTCTCTATTGATCAACGTAAGAATACCAGTTGAATCACCAAACTTTGTGATGGTTTCATCCAAAGAAAGATGAGTTCCTTTTCTATGCATCCAAAACAATCTGTCGTAATAATATTCATGGAGCCTTGGTACAAAGTCCTGGGCATTGTTTGTTAATAATTTCATTGCATCGGGATCGATTCCGAATATTAGGTCAAGAATTTCGTTCGATGATCTAAGGATATCCAACATGTTGTTTCTCACCACTTGATTCCATTGAGATCTGTGATTTTCATAGATGAATCTTAATAGATTTGGATTTTGCTTAATTGTCATTAGTTGTTTGATATCAAAGCAAGAGAGATTAACATCTGAGAAGATTTTGTTCTTCAAGACATGAAAGATCAATTCTGGATCTTGAATTATCTTATGATCAAACTTTAGACAACCCTTGGCATATATTGTCAACCAATTGAGGAATTCTATCGTTTGTACTTCATAAAAATGATATGTACCAATCCAGATACCAATAAGAAACATTCGATGAATAGTTGGTGCATATTTGATTGTAAAATCAAGTGCATTATATTCCTTTTTGTTCCATATTGATTGATCCTCAGTTGTTGCTTGGATGACTCCTTCATATTTCAAAATGTGATCCAATTGCTGCTTAGTTCTTGATCTTTCAATAATATGCCATGCTTCATTTGATAGTGATCCATCTTCTTTGATAACTTTTCCACGCATTACCAATTGATCGAATATTAATGAACCAAATCGCTGAGTAGTTTCATTGTCATGAATATCAACTTGCCATCCATCAAGGTTATCCATGAGATAAAGAATTGATTCTTTTGATCCAGCTTTCTGATGTGATCTTTCATATATCATGCAAGCATTTCCATGGTCCCTGCGATCTTCTTTAAAGTTTCTGAATAACTTTAAACCTTGTTTGGTGAAAACTCTCTTTATGCATTCAATCATTTGAATTGCAAGATTTCCATCTTCTCTTTCGAAAAGTGATGCAACACATCGATAAATACATTCTTGAAGAGGTACTTCAATGATTGATCGATCGGTATCCATTCTATTGACAAGATACTCAATTTGATTGCGAGATCCATGATTGAATAACAATGTTAGAGTCTTTCGAAGATTGGTTTCATCTTTTACATTTCCACGATCATCTATATTCATATTGAGTGAAACGATCTTCGATAGAAAATCATCGATGATTGATTGGTTTGATATATTTAATTGACCTGCCAATTGAAGTTTAATTCTAACGATTTCTGAGACTGTTTTGCCAATATAATCACTTGAGTATAATGCACCGTGATGATGATACATAACATCAAGAAGTAGGAGATTATAACAGAGATTGTCAACCAGGGGTGATTCAGGAATTGGAAATTGTTTTACTATACTCTCTTTCATTGATAAGAGGTATTTGGTATCTGTTTCTGAAGTAACTCCAAGATGATTGCTCTCCTTATTAACCATGAGATATGATAATAATTCTATAGAATTACTGAGAGAGAGATTACCGTTAATGATCGGCTCTATTATCTTTGGACCAAAAGTATAACCATGTTTCTTTAATAATCGATAGATAAATACTTTATCATCGCTCAATTGTGGATTGAAATATAAAGTTCCGAGGGTAGTCTTGTACTTTTCCATGATGATATCCTCACCGAATTTAGCAAATAACCATTCGATTGATTGGATCTTTGGGTAATTGATTAAATCATCCATTATCTTCTTGTCCAATTCATTGATAGGATCGATTCCATTCTTCACGAGATAATCGAGAATTTCCACATGACCACCTATCAAAGCACCTTTAAATGCACCATCTCTTTTAAGTTGAATCGGTGATGTTTGATTGAGAAGTATCTTTACAATTTCAATGTTACCAGCTCTACATGCATTTGATATCAAATCTCTAGATATAAATAGAGTGTCTCTGTACTTGCTCTACACCACCATAAATTGATTGATATCCTTTACTTTCATACAGAAACTTGATATGTCAGACCTCGAGATCTCTATATATCGACCTGTTTTAATCTTGTCAACAAACAAACCAATATGATTTTTACCAAGAATTTCATATCCTCTGCTCCAATGATTGTACTTTCGCCTTTTAAACAAGAACATTTCATCTTGAACCGAATGACCATTGATATCTTCTCTCACATGTTTCAGTAGCTTTTGAAGAAGTATCTTATTTTGAAATACTTTTGTAAAACATATATCTTTAGCATAAACAAAAAAAAATTAGAAAAATAAATTTTTTAAAAACAGCAACAAAAAATTTTTTTTTCTTACCATTGCTATTAGACATTGATGACATTTATATTAAAGTAACTTTTCAATAAAATTATTTGTTAAGAATTATTATTGTTTTTGTAAAAGTAACAAAAGAACTATAATTAGTTTGTTAAATGGTTTTAAAAAAAATTCATATGAGGGATAAAAATAAAACTTAAATTTTAGATGGTAAACTTTTTCACACTAATTTTTTTCTTGCATGTAACAGCAAGCTACCACCTTTCTGAGGAATCATTTAGTAAAATTTCTAATTCAGAAATATAAAATATTTAATTAATGGATTTAACTCAATGATATTTATTTAAATCGATCATCTATTTGTTATTTTTCTGTTTAATTTTGAAAGGTGACCACCTGTCTCCATTCGTAAACAAGAATTATATCTATTTTATTAATTTTAAATTAATAACTAACAATATACTAATAATACATTTAAAACCATGGCTGATTACCAATAAATCCACCTCCGCCACCATAAGGATTGCCACTATAAGGATTTCCACCAAAACCACCATTAGGATTTCCTCCAAAAGGATTTCCACCATATGGATTTCTATTAGTATTACCTCTGTGATAATGAACCACTGAGTAGTCTGGTTCATTAGGATTACTCACAACTATGCCTCCATGTAATACGCTATTGCAATTTGGACATCTTCTTGCAGTAGGGACTGATATCCATGATCGGCAATGTACACAGAATGTATCTGTAGTTCTAGGTGGTAAATCACATTGATGAGGTTCGTTTGGTCTTTTGCTTTTGCCACAGCCAGCACAGAATGATGGGAATGGAAATGACATCGAATATTAAATAGTTTAAATCAGTTTATTTGATACAGATTATAGGTTATCTGTTGATGACAATGATGAAAGAATAATAAAAATTAAGAAAAAAAGAAGATTAATTTAAGTTTAAAAAAAATGTTGTGCACAACAATCAATATCAGATTCTATAATCGTAAAAAAGTTGTCGGGCGACGCATCCCTCATTTGCAAACCAACACAAAAAAGAAAGTTGCAATGCATTTTTGCGAACTTTTACAATCTTGCAATTTGTTTATTTTTTTAATTGTTTTATTTATTTTTAAGTGTTGGTTTGGTTTGTATTTGTATTTGTGTTGTTTGAATTTGAATTTGAAATTGTGTTGGAGGTTGATTTATTGTGTATTTACTTGCAGGGTGTTTGATATGATTTGGATGATTGATTTATTTTTTAATTTTAATTAATTTAGAATACAGTTGTATCTAACATGACAGTTAAAACTCTAACTACATTTGAAGCCATCAAAGAATGTACATCGGCAACCAAATGCTTCTTTGGATCCAATTTACCAACCAAAGATACCTCTTTCTTCTCTGGGTCGGTAATCTTATCTTCTTCTTGAATCGATTTATGATATGATTTAGTCAACTCTAACAAATCCTATAATTATATAGATATTATATGATAAAGCAAGTAAGTAAAAAGTATTATTAATAAACAAAAACGATAGAAGAAGATGTTGTTGTAACATGTCAATTACATACACTTAATTTCTTTTCATTGTTTTGTGAGTGAGTATCGAATTTCTCGAGATTCAAAGCTTCGGTCCATTTCTTCTTGTGAAGATTCAAGAGCATCTTTTGCTCGAGTTCGTTCTTTCTGTAGTTGATGGCGATCGAGTAGTAGGTACGGTTGAGTCCGTGGATGAGTGCCTGGATCGATGCGTCCTGGAGATGTCCGAGGTTCGATGTGATCTGACGTGGTTCAGAGGTGGGCGGTGTCTTTATGGTACGGAAGGCATCGATTACGACTTTACCTCTTACGGATTGCAGTGGATCGACTACGACGGCAACGGCACGTGCCTGTAGCTGCTCGAATGACTGCTGAGTGTTGACGTCGACCGACGACAACCAACATCCGAATCCCGGATGACTGTGATACCAACCGATAACGATCTCATTACGACCGGTCTGTTTCAACATATCCAACATCTTGGTTTGGAAGACGGGATCGATCGCTTCGACACTGACACTGGTACCACTCTGTGGCATGGCAAACACATCGATCACTCTAATAGTATATTCATCAATCAGCTCACCAAGCATCAAACCCATAACTTCAAGTGGTACACCTGCTCTTGCTATAATAATCGATTGATTAATTAATTGATTGATTGATTGATTGATTGATTATTAATTAAATAAATATTAATAAAATTAAAAATGAACAATTAAAAAGTAATAATAATAACATACCATGTTGTAACATTTTTAATAAAGCTAAAGATGATATATGTATGGTTTCAGCTGTATCTGGTAATGGTGTAGCATCTGTAATCTTCTCCATTCCCATACCATCTCTACCAAATAAACTCATAATCGATTGTCTATTCATTTTCTAAACTTATTTTATCTATATATTATTATTATTATTATATCAAAAACAAAAAAACTATTAAATTACAAAAAAATATATTGAATTATATATGTGTATATATGTGATTATCTAACTATCTACAATTAATTAAAAATGATCAAAAAAAAATAAAATAAAATAATTTAAATTTAAAAATTTATTAAAAAAATTGAACATCAAAAAAAAAAAAAAAAAAAAAAGTCTGTTAAAAATAATTTAATTTATTTAAATAAAACGATAAATTAAATTATTTTATTATTTATTTATAAAAAGAATATTTGAATGAATATTGAATATTTGATATATAGATAGATAATAAATTTTAAACTTATTTTTTTTTTATTTGAGTGTTGTCACTTTATAAAGTGGCGGGTATCTGTTAATTATGTTGTTAGTCATCAAGATGTCTATCTCTGCGGTATCGTTATAAAATATAGGTAGGCTTTCATTGAGTGTGTACACTGGGTTTGGTGGATTACCAACAACAGGAGGAGCTGTAGCTGCATCGAGGTGTCCATGAATAGGATAGCCATCTGTTCTCCTATGTGAATTAAGATGCATCAGTGTGTTTAATGAAGAAAATACATTATTACCTTTTTGAGATGGATGATAGTCGACTCCCATGTACGATGTTCTTCTTAAGGAGAATCTTGCGACTGGGTGTTGTTAACAACTTGAGTTGTGGCACTCTTTGTCTTCTTTGTTCTACCTCTCTGCCCCTGAACGGTTGTAGATCTCTTGGGTGTCATTGTAAGAGTAAAATTCAATCTCGTTCCCAATGAGCTATCATCAAGAAACTGTGATAAAAATAACAACAAAAGTAGGAATAATAAAATATATAACAATTATCAACACTATATATCGGTTGTTGGCAACAGATAACGCTGTGCTTTTTCATGGAGCGAATTGAGCGACTGGCTAACACCAACCTCGATTACCATCGTTGGGAATGTTACACCAGTTGCATTGGCAGCCAATCCTACACGACCGTACGGCCTAAACGATTGATCGGCTTGTTGGACTATGGTGCCAGGAGCAACAGTGAGATCGACGGTGCCTGGTCTCTGGAGGTATCGACCAAAATCTGTGCCTAAACCACATGGAGCCCACCTACTAGAGAACCAATCAGAAAGCATAGCGTTAGCTATAGATATCTCAAGCTCATAGACTAGCACTGATCCACGGACATAGGCAAGTCGATTCTTGAAGCCGAATCGTTCATGTTTCGATAAGTACTTCTTGATCGTAATATTCTCAGCTATAGTATATGGCTCAAGTTCCACTCTGTCACTTTCATCGCCATCATCGATTATCCTCTGTGAATCTAATTAATTAGGTGGATTGTGTTAGGTTAGTTATTGTTAAAACAAAATATATCTGCTGGGCGCTTTACCTCTCTAAGATGAATGATTTTGGATTTCCCATGTTTTGATTGTCATTGTTAGAGTTTAAATGTTCTATCCTATTTGCTATGACGAAAGTCATGATAAAAATGAATGTATGAATGAATGAACATGAAATATTTAATGAAAGAATATCATTCTTAACATTATTTTAATTTATAGTTTGTGTTCATTATTCAAGTTATATATTTTAATTTCATTGGCATTAGAAACCATGAAAAATAATAGTCTAATACAGTTTTTTAAAGTAATTTTTTGAACAGACATCTTGAAAAAATAAAGTTAAATTAAAGTTCAAAAAATTAACTTTAATTTAACTTTATTTTTTCAAGATGTCTGTTCAACTTAGGTAGTCATATTTAAAAATGAATGATTGTATCTCGAATGATCATTTTTGTTGATTCTGGTTAAATAAAAATTTAATAAAAATTAATTGTAAATTATAAAATCGCAATATAATGGTTAGATTTGAGATCACAACAAGATTACCATCATTTACTTTAATTTGAGGAAAACAACAAGGTTTTTTCAAATAAACAATTTTTCAAATATTTAAAAATTCAATTTTTTTAATTTTGCATTAACAGGTTGGGGGTTTTTTAATTAACTATCCCCCATTTATATGATTATGGTGTGACAAAAACCATTTAAAAAAACATGCAATGCCCAACCCACACATTACCTTCAAAACTTTCATTTAAATAAAAAAAAAAAAAAGATATATTTTCTTTTTATTATAAAATTATAGTCTTTCAAAGTTAAAACAGAGACAACTATTGAATTGTTTGGACATTGTGATCACAAACAAAAAACAAAAATAAAATAAAGAAAATCATAGTTTAGTGTAATATTATTATAGTTAAGTTCAATATTGAACAGCTATACATTAATAAAATTAATTTGTCAAATAATAATAATAGTAATAATATAATTGTATAA
The DNA here is from genome assembly GCF_000004825.1 of Heterostelium album PN500. Classification (NCBI taxonomy): domain Eukaryota; phylum Evosea; class Eumycetozoa; order Acytosteliales; family Acytosteliaceae; genus Heterostelium; species Heterostelium album. Next base: position 51,307 of record NW_008805065.1, on the reverse strand, counting down.
TAATAGTACTAAAAATAATAATAATATAATAAATAGTAGTAATAAATGTTTATGTAATATCCGATTTTTAAAAACAAAAAAAGTAAGATTTATCTGAAAAAAAGTTATATTTGTATAAATATTGTTCAAGATGAGAATCTAGATTTTGTTGCAATTTTCAATGAACATTTCAACCATGTACTGAGATATCAGTATCAAACAAAACAACTACTTTACAAAACAGGAATAGCAATTTGGATTCAAAAAAAAAAACTGTTTCCAACAACAAACACGGAAGCAGTTTGTGTGGAACACCTTTTTGTATTAATTTTGAAAGATTTAAAAATAAAATCTTAAAATTATACTTTTATATTGTATACCACGAAGAAATAATAATAATAATAACAATAGTATTATTTTTGTATTTGTATAGTTGTAGTTATTGTTGTGTTGTCGACATAACTTACAAGATTGGATTGGAATTAAATGGAATTGGTATGAATGTCATTCAAAAGTAACATACAAACCTAAACATCACAACTAAACTCGGGTACCACCAACTACAGCAACGATAAAAACCAATAACAACAAAGTAAACCAAATATTCATACATTCTTTCCATTTTCATTGTTTTTTTCATACATCAATGCTTGACTATTTATTTTATACCACAGTTTCAGATAGGAATCCATCATCAACCACCCACACACACACTAAACTTTACTCTCAACAAAAAACAAACAATAATTAAAACCAATTGGTAAAAACAAAGCAAATTTATAACATTGGTGTCAAGATGGTTTGGTTGGTATTTCAATTTGATATTGGTACTGTTTACTTTTAAAATAAACAAAACAGAAAAACCAAAAAAAAAAAAACTAATTACAGTAAAGGAAAAGTTTAATTATATATCAAAAAATATTGTATTGAAGTAGTACTCATAGTAATATATATATATTTCTTTTATTTATTATTTGTTTGTTTGTTAAACTTGCTAAATAAATAAATAAATATTTAACAAAAAAAACACACATATTTATACGTTAACCCAATCAATTAATAACAAAAAAAAAAATATAAAGATAATAAAAAAAGTGTAATTTAACATGTGTAGGTAAATAATTTAGATAAGATAATGGTATGGGTTTAAATGACAAAGTGGTTTATAAACAAGTCTATTCTACACTTTTTTGTTTGGAGAAGGAGGAAAAAAAACTATCAAAACCGATTATCTCAAAGCAAAACAACTGTTTGCATGCAATATAAATTGATTGTTTACAATTTTTTTTGTTTTTAAATCCCCAACTCATTTTTTTTCACCCAACGATCATCGTTTTTCATCAATCAAACACCAATTCTCATTTTCATCCTCAGTTTATTAAATTTCTTGATTATTTTTAATTTTTATCTTGTCTTGGTAGTGGAATTCCAATTAAAAAAAAATTTTTTTAATATAAATATATATGAATCAGACAGACACAACACAACACAACACAAACAATTAAACAAATAGATCATCAACCTACTTCATCATTATTATCATCATCATCAATATCATTATCATTATCATCATATGACATGACATGATATCCATATGGGATGATTAAAATTTTAAATAATTGTAAAATATCTTTTTTTTTGTTTTGTTTTGTTTTGTTTATTTTATTTCATATATGGGATAAATAAATAAGCTTATTTCTCTTTATTAATTTATTTCTTCCGGATTTTATTTTTTATATTTAAAATATAGATTTACAAATAGTGTAGTAACACTTTATAAATTGATAGGACATCATAATCAACAGCAGCAACAATAGTAGAATATTATGAAATAGAATTAATAAGAACAGATTGATCAGATATATCTTTTCACTTGAATCATACTAGTATTCACCAATCAAAAAAAAGGGTGGTGTTTAGGAATTGAATATCAAATCAAATTAATCCAACAACAACAACCACAATTCGGTAAACGCATCCAGATTTAAATCTAACACCAAAAACAATCGCACAAACTAAATAGTAGAAGAAGTAAATTTACAAGTTTATCTATATTTACATTGTAATTATTAAAATAGTTACATTTTTATTCATTCATTTACATCACAAATCATTAGTAATATTGTCAACCAAATCAATCAAACAATCCATCAAATCATTCAAGTAGAATTACCAAAAAGCAAATCAAATCAAGATTAGACTGTAGTAGTAGTTTTAATAATAGAAAATAGCAATAGTAGTTAGTAGTAAATTAGCAATAAAAAAATAAAATAAAATAACCAACACATCATATCGCATCACATCGCATCGCATCACATCACGACAAAAGAATATAACAGAATGTTGGCAAGGACTTCTACTGTCAGTCAGTTCTCAAAACGACCCGATCAACATCAACAACATAGACCAATTTCATCCAGAGTAAAATCAGGAGTGTATGTAAATGTTAATAATAATTGTATTGTTGATTAATTAATTTTAATTTGATTTTAATTTCAAATCAAATTGAATGGTCAATCAATCAATCATTTTTTTAATTGTTTTTTAAACAAATATTTCTAACATACCTACGCCTACTTTTCTAAATATTAAAAAAATGATGATAAATATTTTAAAATTATTGAAAAAACTATCGATTGGTTATCCAAACGTTAGAATCGTTTCAAAGAATTCACATAGAATATGGTGTATAGTCAAGGTTCAGTCGGTCGTACGTAGATGGCTGGCAATTCGATTGCTTAAGAAATTGAAATTGGAGAAACAACAGAGAGAACAACAGGTTTTAGAGATCAAACAACTAGAGTTAACTCCAACCATCTCTGCCGTCATTGGTGCACACAAACTACAGCAACAACAACTGCCAGATCAAATCGATTTGAATCCGGTGGGTGACGAATTCAATCCGAATTTGATTGTTGGTGAAACCAGTTCAGATGAAGAATCTGATCAAAATGATAAATCAACTACATCAATAACATCATCAACCAATAATACTGAAGAATTGAAACCAATTGAAGATGAACTATTGAAAAGATCATTTGAGAAATTGGAAATGCATAACAATGTTAACCTTACCAGAGAGCAACATTCATTGTCAATCGATTTGATGTCAGAAGAGTCGACACCACATCCATCTAGATCATCGTCGATGTCCTCTTGCATCTCCAGTTCATCTGCATCATCTTCACCTGCTGCCATTGAATCTATTTCAAATAGTGCTGGTACAAAGCAAAGTGCTGCTGTATCTATTACACCATCGATTTCATCACCTTCATTGCTAGAGAATACAACTTCAACAACCTCGAGTAACAACGATAACAATGAAAACAACAAACCAACAATTACAATAACAAAACCAGCAACACCAACAACAACAACAAATACATCATCATCATCACCACCAACATCAAGAAGAACAAAAACAATCGATGAAATGGTACATGTAGAGAAAGGATACGTTTCAGACATGAATACGATTATCGATGTTTTCTATCAACCATTGAAAGATTCGAATCTTTTAACCGATGAAAATCTATATATATTATTCTCAAACATTCATGAACTGCGCGATGTTCACACCAAACTACTGTCACAATTTGAAAATTCATTGAAAAACTGGAAAGATGAATCAACTATTGGTGATATTTTTTTACCTTTTGTAAGTTATTTAACTTTTATCATTTAAAGTATTTGTTTATTAATTTAATTTTCGAAAAAAAAGATGGGAGATTTCCAAAAATTATATGAAGTGTATATTAATAATTATGAAAAAGCTTTTGCCTATACCAAGTATTTAAAGACCAACAGTAATTGTGCAACCGTTTACAAGAAGATTCTGTCGGGTGAGTGTAACGATCGTTGTCGTAATTTGGATTTCGGTAGTTTCATTGTTATGCCTGTCCAAAGATTGCCACGTTACATCATATTCCTAAAGGAGATCGAAAAGTTCACTGCACCTGACCACCCCGACACCAATATGGCTGCGCTTGCTCTCTGTCAGCTTCACGACTTGACTCTCTACTTGAACGAATCGAAGCGAACCTCGAGCGATGCCGACAAGATAGCCGAGATCAAATCTATAATAAGCGGTGCCGACGACTTGATTGGTGGCTCCAAATATATTATGGAGGGACAGCTGTCACTGCTTAAAGGCATGGTGGCATCCACCAAGAAAGACCTCTTTGTATATCTCTTTAAGGAATGTATCATCTGCACGGAACAAAACAACAAATCACCGACCTCACCAAGAAAAACCAATCACAATCACAAATCGAAAACACTTCCCAACTCGAGCGCATCCACTCCACCACACACACTTTCACCGACCACCTCATCGATGTCGTTGACGACATCATCGTCAGTACTTTCTCATACCAACAGCAACAACAGTTTAAAACGAAAATCATTATTCAAAACTATATTATTCTCCGATGTAAAAGCTATTTCTGTATTAAAAAGTAAGTTGGAAAATATGGATTGTAATTACAAAACAAAATGATTAATTATCAATTTATTGCCATTTTTAGATTTCCAAAATTCATTCCAAGTTGTAACATCTAAAAAAGTATATACATTTGTTGCACCATCGACAGAATTGAAGGATAAATGGATGAGTGCATTAATTGATTGCCAACAATGTATTACACCACCACCAACTCCATCACCACGTTCATCCAGACGTTCAGTTCAAGTCGCTTCACAGAATCCATTGTCACCTCAATGGAAAAAATAACCATATATATTACTAATTATAATACTATACAAATAAAGAAAAAGAAAATAAGAAAGGTTTAAGAACTCCTTTTATTTTTTTTTGCAATTATAATAATCAACTTATTATTTCTTATTTTAAAACATTGATCTTTTTTTGTATAATTATTTTTAAACTGAATAAATATTATTATTAACATTATAATGATTACTACTACTAATACTTCTATTCTTCTACAAACAAAATGTTTAATTCTAATATTTAAATAATAACAATGTTTAAATTATGTTTTTATATTTATTTGTTGTTATATATTTTATTTGTTGTCAACAATGGTTTAGATAGTTTAGAAGAAGAATGTGAAAATAATCAGTTGGAAAAAGTTAAAGATAGTGATATTTATATAAAATGTGTTGGATGTCATGAAATATATATAAAATCATCGACATCAACATCAATAACAACATCATTACAATCAATAGAGAGTTGTATTATAAGTGAAATATGTGATGATTACAATAATTGTACTGCCGATGGATGTAAAGATGGAAAGTGTATACATACTCCAATTGTTTGTGATGACAACGATCTTTGTACTGCCGATAGTTGTCAATCTCCGAATGGTTGCCTACACACTCCACTGGTTTGTAATGACAACGATCTTTGTACTACCGACCACTGCAACAGCAGTATGTTTCGATCGAAAGGAGTTGAAGAAGAAGAAGAACGATGTATCTACACTCCAATCAATTGTAACGATAGCAATATCTGTACGATCGATAGTTGTAACTCTGCCAATGGTCAATGTGTATATTCACCGGTTCTCTGTGATGACAATGATCTGTGTACCAATGACAATTGTCACAAGTTACTTGGCTGCCAATATACTGCTATCAGCTGTAACGATAGTAATCCGTGTACTGTCGATAGTTGTATATCTTCTCAAGGCTGTGAACATCTTCCTACTGCGTGTGACGACGATAATCCTTGTACTGTCGACAGTTGTAATGTGACTGTTAACAATGGTTGTGTTCATTCTCCCATCGATTGTAACGATATGGATCTGTGCACTGTCGATACATGCATTCCAAGTCTGGGTTGTCTAAACACGCCATTGTCTTGTGACGACAACAATCTTTGTACGAACGACAGCTGCTCCGCCAAACAAGGATGTTCTAACATTGCAATCCAATGTGATGATAGGAATCGGTGCACCACCGACAGCTGCAACCCAACACTCGGCTGTCAATTCAGTTTATTGAGTTGTGAAGACGGTTTGGCTTGTACAAAAAACTTTTGCGATGAAGCTAAAGGCTGCCTTGATAAGCCTGTGGTTTGTGACGACTGGTCTGCTTGTACCATTGATTACTGTGACAATGCAACCGGGTGTGTATTCGAACTGAAGAATTGCAATGACCACGATCAATGTACAACCGATAGCTGTGAACGATCTGTGGGCTGCATAAACCAACCGGTGATTTGTAACGATGGTAATATCTGTACTGACGATCTCTGTGTGAACGGCACCGGCTGTCTGTTTCCAAAGACATCGTTGTGTGATGACTCCGATGTTTGTACAATGGATCTATGTAGTAACCAAACTGGGTGCTATCACACTCCCATTGTTCCATGTCATAAATCCAACAATCATGGTCTATCTTTACATGATCGTCATCGTCATCATCAACTACAAATTCAGTTATTCCTAAGCACAATATTATCATTCATATTCATTCTTCACTTTGATATCTATCCCACGTAGTCCTAACTTCTACCAATCCATTAAATGAAAGATATGATTTATTATAAAATTGTTGATTATATTGATCTACTTTTTCTTTTTCTACATGCTCACTTGTTGTTTGATTACTAATTGGTTTATTTCTAAGTAATTTCAATGTACTTGAAATCGATAAAGTACTACTATTATTTTCACTATTTTCTATATTATTTTGTTTATTCTTATTACTATTATGATTATTGTTATTGCTATTACTCTTTACATTATTTAACTCTATTCTATTTTGATTATCTATTTCATTTTGTCTGACTAATTGTTGCCATTCATCAATAGTTTCATTTAATAAGAGTAATTGATTCTTCTTCTCTTTGATATATTTCTTTTTCTTTAGTTTATGTCTTAACTATTTTTTGTTAATATTAATAATATAAAGGTTAGTTTATAATAAGATTTAAATAAATAAAATAAAATAAAATAAAATATACTTTTTTCTTTTTATTTTGTTTTACTTTATAATTATTATCTTTATTATTATTATTAATATTTTCTACTTCTATTGCTTTTATATTATATTTTAGATTTATTTGATCTCTCCATTGATTAAACCAACAACTATCATCACTTTTATGATCACTAGTTTCTTTTTGTGACACTATAAATTTCTGTGTAGGTTTGATTATGCTCATGCTTGGTCAAAGCACGATAATAAACCTTTTAAGACTAAAAAAATGATCATTTGTTGTAAAAATGACAAAAAATTTGTGGGGTTAATGCGCTTCACTTTTTTTATTTTTGTTTTAAATTTAAACTTTGCATATAAAAATGATGATTAATTATTTCTATACATTCAAATGAATTTGGATATTTTTTACATAGCTCTTGTTGATATTCCGCTGGTAGAGTGATCCTATCTAATAGCCATTCCAATGATTCGTAGCTATTTAATTGTACCACGGTTTTAATGTATTTCTGCCATTTGTTTAGCCAACCACGATGCTCTGTCACGTTGGTATACAACCAATCAATCATCTTAACTTTATCTCTTGTGAGTGCATGTATGATTTTCTCTTCCAATCTACCTTCTATTGCAATAGTATTGTCAGAATCGGAATAGAAGGTATACGCCCATTTGGCAATGTTCAAATCACAACTCATCACAGCGATTTCCAACAGTCCTGTGAATGTAAATCGGTTCTCGGTTGTTGATGTTGATGTTGTTGATGTTGTTGTTTTTGATGCTTCTCTATCGATCATTTCACAGAGATATTGAATCATGTTTGGAAAACCCAAATATAAAACTCTATTCGCTATATCTAAGATATCATCGATGCGATGCGATGTATTATTCTCCAACCAAACCAATGTATCGAGGTGACCTCTTAATGCTACTCTATTCATTATGTTTACTGGTAGTTGTGAACCGACGTCGGGTTGCAAATGATTACTCACCAACCACTTGACCAAATTGAGATGTCCATACTCAGCAGCCATTTCCAATGACTTGCCATTGATTTCGCAACTGGTATTTGCAATCAACCATTGGATCAACACTAGATTTCCAGAGCAGGCTGCAACATTCGCGACATTCTCTGGACACTTGCAACCGTAATCATACAACATCTTGAATATTTCGAATCGTTGGCTTGAACCAGCTGCATTCACAAGATAACTTGTATTGTCAAGGTTTAACAGTTGTGAATGTTCGTCAATCAGGTACTTTAACACTTCCATTTGATTTCCAATGATTGCTTGATTCAACATATCGGAAGAGGTCAAAGGTGGCGACCTCGTAGCTATCAACCATTTGATCATCTCCAAACTACCACAACCAGCAGCACAATTCAATGTTTGTAATTCGTGGCCAAGCATAGATCGATCAGTTTTACTCTCCAAGAATTCCAACACCTCTCTACTATTGGAAAGAGGTGTCAACTGAATTGCCTCATAGTAGTTCCATCGGTATGAAGGGAATTCGTCTAATAGATATTGACAAATATCTAATCTCCCATATCTCGCTGCTCTCTGTAATAGCCTGTTTAGATAATCTTTTTTCTTTGTCGGTTGTTGATACTCCATGACCAATTCAAACATCTGTAAACTTCCTTGTTTAATGATGACAAACACTAATTCATCATTGAAAAGTCTAAATCTGCAGTTTTTACGATCACCTAAATATTGTTTTATATCGTCATAATAGCCATGACTTGCCAAGATTTGTGGTTGCTTTTTTAAAACTTCATTCCATTTGTATGACTTTTCACTATTCAATTTAGATATATAATGAACTTGATCAAAGATCAGTTTACTCAATACTATATTATTGATTATTTTTGAAAACATAAGTTGATTCCATTCAGCAACAGAGAAAAAAATTAATATTTGGGACCTAGTCGTTTTTTTTTGTTGTCTGAATTTTTTAAGATTTAAAATTAATTTTTTTTTTAATATTCAATTATTGGAAAAATTTAAGAAAAACAACCATAAACAAATAAATCTAAAATATTTTAGTAATATTTAATATATCATTTGATTTTGATTTATCAAGTTCTCATACAGCAATCAAAAATCAAATTTAAATCGTCAAATTAAACAAAAATGAGATCTGTCTTCTTGATTTTATTTTTTCAACTTCAAGTTACTTAGATGCTTCTGTTTTTTCGAGAATCATACGCCTTGTCAACGTAGATAGAAGCCATCAAATCGTGGAATGTGGCGATGGAAATTTAATAGTTAGAATGACTAGATATAGAATCTAGAAATGGTAAAGTTCATACAACAATTCTTTTAGGGTATGGGAGAATCGTACGATGTGGATCAAATACATCTTTTTAAGGATAAATCAAGCATGAAAGTAGACCGGTGGAATATTAATCAAATTACAAACGATCAATTGAGCGGTACAACCCTCCTTCTCCAATTTTAAATACCTCTTTCGTAGCTATAAGCTACCTTTCAATCACTTTAAATAAAACATGTATACTACATTAGTTATATTAAAAAAAAAAAAAAATCAAGTTACTTAGACCCACAGTTTTGGGTTGTAGTTGAGGTATTTTGGGAAACAATTTGAGGTTATGATGTAGAAGATTGTACATTATTCCAAATGTTGTTGGTGGTATTATTGATTTGAAGGTTTGCTTGATACAAAGAAATTGTTGGTTCTTCGTCTAGTATCTTTCTTTTCTTTTTTAGTTACATCATAGGTTATTTTGATAATATCCCTGTCAAAATTTGATTCAATTAATAAGGTTAATGAGGTGATTTAAAAAAAAGTTGAACATACTGTGTATCTTGGGAAGTTATTATTGCGCTTTTTATCTCTTATTTCTATAGCCCGTTCTTTTTGGGTCATGGATTGAGAATTTACCGGAAGAATCTCTTTGTTTCCGGCTATAGCGATTTCCTTTAAGATAGACTTTTTGTCCAAATATTTGAGAACACAAAAAAATTAAAAAACATAGATTTTCTTGTTTTAATAATGGAGATGTATTCAAATTTAATATTTATTTTAGTAACATTTTAGAAATTGGGAATTATTCATAGTTTATTTTTGCTTTATATCTTTATTAAAAATCTTGTTGAACAAAAAATTTGTTGGTGACTTCATTTTATTGAACAGGAACTCCCTTCTTACAAACTTGACCACATCCATTGCCTTAAATTAGAAAAAAAGATTAGAATTAATTTTTTGAATGATAAATATTATTTTAATAATAACTTACCACAACATAAATAACCAGGATTACAACTACTATCATCTTCACAAGCAATAACACATGCTGGTGGTCCAACATGTGATGGACAAACTAATCCTTCAGTTCGATCAACCCGATCAGTTTCACCTCTTACAATTCCAATTGTTAAGAATGAGAAGATAAATAGGAAACAAAATATCTTGATAGTATTCATTTTTAATTGATTTTTGTTATTGTTTTATTATATATGATTTTAGTTATTAATTTTAATTTAATTGTTTTTTAAACCTCATTAGGAAACTACATATTCATAATAATAATTTCCAAAAGAAAAAAGAATAATTTTAAACAAAAAGTAAATAAAATTGAAAAAAGAAAATATAAATCTATTAGAAGTTAAGAACATAATAACCTTATATATAACTTTAAAGTCTGAATTTTAGAAAGTTTGAATTTATAATAAACTTAAATATCGAAATATATGATGGAAAATATTACATTTTATTTTGAAACTATTATATATCATCTTACTAATATTATAATAAGCTAACTTGAATAAAATCTATATAATCATTTAATTTTAGCTATTCTTATTAATAAATTATATATTCCGTTAAGTTATAGAACAAAGTTATCTAAATATATTATTCAGATAGTACTCCCTTCATACATGAATGACCATATCCATTACCTAAAATTAATTATAATATGTAAAAAAATCAGATTTAGAATTATTGTTAAATAATTTTAAATATTTATTAAAATAACTTACTACAGCTTAGTTCTCCTTTTGGACTACGTTTAGCTTTAGTTAACATTTCATCACAAATTCCAGCTTCAACCTTTAGATATCTAAATACCGTCAGGCGAGGTGTTTTAAATGATTTTTAACAAATAGTATTTAATATTATTTAATTATATGGGCATTATATTGTATTGTCACTTCCAATAATCAAAGATTAATGTAGTTTTTACAATTAAGTAATTCATTTCTTATTAAAAAAATAAAATATTAATTTTTAGATATTTGTTTAATATTATTTATTATTTTAAAGTTTTGATACATAAAATGATGTATAAAAAATTATACATTATTAACCCTTCAAATATGGATTTTTATTATAAATAATAATTCAATACTTAAATTAACTTTTACAACTGATATCTAGATAGGAATACCAACAACACAAGCTTTACCACATCCAGCCACTGTGTAAGTTTTTATTAATTAAAATTAAAAAGAATTAATATTAATATTAATTAGTGATATAATAAATTTATCTTTAAATAATGATTGGTAATTCATACTGCAACATAATTCTCCATTACTACACTCTTCTATTTCTGAACAGGTATCGGCACAGGTACCATATTGAGTGGGATCATTCATGCGTGGACATTTCAAGTTATCATTCTGACTCTTGACAAGTCCAACAATGAGCAATGATAGAATTATTAAAATATAGAAAAATTTTGATTTCATTATTTTGATTATTTAGATAGATAATTAGTTTATATAACTCTCTAGAGAAGATTAAGCAATATTAACAATTATTGTATTTGTTGTTGATGATACTAAATAAAAGAAATAATTTTTTAGTATTTATACTCTTACGAAATCAATCACCTCTTCAATCATCGATGATTAAATAATATTATTTATGGTGCACTATCCTAAAATAATAATAATAATATATAAATACGATCCGAATACTACCAAAATCACACCCCAATAAATAAAATACCAATATATTTTAATTTTTATCACAATCAATAGTTTTTACTTACACTTTTTAAACAATCAAATACATCACTTTTATTAAAATCTAAAATATTTTAGTAATATTTAATATATTATTTGATCTTGATTTATCAAGTTCTCATACAGCAATCAAAAATCAAATTTAAATCGTCAAATTAAACCAAATGAGATCTGTCTTCTTGATTTTTATTTTTTCAACCTTGTTACCCACTTCATGATGGTAAAGCATCCAGTGTCGAAGGACGTAGTTAGTGAAATGGTTCATTCTGATGTAACTTTTAAAATGTACTTGAACCACAAAATTATAATAAAAAAAAACAAAAACTCCACTTCATCCATAGTCTTTGTTGGTAAATCTAAAAAAGAGTCCAATTCATGAGCAAAACCAAATGACCGTTATAGAAGTCAAGCTATAAAGCATGGCGATAGTTAAAAAAAAAACTAACAGAATTATTAATAAAAATCATTTAGATTCTTTTTTGTAACTTTTATTAATTTATTCTAAAACGTTTAAGAATTGATAGACTTCATCTTTTTCGGTGAACATCTTTCTGATTTCACAAAGCATATTATCGTCTGTTATGAACTCAATATTGTATTGTTTCAACAATGGAAGTAGCTCTTTCAGTTCTTGGACAAGTTGCTTGATATCATTATCATTTGTTTTGTTACAAAAAGTCATTTTGATTGATTTCAATGTCTTGAAATGTAGCCGAGCAAGTGGAGTGAGAAAATCAATAATCTGATACGCTGGTGTCCTGTCCCATGATTTTCTCATATTAATTGTGAATCGTTCGATTCCATGTCTATTGCCATTCGGTGTCGTCTTAAAGATGTGTATAAGCAGTTGGCTTTAGTTTTCTCTGAATCCCATATAATTATGAACAACGATATTCTTTAGGTTTGGCATTGGTGGTGGGTGTACTAAATACGCTGGTAGTAAAATTGATGTACGATCTTGACTATTCGGGCTGAGCGAATGTGAATATAAATAATCTCTACGTAAAGACCCTCCGGTAGTGGAGTAGATTTCATCCGATTCTATGTGGAATGTTTCGACTCTTGATGTCATTCTATTGGCATATTCAGCACCTCGATCGTATCTGATATATTTGATCGATTCATAATCAAATAGAAGCGGAGTTTTTTTGATTAAACAATATTTATTGTCAATATTGAAATAGTTGTACCAACCATAATAGAGATTGTTTATGATTTTCGAAACTATATTAAAGAATCTTTTCGATACCAACGCAAGATTAATTGTATTGAAATTCTTAAAGTTAAAAAGTTTGTTATTATCATTCTTCTCACTCCTTTGATCTTCAAAATCGAATTCAGTCTTTGAAATGATATTTTTCAATACTAAATCTGATAAAATGTATTTTTGTGTAGTTGTTATTGTTGTAGAGTTTGTTGTTGTTTTTATATCTAATTTGTTGTTGTTGTTGCTGCTGTTAGAGATTACTTTATTATTGTTTGTATTGTCCTTTTCATACAAATAATTATAATTAAAACTATAATTATATCTATTTAATTTTAAATTATTACTATAACTATCTATTCTTCTTTTCAATTCTTCGATATCAGATTGATTCATTTGTATGAACTAGTCACAAAACTAGATAATAATAACAAAGTATATTAATTTACAAATTATAAGTATGATCGATCATCTCTCTGAGAATACATATATATATATATAAATAAATAACATACTCTTTTATCATCTACAATCTTTCTTATAATAATAAGTACCAATGGTTTATAATCTTGGCATTGAAGACTTATATAAATTTGATTGAATACTTTAGATGATCTCTCAAAGAAGAAATCAACCAAGAACTTTACATAACCTTCGACATCGAAATAGTGAATGAATTTATTTAAATGATAGTTTGAGAATAATTTTACACACTCTGATCTCTTTTGTTCATCATCATTATCATCGCTATCAATCAAGCAATAATATAGATTGTATGATGAAGTTAACCAATGAATTTCTATCACTAAAATTGATATCCATTGACTTTCTATTGATTCATCCTCTCTTTACAAATATTTTGAAGAAAAGAAATTATTTTTATTTTATTTTATTTTTTTTCAACCCCATCTTCTGATGATAGATCAATCAGATGATTCAAAAACAGTCACTAGTGAAAAAACAACACCCATGAACCAAAATTATTATTATTATTAAAAAAATAATCTTAAAATTTTCTGCTAAATCTAAAAGCAGATACAAGTTTAAAACATGTGAAATGTATTGTCCATTGATTTGATTATTAAAGTTGGTTATTGTTTTTGTTTGTTATTATTAAATATATATATTTATAGATAAATATCTATTAAATAAAAGAAAAATGTTGACAATTGAAATTGTTTCAATAAATAAAAAAATTGCTGTGCCTTATAAGAAAGGACAATCCATAGAGCAATTGATTAAAGAAATCATTAAAAGAGCACTTCTAACAGTTGATGTCACCTCTGAATATCAATTGTATCATAACAGCTCGGAGCTGTATCATGAAGATACTCTCGAGGATTTAGGTATAAATGACAATGATCTACTTCAATTAAAACAATCTCAACAGCCAGTTGTTGGTGATGATAATCAACAACAACCACCACAACAACAACAATCAACGACAACAACAATAGCAGATAACATATCTGAAAAGTTGTCAAATGTAAATATTTCAACAACCACAACATCATCAACATCAACAACATCATCGGAAATCACTAAAGATAGTGATAATAATAATAACAATAATAATAATAATAATTATAAACAAGAAATTAAACAAATTGATATGGTAAGATTGAAATTAATAATAATAAAATTATAAAGATAAGTTAAAAAAAACTAACTTTAATTGTTTTTTTGTAATTACTTACTTATAGATTGTTTTGGATTTATCTGGATCCATGAGATCAGCTGCATTCAAAGGATCATTGACACCAGGCGAGTTAGAAATGAAGAGAATAGAGATAGCTCAAGCTTTATTCCAAACTATGATCGACAAGTATGTTCAGTTGGAGATTGCTGCAATCGTTGGTTTGGTTTGCTTTGGCGAGCGTATCGAAGTAACATTCCCACCAACCCGTAACTTTGATTCATTCTCCACTGAATTGGGTGAAGTAGTTGCCAATCAAAGTAAAACAAGATTATATGAAGGTAATTATAACATAGGTTAATGGTTTATTCGAATTTATTAACGAATCTAATTCTATATTTCTTTCATCCAACTACTACTACCACTAGCTATTAAATTGGCAGGAGAAACAATTGTTAAATATCGTGAAAATCCAACATCTTTGGCGGACGGTTTCGTTTTAGCACCGTCGGATAAATTAATTTGTAGAGTATTTGCATTGACCGACGGACAAGACAATAGTAATGCATGTCCTTATGAAGTGTATAAATATTTGAAGAGTGCCAATATCATCTTGGATGCTATTCCCATTGGAGAGGGTGGAAATACACTCGGATCTTTCACCAAGGCAACAGGTGGATCGTGTTTCACTTTCAACTCGTCAAAGGCAGGTGTAGAGCTATTCGAGCGTGAAGCAGTCGTCAATCTATCGACACGTGACAACTTGGCAGCATTCTCTATCCCAATCAACAGTAAAGCGGCATTCTCAGCGATCGCTCCGGAAATAGTTACCACCGTCGAACAAAAGGCGGATGCCACCATTAAAAGCGCTGGAAAATGCTCTAGTAATGTGGCGGTCGCTAGTTTGGAGAGTAATCCTGTGTATGGCTCAAAGATGTGTAGCAAGCGTATCCTCAAAGAATACCAGGTGTTCACCAATGAGAATGAAAAGACCACCTCACCGATGTTCACCATATTCATGTCGCAGACAAACATCCAGGTGTGGAAAGTGGCGATGCGCGGACCCGTTGGAACGGCGTACGAAGGTCTCTATTTGCTGTCGGTGGTGTTCCCAGACGACTACCCATTCAAACCACCAAAAGTCCATTTCGAAACAAAAGTGTACCATTGCAATATCAACTCGAACGGCGCTATCTGCTTGGATATTCTCAAGGATAAGTACGGTCCACAGCTAACGCTCCATCAGATAATGTTGGCCATAAGTTCACTCTTACAGTCACCGAATCCAATGGATCCGATCGATCCTGTTAAAGCCGGACTCTACAGAGACAATCCAACCGAGTACTGGAATAACGCCAGACTCTGGAACAAGAACTATGCTAGTTTCACCTTGACCGAATTGAAACAACTTCATTCATTAGAATAGATATTTTTGTATTATTGTTTATAAATAAAAAGTGTAGTGTTGTATCTTTTATTTTTAATGTAGTAGTTGTTGTTGTTGTAGATTTTTAGTTATTTTTCTTTTTTAGTTGATATGATGATGACGATGATAGTGATGATGATGATGATGATGATAGTGATTCATTCTTTGATTTATTTATTTTAGACGATGTAACAGATTCCAATCTATTAGAACATAATGAATAGTATAAAACAATAACAAGTAAGATTAATCCAAATACTATTGAACCAAAGATGAAAGCACCGATACCTAAGACGCCAACTTTTTGTATACTAGTTTTATCTATCATTATTAATCGACTTTTATTAATATTCATTCAAAATGATCATCCGATGGTTTTTTTCAGTTTTTCAAAATAGTGTGGATGGTTTTATGTATTCATATAGTAAACAGAACTAATTTCTCAGTAAATTTAGATTCGAGAGGTATGTCTAACTTTCTGTTGACTGATATATATATAATCCTTGTTTCTCAAGTAAAAAGTTAGAATTTATTAATCATTTAATTTTAAAAACACCGAAAAGTATAGGTGTTTGCTTGCTTCCGATTAATTAAAGTATTTTTTTTTTGTGCATACACAATTTTTATCTTAAAATTATTTTAAATCATGATATTACTTTAAAAATCTTTGATTCGAGTATCTTATTTTTCTTTTATCTAAGAATAAAATTTGATGAAAAAGAAAGATACTTTCCAATAGTCATAATGGTAGCTATATAAAGTACCAAGTGGAAGATTTATTCTTTATTGCTCTGCTCCACAAAAATTTTCAATATTAAACAGATATAAACAACAATGAAATTAATCATTATTTTATTTGTTTTATGTTTGTCAAGTTGCAAGATTGCCTATTCAGTATGTAGTAATCAAAAGATAGATTCGAATTTTTATTTTAATTCTAAATAAATACTTACCACCTTTACGCTGTAGGCAACACCACAAACATTGAACTTTATTAATCTTTTGTCAAAAGAATTCACTTCGATCGATTTGAGTAATGGTAAAACCCTACTCTCCAATCAAATACCGATTCAGAGCCCAAACTATAATCCTTTGCTTGGTTTAGCACCAGGTCAAGGTGATCAATATCAACTGTTTGGTGTGAATGGTACTTTAAGCAATGGTCGACCAACACTTTATACCTACAACTCAACGGTAACGTACATACCAATACTATAATATTTTAACGCTTAAAATTCTTTCGAAAACTAACATAAATCTCACGTTGATTAGAGTAATAAAGTAACCACTCAAAATGAAATGTCAGTCTCTGTCAACTTTCAAATATATGATTTGTTAAATGGATATATCGGTTATGACAGTGTTAATAAAATTGTTTATCAATGTGTTCAAAACCAAGTTACCCAAACCATTGATTTGGTAGGAGATAATTTTAAAACACAATCTCAGTAAGTTGATTGTTCCACTTTGTAGAAAACAAACAAAACAAATCACAACACACCACTAACAACCCGATTTTTTTCTTTACACATCTTTTAGATTTGCCTATAATTCAAATATTAGTACTTCAATCGTCGGATGTTACTACGATCCAATTGGAAATAGAAACTATTTGATTTCACAAAGTGAAAAGCAGAGATCCGAATCGAATATCAGACTTACTGTCTTTGACTTGGCTAGTAAGTCAGTGATCAAAGATCAAGAGTACTTTATCTACCACTTACAAACCTCAGAGCAAGAGATCTTCAACGTATATCTATACAATGATTGCATCTACATTTGCACCACCAGTGAACTGTTGACTATTATTAAAATAGATTTGACCACCAACATTTCGATTGCCTTCTTTAATACCAAACCAAGTCAACTATCATTCTTCTTCCCCTACGTCTTTGATCCCGTGAATGGATACATCGCATTCGTCAACAGTCAGGATTACATCAATATCGATATTTCCTTGATAAACCTTGACAGTGAAGAAATAACGAAAATAATCATTCCATACTTTGAATCAGGTGTCCCATATTATTTAAAGCTTGCTTTGAGATAATAAAGAATTAAGTAATAATATAAATTGTAAAGTATATTGACTTTATTTTATTATTTTTAATTAAGGTTTGTGATAGTTTGTATAGTTCCTCAATTTGAGATGAATTGCGACACATCCTCTGGATGTTAAGAAGAGTCAGCGTCGGTTATGAATTTAATATTGTTTTGTTTCAACTATGGAAGTACTTCTATGGGTTTGTCGTCACCGTCATCATATAATTATAATAATAATTTGAAATACTTTATTAAAATCTAAATATATTTTTTTCTATCTGTATCATTTTATTAATTATTTTTTTGTTTATTAATAAAATATCTTTACAAACAATCAAATCCAATGTGATTCTATTTTTGTTCAATGAGAATTGCTGTTGTTAAATACAAGATTTAAAAAAAAAAAAAAAATAAAAATAAAAATAAAAATAAAAATTTGAATTCATATGGTATTATAAGCAGCACGATCATATATTATTAACAATCATGTGATTCCTATTTTATCAGATGACAGATAAACATTCAAATTATATTAATAATAGTAGTAATAGTAATAGTAATAATAATAATAATAATAATAATAATAATAATAATAATAATAATAATCATAGATTTGTTAATTTATCACATTTGTTATTATCAAATATCATTAGATTCTTAAATCACAATATCGATAAAATATGTTTTAGTTTAACTTGTAAGCGTTTCTATCTACAAAAAGATAAATATCTTTTATTGGAGTGTGCGAATCTCTCGCAAAGTAACTCCAATAGAATCGATAAAGAGTATCCTCAATTTCATTTGAACTCCTATAAATCACAACTCAAACAATCGTTAGAACTTAAAACGCAGTGTTCTCTATTCTTTGCACCAAACTACTATGCTAAACATTATCAATTCGATTCTATTGATTATATATTTAATCTGGGTAAGAGAAACAACATTCACATACTAAAGTACAAACGATTATTAATCGTTTGTTTGTTTGTTATGTTATCCTCTAGATCAATACGAAATACCTGAATCTGTAACACAGATAATATTTCATGATGGATTGGGTGATATCAGTTTAGATTGGAATTTTAGAGATAGATTGGCAAACTCCAATGTTGTTTCTTTGAATTTCAATAACAGAGTGGATTTCAAGTTTGACAGACTTCCACCAAACATCAAGAGAATCACCACAGATCACCAGCTCGATATATCGAAACTGCCGGATACTCTTGAGAGTCTCTCCTATTTGTGTACACTGAACGAACCGATAGATACCGGCTTGTTGCCACGCCGACTCGAACGACTTACTCTGCTGGAGGACTATCACCATCGCTTCAACATGGAGACACTACCGCCGAATCTCAAGGAGCTACGAGCGTTCATCCAAGTCGACAAGTTTGGCAACAATGTTATATCACCGGCGATTCAGTTGCCAGGCGCTCTACAATCACTGAGCATACCGCTGAAGCTACTAAAGCTGCTCAGAGGAGATAGGTTGCCGGCGACTCTCGAATCGATGTGTCTACAGATCTCGAATAGCGACACCCTGCAGCCTGGCGATATTCCGCCGCGGATCAGCGAATTGAATCTATATCCCATCGATAGTTTTCATTTTCGCAAAGGAATGCTACCGAGCGGACTCTCCCATTTGAAGATCGTTGGAAACACTCGGTTCGAAGAGGATGTCTTTAGCGAGCTGCACCAGCTGGTGACTCTCGATCTCGAGGAAGTCTACACGCTCGATCCACTAGGCCGGCTTCCAAGCAGTATACAACGATTGCTACTACCGGTTTTCAATTTCGATCCTGACTTGGTTGGTAACCAACTTTTCAAGTATTGCAGCACCACCGGTGGTACTGACCAAGTCGGTAGTGGTAGTGGTAGTGGTAGTAGTAGCGCCACCAGTTTTCTTGACTATTTACATTTGGGTTACGGTGAGAATATCATACTGCCAGGTATGATTCCTAGTTGTAGAGAACTGGTGATTCATTCAACAAAGAATAACATCGAGTCAATTCCGCAGACCGTAGAGCGACTACATATACCTTGCTTTGAATTTCAAGTTCCAGGCGAATTCTTACCGGCTTTACTCAAGTCGATTTCCATTCCAAAAAAATTCCTAAAACTCAACAAAATTGAAAACCTAACAACAACTATCACCACCATCCAACTTACATCTAAAGGCTATAACTGTACACTCAGAAGATTGGATAGCAAACATTTCTTGTTATATGGAAACAGTAAACGATTTCAATTGGTTGCAGGAATAATAGAACAATCAAAAATTTTAAATATTAAATAAATATTTAACTTTTGTGCTAGTAAAAAAATATCATAAATACATTTTATCTATCACCAGGCTTAATTTCTTTTGCAAAAGAAAAATCTTGATATTCATTCGGAAGATGATCATTATCTTAAAAAAAAAAAAAAAACAATAATTTAAAATCAATTACCACTTTAATGTTTTGAAAGTAAAAAGTCATCATTATAATGCCGATAAGATACATTAAATTTTAGCAAAAAAAACCTTTTTGTGTAGATCAACAAAAATCATGGTGAAAGATATTTTTTTTTTTACAACTTATTTTAAACATTTTATCCAGATATTTTTTTTTTAAATTAATTTTCTTTTTAAGATTTCATTTTAATCCAATCTAGAAAAGATTTGTTTTTATTTATAATAATAATAAAAACTCTAAGAAATAATAATGTCAAGTTTGTATTATATATAAATAATATTAATAGGTATTTTAGACTTATAATTATATTTATTTTTATTTTTTTGATTCAATAGGAAACACAGGAAGACCAACACCCCAAGGACCCAACATTAACAGTTTGTATGCTGGTGGTGGCACCAGACAACCTCCCAATTTATATAGAGGTACTGCAATACCATTCAAAGGTATCCCTTCTTTTAAATCATAAGAAATGTACTCATTCTAAACTATGTTGATAATAATAATAAAATAATATCAACATCACTACTAAATAATTCAATGGAATCATTCCACATCGATTGTAAATAAAAATATAAAATGTGTTATTTCATTTTATAGGTTTGTTTTTTACACATTGAAGTCAGCACAAAAGAGATATATTTTTATTATTTTTATTATTTTTTTAAAATGTTTATTTTGCAGTATATATATTGTTCAGCTTCATTCTTCTCCGTTCTAGAATAACATTGATTGATTTTAGTACACCCAGTAAACCAGAAGTAATTGAATGATAGAAAGAGTAGAGATGCCTAGGCACAACATTTGGATCAATGGTGAATATATCTATATATTCGGTGGTTCAAACAGCTATAGAACTTTTAATATTTGGTATAGATTCTCAGTGAAAACCAAAACAATCGATCAATCAGATAGATTTAATATTGAATTGGTCTATTCTTTTATTATCAACACCTTTGACTAAATAGATGTGATCTTTGTTGTCATAGCATGCCGATGTTGGACAATAAGAATCCTTAGCAAAATTAAGAGCTAGAAATTGGTAACTATCTCAGAAGATCCATACGAATCCATAGAAGATGAATGTGATTTACTCTGGCGTTTTGTACATCCACCACCGATGCCAATTAAAGAATAAAAAAACCATCGACTTGTTTAATGTGATTTACTCTAGTGTTTTGTACATACACCACCGATGCCAATGTTAAAAAATAAAAAACCATCGACTTGTTTGTTAGTTAATTTTACTTTAGGTGTTTTAAATGATTTTTAACATATTATATTAAAGTTAATATTATCATATACATTTAAATATCGATATCATATTGGTGATAATGAAGATGGACATTCAGAAGCCTGACGGGACACAGCAAAAATAGTTTTTTGTCATGAAAAAAAAAAAATGGGTGAACAGTTAGTGGTTCGCTATGTCATTTTTTTTTTATTTTTCTCACTGGCTTTAATTGACTCTTAACATATCTGGAAATTTAAATGATGATTGATCTATTTTTTTTTTTATTATTAATTAATAAGTTTAGTAGTATTAGGATAGAATAGATCTAACAGTAGTTGAGTGTTGATGAACAACAGTATAAAGTGGTGGCACGTAGTTGGAAGGATTTAGATTCCAATCAGATTTAAATTTACGTGTTATTGTAGAGCAGTCGACAGTGATTCCTTGGGAGATAGAATTAGCGATTGTGAAGTTAAGCTTGTGGTAATTGGCATCGATTAATTTGGTGTAATGGGTGACTGCTCTCTTCACGGTATTTTCCAGCTTGTAATGGGTGCCATCACCAAACATTTCACAGGACAGCGCCTGCCATAACGAATGTACGATAGCAGCAGTAAGGTGGGTGAAGTGGACAGTAGTACGAATAGGACCGTCGAACTTGATGCACCAGTGCTTCCAATTGCGAAGTCTATAGTTACAGTACTTCTGGTATATATGTTTGATAAAGGAAAGGAACTGCTGTGAAACTACATTCCTGCATTTAAAGAAGAAATGCTCATGTGGGTTGCAGAGTTCAGTGAAGGTGTCACCACAGAACTCACAGACATGACCAGTGCGCTTAGGATGAACCTTCTTACATGTAACCAATGGGTTTTCCCGCTATGCCAAAAGGGAAGTTAACTAATTATTTTTTTTTTTATAATAACTAAAGTGGTATACATGTTTTATTAAAAGTTGTATTAAAAGGATGGATTTACCATCAAGTTTTTTTCGTAGTCTATTTTTTTTCTTTTTAGTTGTTGGTTGATTTAATTAATTAGTTGGCAGGTTGGGAAGAGAGTTAATTTCATTTACTTGATTAGTTGGCTGGTGTTGGAGTGTTGTTTATTAATTTTAGAATGTTTCTGTGGATATCGAAGTCGGATATAATAGATTGGTTGGAGAAATCGAGTATTTTGTCATCTTGACTGAATAGAATTGAACTGACATGTTTCCAAATGTTGTGGTAGATGATCGCTGTTAGGTCTGATGATTCATCGCAGAGGTAGAAGTGAGTAGTAGATTTTTCCAGTGACCATTCGTCTTCGTAGTTGGCAATTTGTAGATGTTGTCTGATGTGTTTGAGGTTGAATTTGTTTAGGATGACTCGACAATTAAAGAAATAATGTGTGTGTGGGTCAAAGTCATTTGCTGAACATAGTTTACAACTATCTTGTTTGATGTATGCCATACCAGGAAGTGATCTTGAGAAGAATCTGAATACTGTGTTTCTACCTCTGTGGTGTTTGATGGAGTTAATGTAGTAGAAGATGTTTCGGGTTGATGTAAAGTCTATTTTAGTGGGGGGAAGAGATAGTTGGAATTGACCTGATGTAAGTACTGGTTTGTGGTGATGGTTGATAAGGTTGTGTAAGTTAACTAATTATGATCTGTTCGACAGATAAACCTTCTTACATTACATAAGTGGTCAACGATTCGCATGCGGACAAATTTTAAATAAATTTTTCTCCCCTTCCGGGAATTGAACCCGGGCCTTTCGCGTGACAGGCGAAAATCCTCACCACTAGACCAAAGGGGAGATGATGATTCTTTTTTGTCTTTGGAAAAAATTAATATTATATTTAAAAAAAATAATCAATTCATTTCTAAATCAAATTATTAATAATTTTAAATTCAATTTAATTGCTATTTTATAAGAAAACTAATAATTTATTTATAAATATTCTGAAAAAATATCCTCAACATAAATTTAATGATAGATTCCAAAATCAACCCGTCACCCAATCAAAATCATATTGTGCCGATACACGAAATTATCGAATTTCTTTTTAATAGTTGTCGTTCGCGACTTCTCTTTCTATAAAAATGTCATCATCAATATTTTATTTTAATAGTTTTCATCTTTTTTAACAACAAATATTATAAAGATGATAATATCTTCTTATAATGTTGTAAATCTATTTATTATTTTTAGTTTATTTTCACAAGTGAGTGCAATATACGTTGATAGTCAACTTGTAGGTTTCGCAACTGGTGGTAATTTGTATGTATTATCTTAAGAATAGATAATAGCTATATTGTTTAAACATACTTTTCACTAACTTGACTGACTACCTCACCAGATTCATTATTAGAGGCAATGATTTTCCAGCACCACCATTTAGTGTCCCAATTTTACAAATTGAAAATAGTGCAGGTATTACTCCTTTTAAATTTTTGTACGAACTGGACGACGGTTACGCCTTTGAGGTTCCAAGACCAAACTATGATACCTCTTCTCGTAAACGTAAATTAGATACCGATTCAAACACCTTTAAAATCTTCTTTGACCCTTCAAAACCACCTTTCTTTACTGGTGTATTTACATATGTTGGTAAGTAGTAAATATAATTAAATGTTACTTTTACTACAACAAATAAAAATTAACTAATATAATTTTATTAATTTTTAATATATATTATTAGAACCATCAATTAAATCATTTTCACCAAATAGCTATTATCCAAATGCCAATGCAAGAATATTGAGAATTGAAGGTGAACATTTTATTGTCAATCAATATGATACACCTCCCGTTGTGGAATTGGTTCGTGATGCCACTGTAATCACACTGAAAGTCAACATTGTAAAGGCAACAGAGATTCAAGCGGTGATACCCGATATCGACCCAATGGAAACAGGAGATTATCTACTCAGGGTCAGAACCTATACGAAATTGGAAATGATTGCACCAAATCCATTTAGTTATGTCGCTCCGGTAGTTACATCGATTCGACCAGATCACGGTGTTGCAGGACTCTCTCATAACATCGTTATTGAAGGAACTGATTTCCACGATATCTACGGTGCATCGCTCTCAACCATCACCGTAGGTGGACAACCATGCTCCAATGTTCAAGTCGACAAACTAACCGGTGCACTCAGTTGTGATACCACTATATTCGACCTTGGTGCCGGATTGGTAGAATTCCAAGATGTAATCATCTCAATAGATAAACAACCTGCTTTCTGTGATAAGAAATTTGGATTATATCGTAAGTTTGTTTATAAATATTCCATAACAAAACAAAACAAAACTAACTGATATATACTCTTATAGATCCAGAAATTTTCGGATCATTACCAGATATTGGTATAAATGTAGGTGGAACTGATATTACTGTAACTGGTAAACATTTAATGGATGTTGTTACAGTTGATATCGGTGGTTCCGTATGTACAGTAGATCCAACTACATTACAAGCTAGTTCGTTTGTTTGTAAAACAGCTGCTTTCGATATGAGTAATCCATTGGGATCGTCCTATCAAATCAAAGCAAACATTGGTGGTGGTATCTATACGTCTTTATCGTTTTTCAATTACTATGAACCAAAGATCGATAATATCAATCCCGATAAGGTATTGAATCAAGGTGTATGGTTGATCGAGGTTAAAGGAAGTGGATTCCACAGAGAAACCAACGTTTTTGTCGATGGAATACAGTATTTAACTACACCACTATCAACTTCCGCCACTCTATATATTAATTTCGATTCCAGTAAGCATCCGGTTGGTGATAGAACATTGGTTGTCAAATCGAATGGTGGAGATAGTAATCCTGTGCTATTGGAAACTATTGTACCATCGATCACCGCCATTTCCAAAGATAATGGTTTCTTACACTCTTCTTCTCTCGTCACTTTGACATGTACTAATTTTCCAATTGGTTTGTCGGTACTTGTACTTCGTAAGGAAATACAAGTGTTTGTCGATAATAAACAATGTCAGAGACTACTCCAGATCAATGCAAATCAATTCACATGTTTCGTACCGGCTGGAGATTCTGTTGGTGCCAAAGAAATTACATTCGCAATTAGAAAGATGGATTATAAATCAACTCTGACCTTTACCTATAGTGAACCAGCTATTACCGATATGTCACAAACCACCAATCCACCAAAAGGTGGTGGTGATCTTATTATCGATGGAACAAATCTCCAAACTGTAACAGCAATTAAATTCGATGAAAAGGAAATGGATTTGACTGGATGTACTATTCAACCCGATCAAATAACATGTACAATTCCACCATATACTCCTGGACTTTATTATGTAATTCTGTATGTGAAAGATCATGAAGGTATAGAACATGAATTTTCAACATTACATGAAATAGAGTTTATTGGTCCATCGATTAATGAAATCGTTCCGAAGCAAGGATCGGAAAAGAGAGGTTACACTCTCACCTTGACAGGAAATGGATTTGGTATTAACGCTGGTTTGATTGCTGTCGATGTCGGTACTCAGGCATGTGTGAACATAGCGATTGTCAATGACGATACCAAAATAACCTGTGATATTCCAGCTATTATCAAAGGTGTATACAATGTCGAGATACATGTACAACCTGATGCCACTACCGCTGCCGTAGACTCTATGGAAACCATTACATTCACTTCCAATGCACTGTCATGTCTTGGTGTACCGGAACCAGATTCAGGCGAAGGAACAAACAGTCCTGTAGATTGGTGGTTTATCTATAAGCTTGGATTGAGTAAAAGCAGTTCCTATTTATACATGGATTCTAATTCTCAGAGTTTGGTAAAGTTGGATGACCTTCAAGATCCCACTGGTGCCAGAGGTCAAGTTAATTTCAGTCCGATCGAAGCTACCTTCAAACAATATGAAGATTATTATTATCTATTCATCAACGATCAACCCGATACAAGAACAAATGCTGGTGGTCGTGGAAATTCAAAATTCACTAATACCGTTGGCAATGGACACGTCAAAGGTTTCGTGATATTCGAAGATGAAGATCCCACTGGAAAAGTGAATGGAATACATGTACAACATTCAAATCCTGCTTTTCCATCCTATCAAGCGGATGGATTTTCATATAATCATCCAGCTCAGCTCATTAAATTCCTTGGAAAACCAGACAAGAGTCAACATTTCTTTTGTTATTCTTTTAATCATTTGGAGGATATTGCTAAATATTTGATTAGGAACGATGCTCATCTCCTTTCGAATAGAAAAGTATTCCCCGGTATGGATACATACGACCAGAATCAACAGAACCGATATCCATATTTCTATGACTTTATCGCTTACTATGAAGGATTTCCGGCTAGAGTTCCACTCGCAGCGTCACCAGTTCAAAAGACACAAAAG
The DNA here is from genome assembly GCF_000004825.1 of Heterostelium album PN500. Classification (NCBI taxonomy): domain Eukaryota; phylum Evosea; class Eumycetozoa; order Acytosteliales; family Acytosteliaceae; genus Heterostelium; species Heterostelium album. The sequence continues at coordinate 24,047 of NW_008805065.1, read as the reverse complement.
GATTTAATTGCCGATTGTGACGCAATCGTTGCCAACACACTAAATCTTGAGAATACATGCTGGTGGAAGTCAGCGGCAACCGTTATCGGTGGTGGTTTGAATGCCGTCTATTTCATGAAAAGTGGTACCGGCTTTGATGATAAAAACAGTCCATATCCAGATATTGCGCTACCGAGACCTGCAACACTCTCTCCATACATTCAAAAGAAAGCGAAAATCTATGATGGAATTGACATTTGGATGCCAATCGCAGACCATTTCAAACGAAGAATGTTTGTTGAAATGTGGTATGGAATGAGTCTCGTACAATATTCACCAACTGAACAGGTATTAAATATTGCACATCTTGAATTTAATAGAGGTCTTGCAACTCCTGCAGTAGGTGGAGGTGGTGGTTATGTCAATAATATTTATTTTGGAAGTAAAACTGGTAAGTAAACATATTGTTTTTGTAAATTTATTTATACAATTTAAAGATCATTCTAACTAACAAAATTTATTTATACAATTTAAAGATCATTCTAAAATTGGATTTCCAATGTATCCAGCATATGGAGCTAATGCATACAGTGCAAATGGTAAACAATTGTTAACTTTAATAATTTTCCAGGATTTTCAATTTAGAAACAGAACTAACTTTTATTTTTTTTAATTAAATTAGAAAATTATTTCTGCACTGGTGACACTAATAGACATAATGGACAAGGTGGTCGTGGAGGTGGGGCTGTATGTTTCCAAAACCCCTATTTAGTATATCAATTCAATCGATTCGTTAGGGCATATAATTCAATTAAAGCAGATGGAACTTTTTCAAAGAGAGCCGATTCTATCGAGTTGTTTTTGACCGTTGATCAACCGATTAAATTGGATAGACCAGTCTGGCAAAACGATATTTTAGTAGAGGTTAAAGATTTTATTGCTACCAATCATATTTCAAAGCTTCCAAAACAAATTGAAACAGTGACTGCTGCAACAATGCCAAACGCTCACGATCTCAACTTGGATCTCAAAGCTCTGAGAACTTCGCACGCAAATGTTGCGACAGCCGGTGAACAATCGGTACTTCCAACTCCACCAGATTTACCGGGTATTGATATTCTAAACTATGTTTCCGACGATACCATGTCACTTCACTATATTGCATTCGACGATAAGATTGGAGCGGTTTGCGAATACGATGATGCGCTAACCGAGTGTACCAAAGATAAATCGCGTGTGACCCAAATACAGCGGGTATTGCCAGCTGGATATGTTGCACCTGACTTCCCACCTGTCTACCAACATCCCTATGCTAACGTGGAAGCAGTTAGAAACTATGATTTGGAAGCCAACGATGATTTCAAATTGATGAAATTTACCTCCACTTTCCAAACTAAACTTCCAAATGCAAAGAGTAAGATATATCAATACATGGTTGATACTAGTGGTGTTATTCTTACTCCACGTTTCGAGACACCTTTCATATTAAGAATAAGTGATGCCCTTTGTGAAGAGGAAGTTGCATATTTTATGACACTTAAATACATTTACAATCAAGCCGGTGCTCCAGATAAAGCGAAATTAATCTATTCAATAGATGAACATCCAAACTGGGCAAATGGTATTATTTTAGCTATTTCAAAGAAACTTTATAATGTAATTATTATAATTATTATTTTTAAAAAGAATGGAAATTTAATTAATCTTCTATTTATTTTTATTCTAGAATTTATTCTTTACAAAGGATGAAAATTTTGATATCTGTATGGATACAACATTCAATGTATTTGGTAATATTGAAACTTATATTTCTACAGAGTAAGTAATTACTTATATTAAATAAAAGAGAATAAAATTATTAATAAGATATTGATTATGAATATAGTAATGGAGATATGGTAAATCCAACTGTTGATCAATCAATTAGAAGAACAGCTGCTGCAGTTTGGGATTGGATGGGTGGATCTATTGCCAATGGTGCTGCTGGAAGAGTGGATAAAGTAGATGATTCCGATTCAATTCCTGTCACTGATTTATTAAATATTCTCATTACTACATCCAAAGAAGATGGTATCAAGTCATTAGCTGATTTTGCTGATTACGTAGATGCCGCTTACAACACCGATAACAATTTCCAGACAATCTTGATAAATAATTATATTATCAATCCACCAGCTCCACTTGCAGATGTAGATGTAGTAATGACAATGATGAAAACAGACTCAATACTTATTCACAGAAATATGAAACTTTCAACTACCGATATTCCAACAATACAACAATCACCACTTCAACCAGATGAAAGAATAATTAAGACTGGAATTCATCAATTATTACAATCCTATATGAAGACAATGAACGAGAGTAGTTTGGCTGCGCTAACAGTTTATCAATTGGAGAAATTAGAAAATTCAATTGATAAATGGATAACCATTTCCAACCAAAGCCAAGCTATCCAAACATTAATATTGGATCCAATTAGCCAATATCATAATCAACCCATTAAATTCATTGATGAGACCAATCGTGATAGATACGGTGACCAAATAGACTTGGCATACGAGAAAGTAGGAACAACTGGAACAAGAATCACTTTGTTATCTCCACTTTCTATTGCTTCAATAACAGGTGTTTTGGAAAGTATAATAATAAGTAAATCAACCTCAAGTGTAAAATTTGGTGATTTAGAAGTTTTCTATCTTCAAAAACCAAGTTCCTATAATGGTGTAATCTCCAGCGATTATGATGGCATTGTCATTGCCACCGTAAATTCTAAACTGTGTGATATAAAGATGATAAGTTATAACGATTTTACATCAAATAACTTTGATTCTTTATGCTCTGGAGTTGGACCAATCATTACATCCGTAGATAAGCTGTCTGGATCGACTGCTGGTGGATATCCAATAACGTTGAACGGTATTAGATTTAATTCATCGATGACCATTTCCATTGGAGATAACAATCAATGCCAATCTTCATTACTTTTATCTTCAAACCAAATGGTTTGCCAAGTTCCAAGTGGTGTTGGCTCTAAAAATCTCATATACCTATCAACTGACCAATCTATTTTCAATATCCAAAGAACCAATTTCTTGTTCTCCTACGACATACCAATAATCACAGATATTCAGCCAGATATAATTAATAGTTTTGGAAATGATTTATTGACTGTTGTTGGATCTAATTTCGGTGAAGACGAAACTAAAGTACAAGTATGGATCGATGAAGTCGTAGAATGCTCTCCAATTACTTTAGTTACATCATCTTCAATCACTTGTCTTACACCACCAGCAATTGGTGACTATAAAACAATTAGAGTGGTAGTCGATAATCAATCTTCAAAGTTTTCCATCAACTCTGTAGTACCACAATCCTTTAGTTTCAGTGGACCTTCTGTTATTGGATTTTCGCCAAGCTCTGGCGATCCTGGTGACACAATCGTTATTTTGGGTAGTGGATTTGGAAATGGCCTGGAACAATTACCTAATGTATATGTAGGTGATTTCCAAGTTGATATCAGTAACGTTACAGACCAATCAATCAATTTCGTTTTAGATAGCAATACTCTAAATCAACCTATCATTGTCCAAGCTGGAGATCAATCGCTTGAATCACAATTCAGCTACTTGCCACCAATAGTAACACAATTCAATAATACCTTAGTAGAGACACGTGGAGGTTTAATACAGATTAAAGGTTTTGGTTGGGGACTTTCATCAACCGATCTAAAATTCACATTGAATTCAAAGCCAATCGATTGTACTGCATTCAACTATTTCATTGAGTGCTATATCCCTCCAGGAATAGGATACAATCTCTCAATAGCTGCATCACTTAGCAATCAATCAGTTAGTATGGGTAACAATAACTCAGTTTCCTATTTGCCCCCATCGATCACAAATTACTATTTAAATTCAGGTTTTATTTCAATCGTTGGAAATAACTTTGTTCCTGTTGAATCTGGTGTATCATTCAATCCAAATTCCTCATACATTAATTTAATTTATTCGAATCACAATGAAACATGTACATCATTCATAAGCAGTACAGAAGTTTCATGTCAATATGTTAATTTACCAAACTATGTACAAATAATGGTTGGTGGACAACAATCAAATATATTTACTCTATAATAAATAATCAAAGAATATTAACTATACTTGGCTTCTTAATTTTAAACTAACTATACTATTTTTTATTTACAAATATTTTTTAGTAGAAACCTTTTGGGTAAGTACCAGTTTTAATTTTTACCTCGGTGGCTATTCCCAATTGTTCACAGATTGGATTGCATTTGTGATTTTGGAAAAATGCAACTATTCCAAGATGAGATAGATTACCTTGTCCAAACTCCTCTGGATTATGGTAATGTATTTGAATATCGGTATAATAATGTCCTACTCCTTGGATGTCAGCGATTAATATTTGTCCCTTGGATGCAATGAATGAAAAGTGACTGAATGCATTGGGTGTGTTTCTATTATCATCTACCCATCCTTTGTTATTATTATACTTTACATAATCCCCTTCTAAAAACTCTTCAACCACAGCCATCCTAAATCTTAGACTGTTATAATTAATAAATATTAAAAAAACTTTTATTCATAATTTAAAATTATTTTTACTTACTCTTCAAGAATTAAAAGAGATGGGATATTGATTTTAACTTTTTTAGGTACACCTCTACTATTGAAACAGTTAGCCATTTTTTTTGCTATTTCAAAAATAATTATTGAGCAATCTTCCACCATAGCTTCACTTGTCATTCGATATTTTAATGGAACTTTTACAACATATTTTTTTGGATCATCTTTAATCTTGAGATGAAAAGCAGAATTCATAGCTCCTTTACCAATGAAATTTCCTAAAGTTACTGTTACAGATTTATTTCCCTCAGGGGTTATTAATTTAGCTTTGGAATTTCTAATATCCAATAATCGAAACTCTGACAAAATAAATGAATGAACCTCCATTGAAATATTTCGGTTTTTTTTTACTGACTAATTGCTAAAGAGATCGAAATAAATTTTAATTCTAATAAAGATAAATAAAAATATAATAAAAATAGATGAATCAATAATCTGTTATCCCCAGATTATATAAACAAAAAATTGGATTTTTAGTCTGTGTATTTTCATTAAAAATTCAAGTTTTTAGCCTGGACAAAGTTATTTATCAGAAACAATTGTTTAAAATTAAATGTCTATTTTTCTAAACATTCTTTGGAATCCATACCATTATTCTTTTTAAAAATTAAGAGAAATTTAATAATAATATTAGTTTAGACAATAGTTTTTTTTTATTTCAGTGCAAAATTGTTTTGTGTAAACAATAACAGGTGTTGTTTGGTTGGTAAACTTGGTTTTAGTTTTCTAATTTCTATTTTTTTATGTTATGCAAATTTGGTTGTGTGTTGTGTTGATGTTACTATTATTTTTTTTTTTTTTTTTTGGTTTTTGGTTTTTTTTTTGCTATTGTTGAAATGTTGTTTGATTGGCATCTGATATCATTTTTTTACTAACTACTTCACATCCTTCTCTCTCTATTTATATATCTAATATCTATTTTGATTGGTTGTATCTGTGATGTGTTGGCTCCAATCATGATTGGTCGGTGTGAGGTGAGTGAGTGAGGTGAGTGAGTAAATGTGAGTTGTCATAGTCGGGTTGGGTCAGGTCAGGTTGGTATCGATCTGGGATGATCACGCTTAAGAAATCAATTATAAACACCTTTGTTGAAAAGAGAGATATCGTAGTACTCTGCCTTTACAATGTAGCCACTAAAGTATCTTCCATTCTGCTTGTTGAAGCAGGTGGCACATGCGGCAGGCTCTTTAAACAGTATGAAGGCCTTCACCGAAGCATCGTGAGTAAGCACAAATTTCTCAACTTGTCCAAAGCTCATACATTCAGCTTTAATCTCCTCTTCAAAAAAATCATCAATCTCTTTGGGTGAACCTAGATTTCTAAGTACCAAACAACGATTCTAATGAATTAAGAAACAATCATATGATTAGTTAAAATATTAGCTAACAAATTATATTAATAAACATACACTGGTACGAGATATATCTTGTCGAAGTAATTTCTGGGTGAGCAATATTCTTTGCTCGGTACTTAGAGTTACATCATCTTCTATTGAATCAGTTCCTACCGATGATGATAAAGTTGGAACCATTGGTGTACTTAAAGGAGTAGTTTGTTTTGATTCTAAATAATATTATATTAATAAATTTATAAGAGATTTGCTTCAATTTAAATATCAAACTTAAACTTACCATTACTACTGCTAATTGATGCATTTTTAATTGGTCTGCCAACTTTTAGTTGTCGACCTCCAATGTCATATCCATTTAAAGTTGCTATTGCATCCTCTGCTGATTTTGAATTATCATAGTCAATAAATCTAAATAAAACAACATAGTTATATTAATAATCATTACTCAACCAATCAAACAATCAATTAATTATATTAATAATTAAAAAACAACTTACCCAAAACCTTTATGTCTTCCTGATTCTAAATTTGGCATTAATGAACAAGAAACAACATTACCAATGGAACTAAAGATCACTTTGATTTGATCTTCGTTTACGTTCCATGGGATCGATCCTACATAGATACGATTTTCCGATGCCATTGGATCTTGTTTCGGTAGTATCGATGTTGGTTGTTGTAGTTGCTGCGAGGTAACTGCTGGAATAGTGATCAGTGGGACATTCGAGTTGGATGAGGATAGCGTCGTTGATGATATGCTTGTGAATGGGGTTGGTGTTTGTGAGGGTGAGGGTGATGGTGTCGTCAGAAGTGCTGTTGTTGTAGCTGGTAGGGGTGTTGGTTGATTGTTGACGGCCATACCACCGGTGGTACTGGCGTTAATTGCTATTGTGTTAGCGTTGGCAGTGGGTGCGACGCCGCCGACTCCAACTCCGACTCCAGCGCTTCCGGCCACAGGGATATAGGGTCTGCCAACTTTGATCTGTCTACCGGCTAGCGATTGGTGATTCATGTGTGAGATGGCATTGTTGGCAGCCTCGGGGTAGGAGTACTCGATGAAGCAGTAACCCTTTGATTTTCCTGTGGCAGGGTCCTTGGAGAGCGACAGTGATTTGATGGGACCAAACGGCGAGAATATGGAGGTGAGGTCGGTCTCGGTCAAGTTGAAATGTATATTACCAATATAGATTCTAGACTGAGCTTGTTCTGGAGTTTGTTGTTGTTTCGGGTGTGTTGTTGGCGTTGTTGACGGTAGAATAGTGGATGGTGGTTGAACGAGATGCGACGTCGACGATGATAACGACGACGACGTTGATGGCTGTGTTGAAACTAAAGATTGTGGGTTGTTGTTTGACGGTGATGATTGTTGTTGTGGTGGTGGAATACCTCCTGATAGATTCAGAAGTTGAGTTGTTGTACTGGCTGTTGCTGTTGGAATATGGTGATGATGATGATGATGATGGTTATTGAGCAACGATGATCCAGATTGATTTAGTTGATGTTGTTGTTGTTGTTGTTGTTGAATTAAATTATTCACAGGTGAATTGGATGTTGTTGAGGTAGGTGACTTAGTTGTGTATTGCAAAGTGGAAAGTGGAATTAATCCTGCACCCAAATTTGGATTGAGTGCTGCCTGTTGTAGTTGTTGTATTTGTTGAGGTGTAAGTGATTCGATCGATTGTTCTAAAAAAAAAAGTAAAAATGTATTAGAGTTAGTACATCAAAATCAATCAAATTCACCTATAATTCAGAAAAGAAAGAAAGAAAAAAAAAAAAGGTAGCTAAAAAAAAAAGTAAATAAAAGTAATTTTCTAAATTCTAAACTGTTTTAAAGTATAGTAATAAAAAGAAAAAACTTATCAAAAAATATTTATCAGTCATGATAAAAGTAGATAGATTGGAGTTTTTTTAAAATTAAAAAGTTAAGAGAAAAAGTTAATAGATAATAGTAGTAAATATTCATATAGAATTGGAAATGATATTGAAAGTGAAAGTAAAGTAATATTTGGAATGAAATTGAAAATGGAAAAGTAGTAAAGTTGAAAAGTGGAAATAAAAATATGAAAATAAAATGTGGATAAATTTTCACAAAAACAAATAATAATACTATAGTCACACTTGAAAATGTAGAAGATTGTCGATAGTTGATATAATGTTTGTTTTGTTGGCGTTGATTTGTTGGTGATGATCTAAATATAGTTAACTTACTGTCTGGCAAATTATCCCAACCAGATGTCTTCTTTTTCAGCGCTGATTGACCGAGTTCGTTATCTGATTTTTCTTGACTTCTGTTTCTCTTTCTGTCGTTATTGTTGTTGTTACTGCTGCTGCTGCTGTTGCTGTTACTACTGCTACTGTGGTTGTTATTGTTGCTGCTGTTGTAGTCTTTTTTATCACGTGATGAAGATGAATAGCTGTTGTTGCTGCTCCTGCTTCTCGATCGACTGGTAGACGAGTATCGCTTTGACGAACGATAGTAACGATCGTTGTCTCGGCTATCGCCTGACTTTCGGCTGCTGTTGCTGCTGTATCGGTCGGATCGGTCCTTATATCTCGATGAGCTGCTATTGTTGCTGCTGTTACTGCTCTTTCTATCACGACTGCTATTGCTATCGCGATGATCTTTATCACGCTTGCTTCGCTTGCTTCCGTTACGCTCGCTTCGTCTCGATGACGACGACTTGTTGTTGTTGTCGCTGCGACTGCTATAGCGAGATGATTCCTTGCGACGACGTGACGATTTGCTGCTAGATTCTTTACTTCTGGAACGCGAACGAGAGTGCTTTCGTTTGGAGCTGCTGTTGCTGTTGCTTCGCGAGTGCGAGCGACTGGACGACGACGACGATGAAGATCCCGATCGGTCGCGACTCTTGCTTCTTCCGCGACTTCTGCTGTTGTTGCTGTGACTTCTGCTGCGACTGCTACTTCTACTTCTGCTGCTGCTACTACTGTTGTTTCTGGTTCTGCTTCTCGACTTTCGGCTGTTGGATCGACTTCGACTACGACTTCGACTGTGACTTCTCGAGTTGCCGTGAGAGCGACTGGCGCGACTACTGTGACTTCTGCTGCGACTTCTACTTCTACTTCTGCTGCTACTGCTGCTGGAGCTGTTGGATCGGCTCGATCTACTCTTACTCGATCGACGACTACTTCGACTACGACTGCGACTCTTGCTGTGGTGACCGCTGCTGCTGTGGTGGTGATGATGATGATGTCCATGTCCATGATGTCCGTGGCTGTGATGTCCGTGATGGTGACTGCTACTATGATGATGGTGATGATGTGACGACGATGAATGATGGCTCGGTGAAGATCTACTACTGTGTGATGTCGTTGTTGTTTCTCCACCACTTCTACTGCGCGATCGTGTATTCTTGCTCTTACTTCTACTTCTTGATCTACTCTTACTCTTACTTCTTCCTCTGCTATGACTTCTGTCGCTACCATCACTTCCGTGTCTGCTACTTCCGCTTGTGTCGGACTTACTTCTACTTCTACTTCTTCCTCTACTATGACTTCTACTTCTATTTGATGATGATGATGATGATGACTTTTTCTTTGATGATGATGAAGATGACGATGATTTACTATTCTTTCCAGAAGAAGAGGATGTTGTTGTTGTAGAAGTCATCATAGTATCGCTACTACCATTACTTTTTGATGATCTCGATGATCTTTTATTTGATGATGATGATGATGTACTATTTCCACTATTATCTTTATTATCTTTATCCTTATTATTACTATTATCTTTTTCTTTGTTATTTGTAGTGGTATTATTGTTGCTATTTGATGATGATGTAGTAATAGTACCGTTACTACTTGTTGATAGTGAAATAGAGTTACTATCAGGTGATGTTTGTAAAATCTCTATACCATTAGCTTCGTTTCTTTTCTTTCTGTTACTGCTACTGCTGTTGTTGCTACCATTGTTATTATTATTATTAATATTACTACCACTATTTGATAATTTATTAGTTGTAGTTGTATTCTTTGGACTATTACTTCTACTCATTCCTTGAATTCGGTTTGTTTTATTCTCTTTTCTTAATATTTAATATTTCTATTTTTATTTTTAATAATATAATTATTTAAAAATAAAAATAAAAATAAAAAATATATTTATAAAACAATTTGGTTGTTTATCAATAAAAGAATATTATATAAAATGAAAATAAAATTATGAGAATATATATAATATTGATAATTATATATATATCTTTTTTTTTTGTTTTGTTTTGTTTTTTTAATTAATTAATAAACGATTGTTTTAAATGACTGATTATTGATTGATTGATTGAAAGAAAAAGAGAGAGAAAGAGAGAGATAAACAAAAACAAAGAAAAACAAAAAATAAAAAGGTGTGTGAAGTTGGAAAATAGAGAGAGTGTGAAATAAGGTGAATTGTTTTGTTTTGCGGTTGTTGTTGTTGTAATTGTGATTTGTGTTTTGTTTGAATTGTTTGGATTGTTGTTTTGTTTGTGCTGTAATTTGAATTGGAACGAAAAGTAAGCAACTCTATATATATAAAATATATAATGTTGCAAAAAATATACTTTTTAAACTATTAATATTATTATATATATTGTTTATTAATAATTAATAGTTGGGTTTATATATCTTCCTCTTCTTCTTCTTCTACGATTATGATTGATGTTGATGATGCTATTGTTGCTTCCTTTCTTTATTGTCGTTGCTGTCGTTGTTATTTTGAAAATAACTAACAACAACTCAACCAAATCTAAACTTTTGAAAGTTCTAAGCGAAAATCTTTGAAAAAAGGGAACTCTCTTTAAAGTTACTATTAAAGAGAAATAATAATTATATAATTATATATAAATAATTTTATATAAATAAAAATAATAACTGACTGATGGTGCTGACGGATATGATGGATTGATTGTGTGCTGAACAAAATTTTAAAAATAAAAAATGTGTGTGGAGTAAGTGGAAAATAAAAAAATATGAAAATCTTTTTTTTGTAAATTTTTTTTTGTTTTTTTTTTATAATTATAATAATATTTGTTAAAATTTGATTTGATAAGGATCTAAAAGTTACTATTTTATTTTATTTGATTTGAATTTTATTATAGATATAAAAATCTTGTCAAAAAGATTAAAATGAAAATAAAATATTGATAACCAAAAAAAAACAATTTTAAAAAAACAAAAATTTCCAAACTTTTATTAATTAACTAACTATTAACAATTGACTTGGTTGATTGTTTTTTTTTTTTATATATTTATATTTTAACAGAACAGATTTGTATTTATAAATATATAAATAACAATTTTTTTATTTATTTTTTTAGTGTTTTGTTTTGACTCAAAAAAAATATTAATCATAACATATTAAAAATAACTGATGAACGAAAAAACCAAAAAAATTTAGCGACTGGTGGTAAACAAAAAAATAGTTTCAGCCTCAAAGAAAAATGCTTAATTAAAAATTAATTTAAAAGCTCGAGGTCTCACGATAACACCGGGTACACTCGTGTAAAAAAACTGGTGTTGATCAGAATTTTAACTAAAAACACACCACAAAACATGTTTTTTTAAAAAAGCTAAAAAAAAACAAAAATATAATCAAACTTTTAGATTTTTTTTTTTACTTTAAAATCTCAACTTTTTTCATAATGATACTTTACTGAACTTCATATAAATAACTTTGGTGGACTGAATCTTTGCAAAATTCAAAAGAAAAGTTAAAATGTAATGATCATTTTTGATTTAAACACAAACTTGATATTTATTTACAAATATCATAAATTAAATTATTTTCTAATGCAAAACTTTACTCAAAAGCAATTAATCAAGTTTGTTTAGTTTCAAAAAATGAAATATCTTTTTTATTTGATTGATTTCTTAAGAGGGTGCCTAGGTGTTTATTACCACCAGAAAAGGGGAAAAAAAATAATATAAAAAAAAATTAAAAAAAGAAAATTCGTTTGCAACAAAATTTTCAAAATTAACTTTTTTTTTTTTCTATTTGGTATACGCTTCTCTTCTCAACTTTGCACTTTATTTATATATACACAACAAATATCATTAGTTCTAAAACTTTATTCATATTGTAATCAAATTTATCGATACTTTTCTGAATAACTTTATTTTTTTTTTGTAAAATTCATTTTTGTTTGTTTTTTTTTTTTTTTTTTTGAAAAAGTGGTAAAATTAGTTTAAGTTTGGTTTGAAAATTTTAAGTGGAGTAATATAGAGTAATATAATATTATAATAGTGGAATAGAGTAGAGTTGAGTTAGAATAGAGTAGAGTATTAGTAGTAGTATTTAGTAGAAAAATAGAATTAGAATAGATATATTTAATAACTGTTAGAATATATATTATATATACATGGATACAAATAATTCACAGTTTACAATGTCGGTGGATAATGCCACTACATCGAGTGAGAATGAATCTACCGTTGTAGTCGGAGTTATCGAAGCAGAGGTACACGAACCCAAGAGTGTATTGAATGTTCCCGATGTAAATGTAGAGTTCAACAGTCTCTTCTTCTCGGTGGCACCACTCAACAAGACACCACTGGAGATACTGAAACATAATGCATACACCGGCGCACTTGCAACTTCAACACTTCGTGGTTTAGCATGGAGAGTATGTTTTTTATCATCATCGTCATCATCACAAACCAACAAACCAACAAACATCATTACCTCATTTCAATTCATTTCAATTATACCAAAACATATTAACTAACATAACATATTCAACAACTTTTTAGATATTCTTAGGATGTTTAAATGTAGATGCAATTGAAAGATGGCAACAAGAGATAACTTTACAACGTTCACATTACACAAAGCTATTAGAAGAGCACTATGTAGATCCAAGAAAAGAGACTGCTGTATTCGATCCATTATCAAATGATGAAAATGTATGTTAAGTTATGTTATGTTTTTGTTTATAGCTAACTAATTATATATTGTTTACATATTCTATAGTCACCATGGAACAAATTCTTTAGAAATAGAGAGTTACAAAAGACAATTACATTAGACATTGAGAGAACTTATCCTGATAATGAATTCTTTCAAAATCAAACAACAAAAGAGGTATGTTTTGTTTGTTTTTCTTGTTATTCTGTTTGCTTTGCTTGCACTGAATTGTAACTAATTGGTTGTACTATACTCCTACACTTGTATAGATTATGTTGAGAATACTATTTATATATTCAAAGACGAATAGTCAGATATCATATAGACAGGGTATGCATGAGTTGCTGGCACCGATGCTCTATTTGTTTTTTAGTGAGGTCGATAGGTTTAAGAAGAGTGACGACGCAGAGAAGAATCCAACGTTGATCGATACAATCTATGATAGGAACTTCTTGGAGCACGATCTATTCACCGTTTTCGAAGCTCTGATGAAGCGTGCATCCAATTGGTTTGGTGTGACGCCAAATCCAAATGTATCATCACCTACAGCAACAGCCACAACCAATAATAGCAGCAATAATAATAGTACATCAACAACACCAAATACATCATTTACAAACTTATCAAATTCATTACAATCATCATCGTCAACATCAACATCAACTTCTTCAAATCCAAATTCACAAACATTATCATCTTTAACAACATCATTTAATATTTTAAACACAGTAAGTTAACATATATATATCATATGATTGATTTAGTTCCGATATTCATTAATAACATTCTAATAATAATAATAATATTGATAGAATGAAGAACAAAAGAAAGAAACAACACCTGTAGTTATAAATGAAGCAGTTCAGAAATGTAAAAATATCAACAAATTACTTAGACAAAAGGATCCAGAGTTACATGCACATCTCGAATCTCTTGGTATCGAACCACAAATCTATTTATTGTATGTATTTAAATACAATATAAATCTGATTAATATTAATAATATTATTATAATATAGACGTTGGATTAGATTGTTATTTGGAAGAGAATTTCATTTGGAAGATGTATTGAAAATGTGGGATTCATTATTTGCATATGGTGAAGATTTAGTTTTAATAGATTTCGTATCAATTTCAATGTTGGTTTATATTAGAGAACAATGTATGTTTATGTATTATCTATTTAGTTTTAATTGTGTATATATTAATGTTTGATATTTGATATTATAGTATTACAAAAAGATAATAGTGGTGTATTGAAAAGATTGTTTAAATATCCACCGGTTGAAGATATTTATTTGTTGATCAACCAGGCCTTTAGAATTAAAGATAGTCACGGTCCATTCAATATGAATAATAATTATAACTATCAAAAGGCATCGAGTAAGCAGCAGCAGCAACATCAACAGAAGAATGTGGCTGGTAATGGAACAAGTGCATTGCCAACTAGCCATCAATTTAAATCACCGGAGCAACACGGAAAGAACAGTCCATCGAATATATTTACACCGTTTTCAGCGTTGTTGCATGATCCTCTTGGTACTATTGCCAGTACCACTTCAAAGGTAGCAACGAGCATCACCAGTACTTCACCTAAAGGAACTTCCAATAATTATTCATATTCATCGTCAACCTCTGCCTATTCATCGACTGCAACTACACCAAATATCGTTGGTGTCAGTCAGAGTCAGAGTGCGCCAACTACACCGATGTCTGCACCGGTCACCACCACCACCACCACCACCACCGCTCCACCACCAAAGGTTATCAGTTCGAGTGCCACCACTTCGATCTATGGAGAATCGCTCTTTGCCAAACCAGCTACAACCGTATCAACTAATTCCTCCGATCTCAAGAGTCGTTTGGTTAATATCAGTTCGAGCGACCTGTTCGAGTCGGCCAAGAAAGACATGGAGCCACTCGGTTTCTTGACGACCTCTGTCAGTCTGTCAGCGGCACGCTCCAACTATGAGAGCAAACGATCGAGTGTTGCCGTCACCAAAGTATCTACCATAACACCAAAGGCAGCGATCAATCAAGAGATCAAAAGACTACGTAACATCCAGAAGTACATCGGTAATTCATTAGGTGATATCGTACCGACTTTACAAGCTGGATTTAGTGAAAAGTATGACATATATAACAATTCTATTCTATTTACATTTAATTTAAACGGTAGTTAATTAACTAATATCTATCTATTTATATTACAATATAAACTAGTCCATCATTGATTAATCATGATTCATTGATGTTGGCAGTTGCACAAGTAAAGCAAATCAAGGATATGTTACTTGGTGATCTTCCACTTCCAGAGAATATACCAGATTACGATGAATTCGATGCCGATACAGAAGATCCACTCAGTTCAAAGTAAAATACTAACAATTGTTATTAATAGTTCCAAGTTTTATCCTCATATTCCAAACCCCATTCCCATTCCCAATCCAAACTCCAACAACTTAACACAAACACAACTTAAAAAAAGAAAAAGCAAAAGTAAACAAACAATAAGTAAATGATAAAAAAAGTAAAACAAATAATAATAATAATAATAATAATATTAAAAGATAATAATATAATAATAGTGATACTATTTAAATCTCTTATGGAAGGAGGTTATCAAAAAAGAAAAAAAAAGAGAAAAGAAAATTAAATACAAAGTTTAAAGATCTTTATATCATCATTTTTAATAATAATAATTATTATTATTCATGTACTGTTAATTGTTGTTATTGTTGTTATTGTTGTTGTTGTTATTTATTTTCTATTGTTTTTAATTTTGTTGATGATGATTATGATTATGATTAGTAGTTGTATGAGGTGGATGATCACAATAGATTCTATGAAGATCTTTCAAACGTTCACCAATCATCGGTTCAATATCTACATGATCTTTTATCTGCTGTTCTGTCTTTCTGATGTACATTGCCGGTTTAGAGGGTGTGTGGAATACCACCCAGTTCTTATAGTCCGACAGTAGATTACCAATGACCAATTGATGATGATAGGAGTTCAACGATGTCTGACACTTGGCATCCAGTATATTAATATCGGTTTCCAACTTGAATGACACTGTATATGCATCGGGTGCCCACTCAGAGACAACCAACTTTAACAACTTTGGTACTGGATCTAAATTAATTGTTAATCCTTCATTCTTTGATTGAATCTTATGTTCTGACTAAAAGCAACAACAAATTGATCAATTAATATATACAATTTCTAGTTTATAATCATATCATATAATATATAATGATATTTACCATTTGATCTAATGGGATATAGAAGTCGGATACAGCAGCAGCAGCAAATATAATCATATTTCTTTTTAGTGTCGATAGTTCAATTGTAGATGCTCTTAGATAATAAAGATATTCACCAACTGTTTCGAAATGAACTCTTAAAAGTCTACCAGAGTCTATATACTATTATTAAAGAAGAATGATGTTAGATTAGATTAGAGTTAAAAGATAGATTTAATAGATAGAGTCAATTAGATTACTTACAGATTTCCATTTCATAAATAGATTAGATACTTGTTCTTTATAGGTATCGCTTACGTAGGCTAGATGTTGCTCAGGATTATACGATAGGAATGTAAAAAAGTTGGTGTCATGTAACATCAGATGTCTAATGAATGGTTGCAATGAATTCTTTCTATAGAGGAACAATACATGATATCCATGTTCTAAAAAGTATCTAAAAGGGAGAGATAAATAAACAGTAAACAATAAAGATTGTAAATATAAAATTGTTTGAACAATACCAAAGATGAATTTCTAAAAATAAAAATAATAATAGTGATAATTACTCAGCAGTTGCAGCACCTCTACCTCCACCACTAAAGTTATCCAAGTATCTAACCATGTTTTTCTCTATTGGTACGATTGTACCTCCAGACTATTATATAAATATATATAAATATAGAAATTAACAAAAACATACATGTACAAACATTTTTGTTTTGTTTTTCAATATAAACTAACATACAGTGATAAGTATTGTTTTTGAATGTGAAAGTTGACATTGTCTTGCGAATTCTTTTATACTTTTAAAGTTGGTTGCATAGTCATGTGGAAATGGCACGGATCTATAGAATTTAGCTACATTCTCTGGTAGATCTTCTAAAGAATATCTTTTATCATTGATATGATTTTCCATTTTATATTTATAGATAAAATTTATATTAAAAATATTATTTAATTGTAAAACTTTTGGTTTTTTTTTTAATTAAATCAATTCAAACTCCAACAACACTTATTTATATCTGCTGGTGTTCAAAACAATTGTATGACGCATAAAAATGTGTCATCAATATTTCGGACATGGGGTTTTTATCAACACACTTCCCATTTTTTAATTTTTTGAAGATCATTTTTTACAAATTAGGAAATAAATTAATCAATAGTTTTGAATTTGAAATAGATTAATTTTAATATTAAAGTTAATTAATTTTAAAAGAATATTTAAGGTTTTTTATTTTTTAAAAGAAAAATCAATTTTTTAAAAAAAAAGTAGATGTGTCGTTCAATGACATGGGCACAACAACTGATTTAGAATTTTTTTTAGAGAATGGGTCATTTTTTTTTTTTTTGAAAAAACAATTACATTTTATTTATTTCTTAATATGTATGAAAGAGTAAAACAAGAACAACAACTATGTTTGGAACATAAGAAACAAACAGAGTTTATATGTTATGATTGTAACAAGTTACTGTGCTCCATATGTATTACAAATCATCGAACACATCAATTTGAACATGTTTTCAATATAAAACAATCACTTTTAAACAACAGAAATGATATTATCAACAATTTAAATAGTAATAATAGTAGTATTAGTAATCCATTGATAATTATTAATAATATAGTAGATCAACAACAAAAACAACAGAAACAGCGACAACAGAACAGTCAAAATGAGAGTTACTTATTTTCGAGAATCAATGAAATTTGGTCAACTGCTAAAATGAGATCGGAATCATATCAACGTTTGCAAAAGACAGATGAAGAGATCTCTGAGCACTTCCGACAACTACACGACTATCTCACTCAAGAGGAACAGAGAATAAAGATACCGATACTAGATGATAAAGATTCACTTAGAGATAAAGTACAATTTGATATCAATGAATTGAAATCATTAGTAAATATTATAAACATTTCAAATAGCAACAGTAACGATAGCACTGATAAAACAACAAAACAAAATCAAGAAGATGAAGAAAAACAATTATTCGATCGAACTGATATTCAATCGATTATCGAATCAATACAAAGATCGAAATCAATTCAACAGTTTATAAATGAAAATAATCAGAATTTATTTGGTAATTTTAATTTTAGTAACAATAATAGAAATAATGATAGTAGTAATGGTAATAGTCAAGATGATAAAGATGATTTTAAAATATTACAATTAATTCAGCAACATAATAAACTGTTTAAATCCAATAATATTTTGGTTAATAATGAATTTGGTATTGTTCCTAACAACCCAGTTCAAACTGCAACAGCAACACTACCACATTCACCTTTATTATCATCCTCTTCATCATCTTTATCATCTACGTCATCATCAGCTTTTTTCAGTGCACTTTCATTATCATCTGCTTCAATCAATTTCAATGGTGAAAAAACATTAAGTAAAACACCACAACTTCAACAACCACATCAAATTCAACAACAACAACAACAACAAATCAACTTTATAATTATAAATTAATTGTTAATCAACAATTGGTAAATCAAATAAAACAAAATATATCATTATCAATTAATTTGATAGATTCCAATAATAATTCAACGAGCAACAGACGATCTAGTTTGTCAATGTCTAGTTTGTCATTAAGTCAATCACAATCTTTATTTGTTGGTGGTAGTGGTGGCGGTAGTGGTAATGGTCATCACCAACATTCAATGTCATTCATTTTCAGTGTAGATTGTGATAATGAAGCGATGCTCTATAATCTTACAAACACTGAAGTCGAACTACTGGATATCCGATCGCACGGTGCTTGTACCTTTAACTCAATGGTGGTGGTTGGCGATAGTATCTACACTTTCGGTGGCGATGACTTTAGCAGTAGATACCAACGATTCTCGATAAAGTCGAAATCGATCGATATGGAAGGAGACATCGTTGGCATTGAAGGTGGCAAAGACATCAGCGTGTGTTTCGATGGCTACGAAAATATCTATCTGCTCAATGGGTACAAGCGATCGACGCTGGTGATCTCACGCTTCAATCTACACACCATGCAATTCATCAGGTATTTCGAGGTGCGCGACCCAACTCTCGCCAAAACTCAGGTGCTTTCGTTCTTCTATCGAGGACTGCTCTACACCGTCGGCTATAACACCAACAAGATAATCACATTCGATCCTGTCGGGTGTAGTGTCGCCGACTTCCTGGTGTCAAAGGAGCTGGCCAATTCCAGTGCTCACTGTCACGATGGCAATGGAAAAATCTACATACACTCGGATGACCGACGTTTCTTCTCCATCAATATCGACACCAAGGAGATCAAACAACTTAAACATTTGGATTTGCACTTTAAGAATTTCTGTTCGATGGTATACCATCAAGTTGATCCTTCACACAGTTTTATCTATCTTCTCGGTGGTAAGCACTATGGAAATCATCGATATTCCATCGAATCCGACAAATGGCAAAGTGTATTCAAAGATTCACATTCCGATCGACGCACATGCGGATCCCTTTTTTATTCCCTTAATACAACAACATTTTAATTTAATATAATTTAAAACTAACAATAAATTTATCATGATTTATCTTTTGATTTTTGTTAGAAAATCTAGATTTACCAAATCGTATTCTTTTTTAAAATATCAAAAGTCTCAAGTTGAAAAATATGATATACATCTTGTTCCAGGAAGTTTACCATTTGGAATCGAATCATTATCACTCTACTTCATTAATCCAAAGTATCATTGAAGGTGTCATTCCTTCCTCCACAAAAGATCTAAATCTTTTCAAATGTAAAATTATATACCCAAATGAAGATACTTTTGATTCGAAATCACCTCCAAATTCCATTGAATCACTAACATTGTTGGAGATTATTTTAACTATGATCCAACAATGCTTCCGGATTAAATTCGAACGATAACTATCAAATTAGAAGATATAATTAGATATGGAATAGATTCATACAGATCAACTATCACTTGCATCATACTTGGAACTATTAAATCAACTAGTAAATATAGATATAAATATCTATATCGTATCGATCATTAGAGTTTCATTCTTAAGAATACATCCAGTGTATCATTTATTAAATCTGAAAATATTGAAAAACTACAAGAAAATAAAGCAATAAGCAACTGATTTATTTTATAACATCTCCAATACATATATATAGATACCCAATTTATAATTTATAAATACTACTCATGTTTGGTTTAGGTAGAGAAAGAGTTTGTAGGAGTTCAAGGTTAAAGATAATTTAAAATCAAATATAATTTTAGTAAAGATTTTATTTATTGATGTATATTGTTAGTGGTTAAACAAATTGTAAGATTTGCTTGATTATTGGTAAATATTTAATTGTGGTAATATAATTGTTGGAATACAAATAATTTTTCTAAAATGAATCAGATGTATCTGATGATATTACAAAGTGCACTGAAAAGACTATAGGTAGTTTAGTATTCTTCAATGGTGTCTGGTTACTTTTGCGTATCTGGAATATTGATGTCCAATTTCACTTCGACCAGGCAAGCACGAATCCACAGCACAACAACAATCACAAGTGAAAATTTTTATAGGGGTTAATATGGGACCCACCCAATTTTAAACAACAATTATTTGTTTCAAAAAATAAATATACCTATATTGTTTTACGTTGTATTTAGATGTTTTGCTCATATTGTCAAGTAAAACAAAGTAAAAAAAGAGTAAGGAGATTGATCAAAAAAGTTTAGCCATTAAAACAAAAAGGATTGGTTTTGGTTAACTAATTGTAAGTAGTAATATCACAGATAACAATATATAGAGTGTAAATAAGAATGAAATGTCATTTATATGATGTAAAAATGATATTTAAATAGAGATTCAAAAGGGTGGCGTGGATTGAGCATGTACTAATAAAACACAGATATAAAGATAGAAATTGAGATAGTCACATATATAAAGTGAATATAATCATAGTCATGGACTAAGAAAAGGTGGTATTTATGGAGGTAGGATGATAACACATATATATAGGTCAAAGTGAATAAAGAGAAATGAGTGATTTAAATGAATCAAACATTCAAACATCAGATCATTCGGAGGTGTGCAAAAAAATAATATTCCACTAATTCAGAGTTATATAACTTTTATTTTAGAACGTAGTTTTTTTACAATATTATTAGAAGCTTTTGATTTGATCAATATGAAATCTGATGATGTTCTTGCTATAAAATAACTTGGATCAATTCGATAGAAATAAGCAGCTTTAACCTCTATCATCTTTATGGTTGTGATCGATGGTTTGAGTGATTCAATATTGTATTTCTTGAGAAGGTGTCTTCTACATTCTAATGTTTTGATGGAATCAGGAAGATTTGGGAGATCTACGTCCACTTCATCGGTGCCAAGAATTAGGTGTTCAACTGAGTTTGGTATCGATGCAATGTCAAATGGAGTGTGCTGGAGGGTGTTGTAATTAAAAAGTTGAAGTGTTTTGGTGGAGGATGGAATCACTCCTTCAATGAGAAACTTGGCATCTAGACAGGGAAATTTCAATGTTACGATTCCAAATGGCAGTGATCCAGGAACAAGAAGTTTACTATATTTAAATATTTCAAGCTCAATGATGTTTGGTGGTAACTGACCAGGAAGAATAGGTGATGTAGTATCAGAAAATCCAAGATAATCAAAGTGTGCATCTTTTGGTAACACCTCTGAGGACAGATCCAATGTATTTAGAAATAGATATTTGATCGAAGATGGTATTACTCCAGGCTTAAATTTGGTAGTTGACTTATGTAGTTCCAATCTTGTCAATGACTGTGGAAGATCACCTGCTTCCAAATAGCCAAACGGTATATTGCAATCCGAGGTAAGAGTTGTAAGTAATGGTAGATTTCTTAGAATCTTGAACCATTGAGAAGGACAGTTCTCTATTGTTGTCAATGTTCTTGGCAGTACACTGTCATTTGCCAATTCTATTACATTTCTATAGGTTACAATATGTAGGTGTTCAAGTTGTGGCGGTAGTGAACCAACAGACAATGATGATGAATAATCATCTAAAGATAGATACTTTAACGAAGAAGGAAGATCTCCACTCTTCCAAAGGGAAACTGATAATTAAATAATCTAAGCTCTTTCAAATTCGATGGTAAACTACCATGTGTAAAACGTTGAATTGTCGGTGGAAGAGCCAACTTTTTCACTGCTAATCTCTCAAGTTGATCTTTGAACTTTAAAATATCCATACTACCCTGAGATAACTTTAAATGTACTTGATCAATATCATTGTAGGTAACACTTCCCTCTAAAAATTCGATCTATATATTTACAAATTTAATCTATTAACAAGTCATTTCAATATATATATTTAAAAGTAGTAATAATTTAAACAAACAAATATACATACCGATTGTTATTATTATACGGTGATTTGTCGTACCTATCAAAGTGACTTTTTTTATTAAATATAAATAATGTTTTATATTTTAGATTATTATGTATTTTAATTGATTTAAATGACTTTAGTTGAACTTCTTTATAAAAGTTAAAATAATCAACATCAGCATCACTAGTAAAGAACAAATAAGATTCTCTTTCATGATACCATCTTTTACAAACAAATGAGAATCTAATATTATCTACATTATCAAGATATCTAGTAATATTATTCAATAATAAATGTGATAAATGAACTATTTTATAACTATTATTATTATTATCTATAGCCATTTTCGTGAAAAAAAAAACCAAATAAAATTTTTTACAATGATAGTGGTTGTGGCTGTTTTTGTTTTATTATTCTATTTATGGTTACAAGCAAGAGCCAGTTTTGTTTTGTATTTAGTTTTTCATTATTTATTTGTAATATCTATTTCATAAGATTACTGTATCAATTTTTGTAGTTGTTCAGTTGAGTTGATGATTCCACCTTGATTGAAATTGATTGATATTAAAACTGTTATTATTATTAATATTAATGTAAAATCTACACTTTGAAGAATTGGAAACAATAGTTTTATATCGTCTTGTCTTGGTCCCAATCAAGTGAGTAAGTTGATCATTCCACCTTGATTAAAATGTAAAACTATTGTTATTATGGTTATTTTTGTTATTTTTAGTGGTATAGGTCATAGGAATCGAATTAAAAGGTAGCTTTGTACAATATGAATTGGAGATTTTCAATAGTTTGAGAGATGCTGGTAATGATTTTGCTCTTATAAGATTGATAATTGGTATTTCCAAAATTGTAAGTATTGATAGTTTGTACTCTTCAATTGAATAAAACCAAGTTGAATGATTAAACTTTTTTCTTATCTTATCTGTATTACATTATTATTATGATTATCAAGATATTCTATTATCACACTCATCTAAAGATTACTATTAGTATGTTTTTTATTTTTTGAAGTTCAGTTAAGGTGAAACATTAATTAACTTTAATTAAAAATAAACGAATGTACACTTTTATTTTGATTATTTTCTAGTTTTAAGAATTAAATAAAGTATCTTTTTATACTTTTAACAAATAAATTGAAAGTTTTAAGTAAAAATTACTTTGTTTTAATTTTAAATATCAACTTGTTGTATTCATTGAATAAAATATTTAAATAATATATATATTTCATTATTTTTATAAATTAAATAAATCATGCATATGACACAACAACTTAAAGATTAGATAATTTTCCAATTACCAGCTATTCGTGGGAATTAGTTGGTATTTATTTCCAAAAGAAAGCTGAGCTCGAAGATGAAAAAGATCGAATGAGTTTCTCATATTACTTTATCCATGAATTCGCTCGAGTCATAAGGGAATTCGATGAACAACAGCAGCAACACAAACAACAACAACCACAACAAGATAATAATATAGTTAATTATAAGTCGCTGGAGGAAGTTATCCAAAGCTTTCCAATCACAAGTTTATCACTGGATTTAGTAACAGTTTACCACCAAAAGAAA